>NW_025333499.1:1975273-2633698 GCF_019186645.2 Phyllostomus hastatus | reverse complement strand
TCAAGCCCTGCAGCTCTGTCCTGTTCAAACAGATGATCCAAGTTGTGGTAGGGACAGAAGACCAGGAAACAGGCTGCTCCTTCAACTCGCTGCAGGGGTCCTTTCTGACTCAGCTCCTGAACCTTGTACATCATCCCTGGCCCTCCCTCTGGGAAAAGAACGGGCTGATGAGCAAAGGACTTGACCTTGTTCAGGAGTTCATCTTGTCTACGAGAGGACAGGGTCAAATACTTACAATACACCATAGCTTTCCTGGCTTCAAGCCCCGTGTTCTTAATTTCTTTTTCACTTCTCCTCCCTGCTGCACCTTCTTTCTCTCCTCTATAACCCTCAAAAAGGTAACAAACGACCAAGCACACAAGCACAGCTCTTGGAGAGCACAGCTCTCAGAGAACTCTAGGACAGCTGTGCAGACGAGACTGCACCAAGGACCAGAGCAAGAGGCAGGAATGAGTTGACTCAGTTCCCAGCCATCCCGACCACACATCTGTGGCAGTTAAAAGCACCTGAAGCCTGAGGGGCACCACAGTCACTGACCTGCCTTCTCCTTTCCCTGGACATGGACGTCTCGCCCCCTTTTCCCATGTGTGTAACTCTGTTCACCTTCCCCCCATACAACCTCCATCAGCTTCTGCTCAGACAGTTAGTTACCTGGTCTGAAGTAGACAAACAGCATTTGCATGCAGCCATTCCTCTCTAATTAAACCACTTCAGTCAGATTCCTCTTCTCCTCAACTTCAACCAACAATGTGACCCAATTTCTTGGCACCCACTTCAGAGAGTCCCGCAGGTTCCCAAGGATGAGCTAGAGTCATCCCTGTGTCCACACACACACACACACACACACACACACACACACACTCCAAAGCAAGTACCAGTGTTCCTGATGAGGAGATTCCAGGGAGACCTCTCCCGACACACTAGAGGGTTGACATCCTCCAGACAGCCTTACCAGAGGTCTCTCGAGGTAGCAACTGGCGTTCTCATCTGAGAGGTGGGGGATCATGTTTGAAAGTGCAGACCACTACACTAACCTGCCAGAGAAGGTTTCTGTCCTGAATGGCACCACGCTACCTACAGAGGCCTCAGTGGATGGAGTGACTGAAGTGCTACACTCAGGGCTCCTCAGCCACGTGATTCTGTGGCAGCAAAGAGCACAAGGTGTGGAATCAGAACTGGGGCAACTAAAGACTGTCCCTACATCCCTAGATGGGAAAAAAAAAGGTGTCTGTGCCTACGTAATACAACTACAAGTGTGCCATTACTTAGCCCGTGTAGGAAACACTCTGGCTTGCTATTTGGAAAATGTATTTCATGGAGAATTTATGAAGCTAATAACAGGACTCACATCTCTATGGAGCTCGGATCTTGGGGAGGTTGTAAACCATGCAGGTACAGAGCTCAGGGCACAGGCCACTCTTTTGAATAAGGCAGCAAAACTACATAAAAAAGAGGAAAGGTTCTCTTCCAAATCACCTTTCATGACAACAAGCGCAGGTAGAGTCACTCGAGAGCACTGGGCCCTCAGCTCGGAGCTGACACTCAGTGCCTGGTAGTCCTGAGGATGGCGCAGTGCATGCGTGTTCATGCTGTCCTTCCTCTCCATTCTCCCTCTCAGGTGCACGGGGGGTCAGCACAGAGGACAACTTACAGATCAAGTGGACCAGGGGATACCCAAGTGGTCGTCCCAAGTAAGACAAACGCTTCCTGGAATAAATCCCTGTACAGACCAGGACAGGAATGAATTTCTGTACTTCAGTAGGGGGCTTGAGCATCACCCTTTCCTAGTTGCATCCTCCTGTTCATCCAATAACTTAGCTGCAACCCTCTTCTTAAAAGCAAGGAGACAGCAGGCCCAGAGAGCAAAGAATCTTGGAGAGGAGAAACGGGAAGGCTGGTAGAGTGGAGCAGGGAGGGAGTTCCCTGGAGCCCTGATCCAGGCCCTCTAGGAGGCCTACAGGGAGAAAAGGGGGGGGGGGGGGGGGGCCGGGCGAGATTTTCTAGTCCAATCTAAGGACGCCTTTAAAGGTAAAGAAGTTGTAGGTGTAAGTGAGTGCAGATTACCTGTGTACACTATTATTTTGAAGAAACTTTTGGGTAAGAAATGTGGGACATGTTTGCAGTTATGTGAGGTCTGTCAAAGCGGCACCAGCACCATTAGTTGGACTTGGGGAGAGAAAGACCATTGCAGTCGGATGGGGCTGGTTCAAGCACATAGCTCACCCTCAGGTGGCTGTCACTGGGCCCCTTCCTATGTGTTCAGTGTATTATTCTTTACAGGCCCTGCCCCTCAGTGCATGGCCCAATTAGTCATCCAAGGTAGCAGGCCAGGGTGACTGTGGCTTTTAACCACTGGACAAATCACTTTAGGATATGCTGGAGAACTGAGGTCCTGTGCAGGGCAAGGACCTATGGGAAAGACTCCCACAGTGGTCTTCGAGGTCAGTTTTGGACCATGGTGGGACAGGATAGGGAGGACAAGCCATTTACTGCCAGGTTCAGGAGGTTACCAGTGCCAAAGGACCCAGCGCCCTAAAGGGCCACAACTCAGAAAGGAAGGACCTGGTCCCCCAGGGTAACCTCCCTCCCTGGAGATAAGATTTAGGCCTGGGTTCTATTCCAGGCCTAGAAAAGGGGCCACACCAGCTAGTGATGCCAGAACCCACTGCAATAACTAACCCCCCCCGCACTGCCTCCCTGTCACCGACCAATCAGTGGAGGTGGTCTCCACTGACCTCCACCCTATAAGGGCACAGCTGGAAACCTGGTGCAGACTCTACTGAGTCCTCCCCTAAGATTGCTGCCTGGAGACAGAGGTAACAGCCTGAAGACAAAGGATCCAATGGGTGGGCTCTCCCTGTGGGGAGCAGCCTGAGCCACTTTCCTTCCTTTCTACACCCCCCAGACCTCCACCCCTCATCTTTCTGCACAGGCCTGGGTCCCCTAAACTCCAAGGCAATGGGCAGCAGGCAGCTTGTCCCAGGCTAATGCCCTGAACCTGTCCCCCAAATCCCCCCTTCTCACTGATTTGCCAGTGAGCTAAGGCAGCTCAGCCTAGGTTCTCCTGTTGCTTCTTCTAGGTCATGGGTGTCAAACTCATTTTCACCAGGGGCCAAATCGGCCTCATGGTTGCCTTCAAACTGCTGAAATAATTTAGGACTGTATACATGAAACTACTCCTTAACTGTTAAGGAGTTGAAATTACATTCAACCCTTTCAAGGCAACTGCAAGACTGATGGGGGCCCCCCTGTGAAAATGAGTTTGACACCGCTGTTCAGGGTGAAGCCCTTCCTTGTTTCCCTGTCCCCACATGCAATAAATGTATCCACATAGTCACCTGGATTGGCGTTGTGGATCATTTTCCGCAGGGAGTCAAGAACTCACAAACTGGAGCCTGCTAAGTTAGGCAGACCTAGTAAGGGCCCGGCCCCTGTCCTGCAACAATGGGCCTGTGCTTTGAAACGCTCTATGTTCTGTCCCTCCATTTTCTATAATGAGGCCTGAATGACTGCCATAACCCAACTACATAGTCATAATGGACCATCAAACACCAAATGAGCTGGGGAAAGACACTGTGGACACAATGTAGGGAAGCTGAAATACCTGTTGCTAAGCGACCTAGGCGGTAACCTAGAAGAAAAGGCAACTTGAAAAGCAAAGTCTTTCTGCGCGTAGAATCCAATTTTCACCGAGAACCTAGTGAAAAAACGTGAGCCACGGTGGCTACCCACCCAGCACAGTCCCACAGCCCAACTACCAATTAAGTAAAAGAATCAGGGCAGTTTTTTTCCAGCGGGAAGGGCGGGGGAGAGCCAGTCCAGCCCATGTACGATGCACCACTGCCCCCCTGCTGTCCAGAGAAACACGAGGCCCTGAACAGAAAGGAAGTGGTATCCTTTCTTCTGAGGCTGCACAGAGAGTCACAGACCCCAGTGGCTGCTGCACTCAAGGGCAGTGATGGCGGGTATCAGCGAATGGAGAAGAACCTGCCCAAAACACCCCATCAAGTCCATTTCCCCCGTGAATCCCTGGGGAACCTGCAACAGGAGCCGGAAATCCAGGCTCCTTTGAAAGTTGCCTCCCACAAGTGGGTGGTACCCTCCCTGTGATTGGCGAGTTCTGGGCGCGCGCGTGCTGGAGACCAGGGAAGTCTCTGCCAGTCTCCCCGCCAGTCTCCCCGGGAGCCTCACTGTCTGTAGGTTTAGTGCTAGATGCAACTACAAACTATCAGCTAAGGGAGTCAAACACTTGGAGCCCTGGTGCTGTGGACCCACTTCTTCATTGCCCCCCCACCAGTACCTATGGCACGCCCTTCTCCCTTATCCGCCCCCCGCCACCCCCCCCACCCCCCCCAGCCCCACACAAGCCTCCCGGCCCCCCACAGGGCTTGAACAAACTCCGCTGTCATTTTCTCCTGGGGTCCTCACTCTTTGGAACCATTCCTGTGACCTCAGGGCCCATGAGCCTGGCCCTGTCCACAGGAGCCTCTACCTCCTCAGGCACATTCTTCCCTTCTTCTCCACCCAGCGACCCCATGCCCAGCTCATGCCCCAGCCTCAGGGACACGGTGCCCCTGCACGATAGCGGTTTCCAGCATCCTCATCTATCATCACCTACAAACCATGGCCACCTCTTCCAACACCCTTCCTCTAAGGTAGGGGTGTCACACTCATTTTCACGAGGGGGCCACATTAGCCTTGCGGTTGCCTTCAAAGGGCCAGAATAGTTTTAGGGCTGTATACATGTCACTGCTCCTTAACTGTTAAGGACTGGAAATTACATTCGGCGCTTGGAGGTAACCACGAGGCTGATGCGGCCCCTGGTGAACATGAGTTTGACGCCCCTGCTCTCAGGCCTCCCCTTAGACAGCCTTCAAGCCCAGGGGGGTCCCTGGTGTGGACCCCACAGCCTGCTCACCACCCACACGGCCCCCTCCTTCCCCAGCCTCTCCCAGGCCATCAGCTCCCCTGTAACACACCTGTCTTGCTCCTGTCTACCCGCTTGCTCCATGTTCTCTTGTTGGGCCCCAGCAGAGGACAGGCCCCTGGCTGGAGCACTCATGACGACCATTTCAGCCTTCCTTAGTTTCTTTAAATCCCTAACTAGAAGAGCATTGATTCTCACTTTCACCTTCCTCCTACCAACACCATTGCCTTCCTCACGAGCTACCCTCTGGCAATCCAATGAGCTTTCCTAGGAACACTTGCGGAACACAGAAGCACTGAGGTAGGGGGCTCCCCGGGCTTCCCAAACCCAATGGACCTGTTTCTCCTCTGACATTCCCCTGCTGGCCCTGGGCGTGCCCCCTGGTGTCTGCAGCCAGCCCTCACCTGTGCTCAGCATCCCTCTCCTTCCACCTGCTCAGGGACTGTGCTCCTGCACTTAGCAGTCCTCTCCTGAAATATCTCCTGCTCTTTGCAACACGGGACTGTCCCACACCAAATGGGGGACACCCAACCCCTTCCCACATGGGAGTCTGCAGCTACTGGCACATGAATGGATGGTCTGCAAAGCAAAATTGCTTCACCTTGTCCACAAACCATCTGCTCCTCAGTCCACTTGAGTAGGGCTTTGTGCCCAGCACAGGTGAGGGCTGCCTGCAGTGAGGAGCAGGCATTCCCAGGGCCAGCAGAGATGTCTGGTCAAAACCAGGTAGACTGGATGTGGGGACCTCCAACAGGTCACACACCTCACTGCGCCTGTCTTCTCCAGTGCAGTGGACGAGGGCCGCTAGTGAGGAAGTTCGTGGTGTAGGTAGGGTGAGGGGGAAAGTAAAAGGTGATGCTCCTCTGCCATGGATTTAAGAGAAAATATTCAGTAAGTTTAGACGTTTTTGTTGTCAAGGCTGAGGTGCTCACACACAGGCAGGGCCGTGTCCCTTACTGGAGCTCAGCAGGACAGTGTGGAGCAGAGGGGAGGAAGGACCAGGAGAGGTGGGTGGGGGATAGGGTAGGGGTTTATAGCCCTGGGTAGGCTGCCTATGGAGAGGCCTGGTGGATGATTGGTGAGGCCACAGGGTCCACAGGGGAGGGGGGCCCCCCAAGAGGTTGAAAGCTGTTTAAGCAGAGGGATTGGAAGATTGGAAGGGGGGGTTGGTTTACAGGGCACAGTGTTGAGGTGTTGGCAGAGAGGAATGCTGGAAAGGACATCAAGGGGGGCTGGTGGTTTCCTGACATTGAAGGCATGACCACTGGCAGGGTGACTGAAGCTCAGGTCACCAGGAGGAGAAACAATGTGAGGTCAGAGAGGCTCTGTGAAGGCCAGAGCCGGCTCGTGGGTCCTGATGTCACCAGGAGGTTTCCCCAGGATGGAGGCTGACAGGGGGTAGGTGGTTGTGCCAAGGGCCCAGGGTATTCAGAGGCTAGGGCGGGCACAGGGTGACTAGGGACCTGGAACAGGCCCCACACCGGGGGCACATGGGGCATTTGGGGGAAAAGGACCTTGACAGCACAGGCCCTGCCCAGCAGCTGACAGTTTAGAACAGGGTCCTGGTAAGTGAGGGAGGCTTGGACGCTGCCAGAGCCCTCACTTTTCTTCCTCTGGCTGGCCTAGAGTTAACCACTGGAAAGACAGCCCACAGTACTCTGGGGTGGGGTCTAGGACCAGGGATTTCCTCCTCCAAGGTCTCTATGGCTCTGAGGGTGGGATTAAGGAAACTGGCCTTGGTGGGGTGGGGGGGGGGTGGGGGGGGGGGGGGGGGGGTGTTGGGGGTGGGGTAGGGGGGTGTTTCCGTAGGCTCATCTGTGCATCTTCTCACCACAGCTGTCATTGGATGTGGTGTCGAGAGAATTTGTCTCCTGTGTTTTTGTGTTTGTTTTGTATTGAAATCCTGTGAAAAATGGACATTGATAGTCCAGAATGAGGATGCCAAGTTTCTCTGGTCGGCAGGTGGCAGTTTGGAGCCATGAAGTCTTTTCTCCTCCCGCCCTTTGTGGTGCAAAAAAGTGCTTGGAGCCATTTCAGGATATTCTTTCCTTTGTCTGGTAGGAAGATGGTAGGCCCCTTCCTTCCTGTGGCTAAAGGGCTTCATTCATTGGAGTCCCTACTAAAAAATTGGGTGCCTTGGCTCCTTGGTATCACGTTTTTCTGACTCTGTGAATGGTCTTTGGATTGGCTTTTGTTAGCACACTTTTCACTTACTTGGTCACTCAAACCTCAGTGTGGACAATAAAAAAGGGTGATCTAAACCACGGTTTTATCACCCTCCAATGATGATTATTAGTGTGTAATCCATTTCTTTATCAGCCTTCCAGGCCTCTACAGGTGCACTGCACACACAACGAGATTCATCTTGCAGTGTGACTTCAATTTCTTTTATTTAGAAACTCAGGTTTTTAGTGTAAGATAGCTGTTGTAAAAATCATTTGAAAGGACTTCAATAATTTTTACTCATTTCTCTTTTCAGTAGTATACTTAGTCTTTAAGACTGCAAATACTGTATTTGATAATGGAGATAGAAAGCAGAAATAACCCCTGACTCTCCTATTTCAACCAGAAATACTAAACCTTAACCTTCCTAAGGACAGTGCCTCTGTTTTTTGCTTAACGTTGCTTAACATCTGAAATGCACTTGTTTTGTCTGTCCTCCAGCAGCCTTCCTTTCTTGTCCCCACTGTGAGGACCAGCTGCTCCCTGGTTGCTGTCCAGTGGGCCTGAGAAGTCAGAAGACCCGCTGAGATGTGTCCTATGTACACACTCCATTATTTTCCCCTCATGCTATAAAAAAATCTTCTTGTTGTAGTCTTTTGGAAAGACAGAAGAGTAATTAACCAAGACCCAGCACCTTCAACATGTTTTGCATGGAAGCTTCATCTTTAGGTCCTTGTGACATCTGTACCCAGTATAGAACTAGACAGTCTTCAGGGCTGACACAAGCAAACTTAAACATATTCTTGAAACTCAACTTGGCTTATACTGAGCCACTTGTGTCTTCCAGTACTCCTGCCTGGTTTTTGAAATATAAAAAATAATGATATGGGAAACTTTCTGAATCAATCTACGCACATAGTTTGGATAATCGTCCTTGCAGAGAAACCTACAAGCTGACACACACTGCCTCATTGCCTCCATCGGGGATACAGGCCAGTGGCCGCCCGGCCTTCCCTGGAGATGCTGAGGACTAGGGTTGATAATGTGCTCAGCTGAGAGGTGAAGTGCATGTCATGCTGGTTGAACACAGTTTTTTATGCTTTGTGAGATGCAATAGCCTTTCCTATGTTTGGTCCCAGTTATTTTCCATCCTCCTCATGGAACATCATCGATAAGAATTCATATAGGGAGTTCTAATAATTATTAAAATGAGTACTTGAAAAATACAAGAAAAGGAGAAATGAGAAGTATAAAACCAAAGAAAACAACACAACAAAAATGATGCTACAGAGGAGTGAAATTAATTCCCGACTCCACGTCTCATTTGCCTTTTTCTCTTTTCGTTCTACTAAGATCTCTGCTTATCAGGACCATCCAGTCACGTCTCCTCAAGCCCTGCAGCTCTGTCCTGTTCAAACAGATGATCCAAGTTGTGGTAGGGACAGAAGACCAGGAAACAGGCTGCTCCTTCAACTCGCTGCAGGGGTCCTTTCTGACTCAGCTCCTGAACCTTGTACATCATCCCTGGCCCTCCCTCTGGGAAAAGAACGGGCTGATGAGCAAAGGACTTGACCTTGTTCAGGAGTTCATCTTGTCTACGAGAGGACAGGGTCAAATACTTACAATACACCATAGCTTTCCTGGCTTCAAGCCCCGTGTTCTTAATTTCTTTTTCACTTCTCCTCCCTGCTGCACCTTCTTTCTCTCCTCTATAACCCTCAAAAAGGTAACAAACGACCAAGCACACAAGCACAGCTCTTGGAGAGCACAGCTCTCAGAGAACTCTAGGACAGCTGTGCAGACGAGACTGCACCAAGGACCAGAGCAAGAGGCAGGAATGAGTTGACTCAGTTCCCAGCCATCCCGACCACACATCTGTGGCAGTTAAAAGCACCTGAAGCCTGAGGGGCACCACAGTCACTGACCTGCCTTCTCCTTTCCCTGGACATGGACGTCTCGCCCCCTTTTCCCATGTGTGTAACTCTGTTCACCTTCCCCCATACAACCTCCATCAGCTTCTGCTCAGACAGTTAGTTACCTGGTCTGAAGTAGACAAACAGCATTTGCATGCAGCCATTCCTCTCTAATTAAACCACTTCAGTCAGATTCCTCTTCTCCTCAACTTCAACCAACAATGTGACCCAATTTCTTGGCACCCACTTCAGAGAGTCCCGCAGGTTCCCAAGGATGAGCTAGAGTCATCCCTGTGTCCACACACACACACACACACACACACACACACACACACACTCCAAAGCAAGTACCAGTGTTCCTGATGAGGAGATTCCAGGGAGACCTCTCCCGACACACTAGAGGGTTGACATCCTCCAGACAGCCTTACCAGAGGTCTCTCGAGGTAGCAACTGGCGTTCTCATCTGAGAGGTGGGGGATCATGTTTGAAAGTGCAGACCACTACACTAACCTGCCAGAGAAGGTTTCTGTCCTGAATGGCACCACGCTACCTACAGAGGCCTCAGTGGATGGAGTGACTGAAGTGCTACACTCAGGGCTCCTCAGCCACGTGATTCTGTGGCAGCAAAGAGCACAAGGTGTGGAATCAGAACTGGGGCAACTAAAGACTGTCCCTACATCCCTAGATGGGAAAAAAAAAGGTGTCTGTGCCTACGTAATACAACTACAAGTGTGCCATTACTTAGCCCGTGTAGGAAACACTCTGGCTTGCTATTTGGAAAATGTATTTCATGGAGAATTTATGAAGCTAATAACAGGACTCACATCTCTATGGAGCTCGGATCTTGGGGAGGTTGTAAACCATGCAGGTACAGAGCTCAGGGCACAGGCCACTCTTTTGAATAAGGCAGCAAAACTACATAAAAAAGAGGAAAGGTTCTCTTCCAAATCACCTTTCATGACAACAAGCGCAGGTAGAGTCACTCGAGAGCACTGGGCCCTCAGCTCGGAGCTGACACTCAGTGCCTGGTAGTCCTGAGGATGGCGCAGTGCATGCGTGTTCATGCTGTCCTTCCTCTCCATTCTCCCTCTCAGGTGCACGGGGGTCAGCACAGAGGACAACTTACAGATCAAGTGGACCAGGGGATACCCAAGTGGTCGTCCCAAGTAAGACAAACGCTTCCTGGAATAAATCCCTGTACAGACCAGGACAGGAATGAATTTCTGTACTTCAGTAGGGGCTTGAGCATCACCCTTTCCTAGTTGCATCCTCCTGTTCATCCAATAACTTAGCTGCAACCCTCTTCTTAAAAGCAAGGAGACAGCAGGCCCAGAGAGCAAAGAATCTTGGAGAGGAGAAACGGGAAGGCTGGTAGAGTGGAGCAGGGAGGGAGTTCCCTGGAGCCCTGATCCAGGCCCTCTAGGAGGCCTACAGGGAGAAAAGGGGGGGGGGGGGGGGGGCCCGGGCGAGATTTTCTAGTCCAATCTAAGGACGCCTTTAAAGGTAAAGAAGTTGTAGGTGTAAGTGAGTGCAGATTACCTGTGTACACTATTATTTTGAAGAAACTTTTGGGTAAGAAATGTGGGACATGTTTGCAGTTATGTGAGGTCTGTCAAAGCGGCACCAGCACCATTAGTTGGACTTGGGGAGAGAAAGACCATTGCAGTCGGATGGGGCTGGTTCAAGCACATAGCTCACCCTCAGGTGGCTGTCACTGGGCCCCTTCCTATGTGTTCAGTGTATTATTCTTTACAGGCCCTGCCCCTCAGTGCATGGCCCAATTAGTCATCCAAGGTAGCAGGCCAGGGTGACTGTGGCTTTTAACCACTGGACAAATCACTTTAGGATATGCTGGAGAACTGAGGTCCTGTGCAGGGCAAGGACCTATGGGAAAGACTCCCACAGTGGTCTTCGAGGTCAGTTTTGGACCATGGTGGGACAGGATAGGGAGGACAAGCCATTTACTGCCAGGTTCAGGAGGTTACCAGTGCCAAAGGACCCAGCGCCCTAAAGGGCCACAACTCAGAAAGGAAGGACCTGGTCCCCCAGGGTAACCTCCCTCCCTGGAGATAAGATTTAGGCCTGGGTTCTATTCCAGGCCTAGAAAAGGGGCCACACCAGCTAGTGATGCCAGAACCCACTGCAATAACTAACCCCCCCCGCACTGCCTCCCTGTCACCGACCAATCAGTGGAGGTGGTCTCCACTGACCTCCACCCTATAAGGGCACAGCTGGAAACCTGGTGCAGACTCTACTGAGTCCTCCCCTAAGATTGCTGCCTGGAGACAGAGGTAACAGCCTGAAGACAAAGGATCCAATGGGTGGGCTCTCCCTGTGGGGAGCAGCCTGAGCCACTTTCCTTCCTTTCTACACCCCCCAGACCTCCACCCCTCATCTTTCTGCACAGGCCTGGGTCCCCTAAACTCCAAGGCAATGGGCAGCAGGCAGCTTGTCCCAGGCTAATGCCCTGAACCTGTCCCCAAATCCCCCTTCTCACTGATTTGCCAGTGAGCTAAGGCAGCTCAGCCTAGGTTCTCCTGTTGCTTCTTCTAGGTCATGGGTGTCAAACTCATTTTCACCAGGGGCCAAATCGGCCTCATGGTTGCCTTCAAACTGCTGAAATAATTTAGGACTGTATACATGAAACTACTCCTTAACTGTTAAGGAGTTGAAATTACATTCAACCCTTTCAAGGCAACTGCAAGACTGATGGGGCCCCCCTGTGAAAATGAGTTTGACACCGCTGTTCAGGGTGAAGCCCTTCCTTGTTTCCCTGTCCCCACATGCAATAAATGTATCCACATAGTCACCTGGATTGGCGTTGTGGATCATTTCCCCAGGGAGTCAAGAACTCACAAACTGGAGCCTGCTAAGTTAGGCAGACCTAGTAAGGGCCCGGCCCCTGTCCTGCAACAATGGGCCTGTGCTTTGAAACGCTCTATGTTCTGTCCCTCCATTTTCTATAATGAGGCCTGAATGACTGCCATAACCCAACTACATAGTCATAATGGACCATCAAACACCAAATGAGCTGGGGAAAGACACTGTGGACACAATGTAGGGAAGCTGAAATACCTGTTGCTAAGCGACCTAGGCGGTAACCTAGAAGAAAAGGCAACTTGAAAAGCAAAGTCTTTCTGCGCGTAGAATCCAATTTTCACCGAGAACCTAGTGAAAAAACGTGAGCCACGGTGGCTACCCACCCAGCACAGTCCCACAGCCCAACTACCAATTAAGTAAAAGAATCAGGGCAGTTTTTTTCCAGCGGGAAGGGCGGGGGAGAGCCAGTCCAGCCCATGTACGATGCACCACTGCCCCCCTGCTGTCCAGAGAAACACGAGGCCCTGAACAGAAAGGAAGTGGTATCCTTTCTTCTGAGGCTGCACAGAGAGTCACAGACCCCAGTGGCTGCTGCACTCAAGGGCAGTGATGGCGGGTATCAGCGAATGGAGAAGAACCTGCCCAAAACACCCCATCAAGTCCATTTCCCCCCGTGAATCCCGGGGAACCTGCAACAGGAGCCGGAAATCCAGGCTCCTTTGAAAGTTGCCTCCCACAAGTGGGTGGTACCCTCCCTGTGATTGGCGAGTTCTGGGCGCGCGCGTGCTGGAGACCAGGGAAGTCTCTGCCAGTCTCCCCGCCAGTCTCCCCGGGAGCCTCACTGTCTGTAGGTTTAGTGCTAGATGCAACTACAAACTATCAGCTAAGGGAGTCAAACACTTGGAGCCCTGGTGCTGTGGACCCACTTCTTCATTGCCCCCCACCAGTACCTATGGCACGCCCTTCTCCCTTATCCGCCCCCCGCCACCCCCCCCACCCCCCCCAGCCCCACACAAGCCTCCCGGCCCCCCACAGGGCTTGAACAAACTCCGCTGTCATTTTCTCCTGGGGTCCTCACTCTTTGGAACCATTCCTGTGACCTCAGGGCCCATGAGCCTGGCCCTGTCCACAGGAGCCTCTACCTCCTCAGGCACATTCTTCCCTTCTTCTCCACCCAGCGACCCCATGCCCAGCTCATGCCCCAGCCTCAGGGACACGGTGCCCCTGCACGATAGCGGTTTCCAGCATCCTCATCTATCATCACCTACAAACCATGGCCACCTCTTCCAACACCCTTCCTCTAAGGTAGGGGTGTCACACTCATTTTCACGAGGGGGCCACATTAGCCTTGCGGTTGCCTTCAAAGGGCCAGAATAGTTTTAGGGCTGTATACATGTCACTGCTCCTTAACTGTTAAGGACTGGAAATTACATTCGGCGCTTGGAGGTAACCACGAGGCTGATGCGGCCCCTGGTGAACATGAGTTTGACGCCCCTGCTCTCAGGCCTCCCCTTAGACAGCCTTCAAGCCCAGGGGGGTCCCTGGTGTGGACCCCACAGCCTGCTCACCACCCACACGGCCCCCTCCTTCCCCCAGCCTCTCCCAGGCCATCAGCTCCCCTGTAACACACCTGTCTTGCTCCTGTCTACCCGCTTGCTCCATGTTCTCTTGTTGGGCCCCCAGCAGAGGACAGGCCCCTGGCTGGAGCACTCATGACGACCATTTCAGCCTTCCTTAGTTTCTTTAAATCCCTAACTAGAAGAGCATTGATTCTCACTTTCACCTTCCTCCTACCAACACCATTGCCTTCCTCACGAGCTACCCTCTGGCAATCCAATGAGCTTTCCTAGGAACACTTACGGAACACAGAAGCACTGAGGTAGGGGGCTCCCCCGGGCTTCCCAAACCCAATGGACCTGTTTCTCCTCTGACATTCCCCCTGCTGGCCCTGGGCGTGCCCCCTGGTGTCTGCAGCCAGCCCTCACCTGTGCTCAGCATCCCTCTCCTTCCACCTGCTCAGGGACTGTGCTCCTGCACTTAGCAGTCCTCTCCTGAAATATCTCCTGCTCTTTGCAACACGGGACTGTCCCACACCAAATGGGGGACACCCAACCCCTTCCCACATGGGAGTCTGCAGCTACTGGCACATGAATGGATGGTCTGCAAAGCAAAATTGCTTCACCTTGTCCACAAACCATCTGCTCCTCAGTCCACTTGAGTAGGGCTTTGTGCCCAGCACAGGTGAGGGCTGCCTGCAGTGAGGAGCAGGCATTCCCAGGGCCAGCAGAGATGTCTGGTCAAAACCAGGTAGACTGGATGTGGGGACCTCCAACAGGTCACACACCTCACTGCGCCTGTCTTCTCCAGTGCAGTGGACGAGGGCCGCTAGTGAGGAAGTTCGTGGTGTAGGTAGGGTGAGGGGGGAAAGTAAAAGGTGATGCTCCTCTGCCATGGATTTAAGAGAAAATATTCAGTAAGTTTAGACGTTTTTTGTTGTCAAGGCTGAGGTGCTCACACACAGGCAGGGCCGTGTCCCTTACTGGAGCTCAGCAGGACAGTGTGGAGCAGAGGGGAGGAAGGACCAGGAGAGGTGGGTGGGGGGGATAGGGTAGGGGTTTATAGCCCTGGGTAGGCTGCCTATGGAGAGGCCTGGTGGATGATTGGTGAGGCCACAGGGTCCACAGGGGAGGGGGGGCCCCCAAGAGGTTGAAAGCTGTTTAAGCAGAGGGATTGGAAGATTGGAAGGGGGGGGGGTTGGTTTACAGGGCACAGTGTTGAGGTGTTGGCAGAGAGGAATGCTGGAAAGGACATCAAGGGGGGGGGGCTGGTGGTTTCCTGACATTGAAGGCATGACCACTGGCAGGGTGACTGAAGCTCAGGTCACCAGGAGGAGAAACAATGTGAGGTCAGAGAGGCTCTGTGAAGGCCAGAGCCGGCTCGTGGGTCCTGATGTCACCAGGAGGTTTCCCCAGGATGGAGGCTGACAGGGGGTAGGTGGTTGTGCCAAGGGCCCAGGGTATTCAGAGGCTAGGGCGGGCACAGGGTGACTAGGGACCTGGAACAGGCCCCACACCGGGGGCACATGGGGCATTTGGGGAAAAGGACCTTGACAGCACAGGCCCTGCCCAGCAGCTGACAGTTTAGAACAGGGTCCTGGTAAGTGAGGGAGGCTTGGACGCTGCCAGAGCCCTCACTTTTCTTCCTCTGGCTGGCCTAGAGTTAACCACTGGAAAGACAGCCCACAGTACTCTGGGGTGGGGGTCTAGGACCAGGGATTTCCTCCTCCAAGGTCTCTATGGCTCTGAGGGTGGGATTAAGGAAACTGGCCTTGGTGGGGTGGGGGGGGGGTGGGGGGGGGGTAGGGGGGTGTTGGGGGTGGGGGTAGGGGGGTGTTTCCGTAGGCTCATCTGTGCATCTTCTCACCACAGCTGTCATTGGATGTGGTGTCGAGAGAATTTGTCTCCTGTGTTTTTGTGTTTGTTTTGTATTGAAATCCTGTGAAAAATGGACATTGATAGTCCAGAATGAGGATGCCAAGTTTCTCTGGTCGGCAGGTGGCAGTTTGGAGCCATGAAGTCTTTTCTCCTCCCGCCCTTTGTGGTGCAAAAAAGTGCTTGGAGCCATTTCAGGATATTCTTTCCTTTGTCTGGTAGGAAGATGGTAGGCCCCTTCCTTCCTGTGGCTAAAGGGCTTCATTCATTGGAGTCCCTACTAAAAAATTGGGTGCCTTGGCTCCTTGGTATCACGTTTTTCTGACTCTGTGAATGGTCTTTGGATTGGCTTTTGTTAGCACACTTTTCACTTACTTGGTCACTCAAACCTCAGTGTGGACAATAAAAAAGGGTGATCTAAACCACGGTTTTATCACCCTCCAATGATGATTATTAGTGTGTAATCCATTTCTTTATCAGCCTTCCAGGCCTCTACAGGTGCACTGCACACACAACGAGATTCATCTTGCAGTGTGACTTCAATTTCTTTTATTTAGAAACTCAGGTTTTTAGTGTAAGATAGCTGTTGTAAAAATCATTTGAAAGGACTTCAATAATTTTTTACTCATTTCTCTTTTCAGTAGTATACTTAGTCTTTAAGACTGCAAATACTGTATTTGATAATGGAGATAGAAAGCAGAAATAACCCCTGACTCTCCTATTTCAACCAGAAATACTAAACCTTAACCTTCCTAAGGACAGTGCCTCTGTTTTTGCTTAACGTTGCTTAACATCTGAAATGCACTTGTTTTGTCTGTCCTCCAGCAGCCTTCCTTTCTTGTCCCCACTGTGAGGACCAGCTGCTCCCTGGTTGCTGTCCAGTGGGCCTGAGAAGTCAGAAGACCCGCTGAGATGTGTCCTATGTACACACTCCATTATTTTCCCCTCATGCTATAAAAAAATCTTCTTGTTGTAGTCTTTTGGAAAGACAGAAGAGTAATTAACCAAGACCCAGCACCTTCAACATGTTTTGCATGGAAGCTTCATCTTTAGGTCCTTGTGACATCTGTACCCAGTATAGAACTAGACAGTCTTCAGGGCTGACACAAGCAAACTTAAACATATTCTTGAAACTCAACTTGGCTTATACTGAGCCACTTGTGTCTTCCAGTACTCCTGCCTGGTTTTTGAAATATAAAAAATAATGATATGGGAAACTTTCTGAATCAATCTACGCACATAGTTTGGATAATCGTCCTTGCAGAGAAACCTACAAGCTGACACACACTGCCTCATTGCCTCCATCGGGGATACAGGCCAGTGGCCGCCCGGCCTTCCCGGAGATGCTGAGGACTAGGGTTGATAATGTGCTCAGCTGAGAGGTGAAGTGCATGTCATGCTGGTTGAACACAGTTTTTTATGCTTTGTGAGATGCAATAGCCTTTCCTATGTTTGGTCCCAGTTATTTTCCATCCTCCTCATGGAACATCATCGATAAGAATTCATATAGGGAGTTCTAATAATTATTAAAATGAGTACTTGAAAAATACAAGAAAAGGAGAAATGAGAAGTATAAAACCAAAGAAAACAACACAACAAAAATGATGCTACAGAGGAGTGAAATTAATTCCCGACTCCACGTCTCATTTGCCTTTTTCTCTTTTCGTTCTACTAAGATCTCTGCTTATCAGGACCATCCAGTCACGTCTCCTCAAGCCCTGCAGCTCTGTCCTGTTCAAACAGATGATCCAAGTTGTGGTAGGGACAGAAGACCAGGAAACAGGCTGCTCCTTCAACTCGCTGCAGGGGTCCTTTCTGACTCAGCTCCTGAACCTTGTACATCATCCCTGGCCCTCCCTCTGGGAAAAGAACGGGCTGATGAGCAAAGGACTTGACCTTGTTCAGGAGTTCATCTTGTCTACGAGAGGACAGGGTCAAATACTTACAATACACCATAGCTTTCCTGGCTTCAAGCCCCGTGTTCTTAATTTCTTTTTCACTTCTCCTCCCTGCTGCACCTTCTTTCTCTCCTCTATAACCCTCAAAAAGGTAACAAACGACCAAGCACACAAGCACAGCTCTTGGAGAGCACAGCTCTCAGAGAACTCTAGGACAGCTGTGCAGACGAGACTGCACCAAGGACCAGAGCAAGAGGCAGGAATGAGTTGACTCAGTTCCCAGCCATCCCGACCACACATCTGTGGCAGTTAAAAGCACCTGAAGCCTGAGGGGCACCACAGTCACTGACCTGCCTTCTCCTTTCCCTGGACATGGACGTCTCGCCCCCCTTTTTCCCATGTGTGTAACTCTGTTCACCTTCCCCCCATACAACCTCCATCAGCTTCTGCTCAGACAGTTAGTTACCTGGTCTGAAGTAGACAAACAGCATTTGCATGCAGCCATTCCTCTCTAATTAAACCACTTCAGTCAGATTCCTCTTCTCCTCAACTTCAACCAACAATGTGACCCAATTTCTTGGCACCCACTTCAGAGAGTCCCGCAGGTTCCCAAGGATGAGCTAGAGTCATCCCTGTGTCCACACACACACACACACACACACACACACACACACACTCCAAAGCAAGTACCAGTGTTCCTGATGAGGAGATTCCAGGGAGACCTCTCCCGACACACTAGAGGGTTGACATCCTCCAGACAGCCTTACCAGAGGTCTCTCGAGGTAGCAACTGGCGTTCTCATCTGAGAGGTGGGGGATCATGTTTGAAAGTGCAGACCACTACACTAACCTGCCAGAGAAGGTTTCTGTCCTGAATGGCACCACGCTACCTACAGAGGCCTCAGTGGATGGAGTGACTGAAGTGCTACACTCAGGGCTCCTCAGCCACGTGATTCTGTGGCAGCAAAGAGCACAAGGTGTGGAATCAGAACTGGGGCAACTAAAGACTGTCCCTACATCCCTAGATGGGAAAAAAAAAGGTGTCTGTGCCTACGTAATACAACTACAAGTGTGCCATTACTTAGCCCGTGTAGGAAACACTCTGGCTTGCTATTTGGAAAATGTATTTCATGGAGAATTTATGAAGCTAATAACAGGACTCACATCTCTATGGAGCTCGGATCTTGGGGAGGTTGTAAACCATGCAGGTACAGAGCTCAGGGCACAGGCCACTCTTTTGAATAAGGCAGCAAAACTACATAAAAAAGAGGAAAGGTTCTCTTCCAAATCACCTTTCATGACAACAAGCGCAGGTAGAGTCACTCGAGAGCACTGGGCCCTCAGCTCGGAGCTGACACTCAGTGCCTGGTAGTCCTGAGGATGGCGCAGTGCATGCGTGTTCATGCTGTCCTTCCTCTCCATTCTCCCTCTCAGGTGCACGGGGGGTCAGCACAGAGGACAACTTACAGATCAAGTGGACCAGGGGATACCCAAGTGGTCGTCCAAGTAAGACAAACGCTTCCTGGAATAAATCCCTGTACAGACCAGGACAGGAATGAATTTCTGTACTTCAGTAGGGGCTTGAGCATCACCCTTTCCTAGTTGCATCCTCCTGTTCATCCAATAACTTAGCTGCAACCCTCTTCTTAAAAGCAAGGAGACAGCAGGCCCAGAGAGCAAAGAATCTTGGAGAGGAGAAACGGGAAGGCTGGTAGAGTGGAGCAGGGAGGGAGTTCCCTGGAGCCCTGATCCAGGCCCTCTAGGAGGCCTACAGGGAGAAAAGGGGGCGGGGGGGGGGGGGCCGGGCGAGATTTTCTAGTCCAATCTAAGGACGCCTTTAAAGGTAAAGAAGTTGTAGGTGTAAGTGAGTGCAGATTACCTGTGTACACTATTATTTTGAAGAAACTTTTGGGTAAGAAATGTGGGACATGTTTGCAGTTATGTGAGGTCTGTCAAAGCGGCACCAGCACCATTAGTTGGACTTGGGGAGAGAAAGACCATTGCAGTCGGATGGGGCTGGTTCAAGCACATAGCTCACCCTCAGGTGGCTGTCACTGGGCCCCTTCCTATGTGTTCAGTGTATTATTCTTTACAGGCCCTGCCCCTCAGTGCATGGCCCAATTAGTCATCCAAGGTAGCAGGCCAGGGTGACTGTGGCTTTTAACCACTGGACAAATCACTTTAGGATATGCTGGAGAACTGAGGTCCTGTGCAGGGCAAGGACCTATGGGAAAGACTCCCACAGTGGTCTTCGAGGTCAGTTTTGGACCATGGTGGGACAGGATAGGGAGGACAAGCCATTTACTGCCAGGTTCAGGAGGTTACCAGTGCCAAAGGACCCAGCGCCCTAAAGGGCCACAACTCAGAAAGGAAGGACCTGGTCCCCCAGGGTAACCTCCCTCCCTGGAGATAAGATTTAGGCCTGGGTTCTATTCCAGGCCTAGAAAAGGGGCCACACCAGCTAGTGATGCCAGAACCCACTGCAATAACTAACCCCCCCCGCACTGCCTCCCTGTCACCGACCAATCAGTGGAGGTGGTCTCCACTGACCTCCACCCTATAAGGGCACAGCTGGAAACCTGGTGCAGACTCTACTGAGTCCTCCCCTAAGATTGCTGCCTGGAGACAGAGGTAACAGCCTGAAGACAAAGGATCCAATGGGTGGGCTCTCCCTGTGGGGAGCAGCCTGAGCCACTTTCCTTCCTTTCTACACCCCCCAGACCTCCACCCCTCATCTTTCTGCACAGGCCTGGGTCCCCTAAACTCCAAGGCAATGGGCAGCAGGCAGCTTGTCCCAGGCTAATGCCCTGAACCTGTCCCCAAATCCCCCTTCTCACTGATTTGCCAGTGAGCTAAGGCAGCTCAGCCTAGGTTCTCCTGTTGCTTCTTCTAGGTCATGGGTGTCAAACTCATTTTCACCAGGGGCCAAATCGGCCTCATGGTTGCCTTCAAACTGCTGAAATAATTTAGGACTGTATACATGAAACTACTCCTTAACTGTTAAGGAGTTGAAATTACATTCAACCCTTTCAAGGCAACTGCAAGACTGATGGGGCCCCCTGTGAAAATGAGTTTGACACCGCTGTTCAGGGTGAAGCCCTTCCTTGTTTCCCTGTCCCCACATGCAATAAATGTATCCACATAGTCACCTGGATTGGCGTTGTGGATCATTTCCCCAGGGAGTCAAGAACTCACAAACTGGAGCCTGCTAAGTTAGGCAGACCTAGTAAGGGCCCGGCCCCTGTCCTGCAACAATGGGCCTGTGCTTTGAAACGCTCTATGTTCTGTCCCTCCATTTTCTATAATGAGGCCTGAATGACTGCCATAACCCAACTACATAGTCATAATGGACCATCAAACACCAAATGAGCTGGGGAAAGACACTGTGGACACAATGTAGGGAAGCTGAAATACCTGTTGCTAAGCGACCTAGGCGGTAACCTAGAAGAAAAGGCAACTTGAAAAGCAAAGTCTTTCTGCGCGTAGAATCCAATTTTCACCGAGAACCTAGTGAAAAAACGTGAGCCACGGTGGCTACCCACCCAGCACAGTCCCACAGCCCAACTACCAATTAAGTAAAAGAATCAGGGCAGTTTTTTTCCAGCGGGAAGGGCGGGGGAGAGCCAGTCCAGCCCATGTACGATGCACCACTGCCCCCCTGCTGTCCAGAGAAACACGAGGCCCTGAACAGAAAGGAAGTGGTATCCTTTCTTCTGAGGCTGCACAGAGAGTCACAGACCCCAGTGGCTGCTGCACTCAAGGGCAGTGATGGCGGGTATCAGCGAATGGAGAAGAACCTGCCCAAAACACCCCCATCAAGTCCATTTCCCCCCGTGAATCCCGGGAACCTGCAACAGGAGCCGGAAATCCAGGCTCCTTTGAAAGTTGCCTCCCACAAGTGGGTGGTACCCTCCCTGTGATTGGCGAGTTCTGGGCGCGCGCGTGCTGGAGACCAGGGAAGTCTCTGCCAGTCTCCCCGCCAGTCTCCCCGGGAGCCTCACTGTCTGTAGGTTTAGTGCTAGATGCAACTACAAACTATCAGCTAAGGGAGTCAAACACTTGGAGCCCTGGTGCTGTGGACCCACTTCTTCATTGCCCCCCACCAGTACCTATGGCACGCCCTTCTCCCTTATCCGCCCCCGCCACCCCCACCCCCCCAGCCCCACACAAGCCTCCCGGCCCCCCCACAGGGCTTGAACAAACTCCGCTGTCATTTTCTCCTGGGGTCCTCACTCTTTGGAACCATTCCTGTGACCTCAGGGCCCATGAGCCTGGCCCTGTCCACAGGAGCCTCTACCTCCTCAGGCACATTCTTCCCTTCTTCTCCACCCAGCGACCCCATGCCCAGCTCATGCCCCCAGCCTCAGGGACACGGTGCCCCTGCACGATAGCGGTTTCCAGCATCCTCATCTATCATCACCTACAAACCATGGCCACCTCTTCCAACACCCTTCCTCTAAGGTAGGGGTGTCACACTCATTTTCACGAGGGGGCCACATTAGCCTTGCGGTTGCCTTCAAAGGGCCAGAATAGTTTTAGGGCTGTATACATGTCACTGCTCCTTAACTGTTAAGGACTGGAAATTACATTCGGCGCTTGGAGGTAACCACGAGGCTGATGCGGCCCCTGGTGAACATGAGTTTGACGCCCCTGCTCTCAGGCCTCCCCTTAGACAGCCTTCAAGCCCAGGGGGTCCCTGGTGTGGACCCCACAGCCTGCTCACCACCCACACGGCCCCTCCTTCCCCAGCCTCTCCCAGGCCATCAGCTCCCCTGTAACACACCTGTCTTGCTCCTGTCTACCCGCTTGCTCCATGTTCTCTTGTTGGGCCCCCAGCAGAGGACAGGCCCCTGGCTGGAGCACTCATGACGACCATTTCAGCCTTCCTTAGTTTCTTTAAATCCCTAACTAGAAGAGCATTGATTCTCACTTTCACCTTCCTCCTACCAACACCATTGCCTTCCTCACGAGCTACCCTCTGGCAATCCAATGAGCTTTCCTAGGAACACTTGCGGAACACAGAAGCACTGAGGTAGGGGCTCCCCCGGGCTTCCCAAACCCAATGGACCTGTTTCTCCTCTGACATTCCCCTGCTGGCCCTGGGCGTGCCCCCTGGTGTCTGCAGCCAGCCCTCACCTGTGCTCAGCATCCCTCTCCTTCCACCTGCTCAGGGACTGTGCTCCTGCACTTAGCAGTCCTCTCCTGAAATATCTCCTGCTCTTTGCAACACGGGACTGTCCCACACCAAATGGGGGACACCCAACCCCTTCCCACATGGGAGTCTGCAGCTACTGGCACATGAATGGATGGTCTGCAAAGCAAAATTGCTTCACCTTGTCCACAAACCATCTGCTCCTCAGTCCACTTGAGTAGGGCTTTGTGCCCAGCACAGGTGAGGGCTGCCTGCAGTGAGGAGCAGGCATTCCCAGGGCCAGCAGAGATGTCTGGTCAAAACCAGGTAGACTGGATGTGGGGACCTCCAACAGGTCACACACCTCACTGCGCCTGTCTTCTCCAGTGCAGTGGACGAGGGCCGCTAGTGAGGAAGTTCGTGGTGTAGGTAGGGTGAGGGGGGGAAAGTAAAAGGTGATGCTCCTCTGCCATGGATTTAAGAGAAAATATTCAGTAAGTTTAGACGTTTTTGTTGTCAAGGCTGAGGTGCTCACACACAGGCAGGGCCGTGTCCCTTACTGGAGCTCAGCAGGACAGTGTGGAGCAGAGGGGAGGAAGGACCAGGAGAGGTGGGTGGGGGATAGGGTAGGGGTTTATAGCCCTGGGTAGGCTGCCTATGGAGAGGCCTGGTGGATGATTGGTGAGGCCACAGGGTCCACAGGGGAGGGGGCCCCCAAGAGGTTGAAAGCTGTTTAAGCAGAGGGATTGGAAGATTGGAAGGGGGGGGGGTTGGTTTACAGGGCACAGTGTTGAGGTGTTGGCAGAGAGGAATGCTGGAAAGGACATCAAGGGGGGGGGGCTGGTGGTTTCCTGACATTGAAGGCATGACCACTGGCAGGGTGACTGAAGCTCAGGTCACCAGGAGGAGAAACAATGTGAGGTCAGAGAGGCTCTGTGAAGGCCAGAGCCGGCTCGTGGGTCCTGATGTCACCAGGAGGTTTCCCCAGGATGGAGGCTGACAGGGGGTAGGTGGTTGTGCCAAGGGCCCAGGGTATTCAGAGGCTAGGGCGGGCACAGGGTGACTAGGGACCTGGAACAGGCCCCACACCGGGGGCACATGGGGCATTTGGGGAAAAGGACCTTGACAGCACAGGCCCTGCCCAGCAGCTGACAGTTTAGAACAGGGTCCTGGTAAGTGAGGGAGGCTTGGACGCTGCCAGAGCCCTCACTTTTCTTCCTCTGGCTGGCCTAGAGTTAACCACTGGAAAGACAGCCCACAGTACTCTGGGGTGGGGGTCTAGGACCAGGGATTTCCTCCTCCAAGGTCTCTATGGCTCTGAGGGTGGGATTAAGGAAACTGGCCTTGGTGGGGTGGGGGGTGGGGGGGGGGTAGGGGGGGTGTTGGGGGTGGGGGTAGGGGGGTGTTTCCGTAGGCTCATCTGTGCATCTTCTCACCACAGCTGTCATTGGATGTGGTGTCGAGAGAATTTGTCTCCTGTGTTTTTTGTGTTTGTTTTGTATTGAAATCCTGTGAAAAATGGACATTGATAGTCCAGAATGAGGATGCCAAGTTTCTCTGGTCGGCAGGTGGCAGTTTGGAGCCATGAAGTCTTTTCTCCTCCCGCCCTTTGTGGTGCAAAAAAGTGCTTGGAGCCATTTCAGGATATTCTTTCCTTTGTCTGGTAGGAAGATGGTAGGCCCCTTCCTTCCTGTGGCTAAAGGGCTTCATTCATTGGAGTCCCTACTAAAAAATTGGGTGCCTTGGCTCCTTGGTATCACGTTTTTCTGACTCTGTGAATGGTCTTTGGATTGGCTTTTGTTAGCACACTTTTCACTTACTTGGTCACTCAAACCTCAGTGTGGACAATAAAAAAGGGTGATCTAAACCACGGTTTTATCACCCTCCAATGATGATTATTAGTGTGTAATCCATTTCTTTATCAGCCTTCCAGGCCTCTACAGGTGCACTGCACACACAACGAGATTCATCTTGCAGTGTGACTTCAATTTCTTTTATTTAGAAACTCAGGTTTTTAGTGTAAGATAGCTGTTGTAAAAATCATTTGAAAGGACTTCAATAATTTTTACTCATTTCTCTTTTCAGTAGTATACTTAGTCTTTAAGACTGCAAATACTGTATTTGATAATGGAGATAGAAAGCAGAAATAACCCCTGACTCTCCTATTTCAACCAGAAATACTAAACCTTAACCTTCCTAAGGACAGTGCCTCTGTTTTTGCTTAACGTTGCTTAACATCTGAAATGCACTTGTTTTGTCTGTCCTCCAGCAGCCTTCCTTTCTTGTCCCCACTGTGAGGACCAGCTGCTCCCTGGTTGCTGTCCAGTGGGCCTGAGAAGTCAGAAGACCCGCTGAGATGTGTCCTATGTACACACTCCATTATTTTCCCCTCATGCTATAAAAAAATCTTCTTGTTGTAGTCTTTTGGAAAGACAGAAGAGTAATTAACCAAGACCCAGCACCTTCAACATGTTTTGCATGGAAGCTTCATCTTTAGGTCCTTGTGACATCTGTACCCAGTATAGAACTAGACAGTCTTCAGGGCTGACACAAGCAAACTTAAACATATTCTTGAAACTCAACTTGGCTTATACTGAGCCACTTGTGTCTTCCAGTACTCCTGCCTGGTTTTTGAAATATAAAAAATAATGATATGGGAAACTTTCTGAATCAATCTACGCACATAGTTTGGATAATCGTCCTTGCAGAGAAACCTACAAGCTGACACACACTGCCTCATTGCCTCCATCGGGGATACAGGCCAGTGGCCGCCCGGCCTTCCCGGAGATGCTGAGGACTAGGGTTGATAATGTGCTCAGCTGAGAGGTGAAGTGCATGTCATGCTGGTTGAACACAGTTTTTTATGCTTTGTGAGATGCAATAGCCTTTCCTATGTTTGGTCCCAGTTATTTTCCATCCTCCTCATGGAACATCATCGATAAGAATTCATATAGGGAGTTCTAATAATTATTAAAATGAGTACTTGAAAAATACAAGAAAAGGAGAAATGAGAAGTATAAAACCAAAGAAAACAACACAACAAAAATGATGCTACAGAGGAGTGAAATTAATTCCCGACTCCACGTCTCATTTGCCTTTTTTCTCTTTTCGTTCTACTAAGATCTCTGCTTATCAGGACCATCCAGTCACGTCTCCTCAAGCCCTGCAGCTCTGTCCTGTTCAAACAGATGATCCAAGTTGTGGTAGGGACAGAAGACCAGGAAACAGGCTGCTCCTTCAACTCGCTGCAGGGGTCCTTTCTGACTCAGCTCCTGAACCTTGTACATCATCCCTGGCCCTCCCTCTGGGAAAAGAACGGGCTGATGAGCAAAGGACTTGACCTTGTTCAGGAGTTCATCTTGTCTACGAGAGGACAGGGTCAAATACTTACAATACACCATAGCTTTCCTGGCTTCAAGCCCCGTGTTCTTAATTTCTTTTTCACTTCTCCTCCCTGCTGCACCTTCTTTCTCTCCTCTATAACCCTCAAAAGGTAACAAACGACCAAGCACACAAGCACAGCTCTTGGAGAGCACAGCTCTCAGAGAACTCTAGGACAGCTGTGCAGACGAGACTGCACCAAGGACCAGAGCAAGAGGCAGGAATGAGTTGACTCAGTTCCCAGCCATCCCGACCACACATCTGTGGCAGTTAAAAGCACCTGAAGCCTGAGGGGCACCACAGTCACTGACCTGCCTTCTCCTTTCCCTGGACATGGACGTCTCGCCCCCTTTTTCCCATGTGTGTAACTCTGTTCACCTTCCCCCCATACAACCTCCATCAGCTTCTGCTCAGACAGTTAGTTACCTGGTCTGAAGTAGACAAACAGCATTTGCATGCAGCCATTCCTCTCTAATTAAACCACTTCAGTCAGATTCCTCTTCTCCTCAACTTCAACCAACAATGTGACCCAATTTCTTGGCACCCACTTCAGAGAGTCCCGCAGGTTCCCAAGGATGAGCTAGAGTCATCCCTGTGTCCACACACACACACACACACACACACACACACACACACTCCAAAGCAAGTACCAGTGTTCCTGATGAGGAGATTCCAGGGAGACCTCTCCCGACACACTAGAGGGTTGACATCCTCCAGACAGCCTTACCAGAGGTCTCTCGAGGTAGCAACTGGCGTTCTCATCTGAGAGGTGGGGATCATGTTTGAAAGTGCAGACCACTACACTAACCTGCCAGAGAAGGTTTCTGTCCTGAATGGCACCACGCTACCTACAGAGGCCTCAGTGGATGGAGTGACTGAAGTGCTACACTCAGGGCTCCTCAGCCACGTGATTCTGTGGCAGCAAAGAGCACAAGGTGTGGAATCAGAACTGGGGCAACTAAAGACTGTCCCTACATCCCTAGATGGGAAAAAAAAAGGTGTCTGTGCCTACGTAATACAACTACAAGTGTGCCATTACTTAGCCCGTGTAGGAAACACTCTGGCTTGCTATTTGGAAAATGTATTTCATGGAGAATTTATGAAGCTAATAACAGGACTCACATCTCTATGGAGCTCGGATCTTGGGGAGGTTGTAAACCATGCAGGTACAGAGCTCAGGGCACAGGCCACTCTTTTGAATAAGGCAGCAAAACTACATAAAAAGAGGAAAGGTTCTCTTCCAAATCACCTTTCATGACAACAAGCGCAGGTAGAGTCACTCGAGAGCACTGGGCCCTCAGCTCGGAGCTGACACTCAGTGCCTGGTAGTCCTGAGGATGGCGCAGTGCATGCGTGTTCATGCTGTCCTTCCTCTCCATTCTCCCTCTCAGGTGCACGGGGGGTCAGCACAGAGGACAACTTACAGATCAAGTGGACCAGGGGATACCCAAGTGGTCGTCCCAAGTAAGACAAACGCTTCCTGGAATAAATCCCTGTACAGACCAGGACAGGAATGAATTTCTGTACTTCAGTAGGGGCTTGAGCATCACCCTTTCCTAGTTGCATCCTCCTGTTCATCCAATAACTTAGCTGCAACCCTCTTCTTAAAAAGCAAGGAGACAGCAGGCCCAGAGAGCAAAGAATCTTGGAGAGGAGAAACGGGAAGGCTGGTAGAGTGGAGCAGGGAGGGAGTTCCCTGGAGCCCTGATCCAGGCCCTCTAGGAGGCCTACAGGGAGAAAAGGGGGGCGGGGGGGGCCGGGCGAGATTTTCTAGTCCAATCTAAGGACGCCTTTAAAGGTAAAGAAGTTGTAGGTGTAAGTGAGTGCAGATTACCTGTGTACACTATTATTTTGAAGAAACTTTTGGGTAAGAAATGTGGGACATGTTTGCAGTTATGTGAGGTCTGTCAAAGCGGCACCAGCACCATTAGTTGGACTTGGGGAGAGAAAGACCATTGCAGTCGGATGGGGCTGGTTCAAGCACATAGCTCACCCTCAGGTGGCTGTCACTGGGCCCCTTCCTATGTGTTCAGTGTATTATTCTTTACAGGCCCTGCCCCTCAGTGCATGGCCCAATTAGTCATCCAAGGTAGCAGGCCAGGGTGACT
The DNA here is from genome assembly GCF_019186645.2 of Phyllostomus hastatus. Lineage (NCBI taxonomy): Eukaryota > Metazoa > Chordata > Mammalia > Chiroptera > Phyllostomidae > Phyllostomus > Phyllostomus hastatus. The sequence continues at coordinate 2,605,927 of NW_025333499.1, read as the reverse complement.
GTGGCTTTTAACCACTGGACAAATCACTTTAGGATATGCTGGAGAACTGAGGTCCTGTGCAGGGCAAGGACCTATGGGAAAGACTCCCACAGTGGTCTTCGAGGTCAGTTTTGGACCATGGTGGGACAGGATAGGGAGGACAAGCCATTTACTGCCAGGTTCAGGAGGTTACCAGTGCCAAAGGACCCAGCGCCCTAAAGGGCCACAACTCAGAAAGGAAGGACCTGGTCCCCCAGGGTAACCTCCCTCCCTGGAGATAAGATTTAGGCCTGGGTTCTATTCCAGGCCTAGAAAAGGGGCCACACCAGCTAGTGATGCCAGAACCCACTGCAATAACCAACCCCCCCCGCACTGCCTCCCTGTCACCGACCAATCAGTGGAGGTGGTCTCCACTGACCTCCACCCTATAAGGGCACAGCTGGAAACCTGGTGCAGACTCTACTGAGTCCTCCCCTAAGATTGCTGCCTGGAGACAGAGGTAACAGCCTGAAGACAAAGGATCCAATGGGTGGGCTCTCCCTGTGGGGAGCAGCCTGAGCCACTTTCCTTCCTTTCTACACCCCCCAGACCTCCACCCCTCATCTTTCTGCACAGGCCTGGGTCCCCTAAACTCCAAGGCAATGGGCAGCAGGCAGCTTGTCCCAGGCTAATGCCCTGAACCTGTCCCCCAAATCCCCCTTCTCACTGATTTGCCAGTGAGCTAAGGCAGCTCAGCCTAGGTTCTCCTGTTGCTTCTTCTAGGTCATGGGTGTCAAACTCATTTTCACCAGGGGCCAAATCGGCCTCATGGTTGCCTTCAAACTGCTGAAATAATTTAGGACTGTATACATGAAACTACTCCTTAACTGTTAAGGAGTTGAAATTACATTCAACCCTTTCAAGGCAACTGCAAGACTGATGGGGGCCCCCCTGTGAAAATGAGTTTGACACCGCTGTTCAGGGTGAAGCCCTTCCTTGTTTCCCCTGTCCCCACATGCAATAAATGTATCCACATAGTCACCTGGATTGGCGTTGTGGATCATTTCCCCAGGGAGTCAAGAACTCACAAACTGGAGCCTGCTAAGTTAGGCAGACCTAGTAAGGGCCCGGCCCCTGTCCTGCAACAATGGGCCTGTGCTTTGAAACGCTCTATGTTCTGTCCCTCCATTTTCTATAATGAGGCCTGAATGACTGCCATAACCCAACTACATAGTCATAATGGACCATCAAACACCAAATGAGCTGGGGAAAGACACTGTGGACACAATGTAGGGAAGCTGAAATACCTGTTGCTAAGCGACCTAGGCGGTAACCTAGAAGAAAAGGCAACTTGAAAAGCAAAGTCTTTCTGCGCGTAGAATCCAATTTTCACCGAGAACCTAGTGAAAAAACGTGAGCCACGGTGGCTACCCACCCAGCACAGTCCCACAGCCCAACTACCAATTAAGTAAAAGAATCAGGGCAGTTTTTTTCCAGCGGGAAGGGCGGGGGAGAGCCAGTCCAGCCCATGTACGATGCACCACTGCCCCCCTGCTGTCCAGAGAAACACGAGGCCCTGAACAGAAAGGAAGTGGTATCCTTTCTTCTGAGGCTGCACAGAGAGTCACAGACCCCAGTGGCTGCTGCACTCAAGGGCAGTGATGGCGGGTATCAGCGAATGGAGAAGAACCTGCCCAAAACACCCCATCAAGTCCATTTCCCCCGTGAATCCCGGGAACCTGCAACAGGAGCCGGAAATCCAGGCTCCTTTGAAAGTTGCCTCCCACAAGTGGGTGGTACCCTCCCTGTGATTGGCGAGTTCTGGGCGCGCGCGTGCTGGAGACCAGGGAAGTCTCTGCCAGTCTCCCCGCCAGTCTCCCCGGGAGCCTCACTGTCTGTAGGTTTAGTGCTAGATGCAACTACAAACTATCAGCTAAGGGAGTCAAACACTTGGAGCCCTGGTGCTGTGGACCCACTTCTTCATTGCCCCCCCCACCAGTACCTATGGCACGCCCTTCTCCCTTATCCGCCCCCCGCCACCCCCCCCACCCCCCCCAGCCCCACACAAGCCTCCCGGCCCCCCACAGGGCTTGAACAAACTCCGCTGTCATTTTCTCCTGGGGTCCTCACTCTTTGGAACCATTCCTGTGACCTCAGGGCCCATGAGCCTGGCCCTGTCCACAGGAGCCTCTACCTCCTCAGGCACATTCTTCCCTTCTTCTCCACCCAGCGACCCCATGCCCAGCTCATGCCCCAGCCTCAGGGACACGGTGCCCCTGCACGATAGCGGTTTCCAGCATCCTCATCTATCATCACCTACAAACCATGGCCACCTCTTCCAACACCCTTCCTCTAAGGTAGGGGTGTCACACTCATTTTCACGAGGGGGCCACATTAGCCTTGCGGTTGCCTTCAAAGGGCCAGAATAGTTTTAGGGCTGTATACATGTCACTGCTCCTTAACTGTTAAGGACTGGAAATTACATTCGGCGCTTGGAGGTAACCACGAGGCTGATGCGGCCCCTGGTGAACATGAGTTTGACGCCCCTGCTCTCAGGCCTCCCCTTAGACAGCCTTCAAGCCCAGGGGGTCCCTGGTGTGGACCCCACAGCCTGCTCACCACCCACACGGCCCCTCCTTCCCCAGCCTCTCCCAGGCCATCAGCTCCCCTGTAACACACCTGTCTTGCTCCTGTCTACCCGCTTGCTCCATGTTCTCTTGTTGGGCCCCAGCAGAGGACAGGCCCCTGGCTGGAGCACTCATGACGACCATTTCAGCCTTCCTTAGTTTCTTTAAATCCCTAACTAGAAGAGCATTGATTCTCACTTTCACCTTCCTCCTACCAACACCATTGCCTTCCTCACGAGCTACCCTCTGGCAATCCAATGAGCTTTCCTAGGAACACTTGCGGAACACAGAAGCACTGAGGTAGGGGCTCCCCGGGCTTCCCAAACCCAATGGACCTGTTTCTCCTCTGACATTCCCCTGCTGGCCCTGGGCGTGCCCCCCTGGTGTCTGCAGCCAGCCCTCACCTGTGCTCAGCATCCCTCTCCTTCCACCTGCTCAGGGACTGTGCTCCTGCACTTAGCAGTCCTCTCCTGAAATATCTCCTGCTCTTTGCAACACGGGACTGTCCCACACCAAATGGGGGACACCCAACCCCTTCCCACATGGGAGTCTGCAGCTACTGGCACATGAATGGATGGTCTGCAAAGCAAAATTGCTTCACCTTGTCCACAAACCATCTGCTCCTCAGTCCACTTGAGTAGGGCTTTGTGCCCAGCACAGGTGAGGGCTGCCTGCAGTGAGGAGCAGGCATTCCCAGGGCCAGCAGAGATGTCTGGTCAAAACCAGGTAGACTGGATGTGGGGACCTCCAACAGGTCACACACCTCACTGCGCCTGTCTTCTCCAGTGCAGTGGACGAGGGCCGCTAGTGAGGAAGTTCGTGGTGTAGGTAGGGTGAGGGGGAAAGTAAAAGGTGATGCTCCTCTGCCATGGATTTAAGAGAAAATATTCAGTAAGTTTAGACGTTTTTTGTTGTCAAGGCTGAGGTGCTCACACACAGGCAGGGCCGTGTCCCTTACTGGAGCTCAGCAGGACAGTGTGGAGCAGAGGGGAGGAAGGACCAGGAGAGGTGGGTGGGGGGGATAGGGTAGGGGTTTATAGCCCTGGGTAGGCTGCCTATGGAGAGGCCTGGTGGATGATTGGTGAGGCCACAGGGTCCACAGGGGAGGGGGCCCCCAAGAGGTTGAAAGCTGTTTAAGCAGAGGGATTGGAAGATTGGAAGGGGGGGTTGGTTTACAGGGCACAGTGTTGAGGTGTTGGCAGAGAGGAATGCTGGAAAGGACATCAAGGGGGGGGGGCTGGTGGTTTCCTGACATTGAAGGCATGACCACTGGCAGGGTGACTGAAGCTCAGGTCACCAGGAGGAGAAACAATGTGAGGTCAGAGAGGCTCTGTGAAGGCCAGAGCCGGCTCGTGGGTCCTGATGTCACCAGGAGGTTTCCCCAGGATGGAGGCTGACAGGGGGTAGGTGGTTGTGCCAAGGGCCCAGGGTATTCAGAGGCTAGGGCGGGCACAGGGTGACTAGGGACCTGGAACAGGCCCCACACCGGGGGCACATGGGGCATTTGGGGAAAAGGACCTTGACAGCACAGGCCCTGCCCAGCAGCTAACAGTTCGAAACAGGGTCCCTGAGAAGACTGGAAAGTGATGCCCGCCGGGACTCTGGCTGGGCTCTCACTTTTCCTCCTCCCCAGGGCCCAGAGCAAACCACCGGCAGGGCAGCCTCAGTCCTCTGGGGCGGGCTCTGGGACCAGGGACTTCCGCTAAGATTGCTTTGGTTCTGAGGGCGGGACTAAGGGAGCGGTGGAGCTGGTGTTGGGGGTAGGGGTTCCTGGGGCCCTTCCCTGCATCTTCTGACCACAGCTGTCAGTGGCGGTGGTGTGTGGAGAATTGATCTCTGGTATTTTTATGTTGGTTTTACTTTTGAAATTCGGTGAGAAAACGGGGCTTAAGGGGAAGAATGCCGGCGCTGAGTTTCTGTGGTCGGCAGGTGGCAGTGTGGAGCCACGAACTCTTTTCTCTCCCCCGCCCTTTGTGCTGGAAAAAAGTGCTTGGAGCCTCTTCTGGGTACTGCGTCCACTGTCTGGGCAGGGGAGCTATCGGGCGGTGCCTTACTGTGGTTGAACTGCTCCATTCTTTGGGGTCCCTACAGAAAACTGGGTCCCTCCCTCCTTGGTATCTTGGTAGCAATGGCAGGTATCTCTGCGGATTGGACCCCCATCCCACATGGGAGTCTGCAGCTACTGGCACATGAATGCATGGGTTTCAGTTCGAAATTTCTCCAACCTCTCTGCATAGCATTTGCTCCTCAGTCCCCTTCAGTAGGGCTTTGTGCCCAGCATGCCCTTGCACTGGCCTACTGGAGGCCACCAACAACAAATCCCTATCGCCTGATGGCACCATCCCTTTCCTAGGCTCATCCTGGGCAACTGCTATGGCAGCTCTGGCTCTGTTTCCCACTCCATTGTCTAGCCCTCTGTTCTTCCTCCCTTCTGGAAAGCAGGAAGGGTCTTGTGACACCATATTGTCCCTTCTTTCAGCACGGCAACTTCCTACAGTAGGCCCCATTGACCTGGGCAGACTATGGGACCAGGAGTCCACACGAAAGACACGAAAGACACGGCACAGAAAAGAGTGTCTGTCCCAGTCCCGGGGGAAGGACCTTCAGAAGCAGAGGCTGGCAGAGGTCGGACATCTCAGGGAAGGGAGGTGAGTGCGGAAGTGAAGAGCAGCTCCACATCAAGGAGGGTCCATCCCATTCTCACACGGGACACCTAGGAGGACACTCTGCTCAAGGAGCCAGCAGACTCTTGGGCAGAGGGATGGTGGAGTTTAGGAACACGGCCTTCTGGCGGCAGCCGTGGTTCCTGCCATGATGTAGGTGAGACCCCTGGGACCACACTCCTTGAAGGGACGATGTAGAAAGTCACTGGCCAGAGGCGGGGGCTCATGATGGAGGACTGAGCAGGCAAGGGGCCAAGGACGCTGCAGCCCAGGCTGTGCAGGGGGCAGCCCTGCCCCGGCATGGGAGGGAGGATGACACCCAGGTTCAGAGGGGTCAGCACAGGTACATGAGACCAGGTCAGCCAGGGAGCACCCGTTCCCGACCAAGAGGTGAGTGTCAGAAATGCAAGTTTCGCCTGCGCACCCCCGGGTGAGCTTCACCAGTTAGATCTGGGAGCCAAGGGTCCTCATGTCCACAGAGACCGCCTGGGGCACTGTGAGCCACAGGGGTGTGCCAGAGATCCCCTTCCTCTATCATCACACACTCATTAGCCACACACACCCCTTCCCCAGTGTGGAAGGAAGTGGGGAGGCGGGGCATAAATCTGAGCATGAGCATTTTCATGAAGCTCACTGAGCATTTGGACACATGGACCACTGCCATGGTTGCATGTACTCATACCTAGCTGATCAGAAGCAAACTCAGAGTTCCTTTACCCCCACCCCTCACAGGCCAGCGCAGGGGGCGGGCACTTCTGATGAGCACCAGTTCGTTCAGGCAGAAAAATGAGCCACAGTGCAGCTGCAGCCTGAGCAGCACCCGTGAACCTGGGAGGGCAGCTCCCCATCCCCACCGGCCCCTCCTGTGCCCACCTTCCAATCTGTCCCTGTCACAGAGGTCCTCAGAGACCTTGGGGTCCTTGCCTCCTCATCTCTTCAACCCAGGACAACGAACCGGACTCCCAAAACACATCACAGAAACAGGAGAAGCGCAGACAGACTCACAGAGAGGAGGAGCTCATGCGGGTTGTCACTGTGGTGAGCAGGGTCTGCTCCAGGCGTCCTCAAAGCGGTCCTCGCCTCCCTAGGCGATGCCAGGCTCCTTGTCCTTTCACGACACAGGCCTGCCCTTCCCTGGGGAGTTAGCAGAAAGCCAACATGGTTAAGAGCACAACTCAGTGTTTCCCTTCTTCTCTCTTCTGGAGGAAAATCATACCCGTGTCCTCCCTAGACTGAGTTCTGGGTGAGAAGTGCAGTAGGCGCTGCCACACCCAGACTCTCAGTCTACATCTCCAGCAGCCAGTGTGTCCTCAGAGAATCTGTTCTTCAGGGGGCATCCTGCCGTTGTCCACGGCACAGCCCGGCCCGGGGCACAGGCGGTGCCTTTTGTCCAGACAGAGAGCAGCGATCCAGCCCTCCCGGTGATGCGCAGGTCTCAGGCCTCCACTTCTGGGCAGCTGGGGTGCCCCCGGCCCCCTGAGTGTGTTTTCCACAGAGGAGAGACCATTGAATAACAGAAAATCACCAGTTAAAGGCCAGCAGCGGTATCCGTTGTGACAGTCTTCCTGTCCATGGAGCTTGTGACTGAGACAGCAGTTACATCCCCATTGCCTCGTTTGGTTCTTGCAGCTCAGAGAACCGTCTCCTCCACCCCCGTGCATCTTTAGGTGACAGAAGTTCTCTGCGGCCCCTTGGGTGCCTCTCATGGAAACCAGGGACTAGTTCCAAAGCAGACCCCAGGGCTCCCGTGTCTCAACCTAGGCTCAATTTGTAGGAAGGGCTGGGTCCTTCCGTTTACACAGCCGTGCTGCACCTGCTTCCCTTTGCTCACTTTTTGCTGTCTCAGGCGTGGTACTTTTCTCTCTGACCCCTGCCCCTCAAGTTGGGTTCAGGAGCTGTGGAAAGACAAGAGATTCCTCCACAAAGACCCTGAGTTCGTACAGAGCCTGGCTGTGGCCAGGTAGCAATGGCAGGCATCTCTGTGGATGGGACCCTGCTCTTCCATAGAGAGCATACGCTCCAGTTATTTCTGGGTGGCCTGAGATCTGTGAGTCTCTTGCACTTGCAACAACCCGCCTGCTCCCCTGGACCTGCGTCCCCTTGTGGGGATCTGGGACTGGATGGATATCCTCCCTGTGCAGAGGCCAGAACCACAGGCTCATCACTATCAGGCACGAGAGGTCAGGACTGGTCTCGTCAGCAGAGCTCAGACTGATCTTCATGGGGCCTTTCCCATAAACTGAATTATGTGTTACATCTTACCCCAGGCTCTCCCTTATTTCTTGGCTCGTGGTGCCTCTGGCTCAGTCTCTGCTCTAGAACTTGACATGCTGCATGTGTCTGCATGTCAGTGGATTCTGGCTCCTAGTCTGTAAGTTGGGACCACATGCAGTCTGTGATGTGACCCAACATCTCCTGGACACCCCACACTGGGTCTGGGGACAAAGCCTTTAGTGGGGAGAGGGGCGGCCTCTGACTCCCTCGGTTACCCCCCACCCCCCCCATTCTCCATGCTCCCTCATGTAGCAAAGTCAGCAGTTAGCACTGGCCTCAGCACGCCCCCAGCATGCCACATCACCCCCTCTCCCCTGCCCATCCTTCTCAGTCCTCTCTCCTGGCCACCGTGCAGCACAGGGGACCCCATGACGCACTCTCGACCACATCTACGTGCGTCAGATCTGTCTCCTTGATTAAAGGCTCAATTGTGCAGGGCCAGGAGTCTCTGCAATTCCTCCTCTTCCACCACTCCAACAGCCAGGCCAGCCTGCAGGGGGCAGGCGAGGGCAGACCATGGAAACCTTCAGGAGTGGTACACAGTGATTCTGGTAGGCAGGACTCACCTGGTGTGGCTGCTGGAGGGAGGCTCTCTCTCACTTTCGGACCTCTGCCAGCTGGGCACGGTCCCCAACTTCTCTGTACTCTGCCGTCCCACCTCGTGAACCGGGATGGAAGTCTTGCTCAATGAGGGGTCTGTGGCAAAGGATGAAAGCAGCTGACATATGGATGTCTGTAGCAGGTTCTCTGACACCCAGGAAACGATCAATGAAAGAGAGACGCCACGTGAGGCCTGCTCACCACACAGCCCACATGACCGGGCTGAGTTCGGCCTTTGTGTTTCAAGAGAGACTAGCCCCGCTCTACTGACCTTCTCCCTGGGGCTGCGCGCCAGACCTGGCAGGGTCTGGGCAGCTCCCAGACTCTCAGATGAGATCACCCGTTCAGATTCTCAAGCCATTCTATGTGTAGACAGCATACATTTTTGCGGCAATACAGCTCTGGGGACCACCGAGAAACACACGGCCAGAATGCAGAATTCATTTTCACTTCAGACGAACTGCACAGTCACCTCCTGGGTACACAGCATCGGATTCTGGTGGGCATGGGGAGGTAGATGCAGTCATTCATCCCTCTTCAAGTGAAAAGGCATTATGTCCAAACCCCGACTCTTAATAACTGAGTGATATTCTGGTTCTCGTGCAGCAGCACCGAACAAACTGCTGTTCATAGTCCCCATCCCGGGGGACACCAAGCAGCAAGGAATGGCCCCTGGAGCGCTACAACAGGGGCACCTGCACCATCCTCTGGGCACGGACTCTGCTTCCCGCTCTCCCTGGACAGCGGGACTCTCTGCCATGACCTCTGCGCAGATGATCAGAGCGCTGTCCTTGCTGCAGGACTGCCAACAGTGACAGCCCCCCCCATTCTAAATCTCCTCCTCCTGATCTACTCGGATCTGCGGCTCTGGGATTTAAACTAGGGATGTGACATCTGACAAAGAACAAGCCCACGTGGATAAACAAACCTGAGTTCTGAAGTCACTTCCCTTTAACACGTCTATTTGTTTGAAACGGAGGAGGACGAGGTACTCTATCAGAAACTCCTTCAAGGGGGAATGCTACTGGTGCTCAGGAGCAGGGAAACGCTGACCTGCATTTAGCTCACATTCATAATGGCTTTCGCAAAGAACACAAGGGTGAATTGAATCACCACATCCCAATGCCACACCCCCCTCCCACACTTCCGTCGCCTTAGCTTGTTGAACCTGACGTCATGCTAGCACACAGGCATTTCAGCATGCACAGGGCTCCTTCATGGAGGCAGTCAACAAAACGGCTCAAAAGCACGTGGGCATCAGCGAGGCATTCACACTGCAGACACACTGTACGCCTCAGTGAGGACAGTGTAGGGAGGAAAGACAGAGATCGAGGGTGTGAAGGTGACAACATGCATCACGGGAGCCAGAATACAGGAGTCGGGGACCACTGGTATGCAGTCTCCCTGGCCTCAGAATGCCCCAGAGTGGTGCAACTCCAGGGAGGAGAGGTCAGGACCTTCCCGGGATCGGATCAACGCTGATGGGACTGTCAGTCATAAACTAGTCGAGTCACTCCTCAGGCTACTGCTCACCGTTTGGCCCCCAAAAGGAATCCGCACCCATGACCCGGCAACACCGTGTTGCATCTGTCCAGATCTCCATCACGGGAGGTAAGACTGTCAGCTTTCTTTGAACCACTGTTTTCAGAGCTTCCAAAACGGCCTCTTGCTTTCCTGCCGCCTCTCCAGTTGGAGCTTCTCCTCTCCCTGCTGCTGCTGTTGGAACACCCCATGCGGCAGAGAGGGTGGCAGATCAGCACCCAGGTGGAGGCTCAAGCCACTGAGGCGTGTGCAAGGTTCTCCCGGGAGGAAGGACTTGGGGTCCCCCCCCACCCCCCGCACAGGAACGCCACAAACCTTCCACCCCCAGTTCTGGCAGTATGCACAGTCACACCGAAATCTATTCTGATCTCTATCGCCAGAGGAAGAGATTCTGATCCAGGAGTCTCCATTGAACTTGTCCGAGAAGTGTTCTCTTCCTCTGAGGGGATGTGGGCCTTTCCCACTGCCTCTGGCACAGGGTTTTCTCATCTGTGTACCGCTGGTGGAGCAGCCCCTCTGGGACGGGGACAGGGTAGTTGGCGCCAGGACTGGGGTTCGGGTCACTGAGGCTCATCATTAGCAGTTCTGAGAAGGAAGGGTGAGAGGTCACCCTTCTGCTGTGACTTCCTGGGACGTCTCTTCAGAGGTCATCGGGGAAGGTTCAGAAATCAACGCTGAGCTGCATTTCTGCAGTGGAGCCATGAAGGCCTCGTCTGTGCTCAAGGCTCCAGGCGGCCCCAGGTCTGGACACAAAGGGGGCGAGGAAGGTCCTCAAAGAGCTAGAAGGTAGCAAGGGACGTGTGCAGCCAGAAGAACGCAGACTGCAACAAATGGTGATAAGCAAGAAAGAAAATCCAACATTATTCATCCTAATGTTTCTGCCCCTCTGTTTCCTAGCTGTAAAATGGGGACAATAATGCACCCTACCTCCTAGGATTGTCCTGCCTGTTACACGGGATACTGCATCCGAAGAGCTCCAGAGACTGATGGCACACATTCGGGGCGTTAGAAAGGAGACCCACTGTTGCATGTACGTGACACGGAATGCAAAGCGATGGGCCACAGGCAGCCACGTTAATGCCCTGCTGACTTTTTACAGAGTATTCCCTGGCGTAATTGATTGAAGAACAATCAATGTATCACTAAGAGCTGCTCTTCTCCTAATCACTCCTGTACTTTCACAAAGCAGACTTTTAACTCAATTCTAAACATTTGCACCATGCTGACACACCCTCTGAAATTTTCTCCTTCACCCTCACTGGCTGTTCTTGTAGTGAAAAGTGTGCTCAAGACTACAGAAATCAGAATTCCTAGGAAGTGGAAGTAAGAATTTAGCTTAGCTGGCCCCCTAGTAACCATCTCAGTTAGGAGGTCGGTTGTTGAGGTGTTGTTGCAGTGCTGTGTCCCCGTAACCATTACTTTACTTATGAACGGCCCAAAGCACAAGAGTAGTGGTGCTGGCAATCCGCACACACAAAAGAGAAGCCGTAAAGTGCACGCATGTATAAGAAAAAACGCAGTACATACAGGGTTCGGTACCACCTGGGGTTTTAGGCATCCGCCAGAGGTTCTGGACTGTATCCCTGATGGACCAGGGGGAGTACCGTATCCCAAAGCACATGGTGAGAAGGTCATTAAAGGAATGAAGATGCCGCTACATTAGAAAACACCCATTTAAGGCAAAAGAATGCAGAAAAGGAGGAGCCAAAGAACAAAAAGACAGGAAACACAGAAAAAAAGTGTGATGGCAAATGTAAGTCCACCGATGTCGACAAGAACGTTACATGTGAATAGATTAAATAATCGAATCAAAGGCAGACATTGATAGACTGTGTTTAAAAACAACAACAACAAGATGCAACTGCGTGTCCTGTAGACACACACACGCATTGCCAGTGAAAGGAGGGGAAAAGGCGTATCATAAAAGGAGCAACCACAAGAAGCTGCAGTGGGTATCCTAATATCAGGCATTTTCAAAACAATAATCTTTATTATATATTTTTCCATTACCCTTTAGTCCCCTTATACCTCCCTCCTCCCAGCAATCACCACACTGTTGCCCATGTCCATGAGTCCTCCTTATTTTTGGTTCAATCCCTCCACCCGCTAACCTCCCCACCCAACTAGCTGTCACCCTGCTCTCCATCTATGAGCCTGTCTCTGTTTTGCTTGTCAGTTCAGTTTGCTCGTCAGATTCCACGTGTGCATGAAATCATATGATCTTTGTCTTTCCCTGACTGGCTTATTTCACTTAGCCTACTGTTCTCCAGGTCCGGCCATACTGTTGCAAAGGGTAAAATTTCCTTCTTCTTTCTTTTTGATGTGTAAATGTCCCATAGTTGCTTTATTAACTCATCTACTGATGGACACTTGGGCTGCTTCCATATCTTGGCGAATGTAAATAGTGCCGCAATGAACATAGAGGTGCTTATGTTCTTTAGAATTAGTGTTTTGGGTTCCTTTGGACGTATTCCTGGAAGTGGGATTGCTGGGTGAAAAGGGAGATCCATTCTTAACTTTCTGAGGTATCTTCCCCCTGCCTTCCACAGTGGCTGCACCAGTCTGCATTCCTACCAACAGTGCAAAAGGGTTCCCCTTTCTCCACATCTTCCCCAGCACTTGTTGTTTGTTGACTTATTGGTGATGGCCATTCTGACAGGTGTGAGATAGTATCTCATTGTGGTTTTTATTTACATCTCTCTGATGATTAGTGACGTTGCACATCTTTCCAGATGTCTGTTGGCCATCTGTGTGTCCTGTTTGGAGGAGTGTCTATTCAGGTCCTTTGCTGACTTTTTCACTGACTTACTTGCTTTTCTGGTGTTGAGTTTTGGAAGCTCTTTATAAATTTTGGATATTAACCCCTTATCAGATGTATGGACAAATATGTTCTCCCATTCTGTGGGTTGTCTTTTATTTTGTTGACGATTTCCTTTGTTGTGCAAAACCTTTTTAGTTTGATGAGGTCCCATTTGTTTATTTTTTTTCCTTTTGTTTCCCTCGCCTGGGGAGATATATCTGATCAAAAAACTTCTACCAACAATGTCTGAGAGGTTGCTGTCGGGCACTTACTTTTAATATTAAACACACAACACAGCAGTTCTAGTCCTAGAGAATTCTTTGCAACAGAAATGAAAACGAAATGCCCTCACAAACCCTGTACTCACACATCCACAGCACTGTTATCTCTAATAGCCGAACCTAGAAACAACCCAAATATTCCACAACTGGTGTATGGATGACAAAAGCAGACACCCGCACGAAGGATTACTGCACAGTAATCAACGGGAAGCACCGATGCGGGCGGCAGAAAGGGTGCGCGTCAGCATGCTGAGTTAAAGGAGGCGGACTCACAGGCTACACAGCACAGGAAGGCATGTAAGGGGCAGTCTGGAGAAGGCACCAGCGCAGGCACGGAGGTGTTCGGTGGTTGCCAGGGAGTGAGAGTGAAGGGGGGGGGGTCGGATGGGAAATGGCACAAGGGAGCAGTGTCAAATGATGGAAACCGTCTGTCCTCGTAGTGTCGCGGTTTGTAATATTGTATCCAGTTCTCGCATTCTAGAAACTGTATACGTTAAATATAAATTATCTCCATACCTCTCACATTTTTTTTTCAAAGGCGAAGGACTGTGAAGGAAAGTACTTAAATACTGGTTATTGTATTCCATTTTGACCATGAGTTCGTAAACATAAACGGCTACCTTGGAGTCCTGCACAGACCCGGCCCTCCCGCGGTATTCCCCGTGTCAGTGGGTGGCACCGTCGCGCTCGTTACCGAACACAGGAACTTGGTCTTAACCATATACATCTTCCCCTGTTTCAGCTGAACTCCAAATGCGTGCTGAGTTCTGTCCATTTGCCTCCCAAATGTCTGTCTAATGCTCACACTTTTCCCTATGTCTAGCGCATCTGCCGTAGTCCAAGGACTCTGTCCCTTTGACGGTCAAACCCGCTTTCTAACTGGTCTCTGTCATCTACTCAGGGTGCCTGTCTCCCTGCCCCCTCCCTTCCCCCTGTCTCCCCTCTCCCAGCTGCAGGGCTGCCATTACTTTTTAGATCAAGACCGCATTCCACAAGGGGGATAGACGGTAATAGAAAAGTCACAATAAATTTAGAAAAATAAAAGTAAACAAGTGACCTTTCAAGGAAAAATGCATCCCAAATAGGCTCACATCTAAGCAAATAAACTATTCTACAGGAATGCTCTTCAAGTAGCACAACCACCTAGTGCTTGTGAGTAAAGCCGCACTAACTCCATGTTTCCTGATTTCTCTTTCCTGACAGTCTTTCTGGTGCCACTCTAGACTGATCCATCGGGAAGTCATAGTATTTGGTCCTAAAGTACACTCTACTGAGAACAGAAGCACTTGGCACTGCTTTATCCCGGGGACTCCCCAGGGGGACACCTGTGGGTCTGAGCCCATGATGAACTGGTACCCGGGGCGTCCGTGTGCCCTACGATGGAATAATTCCTGTCCCTTGTAGGCTAAGAGGACAGGGTTGTGCCCCAGTAGCAGAGACTAGTTATACCTATTTGAGTCTTATCATTCTTGTCATCCAGCAAACCATTCTACTTTTAAGCTTTAAATTGATTGCCATTTTATATATAATAGATATATAATTGTATATATAATTATAATAACTTTAATATTAGGTTCCATCAATACAAGGTACGATGTTTAAAGAAAAACTTACGAACTAGAAGACAAAAAGATCCCACGATCCCACACACGGACTTCAAGGCATGTCCACCCCCCGCCTGCCTCACTGGCAATGTGGAAAGGAGAGCTTCCACATTTTGTGTCTCTTGTTGGCTTCTCTCACATCCTCCAATTTCCCAAGCTTCTCCACTTACACTGTCCCCTCTTCCTGAAGCTCTTGATGGGGAACTCCTGTGCATCCTTCATACTGCAACTCAACCAATGCCTCCTCCAGGAAGACTTCCCTAAAGATTGAGCTAAAGTCATTTCCTCCCAAGCCCTGGAGTGCGCCCCTTTGGTACCACCCGCCGCAGCACTAATTTCTGTATTCATTACTGATCACTAGATTCACTATTGTCTCATGATTTCACATAAAATCCATGAGGGAAGGAATGTGTCTTTTTATGTGTCCTTGTTTTAATTGTAACACCCAGGCACCCAGCCCAGTGCCTAGACCACACACAGAGCTTAGTGCACTGTAGTTACATAAATAAAGACTGTCTTTCTCTATATTTGTTAAACACACACACACACACACACACGCACGCACGCACACACACAGTAAGCATCAGAGTTGTCCGTAACAGTCGCCCTGACCTGGACTAGAAGGTTGGCGAGTATGGGTGGTTCTGCTAGAAGCTTTCTGCGCCTGTCGATGCTAAAGGATGAGTCCTTCGTGCCATCACACACCCAGAGGCCCCTTGCTCACACTGACGGTGGGAGATCGGCACGCTCATCACTAAGTGCGCTGATGCCCTCCCAGACCTTGGACCAGGACGCCCTCTCACCACCACAATGGACCACTTGATCCTCCTGCTAGAAAAGCAAGGCCAGAAAACGGACCCCCAGCTGTTTATTCCCTCTTAACGTGTCTTCTCCCCTTTGCACTCACTTCCAGGTTTCTTCTTTGAGTCACCCAGGCCCACTCTGCCAATTCCCCACTGATCACCCCCAGCACCTGCATCTGGCTCTCTGGGCAAGGATTTCCCAGGGAGGGTGGCCCTAACGACTGCACTTTCTTTCTCGTTTCCCTTTTGAAGCTGCAGGCTTCCGGGAATTGAAAAGTGCTCCCGAACACCCACAAAAGGAGCCCTGCAGCCGGTGAAGGTGCGACTCTCACCCTCAGCTGAGCTCAGAGCATTGCTGCCTCAGGAGAACCACACTCTGCCCCACTGCAGCCCGTGAGCCAGAGGAGAGGGCAGGTCTGAGAAGCCCTGATGCACACACTCCTCTCCAGAGACAATGTCTCTATCAGGGACGTGTGGGCTGTGTCCGGGTTGCTTTGGGGCCCGTCCTGATGGAGGCAATGTCTCAATACCTGCGGACTTCGCTGCCCTTCCACCTGGACCTCTCTGCTTCCCCACAGCTCCTCTCTACTGCACTGCAGCTCCATCTCCTGCTTTCAGAGCACTGATGGCTGTTCCACCTGATGACGATCTCCAAACAATGTTTTACCCTCTGGCATCGCGATACCTAAGACAATGAAACTTCAGAAAATCCATTTTAAAAAGCAGTAATAGGAACACTGGCTATGTAATAATGATGACACAGCAAATGAAAACAGTAAGTAATGTTATTTGAAAACTATCTATAGAGTTTCACACGTGGAGACAATGACTTAGTACGTGGTTATTCCCTCCCAGGCCTTTTTCTATGCATTTTTACAATTGTGAGGTTGGGAGGGGCGTGTAATGACTTTATAATGTCGTAGCGGTTGCTTTGTTTGCTTAGTTAATACCGCAAGCTACCCTCCACAACGATGACGACGACGAGACTGCTGGTGCTGACATCGACAGCAGCAAATACGTGCAGATGCCTTGCTACGGTTCAGAGACCGTTGTCTGATGTGTGCACACTGACTCATCACCCACGGTACGTCATGCACTTAGGAGACACCACGGTCAGTCCACGCCCACACCCAGTGTAATCTGACGAGTGCTGCCGCACCGCTCATGGGCTGTTGATGCAAAAGCACCTGTCACTAAGTGCCTTCCGGAGTTCAGGGGCAGGTCCCACCTCTCTTTAGGGTCCTGTCTGGTCTCGGCACAAATCTGACTCTGACTTGCTAGCCAGGTGACTTCGCGTACGTTGCTGCACCTGTTCAACTCTGTCTCAGTTTCCTCATCTGTAAAAAGGGCTACCATTAAAGTGTTTACTTGACAGTGTTGCTGTGAGTACTCACTGACTTCTAAAATTCTATGTGTAGCGCGAGAGCCGAAAACAACGCCAGGCCCAGGGCAAGCCTCCAAGTGCGAGCTTCTGTTCTCTCGCCCCTCCACGTGTGCTTTCCGTTCGCTCCCCGCAGTATCCCTCCCTCCCCTTTGCCCCCTCACTCCTCTCTCCCTGCCCCACCCCCACCTTCACCCCCCTGGTGTCCACCCCGCCCTTTCTTCCCGAGGCACGTTCTTCAGACTCTCCACTGTTTCCCACTCCCCACCATTTAGTTCAGGTAATAGTAATACATCAGTCTTCTGTTGGATAAATAAGGAACACGAAAGGTAGGCAAAATAAACGCAACAAAGCACGATGTGAAAGCCGCACAAGAAGTGAAGTGCGGCTGGTGAAAGTTTGACTGTGAACAGTTTGGTGTCTTTACCTGATGCGCATCTTCACAGTCTGACCTGGGAGAACTGGACTTGATGGAAATACCAGCAGTGAAAGAAGCCACATGATGAGGTTCCCTGGCCTTGCCATTTCGGTCTTGAACCTACAAAATATCGTAACCAAGGTCACCCCAATAAATTCAATGGAAACGAAAAAAGGATTTAGAACAATGTACATACTCATGTTGCAGCAGAATCCCGGGACCCCTTAGTTTTCCGAGCATTACACAAATCCCACCAACAGGTCGTTGGGGTTCTCATTCCCCAGAGACATCGTCCATTGGAGCCCGTGACGGTGCAGCCCAGGCACTGCAGGCCGGCCTCACACCAACCCTCCAAGGGGGGCTGCACACTCGTATGCCAATGAAACATGCCCTGGCCCACGCCCCTGACACTCAGGTCTTGAGTCTCGGAGGAGCCGGGGTGATAGCGCAAACTCCCTCCACTGAGTCCAAGATCCTCCTGACACCGTCTCTAGGGACCATGCTCCAGGGAAGTGTGGGAATGGCGACAATATTAACAGTAACGACAGCAGCTGGAACGGGCTGGGACCTCTCCATATGCCAAGCACTATCTGGACATCTTTCCCTCTGTCTTCTCACAGTCAGTGCCCTACTGAAGTGGCTACATGTCCTAAGTAGTGCTTCCCTTTCAATAATGGAGACATCAGGCACAGAGACACTAAGTAATTTGCTCGGTGTTTCCCAGCACTAAGTGCTGGAGCTGCTGGTCAGGAGGCATTGTGGAAAACTCACTGTGGCCTGTGTTTGTTCAGTCAAGGGTAAGATCCAGTAGCCACCGCACAAGGTTCAGATGAATGGCAAACAAGCACCACATGTGGGTTCTACAGCATGGGACGGCTTGGCAAACAGAAATCTGATTTCAACAGAGGTCTTTCAGCTGGAAGCTTGACGAGATTGGGATCAGGGTACTTTGTGGAAATGACAATCTGGGAGCCTCCTCACAAGAGCAGGCAGCACGGCAGTGTCCTGGCGGCAAAGTCTGGCCTTGGGTCTGTGCATCAGAGAGGGCACCAAACCGCTGTCACTTCTATACCCTCACAATGGAGAGAGAGGCCCAGCAGCAGGGAAGATAAGACCAACACCCTGTTCCGGGGGGTTCCCAGAGAACCTGTTCCCATCAGTCAGAACCCTCGATCTTTTACGAACCGCGCATTCTGTGATCCACACCCAGGAATCTGGGCGTGGCCACAACAGTGCCCTACACACTGATGTTTTACTCTGCTAGGAACTCTCAGGAACATTAGTAAACTGCTGTGGTGGCCAGCCTGCCTCTAATGTACGGCCTCTCTGGGAGAGACACAGGGTTGAGAAGAGCAACCTGAAAGCTCGCAAGAACGTGACATGAGGAACCCAGCACGAGAGTCAAACAGAGGGCAGGGCAGCGGGTCTGTGCAGAGACCTCACGGCCCCACTGGTCTTGTTCCCTGAAGGCTTCAGTTTCTCTCACGTCCATTGTCTTCGTGACCAGTGGATGGAAGTAGGGACAGGAGATGACATTTTAGACCCCATAATGCCACAGGCTTTTCTCAGGGACCGTGTGAGGCACAGGACGTGAGGTTATGCCTCCAATGATCACCGCCTCCTCTCAGCCTTTGGTCCTTTCTTGCACCCAACTCCATTGTATGCAAGCCCAGGGCGACCAGAACTTAGGGCACATGCCTTCCCTTCACCTATCAGACACCTGCCCCTGACCCAAGGAGGTCGTCTCTCCCCCCTCTCAGCTGTCCTTCACCTGATCTCACCTGCTCTCCCAAGTCACACAGCTTTCTCCACCAGCTTAGAGACCTAGCCTGCCCCTTCACTCTGGTGCCCTAGCCCAGAGAAGGCTTGTTCCCACAGAGAAGGACCCCAGTCCCAGGACCCGTACAGGACCATCTGGGCATCAATGTCCCCTGGCAGGGGCGCGCGCACACACACACACACACACACACACACACACACGGTATCGGCCAACCATGAGAAAGAAGATAACCCTGCTTTTTGCAACTATGGATGGACTTTGAAGGATCTGTGCTAAGTCCAACAGAGAAAGACAAATACTGTAGGTTCTCTCACATGTGGAAGCCAAAACATCCAAACTCACAGAAACAGAGATTGCAATGGTGGCTCCAGGGCCTGAGGAAAATGCTGGGCAAAGCGTGCAAACATCCAGCTGCCAGATGAGTAAGTCGTGGGGATCCAAGGCACCACCTGGTGACCTCAGTCAGCAACAGTCTGATGTGTAGTGAGCGTTGTTCAGAAAATCGGTTAAATCTTCTCACCACTCACACAAATGGTCATTATGTGAGGGGATGGAGGTGCTATCAAACCCTTTGCATCATCATTTCCCTCTGTGTGTGTGTGTGTGTGTGTGTGTGTGTGTGTGTGTATGAAATCATCTCGCTGTACACCTTCAACTTACATATGTTACATGTCAGTAATATCTCAAAGCTCAAAACACAAACTTGTCCTCATTCTGTCAAGTGTGCCCCCTGACATCGCCCCAGTATTCCTTGAACTCACCCTTTACTGGCAGCACACATTGAGCCGGATTCATCGGTCCTTTCCCTCCTGCAGCACTGCAACCAACGCTCGGTGGAGAATCACGTCTAGAAGCCGGGATCCGGGGGCTGGTTGTGCTATTGCTATCGCAGTGTTGCTGTAACCGAAACCACGTACTGGAATAGATGCATGTGCCCAATCACACACATAAATATGTACATCTACATCCATCAACCTGCCCGTGGGTACGCATGTACACATACTGAAAGCCATGCGTTCACACGGAGGCCTCCAATTCCAGTCTAACACCTCAAGGTTTGTTCTTGTTTTCTTCTTTTCCACATTTGACGCCGCCCTTTCTAATCTGACACTCATGGCTCCCACTATCCTTATGCATTTACTGAGCCGATGAATCCCAATGCATATAATCCATCCCTTCCCCACACAGAGGCCGTCCTCACATGCTGTGCTGAAGAATGCCCTGCCCTTGACCTCCGCAACCCACTCAGCATTGCATCCCTCAGCCAGGTAGCCTTCTCCACCCAACCCCAGGGACATCCTGCTTACCCCCTGGGGCTCTGTCCCCCCACCACAGCCAGTGCCTCTGTCCACATGCCCTGTCCACTGGGCCTGGTCTCTGACCCTGCAAGTTGCTTTCCTTGCTCTGCTGCACCAGACAGGACAGCTTTAGGACACAACTGCTCTGGCAGAAAAAAAGAAGGGAAGTGAAATGAAGGGCAGGGAAGGGGAAAGGGGAACACATTTGAGTACAACCAGTCAATGAAGGTCAATCGGGCCAAATCACAGCAATCCTATGACGCCCCAGCTCTTTTCCTCACTGTTCTCCAGCCTCCCCTCCTGCCTGTCTCCTCTGCCCCGGGTCCTCCCTCATCCCTAACATGCTTTCCTCCATCAGGAGTAGAAATGCCACCACAGGGCCTGACTCCTGTATTATCCTAAATTATATCGGCAGGGTGGCTGACACTCATTGTGCATGGTGTCCTTCCTGAAGCTCTGACCCTCAACCCTCTGCCTCTCCTGAACGAGTGGAATGTTTCACCCCTCTTTTAGCAATTTTGGGTGTGAGCAGGAGAGCAAGGTCGAGCCACTTCTTGGAGTTTCAGGTCCTTGGTCTGGAACAGGAGCGTGACCCAACTCCCTCACAGGTCGGAAGAGAAAGAGAGATGGCAACGCCAGACACCTCGCCTGAGCACTACGTGCCACACCCACTGAAGAGGGCTTCACCAGCATCACGGGGCTCCCCGATGCCCAGGAGCACACCAAGCGGATTTCCCATCAGCATCGTTGCACTTGCTGGTCCTTCTGCCCGGCCAGCCCTTCCCCCAGGGAGTCCACGGCCTGCTCCCTCTCTGCCTCCAGGTTCTCTGCTCAGCCATTGCCTTTTCAGGGAGACCGTCCCTGACCACAGTGAGTAAAACACTCTTTCCCCTGAGCTGGCCTTATTTTTCTCCACAGCACTTGCCACTCTCAGATATGTTTCAGACTTACTGACCAACTCCATGAAATCAGAGACTTTGTCAATTTGCTTTCCTTCCCTGTACCTCCAAAGTCCTACAGCAGTGCTCAGGCGTACAGCAGGTGTTCAGAATGTCCTTGGGGAAGACTGACTGGGAGCCAAGCCCTTTCCACCCATTGCTGACATGCACAGTGCTCTCCATATGGGTACTGGCTTTGTTTTATTGATTATGATACATATTGAGGCTCAAGGAGACAAGTGACTTGCCCAAGGACACACAGCCAAGACTTGGGGGCTCCAGATTCCAAAACCCTCGTTTCCCACACAGAGACCTCACAACCAAAAAACATAAAAGCTCTCACCGGAGACAGACTCAGATACCCCAAGACACCAGAAACAGCTCACTGAACACAACCTGAAACAGACTCTCTGTACAGAGAGCGCACTGCTTGAGTCACAGACTCCCAAACAGAGCAGAGACCATACCCAGTGACACAGCCCCTCCCCAACAGACCAAAGTCCTCATCCCTGGAAACAAAACTGCCCACGCCTCACACCCCAGACACAGACATCCGAGGCATGCAGACACCTCCCAACTCAGTACGAAGACTGCACAAACAGAAAGGCAGAAGTTCAAATAACTCAGAAACACCACAGACCCTTAAGATAATGTCCCCAGACAAATCAGAGAACCTACACCCTGGACACAGACTGCCCAAACAGCTCAGGTACAAGTAAGTACACCTTAGGATAAAACCCCCCGCACCCCCAAGCACTTCAGAGACGTAACAACTTGGGACCTAGAAACACCAACTGCCCAGAGACCTCATACCCTGGGTGCAGACACCTGCAGAGAGACCACGCCCAGGGACACCAATGCCCAAAAGCTCAGAAAATGCACACCCAGCTGAAGCCATAGAGACGCTTAGACCAGGGTGCACAAAATTGCCTCAGATACAAGATCCCGTTCACTCACAATCCCCCAAAAACGTTCGGAGAGATCACAGGTACCCAAACAGCACCTGTGATGTCACACCCGTCGACATGCACGTCGCCAAAGGGCCGGACACACTTTACTTCCTGGGCACAGACACCAAACCCGCTCTGAGACCTCTCCCTGGACCTTAACCGCAAGCACCCGCAGGACTGACGGTGCGTTGTCAAACGCGCCTGGCCAGGCTGGTGGTGACAGAGTTAAGGCTAACCCACACTGAAGGAGCTCACGTGGAGACAGCACCGACACCCGCGCACCGGGCGTCGGACTCCGGCAAAAGCCAGCCGTTGCGCCGAACCTCGTCAGGGACTGGGGCGGCTTCGTCAGCCCAGTCCGGACAGTCCGTGGGTGAGTAGCCCAACTCGGACAAAAATTCTGCACTCCTGGAAAGCCACATCACACGCACGCACACACACACACTAGCACACGCCTCACCCTCAGGGCCAGCTCTGCCATCAACGTGTCACCCCAGGCAGGGCGGCCAATGCGGAACCGGGCAGGCGAAGGAAGAGGCCCAGATTCGGGGTCCCGCTGATTAGGGATCCAGCTGGAACCTTTCGGCGCCCAGGAAGGGCTTAACCCGTCACTCTCTCTGTGGCCTATCACCGCCCAGCACGGTCCCTGACCCCGCCCCCACACCTGGAAACCAACCTCCCAGCCCGCGCCCCGCCCAGCGGGATGTGACCAAGTAGAAACGGACGGGTGAAGCCGGAGAAGTGAAAATGCGCAGCCTCAGACCCGGGAGTGGAATGTCCTACCTCTGAGCCCCTCAGTGGTAGCTCCCAGGGAGCAACTGTTCCCTCTCGCGCGCC
Organism: Phyllostomus hastatus; assembly: GCF_019186645.2. NCBI lineage: Eukaryota > Metazoa > Chordata > Mammalia > Chiroptera > Phyllostomidae > Phyllostomus > Phyllostomus hastatus. The sequence continues at coordinate 2,583,173 of NW_025333499.1, read as the reverse complement.
CCTTCGTGGTGGGAACCTGAAACAGCTTGTGGATGCAGAAACCCTTGACCATTCTAGGCTGGTCCGCGAAAGGTGGGAGGGCAAAGTCAGGAGGAAAACCCCACAGTTCACTGAAGGCTCAAGAGTCTTCCTAAACTGAAATTTACCTCCCTGCAGCGCCAATATGGTAACCGGGTGCTTTACAAGCGTTTCCTACGTGCAGGGCACTGTGCTGGCTTGTGCCTCCCTGCTTAATCCAGAACAGGTCTGAGGTGGGGGGGGGGGGGGGGGGGACGCAGCCAAAGTTCCCCAAGGGGCAGGAGGGCTAGAGCTCCAGGCTGAGGTCAGAGGCCTGGTGTGGGGCAGGCCTCAGTCCTTAACTGTCCGTAATAGGTGAGAGGAAAAGCAGGATCTTTGGGCTTGTTAGGGAAGGGGCCATCTCCCAGGGGCCCCAAGGACACTGAGTCTGTGAGATAAGGACCACAGGCTTTGTCACAATCTTGTCACCCCTGATCACGTTCGCTAGCGGAATCCTCGGCCTGTCTGGCCCTGCCTCTTGCTCCAGCTTTGCATTTGAGAGTCATTCTCTCAATCCAAGAAGAGGTTCAGGCTTGATAAAGAAGAAAAAACACTTATTTGAGCAAAAGGATTTGCCACACGGGAGATGCAGGTCCAGGTAGCAACCCAAACTACGCTCCGAAAAGGACAAAGAAAGGCAGGGTTTGTAAGGGCAAAACCCACAAAGTGTAATTCTTTAGTGGAAAGGAAGGGTAGCTGGCTAGGTTAGCGAGGATTGGTTGGTTCCAATATGCAAATGAGGAAGGCAAAAACTACAAGAAGGAGGTAAAGTCCATGTGTGTCAGTAGGGCTGGTCCTGTTCCAGGATGCTTATGGCTCGGCCTTGAGCAGAGTTTAGCACAAGTTTAGCAACTTACTAGCCGCTCTGACCTGAGGCCCAGCATGTGCACAGGCCCCGCTTCCCCCAACAGCCTCGGATTTTATTGTGACTCTCTTATCAATGCTTATTCCATGTCACTTTTTTTTTCCCATCTTCGTGTTCACTCTGTCCATATCATGTGAGGCACTATAACGCGAGTTAGGAATCCAGCCATGTGGAAAGGCACAGAAACCTTGCCCTCATGGAGCTGTATATTCTATTGGAATTGTGTGTCACACACAGAAATGTAAGCAATTTGTCAGGTGTTCTTAATTGCTGCATTTGCAATTCAATCTGAGGGGAGCATTTCTAGAGAGAGAGGTCAAGGAAAGTTTCTCTAAGATTGTGACATTTGAGCTAAAACCTAGAGGAGGTCAATATCTGGGGGAAGAGCATCCTAGACAGAGGTAAAAGGTAGTGGAGAAGTATGGGAGTGGAACTCAGCTCCTGTATGAGCAACAGTGCAGAGGCCAGTGTGGCTGGCACAGCATGATGGAAGGAGAGGGAAAGGTGAGGTCAGAGAGCTAATGGGGACCAGAACCTGCAGGGCCTTCTGGTGCATGGTGAGGACTTTGGTAAGTGATTCATGGGAGGGTTTTTAGCCAGAAGACCCATGTTTCTTTCAGAGGTAAGAGGCTCAGGTCATCCAGTGTATGTGGAGGAGCTCCAGATTTGCCCCAAGGAAGAACTCCATCTCCAGCCCCTCTTCAGCTGAGGCCTGGACAAATCTGTGCACTCAGGATCCTTTGTCCTCCCCAGAAAGATACACAGAAAAGGATGATACCCTCAGAAGAGAAGGAGCAAAGGCCCTCCAGTCATGAGTGAGGTCACCCTCAGGCTGGTGTGTGAGAGGAAAAGTAATAGGCACAGAGAAAGAAAGAGCATTAGAGAGACAGGGACAGAGACTATTTCTGGCAGGACAGTGTTGCTACTGTGTAGTACCCACCTGTGGGTCCCCAGCCTTGCTACTAGATGTTGTGTCAGTCTCTTCAAGGGAAAGGACGCCCCTCTCCAGGGACTGTTTCTACTGAACGACTCAGTTGTCCAGGGCCTCAGCCTCAGTCACACTGTCTTAAGACACATCAGGACTCTCTGCCCATCAGGACAAGGACATGTTCCACTTATGGGGAGGCTCATGCTGTACACAGGGTTCCCCACCCCTCCTCAAGCCTTTCACTGTCCTTTTGTTCATCTCAGTGCCAAAACCATGCTTTAAAGGGGGAACTTGAGGCAGGGGTCTCTACATTTGCAGTGCCACCTTGTATAAATTCATAAATCTGAAGTATTTTCCCACCCGCATGGAGTCTTGTTTCTGTACCTTCTACTACCACCTCCATAGTTTACATGAAGATCACATTCCATACATTGAGTACCAGGCAGGTGTGTGAGTGAGAGACAGAAGGACAGACCTCCTGAGGGTGGGTCAGTTACAGTGTCCTTGCAGTGTTGGGCCAACCTCGCCCTTTCCCCTTCCTTGTCATTTCCCCAAACTGGCTTCAGCTGTTCTGAGCTTTCCCCTGCCTCCTCCAAAGAGCCCAAGTTACATCCAGTTCCTCCCATCTCATGAGCTGTCTCCCATCTTCACTGGTCCCCAGACACTTCATCTGCAAATAGTGACCCCCTCCTTAGGGACTTGGGGCCGATATCCTGAGTGAATATGTGAACACAGGTTTGTCACAGGGCCCTGAACAAGGATGGGGGTGACGTCAGCAGCTACTCTTCTTATCGGTGTTCTTACTGTGGGCTCCTTCCAGCTGCACATGACTGAGGACTTGCCATCCCTGAGGATGAGGATCCTACGTTTTCATCTTTGTGGTGCCAGAGCAGAGATGAGAAAAATCCTAGCAAAGGTGAAATCACAAAGCTAGTGAGAGCACTGAGTGGGTAAGGTCCACCCTGTCTTCCTGCCCGAAACATCCTGGGGTGCAGCTATATGAACAGCTCAGAGACCCAACCCTCTGGACAAAGAAAGACTCATATAATTGAGTTCATATAGTTGAGACATCTCACAGCCTGGGATGGAGACCCCCCAAATGGTTCAGAGACCTTCACACTAGACACAACCCACAAACAATTCAAAGATGTCACACCTGATGACATAGACCCCAACCAGTTCAGAGAATTACTACTTGAGGTCACAGCTCATTTTCACTCATGAGTGTCACATGACTCCTCACAGGGTCTACAGACTGCACCCAGGGACACAGAGCCACAAATCTCTAGCTGAGAGCTGCTGTGTGGACAGTGACAGCGAGTCTTTGTTCCATCGGCCCTGTGGGTGAGGGCCCTGCAGTATTGCAGTCCCCAGTGTCTGCAGCCACCACCATGTTGTAAGGGCAGGTTCAGTCCAGGGATGTGGAGGGCCTCTGGGGCTGAAGAGTTGTGAGAGTGACCTCTCATGTCTGATTCCTGGGAATGGCCATGCTCTGATCAGCCCTGCTCACCTCTGGTCACAGCCAGTTTTGCATCCTGTCCCATGGAAGGGAGGGGTGAACCTCAGATCCACAGGAGTTGGCCCATGCCCTATAGTCTCTGCCATCTCTCAGCACACACTGTGGGGCACTGGATCCTGGAGTGATGAGAGCACTCCCTTTGCACTGCCCAATGCAACCCCCATTAAATCCCTCTGAACATCCCTATTCTTTCCCCAAATTCCTCCTCCTGATGGCAGCTGCCACAATTCTCTCTCCCCAAATCTGCCCAGTCCCCTCACCAGTGACCAGGCCTGCCCTTCCACCCCAGGGGCCTGTGAGTCCCTTCCCCCAGCTCTATTCACAGAGCCCCAGTTATACCCTCTCATCCCCATTTCTATCCTCCCTTCCAGTATGCAGCTGGGCCTCAAAGGACCCCCTGGGGACCTTCCCTGCTGCCTGCAAGCACATAGCATTGTGCAGGACAGACCTCGCTCCTCCCTAAGCTAGGGATCTGTCATAAAGTCTCTGTTAGGGCAGAACTGAAAATCTCTGGGATCCAGGTGAAACTCCAGACCCAGACTGGGAGTCCAGGGTGATTCCTCCCAGAGCTAGGGGGCAAGAAGAATATTTCAGAGACGAGGAACTCAAAATGGGGGAGGGGGGTGACACAGTGTAGAGCTGTGTCTGTGAACACAGGGAAGAGTCCCCCGGAGGGACAGGGGAGCATGAATATGAGGAGTGTCCCAGCTGTCATATCTGGCTGAGGTCTGCCCCACCCTTGCTGGACTACCTGAGCCAGTTACCTGCCTTCTTCAGGCCGGAATATCCTCACTGGTGACAGGACTTTCTTCCAAGAAGCCTAGTGATGATTAAGAGAGATGGCTCCTAGGGAGTACTTAGAACACTGCAAATCGGGTGCAGGATTGCCTAAAACCCAGAGCCCTGCCCACCAAGAGTCAGCTGACTCCTAGATGGTGATGTCACTAAGCCCTGCCCCTGGGGAAAGTGTCTTTGGCCCTGGGACTGGACAGCGGACCACGTGATGAAGATTGGGTGTCACTGGCCCCCCAGGGCTCACAGCCGGCCCCGTACCAACCACAGCACCCTCCCATGCAAGCGCAGAAACCGGAATTTGGGGATACGGCCTGTCCCCTGCTGTGGCCACAGTTGCAGTCAGCGGGTGGACAGCCCAAAGCAGGCCTGGATTCCTCACCTTCCTTATCCCACAGCCAATCCAGTGGCCCACCGCGGGCTCCCCTTTTATTCAAATTTGTAGTAGATGAGCGTGGCTGAAGTGGGATTGGAGCGGCCTCCTGGGAAGCCGGAAAAAGAGTGTCGCCCGAGGCCGGAAGTGGGGGCTGGGGCACCAGGATAGCGTCATCGTCACTTCTGTCAAAGGCCCAAGCTGATTTTTCTGGGGTGGGGCGGACTTTATTGGCCCTGCATACACAGTCTTTGTATTGTTACTAAATCGACCCCCCCCCTCCCCTGCTGCACCTCCCATAGTGATGGTTCCATCTCTGCATCAGCTTGGTACTCAGGCGGTGGACAGTTCCATCCTCATACCCCATCCCTGGACACGCCCAGGAGGAGTGACCTAGGACAGCTGTCTCTCACTTTTGTCCTGTGGGTTATTCTGGTGGTTCTGATGCCAAAGTAAAACTTTAACGTGCCTCAGAATCACCTGAGAGCTTGTTAAAACAGCATTGCTGAATCTCAACCCCAGAGTTTCTGATTCAGTGAGTCCTGGATGGGGCCCAGGAATTTGCATTTCTAATCAGCCTCTGCCTCCCTCACACAACTCAGTGGGCACTGATTCCCAACTCCCTCCAACACAGTACTAGTGAACTGGCCCTTCTCTGGCACTCCCTCCCTTCTCACTCCCCAACACACCCAGATGGACAATACCTTCACCAGACCCTGAAGATCTGGAAGGGAGCAAAGTCTTAAGCATCCAGTCCACTGCCATAGAGCTCCTGCCCCCAGCATAGTGTGAGGATGCCAGTCAACAAGCTTGTCTTCCCCTGCATCACTGATGGACAGCATGGTGGCCCCATCTATCAAAGTGAAAAATCCTTTCAATGCTGGGTCTGAGAAGGCAGCCACATTTGTTGGTCCAGTTTCCTCATTCTCCCAGTGCCCAGTACATCGTAGGCACTGAATGATTAGTGACTGACTGAAATTTGACCCAGCAATTCGACCTAAAAGATTGTATAATAATCACACACACACAGAGCTCTCTATATAGGGAAGGTAGGAGCAAACAGGTGGGTGGTAAGTGAACAATGAGGGGTTCCTATATTACCACAGAGTGCCCACTGGCCATGGAACAGAATGAGGGGACCAGTATGTACTGATCAGAGGGGTTTTCTTCAGAACATGTGGTTAACATGGGGGAATGGGAAGCAAATGGGAGATGCTTATAGTGGGACCAGGTGTGTGTGTGTGTGTGTGTGTGTCTGTTAGGTTAAACACAGAAATATCTTTGAAAGAAATAAAGAAACACCCCCAAATTCACCCTAGTGGTAGGCCCAGGAGGGAGAGAATGTGGGGAAGGGGATGACCTGTGTAGTGCATGTACTGATGTACTAATGGAATCTTTTACACCAGCCCATATGCACAAATCATTTGAGTAACTCTTTATGAAGCAAAGTCACATGACAAAAAATGTACCTGAGCCACAGAGCATTTATATGTGTAAGGGCATCTGCAGGGTGTCCAGGAACAGGGTTCTCAAAGTTATGAGCCCCAGGGCCAGGCTGTTAATGTGCATAAGTGAACCCAGCTGATCTCAAGGTGACGAGCAGCATAATGGCTATGACGTATGACAAGCTTTGTCCAGAAGGTATCCAGCCATGTGCTATGACAGAGACATTTACTGAACAAGATACAAGAAACATTGTACGTAGGACAATGATGCCTCAGTTCCCTTCAAAATAAGAACCTTGGGTCCTCACACAGTTCTCCCAATTACCATCAGCTGCCGTGTCATATTTTCCTCAATCTCATCAATGGTCTGAAATCTCTGCCCTTTCAAAGGTGATTGCAGTTTTGGGAAAAGCCAGAAGTCTCAGAACACCAAATCTGGACTGTAGGGGAGCTGAGTCATGTGGGTGATTTGATGTTTGGCCAATAAACTCTGCATGAGACGTGATGCATGAGTGGGCATGTTCTTGTGATGAAGCTGCCAATCACTTGTTGCCCATAGCTGTGGCCTTCTGAATCATCTGAATAGTTTCCATGGAGGAATGTTCAAGCTTAACGCAAAATTTGATGCAGATTTGTTGCTCTACTCAATCATTTTGAATGTCCTGGCCACACAATACACATGCTCACTTAACAGTGTCTCCCACCTCCACTGACTAGTATTGTTCATGCATGCACATTCCAGTTCTTTCTCCTTCACTGCCAGGTTATGTTGATGTCACACAAACTGTTTTTGTTATATTAACAATGGTTGGACTTTTTCTGAACAGACCTCCTATGTTCCTTGCCAATCAGCCTCAGAGTGGGTACTGGTAGTGCCCCCATCTACAGGGTACTTGCAGTGCAGGTACCACCCACTATCCTTGTGCTGGAATGAGATTCCTGCCAGGCCAGGGCTGGAAGTCTGGCTTCTAATCTTCTCTTGTTTTATGTCAAATGATAGAAACAAATTACATTGACATAAATTCTGGTTCAATCTAGCTCTATGTAAGCCATATAGAACAACGTGTCTGCTAGTGGGGTTCGATCTGAAGGCACCACTCGGATGCAGACTTTTCTGAAACCCTTCTGGAGCACTTCCATAAGACAGTAGGAGTTCAGGACTTCAGGAAGGAAGGAACAACAAATGAATGAGTGAATTCAGATGGCTCACAGAGAGAGAAGAGAGGGAGGGAGAACATGAGAGAGCATTCTGGAGATCTGCCAAGGGTTCCACTGAAGTCTCCAGCTGATTTTTGATCAGTGCACATGTGCAAGGCAACTATCCAAATATCCAAAGTTGGAAAAGAACCATCAAAATGAGTGGGTGGAAGAACCCCAGGGCCCACAGAGCCATGGCAGTACTTCATCTTCTCACCTACCAGAGGTGAGTAAACCACAAAATATGCAGGGTATTCATAGTGTTCTCAGCTGGTTATTACCTGAGTAGTGGGAAACTTTTAGACTAAAAACTGTTCTGATCTCATCTAATAATGCTTGAAAGTAATCTTCAAATGAATAAAACTGTTTCCAAGTAACTGTATCTATGATGACTCACAAAGTTATTTAAAGGAACCACTACCATTGTTATAAAATCCAGAACCCAAACAAGGTAAACTTCACAATGTTTGGCATATAATAAAAATTATTAGCCATACACAGAAACAGAAAATGTAACCAATAATGAGAAGTCAATCAATAGAATAAAGATCCAGAAGCAACACAAGTAATAAAATTAACTGACAAGAACATGAAAACAGCCTTTATAAATGTTTTCTGTGTGTTGAAGAAGATAGAGGAAAGGGTGAGCATGTTATTAAGAAGCATGTTATTTTTGAAAGATACAAATTGAACTTCCAGAGATGAAAATAAGTGGTCTGAGATGAAAAATACATTAAGTGAGATTAACAGCATATTTAGACATTTCAGAAAAAAAATTTAGTGAGCTTGAAGATATGAGATAAAAAAGAAAAAAATCCACCCTGACTAGTGTGGCTCAGTTGATTGGGCATAGTCCCACAAAGCAAAACTTCACCAGTTTGATTCCCAGTGAGAGGACATGCTTGGGTTGCAGCTTCGATCCCTGGTTGGGGCATGTACAAGAGGCAGTTGGTGTTTTTCTCTCACATCAATGTTTTTCTCCCCCTTTCTACCTCCCTTTCTCTCTCTCTAAAAATAAATAAATAAATAAACTATCCAAAATGAAGCTGGCAATGTTTAAAAAGGCTTTGTTGAAAATGAATGAAATTTTGAGAAATAAGAACAAAGTAGGAGAGATCACAATATCTGACATCAAACTATATTACAAAGCCACCGTAATCAAAACAGCCTGGTACGGGCATAAGAACAAACGCATAGATCAATGGAACAGAACAGAGAGTCCAGAAATAAACCCATGTCTTTATGGTTAATTAATATTTGACAAAGGGGGTAGAAGCATAAAATGGAGTAAAAATAGCCTCTTCAACAAATGGTGTTGGGAGAGCTGAACAGCTACATGAAAAACAATGAAACTCAATCACCAACTTACACCATACACAAAAATAAACTCGAGATGGATAAAAGACTTAAATAAAGGTGCAACACCATAAAAGTCCTAGAGGAGAACATAGGCAGGAAAATCTCAGATATCCCATGCAGCAATATTTTCACCGATATGTCCCCTAGAGCAAGGGACATAAAAGAAAGAATAAACAAATGGGACTCCATCAAAATAAAAAGTTTCTGCACTGCTAAAGAAAGCGTCAGCAAAATGAAAAGGGAACCAACTAGATAGGAAAATATATTTGCCAATGATACCTCAGACAAGGGTTTGATCTCCAAGATATATAAAGAATTCACATGACTCCACTCCAGGAAGACCAACAACCCAATTAAAAATGGGCAAAGGGCCTGAACCAACACTTCTCCAAAGAAAACATACAGAGGGCCCAGAAACACATGAAAGGATGCTCAGTATTACTAGCCATCAGAGAGATAAAAATTAAAACCACAATGAGATACCACTTCACAGTGGTCAGAATGGCTATCATAAACAAATCAACAAACAATAAGTGCTGATGAGGTTGTGGAGAAAAGGGAGCCCTAGTGCACTATTGGTGGGAATGCAGACCGGTGCAGCCACTGTGGAAAGCAGTATGGAATTTCCTCAGAAAACTAAGAATGGAACTGCCTTTTGACCTGGCAATTCCACTGCTGGGATTATGCCCTAAGAATCCTGAAACACCAATTCAAAAGAACCTATGCACCCCAATGTTCATAGCAGCCCAATTTACAATAGCAAGTACTAGAAGCAACCTAAGTGCTCATCAAAAAAATGAATGGATCACAAAACTATGGTACATTTACACAATGGAATTCCATGCAGCAGAAAGAAAGAAGGAGCTCCTACCCTTTGCAACAGCACGAATGGAACTGGACAGCATTATGCTAAGTGAAATAAGCCAGACCGTGAAAGACAAATACCATATGATCTCACCTATAAGTGGAACCTAATCAGCAAAACAAATAAGCAAGCAAATAGAACCAGAGACATTGAAATAAAGAACAAACCGTCAGTAACCAGAGGGGAGCGGGGAGAGGGATAATGAGGGAAAATAGGGTAAGGGTCATCAAGGAACATGTATAAAGGACACATGGGAAAAGACAACCAGGTAGGATCCAAGGTGGGAAGTGGGGGTGGGTGGGTAGGGCAGGGGAAAGTGATGGTGAGAAAATGGAGATAACTGTACTTGAACAACAATAAAACAAGAAAAAGAAACAAAGAACTGAAAAAAATGCTGTGAAACAGGATTGTTAGAGAAGAATTTCAAATAAATATATTTAGGAATGCAAATCCTTGTTTCTGGGCAGACGATTTAAAGAAATTTGTTAAGATGGCAGTAATTCTCAAATTGATCTTCATATTAAACAGAATTTCTATAAAAGTCCTCACTGGGTTTTTTCTTACTGAAATTGTCAGACTCATTATAAAATTCTTATGGAAATGAAAGGGACTCAGAATAGTCAAGACAATCTTGAAAAAGAAGAACAAAATTGTAGAAGTCATACTTTTCCATTTCAAAGCTCACTAGAAAGCCACAGTAGGGTGGTAGTGGCCTAAGGATAGACATAGATTAATAGAATAGAATTCAGAGTCTAGAAAGAAAAATATATATCCAGCCATTGTTAATATAACGAGAATGGTTTGAATATTGATGTAACCTGGCAGCCAATAAAGTGGACTGGAATGCACATGTGTGAACAATGATGACTTCACTGTACTTGTCAGTGGGAGTAGATGCCATTGAGTGACCATGTGTACTGTGTGACCGTCATATTGAAAATGACTGAGTAAGTCAAGCAACAAGTCTGCATCAAATTTTGAGTTAAGCTTTAATATTTCTCCACAGAAACTATCTGGATGATTCAGAAGGCCACAGCTATGGGCAACTGCTAACTGGCAGCTTCATCACAACAAAGCTCCAGTTCATGGATCACGTCTTGTGCAGAGTTTCTTGGCAAGACATCAAATTACCCAGGTGACTCAGCCCCACTACAGCCCAGATCTGGCACTCTACAACTTCTCTCTTTTCCCCAAACTTAAAATCACCTTTGAAAGGGAAGAGATTTCAGAATGTTGATGAAATTCAAGAAAATACAACGGGGCAGCTGATGGCAATTGGAAAAATTGTGTGAAGTCCCAAGGTGCCTACTTTGAAGGGGACTGAGGTGTCATTGTCCTATGTACAGTGTTTCTTGTATCTTGTATCTTCTTCAGTTAATGTCTCTAGTTTTCATTTTTAAAAAAGAATGGGAAAACAGTGGGCTATAGAATAACTTCAAATAGCCTAATGTACATATTATTGCGGTTGCTGAAGGAAAGTGAACACAAAAAATATTTACAGAAATAATAGCTGAATATTTTCCAAATGTAATCAAACCATAAACCCACATGCAAGAAGCTCAGTGATACCCAACTACAGGAAACATGAAGAAAACTAAACCAAGGTACATTATAATTAAAGTGTTTAAAAGCTAAAAAAAAAGAGTAAAACTTAAAAGCAGACAAAGTGGGGGGAAAGACTCATTATGTAAGGCGAAAGAGAATTGTAAAACAAAAATTGAACACTGATATTAAATAATTTTCAATAACGAAGACAAAATAATGAAGTTTTAGAAATACAAAAGCTCAAAGAATTCATCAGCAAACCTACATGATAAAAAATGGTTTTAAAAGTCCTTCAGATAGAATGAAAATGATATCAGATGGAAATAAGGGCTTGCACAAAGAAAGAAAAAGCAGCAGAAATGATAAACATATGTGTAAATATAAACCACCCCACTGCTTATTTTTTATTGTGTTTATTGATGTGACATTGGTTAATAAAATTATATAGATTTCCAGTGTACACTTCTATAATACATCATCTGTATATTGTATTGTGTGTTCACCACCCCAAATCAAGTCTCCTTCTATCACCATTCATCCCCCTTTTACCCTGTTCTACCTCCCCCAACTTTCCCTCTGGTAATCACCATACTGTTGTTGTCTGTGTCTATGAGTTTTGTATTGTTTTGTTTTGTTTTTTGCTTAATCCCTTCACCTTTTGCACCCAGCTCCCCAATCCCTCTCCCCTCTGACAACTATCAGTCTGTTGTGTATGTCTACTAGTCTGTTTCTATCAATATTTTGTTCATTAGTTCAGTTTGTTCATTATATTCCACATATGAGTGAAATCATATGATATCTGTCCTGCTCTGACTCGCTTATTTCACTTAGCATAATACTCTACAGGTCCATCATACTGTCGCAAAAGGTAGGATTTCCTTCTTTAAAAGTAGACAACATTTTAGCCCTGGCTGGTGTGGCTGAGTGGATTGAGCTCCAGCCTGCGAACCAAAGGGTCACTGGTTCGATTCCCAGTCAGGGCACATGCCTGGGTTGCAGGCCAGGTTCCCCAGTGCAGGACGTGTGAGAGGCAACCACATATTGACATTTCTCTCCCTCTCTTTCTCCCTCCCTTCCCCTCTGTCTAAAAATAAATAAATAAAACTAGACAGTATTTTAAAGCTAAAATAATTATATATTGTGGGCTTTATAACAAATGAAAGTGAAATATATGTGAACAAAAGCAAAAAGGCTGAAAACAGTAAAAATGGAATTATACAGTTTAAAATTTTTATACTGTATTCAAAGTGGTATATATTACTTAAGAACATATTGTGATAAATTGTGGCTATATGCTATATATAAATCAAAACAAGGAATAGAAAACATTTTTCAGCTTTATTAAGATGTAACTGACAAATGAAATTGTAGTATACTCTAAGTACACGATGTGATGATTTGACATAAATGTACATGGTGAAAGTGTTCCCATCATCACATCCATCATCTTACATATTAACCTTTTGTTTGGTGAGAATATTTAAATTCCACTCTCTTAGCAAATTCAATTATAGATCCTTAGACCTTATTCGTCTTATAATTCAAAGTATATATCCTTTTACTAGCCTCTTCCTATTTTCCCCCTCCATCCCTTGGCAACAACCCATTCTACTTTCTGTTTTATCAGTTCAACTTTTTTTTTAGATTCCACATAAAAATGATACGATGCATAATGTTCTCCAAGTTGGTCCATGTTGTTGCAAATGACAGGATTTCCTTTTCAAGGCTGAATAATATTTCTGTGTGTGTGTGTGTGTGTGTGTGTGTGTGTGTACACACATATCACATTTTCATTATCCACTCATCTGTGGACACTTAGGTTGTTTCTGTAACTTGGTTACTATGAATAATGCTGTGATGAACATGGGGGTGCAGATATCTCTTCTAAACAGTGATTTTATTTCCTTTGGATATATACCCAGAAGTTGGATTGCTGAATCATATAGTAGTTCTATTTTTAATTTCTTGAGGAACCTCCATACTGTTTTCCATAGGGGCTGCATCAGTTTACATTTCCAATTATAAGGGTTTTCCTTTCTCTACATCTTCAATAGCATGCATTACCTCTTGTTTTTTTTTAAATAATAGTCATCCTAATAGGAGTGAGGTAATATTTCACTGTGGTTTTGATTTGCATTTCCTTGATCATTAGTGATGTTTAACATCTTTGACAAACCTACAGCTAAAATCTTACTCTATGGAAGGAAGACTGAATGCTTCCTCTAAGGTTAACCATGGAAAAGAATGTCTGACCTCCCCCACTTCTGTTCAATAATGTACTGGAGGTTTTAGCTTTTCCACTATGGTAAGACAAAGAAATAAAAGGTACCCAGATTTTAAAGAAAGAAATAAAGCTGTCCTCCTCACACATAACTTTATTTTCTATGGAAAATGCCAGGAAATCTACAAACAAAAAACCCTACCAAATGAGTTTAGCAAGGTTGCAAAATAAAAGTCAACTGCATTTCTATATACTAGCAACTAACAATTAGAACTGAAGTAAAAATAACATTTGTAATAGCATTACAACATTCAAAATATGTAGGGATAAATTTAACAAGAGATGTACAAGGCCTGTATACTGAAAATTACAAAACAGTGCTGAGAGCAATTAAAGAAAACCTAAATAAATAGAGACATATCCTATGTCCTCAGACTGGAAGACTCAATGTTGCTAAGATGGATAAATTGACAAAGCAATTCTAAAATGTATATGGAAATGCAAAGGACCTAGAAGAACCAAAACTATTCTTTTATTTTATTTTAATCATTGTTCAAGTACAGTTTTCTCCCTTTTACTCCCAATCCAGCCCCCCCCTCAAAACTAATTTTTGAAAATAACAAAGCTACAGGACTTATAGTATCTCATTTCAAGCTATAGTAATTAAGACAATGTCGTGTTGGTGTAAAAATCAGTGAAAAAATAAGAAAGTCAAATAATAGGTCCATACACAGAGGACCTGAATAGACACTTCTCCACAGAGGACACACAGGAGGCCAACAGACATATGAAAAGATCCTCAAAGTCACTAATCATCAGAGAACTGCAAATTAAAACCACAAAGAGATATCACCTCACACCTGTCAGAATGGCTATCATCAATAAATCAACAAACAACAAGTGTTGGCAAGGATGTGGAGAAAGGGGAACCCTTGTGCACTGCTGGTGGGAATGCAGATTGGTGCAGCCACTGTGGAAAACAGAATAGACATTCCCCCCAAAATTAAGAATAGAACTACCTTATGACCCAGCAACTTCACTTCTGGCTACTTATTTTAAGAAATCCAAAACACTAATTTGAAAAGGTATATGCATTCCCTATGTTTAGTGCAGTATTATTTACAATAGCCAAGATATGGAAGCAACCCAAGTACCCATCAATAGACAAGTGGATAAGGAAATGGTAGTACATATATACAATGGAATATTACTCAATGATACAAAGGAATGAAAACTTACCATTTGGGGCAACATGGATGGACCCAGAGGGTATCAAACTAAGTGAAATATGTGAGATAGAAAAAGACAAATACCATATGATTTGACTTATACATGGAATCTAAAAAACAAAATAAGCAAATGAAACAGAAACAGGCTCATAGATACAGAAAACAAACTGATGGTTACCAGAGGGGAGGGTGTATGGGAGGCTGGGTGAAAAGGTGAAGGGATTGAGAAGTACAGATTCGTAGTTACAAAGCAGTCACAGGGATGTAAAGTCCAGCCTAGGGAATATGCTCAATAATATTGTATTATCTATGTGTGGTGTCATGTGGATACTAGACTTACCAGGAGATCAATTCATAAATTACATAAATGTCTAACCACTATGCTGCATACCTGAAATCAATACAATATTAACATTGAATGTCAACTATAACACAAAAATAAAAATATTTTTAAAGCATTATGTAATTCACAAAAAGAAATAGGCCCATACGTATGTGGTTAATTGATTTTCAACAAAGGTATAAATGCAATTCAATGAGGGAAACAATACTATTTTCAATAAATGGGGCTGGAGCAACTGAATAGCGATATGCAAAAAAACCCTGAACTTTGACAGTTACCTCACCTCACAACATATAAAAAAATTAATGTGAGATGAATCATAGACCTAAATGTAAAGCTGAAAACTACAAAAATTTATTAAATAAAACACAGGAGTCCATCATCACCAAGCCCTTATTTTATGAAATGTTAAAGGGACTTATCTAAGAAAAAGAAGATAAAAAACATGTATAGTAAAATGACAGCAAACTCACTATTATTAACAACCACACCTAAAACAAAAACAAAAACAAACTAAGCAAACAACTAGAATAGTAACAGAACCACAGAAATGGAGATCACATGGAGGGTTAGCAACAGGGGAGTGGGAGGAGGAGAGGGGGGAAAAGGTACAGAGAATAAGTAGCATAGATGGTAGGTAGAAAATAGACAGGGGGAGGGTAAGAATAGTATGGGAAATGTAGAAGCTAAAGAACTTATGACCCATGGACATGAACTAAAGGGGGGAATGTGGGTGGGAGAGGGTGTGCAGGGTGGAGGGAAATGAAGGGGGGTAATGGGACAACTGTAATAGCATAATCAATAAAATATATTTAAAAAACCCCACAGGACATAATCTTAGCCACTTTTGGTTTGGCAAATGTTTAACCAGCACTCCAAAAACGTGGATATAAATGAAGCATTGATAACTTGGGCTTTATCATAATTAGAAATCCTTTTTTTCCTCAAGAAGAGACTTATGAAAATAAGACAAGCCACAGACTAGGAAAAATATTTGCAAAGTATATATGTAAAAAGTGATTTGTACCGAGATTATGTAAGAATTTTGAAAACAATAATAAGAAATCAAACAACCCATTTTTAAAAATGGGCAAAAGATATGAATAGCCACTTCACTGAAGAAAATACACAGATGACAAATTAGCACATAAAAATGTTCAATATCACCAGTCATTAAAGACACGCAAATTAAAACCATGTTTAGGTACTATGACACATTTATTAAAATGGCTAAAATTTAAAAAACTGACTACATCAAGTTTTGGCAAGGATGTAACAGAACTGGAACTTTCACACATGGTGAGAATGAAATGGTACAACCACAATGGAGAACAGTTTAAAAGTTTCTTACGAAGTTAAACATATCTACTGTACCACCCTGCCATACCATTCCTTTCTATTTAGCCAAGAGAAATGAAAGCATATGAGGTCTGTCCAGAAAGTATCCAACCATTTACTATGAAAAAGAGAGACATTTATTGAAGAAGATACAAGAAACATTGTACACAGGACAATGACGCCCAAGTCCCCTTCAAAGATGGCACCTTAGGACCTCACATAGTGAGGTCCCAATTGCCATCAGCTGTCCTGTCGTATTTTCCTGAATCTCATCAATGGTCTGAAATCTATTCCCTTTCCCAGGTGATTTTAGTTTTGGGAAAAACCAGAAGTCGTAGGGTGCCAAATCTGGGCTGTAGAGGGGCTGAGTCACCAGGGTGATTTGATGTTTTCCAAAAACCTCTACAGGAGACATGATCCACAAGCAGGCACATTGTTGTGATGAAGCTGCCAGTCAGCAGTTGCCCATAGCTGTGGTCTTCTGAATCATCCTAACAGTTTCTACAGAGGAATATTCAAGCTTAACACAAAACCTGATGCAGATTCATTGCTCTACTCATTCCGTCATTTTGAATGTGACAGCCACACAGTATGTGCTCACTCAATGGTGTCTACTGCCTCCACTGACTAGTACAGTGAAGTCATCATTGTTCACACATGCGCATTACAGTCCACTCTCCTTGGCTGCCAGGCTACATCAATGCTGTGCAAACGGTTCTCATTATATTAACAATGATTGGACTTTTTCTGGACAGGCCTCATATGTCTATACAAAGATAGATGTGTGCACAAATATTCATAGCAGCTTTATTTGTAATAGATGAAACTGGAAATAGCCCAAATGTCCATCAACACATGAACGGTTAAATTGGTGGTATATAAATAAAGTAGAATACTACTCTAGCACTAAAACAAATGGACCATCACCACACACAACCACAAAAATGAATCTCAAACTAATTATTGTATGCTGAGTGAAAGAAGCCTAGCCAAAAAAAAAAAGAAAGAAAAAAGAAAACAGATTATATGGTTCCATTTATATGAAATCTAGGAAGTGCAAAAAAATAGATTAATAGATTTCAGGATGGATTGTGCGTGGGCGTGAAAGAGAGAGAGTTGTGAAGAATAACTAAGAATGTAGCCTAAGCAACCAGAAGGATGGTCATTGCCACCACAATAAGTGAAACACTGCAGGGGGAGCTGATTTTAGGGGAAAGGTGAGGCAGGAGTTCAGTTTTGGTTGTGTTTGAGAATGCCTATTAGACATTCAAGTAGAGATGCTGAGTAAAAAGTTGGATACGACAGTCTGGAGATCAGGAGGGAGAACTGGGTTGGAGAAAATTTAGAAAGCTCACTCCAGGACTTTCACTCTTACCCACAAATATGTGTTGCTCCCTGAATGTTGCTATGGCTTTCTCACAGGTGTCCCTGACTCCCGCTCTTACACTTGCAATCCATCTTCCCTGCCCCATTCTGGAGGGATCTTCTAAACTGCAAAATAGGCCATATGATGCCCCTGCTTAAAAAATAAAGGAGAAAATGTAGGAGGGGTAAGAGGAGAAGGGATAAAGTCTCATCTTGTTAACCCAGCACCCTAGGACTTTTGTGACATGTCCTTTGCTTCACCAACTTCCCTGCAACCTCAGTCCTCCCTTCCACCTCTAAATGCAGCTCCCTCTGATCCAGCCTTCCCAAAATGCTAGCAGTTCCCTGATCCTCATTATATGTTCCCTCTGCCTAGAAGAAGGGCTTTCTCTGTCAGCCAGCAATCTAGGTATGTACCCTGACCATGGATTGAACCCACAACCTTTTGATGCACAGGACGACACTCCAACCAACTGAGCCACATTTCCAGGGCATGATCTGTTTCTCGACTTCGCTATGTTCAGTTTGTGAAAACTCATCAAATTGTCCATTATTTTTGTGTGCTTTTGTGTGTGTGTTATACTGCAATAAAGGAAAAACTAAACTAAGGTGGTTAACCATTTTAAAAAAACAAGGAAGTATAGGTATACCTCAGAGATATTGCTAATTCAGTTCCTGACCACCACAACAAACCAAATATGGCAATAAAGTGGGTCACATTAATTTTTGGTTTTTCAGAGAATGCAACTTATGGTTATACTATACTGCAGTCTATTAAGTGTGCAATAGCATTGTGTTTATAAAAGCAATGTACATATTTTAGTTTTTAAATACTTTATTGCTAAAAATGTTAACCATCATCTGAGTCTTCAGCTAGTAATAATCTTTTTGCTCATGGATGGTCTTACCTTCAATTTGTAAAATATCTGCAAACTACAATAAAGTGAAGCTTGATAAAATAAGGTATGCCTGTAAAGACCATAACATTCAAGATGAGACAGAGGGAGCTATGATTAGTAAAAGTCACTCAGAGATCTTCTAGGGTGCTAATAATGTTCTATTTCTTAACCTATGTGGTGATAAATTATAATTATTCTTGATTTGGGGTGATGAACACACAATACAATATACAATGTCACCACAATAAATTCAATAAAATATAAAAACAAAAGAACTACAATTACTCTTAAAAAGTTAATATGTTTCATGTACTTTCATGTCTCTAATTATTGTTACCATTAAAATGTTTTTATAAGTACATACATTTTCAGGATATATTTATAAAGTATATTGCAAAAATATACTTTACAAATATAAATACAAAATCAAAGGCAATAGAGTATCTATAGTATGTTATCCTTTGTGTAAGAGAGAAGTAGAAATAATAATATTTGTATATGTTTGTGCAAAAAGAAACACAGTAAGAGTAAACTAGAGATGAGGGATTTATTACCTACAGGGGATAGGGTGAAAAGGGTTAGAGAATGGGAATGAGGTACAGGGGATGGTGGGGTGACACTTCTCTGGGTATAAGTTTTATATAGTTTTGACTTTTAAAATCATGTTAATGTACATAGTCAATCAACAAGGATGGAGGAAGAACAAAATGTAACACAAACAGAAATAAATGAGCCTATTTCAAATGAATAGCATTACACTGAAGGAGAAAAACAAAGAGAATTATAAACAGATATTAAACCCTAGTTAGTACCTTTATTTTTCTCAGTGGTATGGGCTGGCAGTTCTGAAACTACTGAATACATATCCTAGAATTGAACAAATAAGTAAATATATTGTGGATAGTGAGAACCTGATTTCTTCACTGTCAGAGAAGGGAAAGGGGTAGGCTAGGATGGACCTTGTGGTTTGAGATTGGAATTGGAGTACCAGTATGAACTCATCTTTAAAATGATACACAGATGGCCCTGGCTGGTGTGGCTCAGTGGATTGAGCACCACCAGCCTCTGAACCTAAGGGTCCTAAGGGTCACCAGTTCGATTCCCAGTCAGGGTACATGCCTGGGTTATGGGCCAGGTCCCCAGTGCGGGCGCAAGAGAGGCAACCACACATTTATGTTTCTCTCCCTCTCTCTCTCCCTCCCTTCTCCTCTCTCTAAAAATAAATAAATAAAATCTTTTAAAAATGAGACACAGATGATAGACAGATAGATAGATAAGACAGTTAATGTGTGCATGTGTATATAGAAATGTGCATATGTAAGCTCTGT
The DNA here is from genome assembly GCF_019186645.2 of Phyllostomus hastatus. Lineage (NCBI taxonomy): Eukaryota > Metazoa > Chordata > Mammalia > Chiroptera > Phyllostomidae > Phyllostomus > Phyllostomus hastatus. Next base: position 2,563,505 of record NW_025333499.1, on the reverse strand, counting down.
CTACTGAGATGGCCTAGAAACAATGACCCCCTAGTTGCAGCAGTGAGCACACCTAGAGTCCATATCTTGGTATCTCTACCAAAAGGAACCAAGGCTGGATTCCTGGAGAAATACCTGATTCCAGAGCTGGAACAGGGAAAGTACAACATGAGGCTGAAATATCTCGCTGTTCTAAAAAGTAAGGAAGTGCTCATAGAATGGTGGGCATATCAAAAGGACACAAAAGCGAACTTGAAAAGACTCCCCTTGTCAGACTCTGGGACAATTTGGGCATCAAAATAAGTAATGAATGTAGCAGTTTACAACCCATGAAATAAAGTAAGAATCCACAAATCTGCATGACAAGAATAAATGCATGAATGAACAAGTAAATAAATAATGGAGAAGAGAAGGCTCTTCTTTATTGTAGATGAAATAATAAATGTAGAAGGAATAATGGAATTAGAAAATCACCATTTCGCAACCACCAAAGGAATAATTGCTTCAGTCAAGTGCAGTGGGACTAGGGGAGAGTGAGGGCAAACCATGGCTTGTTATTCCATACACTTCTGTGCCATTCAAACATCTCACAATGTGCATGCTCTCATGCATTACTTGTGTAATTAAAAATATGTTTATTCTTTTGACATGCTGAGGGACAAGTGTTTGTCACTGTCAGTGCTCACTGCAAGATAGTGGGAGATATAAATAAGTTGCACTGAGGTGACACCCAGGAGCACTGTCTCCTGAGAGACAGAGATAAGAGCAGCAGCCCTAATTAACTGTAATACTGAAAAACACACTAGAACATGGTGATAAGTGGAATCGCTCTTGCCTGAGTACCTCAGCACAGTGCTGGGAACATAATAAGCACTCAATATATGCTTGCAGAAAATGTAAAACAGTATATACAGCCCACTAACTTTATGCAAATATATGTATTATATAAAAGTATGTATAGATATACAAATACAAGCATGTAGGTATATACTTATATTTGCAAAAAGAAACACAGGAAGAATAAACCAAAAACAATAAAAAAGTAGTGACCTAGCCCTGGTTGGGTGGCCCTGTTGGTTGGAACATTGTCCAGTACCAAAAGGTTGCAGGTTCTATTCTTGGTCAGGGCACACACAGGTTGTGGGTTGCATTCCTGGTCAGCACAAACAGGAAGCAACCAATCATAGTTTGTCTCTCACATCGATGTTTCTTTCTCCTTCTCTCTCTCCCTCTCTCTCTCCCTTCCTCTCTCTCTAAAAATCAGTAACCATATCGTCGAGTGATGATTAAAACCATTAAAAAAGAATAGTGACCTATGAGAGAGTTAGTGTAACAGGGTATAGATAGGGACAGGATAGAAGCTATATTATACACCTTAGACTATCCATTGGAAACATAAAAATGGTTTACATTTCATATTCACATTTACATATTAAAAATTAAATTTTGCTAAAAATGTAAAAACCAATCCCTAAAAATGAAAACAAATTGGAATAAATAAACCTAACTTTATCACAACCATGACATAGTATCCAAAGATAATATATTATTTCAGAAACCCTAGAATACAGTGATTTGAATGCATATCCTTGGTAGAATACATTCCAAGAACAAATAGAGCTACCAAGAAATACTAGACTTCTTTCAGGAGTCTAATTGTTGGTAGAAATATTGCTCTTGTTACTTTACTGCAGAGGAGCTATGATAGAGATGTAAAGAACCAAGATATTCAGTATAAAAAGTGCCACTTTTGAAGCATAAAAATTAAAAAATGCATAAATACCCTGGAATGTTAATTTTGAATTAGAAATACTAACATGATCCAATGACTTTTTATTTCTCTCAAAGAAAATTTTTCTTGCTCTGTTCATTGAAAAGAGCTAGAAGCGGTGACACCCAGTATCAATGTGGACAACTAGCACCTTTATCTTGTCGTCTGACTATATCCCAACTAAAAAGAACTGGGACTCCTTGGACAAATGGCTGAATCCAGGTCTATAGCAGGAAATGTTTATTATGGGTCTGGGACATCTTTTCATACTAGAAACCAAGAAACTTACAAAGACAACTAGTATCATGTCAAAAAGGCACCAGAGCAAACTTGAAGGGGTTCTTATTGGCTAAATGAGGGATAATTTGAGCATCAAGCAAAATAATAATTGTGACGGATCAAAACATACTAAATATATTTAAAAAACAAAAACAATGAGTTCATAATGGCATAATGCCATGAAGCACAACAAGAAAAAAAGTCTAAACAAAAACCTCATCTGAATCATTGGACCCATAGGGAATCAATTTTTTACTCTGATATTAGCATTTGTAATGCAAGCATTACATCTTTATCTTGTCTTTCCTGTATGAACTGTATTTTGAGTAACCCAATAGCCTGAATTGATGAAGGAAAATTTTTACTTATATAAGAATGTTGGTTAATAGATGTAGGAAAGTGACATGATTGTAGAAAAATTACCACTTTGCAAATCCTAATAAAAGTAACTGATTCAGGCAATAATCATCAAAAGATGAAATCATTAGATGAGTCTGATGGGGAAATTTTCCATGAAGGGGTCAAGAGATGACCACCATAATGAAACTTAACATCAATAAAAGCAGGATCACAAGATATTATATGCCTCCTGGTGTGTTGAAATAGAAATCTCACAGCACCACAGATGAAGCATACTTGCAAAATAAATAAATAAATAAATAAATAAATAAATAACCTGAGTACAATAGAGTCCTCAGTGCTAACTTCCATGTCCAAGAAGGATGGGGAGTAAGAACATGTTAAATGACACCACAAGGGAGCAAACAGACAAGTTCAAAAGATGAGTCCTTCTACAGCACAACTGCAGCAAGTCAAGGGCATGACATAAAAAGCTCGAAGAGAGGACCTGTTCTAGATTAAGGGACCCTTAAGAGACATCAGACAATGCCATGTGTTCTATTTAAAACAAGCCCGCTCTAAAAAAAGACATTTGATTAGGAAGACAACTGGGTAATTGTGGATTTGCTTATCATTAGACATTACCAAGAACATTATTAGACATTACTATGCTTAAGTGTAATGGCATAGTGGTTTTCTTAAATTATGTCCTTTTAAAAATGCATATTGGCCCTGGCTGGCATAGCTCAGTGGATTGAGCGCAGGCTGCGAACCAAAGTGTCGCAGGTTTGATTCCCAGCCAGGCCACATGCCTGGGTTGCAGGCCATAACCCCCAGCAACCGCACATTGATGTTTCTCTCTCTCTCTATCTCCCTCCCTTCCCTCTCTAAACATAAATAAATAAAATCTAAAAAAATGCATATTGAAGTATATAGGAATGTGATATGGTGTCTGGGATTTGCTTTTAAATACTGCAACAGAAGAATAAATGGAATAGATGAAACATGATAGATTCTTATTTATTGTCCAAACATGGTGATGGTGGTAGTGGTGGTGGGTGTGTCCCTACCACTACTGTCTGCTTTGTATATTTGAAATGTTCATAATAAAAACATTAACGTTTATTGAGAGAATGAAAGGGAGCCCTGGCTAAGAAAAATTCCAGAGTGAGTTGGAAAGAAGCATTTTTATTCAAGCTTGGAGTAAAAGCCTTGTTTAGATTCAGTAACTAGGACAGTTAAACATGGGTAAGAAAGGTACCAAACCATTCCCAGCTGTTTAGACACCAATCTTGGACATTTCTTATGATAGGAATGAGGTCCTTTGTTTTTTAAAATAAAAGAATCATTAATGCTAGTGGTTTCTAGATACTGTTAATATTCTATTTCTTGAGCTGAACAGTGGTTACATGGGTGTTCACTTATAACTATTTGTTAATCTGCATGTAGAAATATTATGCACATTTCTAAATTTAACTTGAAAATGTTAACATTTTTTTTAAAAAAAGCCTAGTTGAGTGTTAAAACAGCACTCATTCTCTCAACTCAGTGCAGCCTGAGCTGGTTAAGCAAACCACAGCAGCCCCACAAAAGTGGTGGAGTACTATCATTTCCGAGAAAGAAATGGGAGGAAATAAGGAATTTTCAAGATCCTCTAAAACAGGCTTATCTTTCCACCTGGTAGAAGGGGCACAGGCAAAAGGAAACCAGGGGTCTCCTGTTCCTAGAATGTTGGAGGTGATTCAAAATGAGGGACTGTGGCTATAAGTGTATGACTCAGTTTCCTCTGTATTCTCCCCCTAAAGCTCTGCCTGTTGGTTCCTATGTGCTTATCTCACAGAGACTGGCCTTTTTGGAGAATGCTTTCTTCCCCTTGCCAAATGAGGAAGGTTGCTTTGGGATGGAGAGTAGGGTAGGGGGCTTGAGTCCAGCTGGCTTCTACCACCCTCCGTTCTTCATTGCTGTTCCTCACTATTTATTTCCAAGGACCTCACCAGAACAATCTTTTCTCCTGAGGGCTTAGAAAGACATGGGTTGGAGGCTAGCTGAGAGAAAACCAAGATAGCAGGGGTCCAAGTCAATATTTCTGCCTTCAAGAAGAAGTCTGGACTTCCAGTCAAGATGGCAGAGTGGGCAGACAGAGCTCACCTCTTCACACAAACACATCAGATTACAACTAAAATATGCAATAACCATCACTCAGAACCATCAGAAATCAAGTTGAATGGAAGTCTGACAACTATGGAATTAAAGAAACCACATCTATCCAGATTGGTAGGAGGGGCGAAGACAGGGAAAGGGCTGGTCCCACAACCATGTATGGTACAAAAATTCAGGAAGGATATCTAGGGAGCAATGACTCACAACCCCACACAAGGCCCCCCAGTGCAGGGTTCGAGTACAAGGATGGTAAGTCCCCACAACTTCTAGTTGCAAAAAACATTGAGGCTTGAGTCATAGGAAGACACTTCTAGAGCCCCAAGCAGTTCTTCCTAAAGAATCCACACAAGGATTCACCTAATCAGACTCACTCCCTCTGAGCTCCAACACCAGGGTAGCAGCTTGAAAGGCACCAGTGGCATACAGGGAGAAACTAAAGTGTCTGGTATCAAGGCAAGCAGGGGCCATTGTCCCTTTTCTAACAACCCCCACCCCGCACAGAGCCAGAAAGCTGGTGTCATATCTGAAAATTCATCAACATGGCTAACACTGTTTGACCCACCCGGGGATCCCCAGAAACTCTGCCCCATCCAACTTATGGGCCCATCCGAAGCTGCTTTTCCATATGAATGGCTGGTCTTGGCTCATGCTTCAAAACTTCCTAAATCCTCTCAAACAAGCAACAGCTGGCTTCAGTGAGCTTCAGGCTAGGCACTAGCAGCAGCAGCCTAGTTTCACAGCTTGGCTTTGCCTGGGAAATTCCAAGCCCAGCACAAGTAGCAGCCATCTCAGATTGTTTTATAGCTCAGGCAGAGTGCCCATGGAAAACACACATGAGAGCTGACCTTAGCCTGCCTACCCGGGGAAATCCCAAGGCCAGAGCACCCAGTGGACAGCTACAGACCACGTCAGCACACCACCACCCTGCCCCTGCACAGCTGATCTTCCATGGAGGGTGGAGGTTGGTGGTCAGTGGTCACAGCCAGTTCTTGCAGTTGACTGTCCTAAGTAAATCCCTCCCATTGATCTGCCAACAGCAACCAAGGCTCAACTAGAAGAGGAGGGTGTGCTCAGCCCACATGAAGGGTGCACCTCGAGTACCCAGCTTGGGGGATAGGAGAGGCTGTACCACTGGACCCTACAGGACACCTGCTACATTAGGCCACACTACCAAGACAGGGAGTCAAAGCAGCTGTACCTAATACATAGAAACAAACATAGGGAGGCGGCCAAAACAAGGAGACAAAGAACCATGGGCCAAATGAAAGAACAGATCAAAACTTCAGGAAAAGAGCTAAACAAAATGGAGATAAGCACTCTATCAGATGCAGAGTTCAAAACAATGGTTATAAGGATGCTCAAGGAACTTAGTGAGGACCTCAGCAGCATAAAAAAGATCCAGTCAGAAATGAAGGATACACTAATGGAAATAAAGAACAATTTACAGGGAAACAACAGTAGAATGGATGAAGCTGAGAATCAAATCAATGATTTGGAACATGAGGAAGGAAAAAAAACAACAACCAATCAGAACAACAGAAAGAAAGAATGCAAAAAAGAGGATAGTATAAGCAGCCTCTGAGACAACTTCAAGAGGTCCAACATTCACATCATAGGGGTGCCAGAAGGAGAAGAGAAAGAACAAGAAATTGGAAATCTATTTGAAAAAATAGTAAAAGAAAACTTCCCTGATTTGGTGAAGAAAATAGAAATGCAAGTCCAGGAATCAGAGAGTCCCAAACAAGATGGATGCAAAGAAGCCCACTCCAAGCACATCATAATTAAAATGCCAAAGGTTAAAGATAAAGAGAGAATCTTAAAAGCACCAAGAGAAGTTAGTTACCTTCAGGGGAGTTCCCATAAGACTGTCAGCTGATTTCTCAAAAGATACTTTGCAGGCTAGAAGGGATTGACAAGAAATATTCAGAGTCATGAAATGCAGGGACCTACAGTCAAGATTGGTCTACCGATCAAAACTATCATTTAGAATTGAAGGGCATATAAAGAGCTTCCTAGACAAGAGAAAACTAAAGGAGTTCATCATCACCAAATCGTTATTATATGAAATATTAAAGGGACTTATTTCAGGAAAGGAAGATCAAAACTATGAACAATAAAATGGCAATAACTACATATCTATCAACAATTGAATGTAAAAAAAAAAACTAAGCAAACGAGAAGAATGGAGACAGAATCATGAGTTTGGAAAGTGTTTTGATGGTTGCCAGATGGGAGGGGGTGGGGGAGAATGAGTGAAGAGGTGAGGGGATTAAGACATACAAAGACACATTTACAGAACAGCCATGTAGATATAAAGTACAGTATAGGAAATGGAGAAGCCAAAGAACTTATATGCATGACCCATGGACATGAACAATGGTGGGAGGATTGCCTGAGGGGATCAGGGTTGCTGGGTGGATGGAGGCAAAGGGGGCAAAAATCAGGACAACTGTAAAAGCATACTCAATAAAATATAATTTAAAAAATAAAGAGGAAGATCCTTAACCTGGCATTCAGGGTCTGGCCGGGATATAAGAGGAGTATGCCTCACCCGGGCCAGAACAGAATGCTGTCACCATGCTCCAAATGCATCTGGCTTTCTGGGACCCTCACCCCAGACCCAAGCTTTTGTATGAGCTTTCCATTCACATAGGCACCTTTTTTTATTTAATCAAGGTGTGCATGGTACTAATTATACGACTTGACATTATTACGAACACTTTACAAATATTACTTCATTTATCCTCACAACTCCATGTTGTAGGCACTATTATGACCCCATCTAATAGATAAAAAAGTTGAGGTGAAAGGAAGGGAAGAGGCATGGATTCACACACAAGCAGCTTGGAGCCAGAGTCCATCCATGCTCTTAGCCACTACTATATTGCTTCTTAAGCATCTTCCAGCCCTGGCTGATGTGCCTTGGTGGATTGAGCAATGGCTTGAGAACCAAAGTGTCACTCATTCGATTCCCAGTCAGGATACATACCTGGGTTGCAGGCCAGGTCCCCAGTAGGGGGCGTGCGAGAGGCAATTACACATTGATGTTTTTCTCCCTCTCTTTCTCCTTCCCTTCCCCTCTGTCTTAAAATAAATTAAAAAAAAAATTTAAAAGGCTTCCAATTCACTTGCCCATACCTCTCCTCACACAGATCCTGACATCCTCAAGCTCCCACAGCCCCTGGTTCCCACTTTTGCATCTCATTATGAAGAAACAATCTGACTACTTACTTGACTTTTCATTTTTAAAAACCTGTTTTTTACAGTATAACACATCAATTAAAGTATACCAGGCATAAGTGCACAGCTCTCAACAAATTGTTACTAAGTAACCACCCATGTAATCAGCAAGAAAATCAGGAAACAGAACATTCCCAGCATTCCAGAAAGCCTCTTGGGCCTCCTACTCAGACCCCAAATGCAATTCTGATGTCTATTACCACAGATTAGTTTCACCTCGTTTAGAGCTTTATCTAAATGGAACCATGCTGTGTATGCTCTTTTGTGTCTGTTTTAGCTTACTCAGTACAACATTTATGGAATTCATCCATATTGTTGTCTGTAGCTGTGAGGCATTTCTTCTTGTTGATGTGTAGTATTCCACTGTGTGGATATACCACAATTTATCACTCTTCTGTTCATGGCATTTGAGTTGTTTCCGGTTTGGACTAATCCAAATAACACTTTTATGAACATTATTGCGCATGTCTTTTGATAAACATATAAGCATTTCTGTTGGGCACATACCTAGGAGTAGGACTGCTGGGTTATGGGGTATGCATATGGTCACCTTTAGTGGATATAGCTAAGCAGTTTCCGAAGTGGTTTTATCCATTTACACTCTCATCAGTACTGTATAGGAATTCCAACCACTCCTCATTCTCACCAGCATTCAGTACGGTCTTTTTCTTTTTAGTCACTCTAGTGGGTGTGGTTTTATATCATATTTTATTGCCTACAAATTAATTTCTATGTTTATGTCTTCCTTTCTATTCCTTATGTCACTTATTTATTAATATTTTTCTTGCTTTAGGGTAATAACCAGGACTTCCAGTATAATTTATTTTTTTATGTCTGAATAATTTATTTTCTTTTTTCTTTTTTTTAATCATTGTTCAAATACAGTTTTCTCCTTTTTACTCCCAATCCAGTCACCCCTCCCACCCTTCCCACTTCCCTCCCATTACCACCCTCCCCTTAGTCTATGACCATGTGTCCTTTAAGTTTGTTCCTGTGAATCCTTCCCACTGTCCCCTTAAATTCCCTCTTCTCTCCCCTCTGGTCACCATCAGCCTGTCCTCTATTTCAGTGTCTGGTTATATTTTGCTTGTTTCTTTGTTTTGTTATTTAGGATCCTGTTAAAGGTGAGATCATATGGTATTTGTCTTTCACTGCCTGGCTTGTTTCACTTAGCATAATGTTTTCCAGCTCCATCCAAGCTGTTGCAAAGGGTAGGAGCTCCTTCTTTCTGTCTGCTGCCTAGAATTCCATTGTGTAAATGTACCATAGTTTTTTGATCCATTCATTTACTGATGGGCATCTTGGTTGCTTCCAGCATCTAGCTATTGTAAATTGTGCTGCTATGAACATTGGGATGCATAGGTTCTTTTGAATTGATGTTTTAGTATTCTTAGGATAGAGTCCCAGCAGTGGAATTGCAGGGTCAAAAGGCAGATCCATTTTTAGTTTTCTGAGGAAGTTCCATACTGCTTTCCATAGTGGTTGTACCAGTCTGCAGTCCCACCAGCAGTGCACTAGGGTCCCCTTTTTTCTCCACAACCTCTCCAACACTTGTTGTTTGTTGCTTTGTTTATGATGGCCATTCTGTCTGGTGTGAAGTGGTATCTCATTGTGGTTTTAATTTGCATCTCTCTGATAGCTAGCGATATTGAACATCGTTTCATGTGTCTTTGGATTTTCTGTATGTCCTCCTTGGAGAAGTGTCTGTTCAAGTCCTTTGCCCACTTTTTAATTGGATTCCTTGTCTTCTTAGAGTGCAGTCGTGTAAGTTCTCTATATATTTTGGAGATTAAACCCTTGTCTGAGGTGTCATTGGCAAATATGTTTTCCCATACAGTTGGTTCTCTTTTAATTTTGATACTGTTTTCTTTAGCTGTGCAGAAGCTTTTAATTTTGATGAGATCCCGTTTGTTTATTCTTTCCTTTATGTCCCTTGCTCTAGGGGACACATGGCTTCCAGTATATTTTAAATAAAAGTTCTTATAGTAGACATCCTTGCCTCATTCCCAATCTTAGATGAAAATAGATTTTCTTTAGATAACATATATTAAAGCAAGGAATTTCCCTTATATTTGTAGCAAATTTAAGTTTGCTAAGTCTTTTGTCATGATGCTTTTTTTGCACCTATTGAACTCATCATGTAATTTTTCATATAATTTGTGTACAATTAGATCATTGTTATTTTTTCCTTTAAATATTGTGTAGAGTTCACCATTGACAGTCTCTGGTCTGGAGGTTTCTTTGTGGAAAGTTTTCTAATTATAAATTCAATGATTAAATTCAATAGTTACAGGATTGTTGCAGTTTAAATTTTTCTTGTGTGAGTGAATTGTATTTTTCCAGGGATTTTTCTCATTTTATCAAAATTTCCAAAATTGTAGCTATAAAGTTCTTCATAGTACTGTCTTATTACATTTTAATGAATCTCTGACCCATATTGTGGTGCCCCTTGTAGTGTTCCTGATGTTATGTGGTTTGTATATATTTTTTCTGAGCAACTCTCAGGGATTTATCATTTTTTTTCTAATGTTTTACAAAGAACCAACTTTTGGCTTTGTCGATCCTCTCTGTTGTAATTGTTTTTCTATTTCATTGATTTGTGTTGTTATCTGTTATATTTCCTCTACTTTCTCTAATATGTTGTTTCTAACTTCTTGAGATGGACTTTCAGTGTTTTAAAAATAATATATAAATTTAAGGCTATAAATTTCTCTAAGCATAGCATGAGGAGCATCACACAGGATTTCAGATGTAATATTTTCCATAAGTCAGTTCAAAATACACTTTAGTTTCCATTGTGAATTTATCTTTGACTCATGGGTTTTTCTTCCTCCCCAAACTTCAGTGGGCATAAAAACAACCACCTGAGAGCCTTGTCAAAATAGCATTTTAGAGTCTCATTTCAAACCTCCCTGATTAATATTTCTGGGATGTAGACCTAGAGATCCACATTTCACAAGCTCTCCAATGGATTTAGGTGCAGATGGGCTGCCAGACCACAGTTTGGTAGCAGAGCAAGTCTGAATCACCCGATTGCCAGTGCCCAGCACTGGGTGTAGCAGAAAGCATGTTTTTAAAAAGTGGGTAAACCAATGGGGGAGGAAAAAGAGGAAATAAAATTGCTTATGTGGAGGGAATTGGAACTCTTGAAAGCTGTAAATAAAGGGACCCACTATGGCACCATTTGACCCCAATTTAATCCATTCAAAATAGAGTATTTTTGTTTTCAAATCTCACCTGTCCCATTCTGCTGTCCTGGAACATGGCCTTAAGTATGGGGGCCTGCCTGTGTACGGGCCCAGAGAAAGTAGGAGTGGCACAGGAGATGTCCGGAGAGGAGTTGTTCAGAGCTGGGCAGCATTCTCTGCCCTACCCCGAACTCTACCTCCAGGGCCTGGCTGGGAAAATGCCCACAGAACCCATTCTAAATAAGGCTATCTACCCCGCCTCTCAGAGTTCTAATCATCCTCCCATCCCAAAGCTTTTGAAAACTTCCACAAGACATTTGTGTCCCACCCTACCGCAGAGCCCCTATCCCCGTCTCCTCTGCACTTGCAACCCCTGTGAGTTCCTCTCTCAACCGCCTCTTGGTCACCTCTCCCCGTGCGTGCCTCTGTTGAGCATCTTGAGCATCTTGGAAAAGCCGGAGTCTGACTTCCCCAGCCAGCTATTGTCCTGGCAGCACAGCCCCCCACGCCACATCCCCACCCCGTCAGCCAGCCAGCTGCTCTCCAGCCTCACCAGCACCCCCTCCACGCCCCGCCCCAGGGAGGACCAGGCTGGCGGCTGGGAGTCTCCCTGCCTGCTCAGCCTCCCTCCTTTCCTCCCCTTCCTCCAAGCCTCCCTCCCTCCTCCCTCCTCCGCCCGCCCCTGAGGCAGGGACCGTGCAAATCGAGGAGAGGGGGGACGGACAGTCAGGATGGGGTCCAGCTTAGAGCCCTGGGCTCCCCACCGATGTTCTATCCAGGCTGAGTGTCCCAGCACCTTGGGACCTGGATTTGTGTGAGCTGGGGTGGTTCCCAGGCCAGGAAGGTACCTCCGGCACACCCGTGGTGCCCCCATTTTGCATCAGGACCCCCCCTCGGATGCTCTGAGCCGCCCTCCTCAACCCGGATCTAAAACCCGGGACACAGCCATCAGGCCAGCCTCTGTCTCCACCCCACCCCCTCTTTCTGGCGTCCATCCCCTCCCCAACACCACCTCTGCTGCTGCCTCTGGCTTGGACCGGCACCTCTTCCCCATCCCCGCCGGGCCTAGGGTGCGTGGTGAGCCTGGATGAGAGCCCCCTCAAACTGGGGCTCTCCCAGGCCATAGCCCGGGTGCTCCCAGGGAGGAGCCCCGGACCCTGAGCATCTGCTAGAGGCTTGGCAGAGGCCCCGCGGGGACCGTGTCTTCTGAGGACAAAAGGCGGCGGCCAGCAGGCAGACAGGGGGGGCCGGGGGGGCGGGAGACCAGCAGCCAGGCGGGCAGACGGGTAGCAGGGGCCAGCGCTGGCCCACCTCCCAGCTTGGCGGTGGCATGAAGATGGGGGTGGGAGTGTGTAGTGGGGGAAGCACCTGCCCGGACCCCCACCTGCCATCTAGCTGGGCACCCCAAGGCTGTGTGCTGCCCATCTGGTGTTCCCCAACACCCCCACCCCTGCCCAGCGCACCCCTCCCGTGCCTGCTTCCCCTGATGTCTGCGATTTAGACCAGCCCAGCTGTATCCACGGCAACAGAAGCAGGAGTGTCACTGGCGACCAGATCACCGAGGGTCCCACAATGTGGCCTGCGCTGTGATTTATCCTTGGTGAGACAGCTTGAGCCCCCTCTCTGGATTCTAGGACCGCCCTGCTGAGAGAGCCCAGGTAAGTAGTCAGCATCCCTCCACGGAGGATGGGGGCTGGGACTTCTCTTCTGTCTTTCTATACAGATTTCAGAGACTCCATCACTGCCATGCTCTCTCTTTCTCTGTCTGTTAGTCTCTCCCTGTCTCTCCACTCCGTCATAAGGGCTACTTGGGCACCCATGCCGGGAGAGTCCTCTAGCCATCCCCACCTTTCCCAATCCCAAATGTCCCATGAGAAAGGGAACCACCACCTGTTTCCCTAGCACAGGGTCTGTTTTTATCATTATGGTTGCCTTTGAGCAAGAGGCTGTGTTAATGTTTCCTTGTGTGCTAACTGTGGAAGGCATGGCATGCCTGGGAGCCTGTTGTGTTCTAAGGCACGCCTGGAAGTCTGTCGTGTTCTCCTCACAATGCCTGCACCCGAGGCAGGCTCGGCCTCCTGCAGCTGCCTCCTCTCCCTCCTCCTCCTCCACTCTCCTCCAGTTTCCTTGCCTTGCATGCAGGGTGTGTGTCTGTCTGTTTGTCTCTCTGTGAGTGTGACCAGGCAGGTGGGTAGACATGACAGAGAAGGTGCTCCCAGCCCAGACCACCCCCACTCCTTCTTTCCTTATTCCCTCCCTCCCCTGTCTTTCCCCACAGGTAGCAGACTTTTGCTCACTCACCACTGAAGGTATTGCTGTGATTCCAGGATAGGGTGAGGAAGCCACTGTAGGGATAAAAGGAAGCTGAAGTGGGGGTGGGGATAATTTCCAAGCCCTAGGCTGCCTGATGGCTCTGTGGAGACAAGGACCACACCACACATCACCCTGCAGAGGCTGGACACAGCATGGTTATGCCCACAGTGTGGACCCCACCTTCTATCACAAGGCTGTCTGTGTTTCAGACCATGTTGTGTCTGGGACCCCCAGGTCTTACAGCCTATGCACAGTGGTCGGTGGTGTCTGTCTGCAGGGGCAAAAAGCCTGGTACATGGAGAACATAGATTCTCCAGGGACACTTCCCCCAACTGCTAGCTCTGCAACTTCAATGGAAACGGGACACTTACTAAACCTCAGTTTTCCCATGTCAGAGAGACTAGTCACCCTTCCATCATGGGTATGTGTAGTGACTAAATGAGCTGGTGCATAGAAATAAAGGATGTGTGCAGAAGTGGCCCTGAAGCAATGCCAGCAACGCTCATGATCAATATTGTTGCTGATTATTCATGATTAATATTGCTAGTGATTATTTCTAGGAGGGACTGACCTCTCTTCTCCAGGGTCTTGGCAGAGATCTCTGGAGGGCAGCAGGTAGGCAAATGGCGAGGGCGGGGGGGAGTAGTGGAGTGGAGGCAGGATCAGCTCTGTATTATAACTGCTCATTTGTAGGGAGTGATAAGTGGCGGCTGTGGGCAGAGCCTCCTGCCCCCACCAGACTCCAGGCTTCTTTCCTTGCACTTGCCCCTGTCACCCTGTCTGTGCACATATACACACAGACTTGAGCGCCACCCCCCGTCCCGATTTAGCAGAGGCCTGGATTGCAGCCTGCAGTATTCCTGGCCCTGGTGATGTATGCGTCTCCCTGTTGAGGGGAGACTTGGCAAGAGTTTGGCCTGTGGTCAGTGGTTGGCAGGGCCTGTAGACAACGCCGAAGCTTCTGAGATAGCAGGGCTTTGGGTAGAGCTGGGGTGTGGCCCATAGAGCAGCCAGACCTGTGAGGGACAGGTCCCAGGGAGTTGCTAACCTAGAGCCTGTGCTGGGGAAACCATAGGGTCTGCAGGCTGGTTTCTGGGTGTGGAGATGTGGTGAAGCACTGGGTAGTGGGTCAGTGGCTGGAGAAGGATCCTCAAAGCAGGGGAGGAGGAGTTTGGAAAAGATGGAGGTCTGGAAAACACCCTATGTGGGGACAGGGAGGGTTGTGACTTTGTGGTATAGAATAGGTTCTTCTGAAGAAGTATTTGCTGCAGAAGAGAAGGGACTCAGCCTGTGGTCCAGAGGCATCTGGCCCTCAGCATGGGTGTATATGTGCAAGTGAAAACATGTGGCTATGTGTGTGGTCTGTTTGTGTTTGTGTCTCGGTTCATGGGCACTGTGAATATGTATGTGTGTGTGTGAGCAGGCTATGTGGTAGTGTGTGCAAGTGTGTGGGTAGGCTTCTGTGTGTGTATTGGGGATTGCGTATGACTTTGCATGTCTGTCTGGATGAGTAAATGGGCATATTTGATTCTAAGTGAGGGTGTTTCTCTGAGACAATAAGCCTGTTGAATGTCTGCTTGTATGTGTGTGTGGTATCAATTTGTCTTTCAGTGTGCATGTGTGAGTGTAAGGTGTGTGAGTTTGGGGATTTCAGAATGCCTGGCTATGCATGTCCAATTAGGTAAATGCCTGCTTGTATCTGATTGTGTACATCTGTGTGTGCCCATGTGTGCATATGAGTATAGGTGCATTTAAACGGTGTGTTTGTGAGTGTAGGGGCATGTGTGTGTGTCCATGAGTGTATGCCAGGGTGTGTGTATATAAACATGCTTCTGTGTGGGTGTGTCTATCATGTGTATGTATGAGTAAGTGTGTGTGTGAATGTCCATGTGGATTCTCCAGCATTTTTAGTTTTGTATATTTCTGTGTGTGCATGTTTGAGTACATTTTGTCTGTAGACAGACTTATTGGTTCACATCTGATTGGGAAAATGTTAGTGTAAGTGGCCACACTAGTGGAAAGAGAACTAATTGTGTGGGTAAGGAAGAGTGTGTAAGTAGATGTTTTGTGCGTGAAAATATTTTTTTGGATATACCTATGTGTGCACATTTGCTTATGTATATGACTAGGGTTTGGGGAGGTGTATGTTTGTATATATGTGCATAAAAGGCTGTGTGCATAGGTGAATGAATGCACTTGTGTATATGTCTAATTTTTTGTGTGTACACTGTTATATGTGAGTGCATGTCTGATTATGGTATGCAGGAATAACTACATTTCATAATATTTGGGTGCACATATCTCATATGTTTTGTTTGAATTTCTAAGTGTGAGTGTGGCTATGTGAGTGACTGAATGCCTGGCTGTATGTGCATTTGAGTAAACATGTCTGTATGTTTCCTGTGTGTTCAGACACATCTAAGTGTGTATATGTGAATATGCCTGTGTGTCTGTCTGAAAGTACAGTTTGTGCAGTTGTGATTATTTGCACATGTGTGTTGTGTTTATACACCATTGTTTGTCCTGGAACATATGTTGTGGAACAGTGTAAATAAATATATGTGCATGCCACTATTGGCCTATAAGTGTGTTTGTGTGTATATGAGGATATCTCTACATGTGTGTGTCTGTGGTGAGTGTTATAAATTCCCCTTGTGCAGATGTACAAGTATGTAAGAATAAGTGACTGTTCTTCCATGTGTGCATGTGTGCAAACATGCCTTTGTGTCCAAGTGTAAATGAATCTTCTTTTATTTGCATACCTCTCATGTGGGTGTATGAACATGTAGGAACATACAGGGTGTGCACATCTCTGTGTGAATGTGTTTTTAAGTATATTTATGTGTCTGTGTCTCATTGTATGCATAGAGTAATGAATGCTGTACAAGTCTATGTGCATGTGAATATGCTAACAGGTGTACACACTCAGTTGTGTGTATAAGTCTATGTGTTTAGAATGTCTGTATATGAATACATCATATCATTGACAAGCATGTACACGTCTGGGTGTTTATACGTGTGAGTATACCCATGTGTGAATAAGTGAGAATATGTTTGTGTTGTCATGTCTTGGTGTATGTGTATACATTTGGAAGCTCACTTCAGTGTGTCATGTTTATTCATTGTCTCGTTGGGTATGATATAGAGTCTGCCTGTCTGTGGCCATGTATAAGTATGCCTGTATGTACACCTATATTTGTGAATGAACGTTTGTCCTTGATGGGCATTATTATGTCTTGTGAATGTCTACCATGTATGTATGTCTATGTTTGAGAGTAAATGGATGTGCACATGTGAGATCAAGTGCAGTGTGAGTGTGCATTGCTGTAAGTGTATTTATGTGTAGGGATGAGTGTAGGTATTTGTGCATGTCCTTCTCTGATGGTATGTGTGTGTGAGAGAGATACTTGGCCTTGAGCCTGTGCCTATAATCTCTATCACTAAGAGGGTGGTAAGGCAGGATACTTAGAAGTCTGTTCTATGTATCCCAGCATGTACTTATGTACATGTCTGAGAGTCAGTGACATTCTGCTAAACCATATCTGGTTCTAAGTGTGTAGACATCCCACAGAAGGGCAAACTGTAACACCTGAGCAATCCATGACCCCCTTCTGGGGCCTCTCTGGCCTTGACTACATGTT
Source organism: Phyllostomus hastatus (assembly GCF_019186645.2). Lineage (NCBI taxonomy): Eukaryota > Metazoa > Chordata > Mammalia > Chiroptera > Phyllostomidae > Phyllostomus > Phyllostomus hastatus. Next base: position 2,546,595 of record NW_025333499.1, on the reverse strand, counting down.
TTGATGGATGATCTCAGGATAATTCCTGTAATCATTCACACCCAAGAAGTAGGACCCAATCATGACTGATGTCCTGCTAGGGAAGGGGGCCTGTGACCTCTTCAGAAGAGGATTTCTTGAAACACAAAGAACTCTCTTTCTATCACCCCACCATCAAAGGTCCAGGACAAAGTGGCATTGTATGGTGTCTGAGGTTGTAAATGATTTTCACAAACAGCACCCAAATTATACCACCCAAATTATACCACCAAGGCAGAAATCTGGATGTGAATGTACATGTATAAGTGAAGGTATATCTGGATAGAACAGGAAAAGAGAGGGAGAGGAAAAGTATCTGGATCGTGCATATGTAAGAGAGAGCCTTGGTGTTTCTGGGTAGGGTGTGTATGTGAGACATTTGGGTATACAGGTATACCCTGCTGTCTAGAAGTTCTCATGAAGCCATTTCCCTTTCATGAAAGACCTACATTAGTAAGGTAATGAATTTTTTCATAAAAACAAAATGACATAACACAAACTTTGAGACAACAGGGTATACTCTTCACTTACACCATTTTGGCTTATGAAAGTTTTATAGGGATGCTCTACTTTTGGATAGTAGGGAAACCTATATTTGGGAAGGATGAGTATGAAGGTGGGTGTATGTAAATGGTGTGTTTGTGAGGTAGTGCTATGAGAACATCAGCCTTTTTGGGTGGAGGATGGTATGAACAAGAGACTGGGTGTGGCTGGGTGGGAATATGTGGGAGGACATATGTATTTGTGGACTATGTGAGCATGGGTGTATCTGGATGATATGAGAGAAAGTAGGGGGTAGCTGGATGTTATATATGTTTGATAATGTGGATGTATCTGTGTTGCTTGTGTAAGAGATGGCATGGGTGTTTCTGGGTAGAGTATGTATATGAGAGAGTATGGGTGTATTGGTGTGGGGGACATTCAAGTGTGAGCATATCTGGATGGTATGTAGGTGGGTGAGAGCATAAGTGTATCTAGTCAATGGAAGTGTGTGATAGAGTATATCTAGATGGTGTGTGTGTGTGTCAGAAAGAAAATTGGGGCACATCTTGGTGAGGGTGGGGGTATATATGAATGTGTATATAATTGGAGGGTACTGTGTGTAGTGTATGGGGGTGTATTGAAAGAGTACTCATATGGTGTATTTGCATTGTGTGTATGGACTGTCAGTATCCTAGCTGATGGTGATTAAGAGAGAAGGAGGATCTGGATTGTGTGTATGTGTAAGAGACAGTAAGTGTTTCTGAGTGTAGTGAGGGTATGAAAGCACAGATGTGTATGGTGGGAGGAGTGTGTAAGTGTATATGGATGATGGAGTGTGTTTGGGTTTAATTGGGTTGGAGAGTGAGTGTATTAGAGTGTGAGTGGGTGTATCTTGGATGATGTGTGTGCAAGGTATGTATGTATGTAGATGGTGTGGGGGTACATCTGGGCTGTATGTGAGACAGTACGTGGGTGTATTTTGGGTGGAATGTCTTTCAATGTGAGTGCATCTGGGTGATGGACGGTTGAGAGCACAGGTGTATTTGGGTAGCAGAGTGTGTACTAAGGTATATCTGGATGGTGTGCCATGAGAGCTTCAGTTTTGTATCTGGGTATGTACTTGGGTATGTATTTGAGTGTGTATATAACTGGATGGGATGTGTGAAAGAGAGTTTGGAGGTATGCCTGGGTGGTAAGTGTATGTTTGGAGTCTGAGCACATTCAGGTGGTGTGGAGGGGTTGAGAGCATTGGATATATCTGGTCAGTGGAGTGGCTGGGCAGGTGCACCTGCATGGCATGTGTGAGAGTTGGATACATCTCTGTGACACGTATGTGTGAATGCAGATGCATCTAGATGATGTGTGTGTGGGTGAGTATATCTAAATGATCCATATGGGGCAAATCTGGATAGTGTATGTGTGAGAGGGTGGATGGATCTGGGTGGGGCAACATGGCTGGAGCTGTGTTTGGGGTGTGTATGTGTATGTAAGAGAGACAGACAGACAGACAAAGAGAAAGAAATTAAGAGAGAAAGAAATTAACAGAGAAAGTGTGGGTGTATATGGATAAGATTTGTGTGTGAGTGGGTGTCTTTGGGTTATATGTAGGTGGGTACTTGTGTGGATGTATTTGGGTTAGGAATTTGTGAGTGTGAGTATCTGGGTGGGGTGTGTGTAAGTGTAGTGTCATCTTGGGTATGTCTTGATACTGTGTGAGGGAAACCATAGGTGTGCTTTGGTCAGATATGAGGGCTCTGGGTTGGGAGGGTGAGTTTGTATTTTAGTGTCTTATGTGAGAGTGTGGGTGTACTAAGTTGGAGTTCCCATAAGTGTGGCTGCATCTGGGTGGAGTGCCTATAACTGTAGGTGTATTTGAGGCGTGTGTGTATAAGGATGGGTGTGTTTAGATGTGATGTGTGTGAGAGTGTGGCTGTATCAGTATTGAATATGAGTGTGAAAGTGGGTGTATCTGAATAATGTGTGAGAGAAAGAGAATGTGCACCTATCTGGGTGGGGTGTATGAGAGTGGGTCTATCTAAGTAGCATGTGTAAGGTTCTCTTTGGATAGTATATGAGAAAGAGATAGGATTATCTGGGTGTCTTTGAAAGATAGAGAGTATAGGTGAATCTGTGCAGGGTGTGTGAGTATGAGTGTATCTGGGTGGGGGAGAATATCTGGTTAGTGTGTATGAGTGTCTTTGGTGTATTAGGGTGGTGAGTGTATCTGAGAGTGTGGGTGTATCTGTACATGAGTGTGGGCTTATCTGGATAGTATGTAGGTGGTGTAGCTGGATCTTTTCTGTGTTTAATAGTGTAGGTGTGTCTGGGTGTGTATGATTGTGAATGTATGTATGAATATGTATATAATGTTTCCTATGGCATATATACATGTGCTAGAGTGTTTTCAAGCACATCCATGCATATGTGCATGTGTGTGGCTGGCTGTACCTGAGTGTGTCAATATGTGAGTTATGTATGCATGTACTTGTGCTAGAATAGTATCTGTGTATGTGTATGAGGTAAATGTATTTCTACATGTGAGTATGTTGTATCTGTAAGGTCTCTGGAGCCAAACTCTGGGTTTGAATCCTAGTTCTCCCATTTATTACCTGTGTACCTTTGCACAAGTCAAGTAACCTCAATTAAGTTCCAGTTTCTTATTCTTTTTTTAAAAAGATTTTATTTATTTTTAGGGAGAGGGGGAGGGAGACAGAAAGAGAGGGAGAGAAACATCAATGTGTGGTTGCCTCTCATGTGGCCCCCACTGGGGACCTGGCCCACAACCCAGGCATGTGCCCTGACTGGGGATCGAACCAGCAACCCTTTGATTCACAGCCCACGCTCAATCCTCTGAGCTACACCAGCCAGGGCCAGTTTCTTATTCTTCAGTGAGGGTAATAATACAACCTATCTCAGAGGGTGAGGATTGGATGAGTTTATATTTGAAAGTGCTAAGGACAATACCTGGCTCATAATGAGTCCTCTGTGCTATAAGGCATTATCCAGCGCTATAATTATTACATGTGCTAATGTGTAAGTAACATTATGTTACTTACCTGCAAGTGAATGGGGTTGTTTCCATGTGCATATTTGCTGCATCTGTATATATGTGAATGTATGACAGAATGAACAGATCCTGTGTGTATGTGAGAGTATGCCTGTACATAAAACTTGGCTTGTACTTTCATGTGTTCCCACTGTGTGTATAAAACCATGGCTGTATGAGGAAGGACATGTGTGTGTAGGAGGTTGATGGAGGGCATTTGGTCCTGAGTGTGTATTCCCCAGTGCACAGACATCTGGGTCTGTGAGTACACACAACTGTATCTGTGGTAGGATTGTGCCCATGTGAGTGTGGGTGTTACCTGCATTGCTGGTATGTCTGCATATGTGTGTGTGCATGTGTAAGAGTGTGTTTTTTATTGTTGTTCAAGTACAGTTGTCTTCATTTCCCCCCAACCTCACCCATCCCCACCTCCCACCCTCAATCCTACCTGCTTTGGCTTTGTCCATGGGTCCTTTATACATGTTCCTTGACGGACCCACCCCTACTTTCCCCCATTATCTCCCCCTCCTCTGGTTACTGTCAGTTTGTTATTTCAATGTCTCTGGTTCTATTTGCTTGCTCATTTTTTTTGTTGATTAGGTTCTACTTAAAGAGGAGATATATGGTATTTGTCCCTCACCACCTGCCTTATTTCATTTAGGATAATGCGCTCTAGATCCATCCATGCTGTCTCAAAGGGTAGGAGCTCCTTCTTTCTCTTTGTTACATAGTATTCCATTGTATACCACGGTTTTTTGATCCATTCATTTACTGATGGGCACTTAGGTTGCTTTCAGCACTTGGCTATTGTCAGTTGTGCTGCTATGAACATTGGGCTGCATAGATTCTTTTGAATGGGTGATTCAGCATTCTTAGGGTATAGTCCCAACAACAGAATCTCTAAATCAAAAGGCAGTTCCATTCTTAGTTTTCTGAAGAAATTCCACACTTTTCCACAGTGGCTGCACCAGTCTGCATTCTCACCAACAGTGCACTAGGGTTACCTTTTCTCCACAACCTCGCCAGCCCTTGTTGTTTGTTGAAGAGTATGTTTTAGAAGATGTATACAGATTTGTAGTGGTTGGGATGTAAATGTGTGCTTGTGAATCTCTGTTGTGAGTGTCTGTAAATGTAACAATGTTGGTATCCACGTTTAGATGTGATGATGTAGGTGGATGTGTGTGTAAATGATTTGTGCTTATCTGGCCGTGTACTAGGATATGTGTACTAGGATATGTGTACTAGGATATGTGACATATGAGTGTATGTGTAAGTGTGAAAAGGTGTGTGCATCGGAGGGCTGTGTCTATCTGTGTTTGTAAGCACCACTGTCTATGTGGATGTGAATGCATGAGTCTGCACTGTTCCACATGCCTAGCTGCCTCTGTGTATGTAGCAATGAGCCTGAGTGATGTGCCCATATGTGCATGTCTGTACTGTGTGTATATGTGCAAGGGCAGATTTATATACTGTGTGTATATACATGTGTGGGAGGGCAGGGTTTGTATAAGATAGTGGGTTTTAATCTCTTAGTGCAAGAGCCTAGGGTGGGGGAAGGCCTGGATCTCTAGAATGTGAGCAGGACTTGCTTGTGTCTGTCTGTCAGTTGTGTGCATTCATGATTGTGTCTATATAATTTGGTCTGCAGGTGTGTGTGCCTGCAAGTATCCATGTGAATGGTGAATGTGTTTCTGCCTAGGCCTGTATTTCTGTAGAAGGGTGCCTGTGTGTGTTTTGTATATCTTGTAATTTGCTGGTAGGTGGGCACCTACACACATCCCTGTTTCAATATAGAAGAGGAGTGTGTGTATGTGTGTGTATGAGCACTTGGTTGCACTTATCAGCTGATGTAAGTCTGAATGTTGAATGCAAATGCGAATCTCCATGTATATATATATGTCCCTGTGTGCACATATCTGTCTGTAAGTGCTAGTGTGTCTGTGCAATGTGACTGGATGTGAATGTGTTAGGGCATTCATAGCCTGGCACACAGAGAACGTGAAATATGTGTATGGCACACTGGAGTAAACTGAAAGGGATTTAGAGGTACTGGAGTTTGATGAAAAGAAATTCCTTACATTTTCTTTATATTATGCAAATTGGTAGGAAAAATAAACATGCAAAGTTTTAGGAGAGTTATAAAACTTATATATAACTTTCAAATGAAATTTTTCATAATACACTTGAGCTCACTTCTGGAGCTATAACTTTTTTACTCCCTCATGCAAATTTGTAATGGTCCACATCGATGCCCACTTCTGAGACTTTGGTCCTGACTGTCTTGATTTATTTTATGGGCATTTAAGTTATTTATGGTCATTTCCATAATGATTTGGTAAAACATTTGGTGCTGAGCATAGATCTTCTATCAAGTTACTGTGTTTCTTGGCTTAAAAAAAGACATCAAATGAAACAAATAGTTTGAAACAAATAGTTCGCCAAAAAGTTTGATTGTTTTTTTCATAAGATGATTCTAGTAACACTTAGTTGTCCTTTCACTTCACTTGAAACAATTTTATTAGATTGTATGGTGATAGCTGTCATATCAGTGTGTATTTTGTAAAAAGGTTTTACTTATTTTTAGAGAGGGGGAAGGGACGGAGAAAAAAAGGGAGAGAAACATCAATGTGTGGTTGCCTCTCACACACTCCTAAATGGGGACTAGGCGGCAGCCCAGGTATGTGCCCTGACTGGGAATCGAACTAGCGACCCTTTGGTTCACAGACCAACGCTTAATCCACTGAGCCACACCAGGCAGGGCATCAGTGTGCATTTTTAAAAATTTTATTTTAATTGTTGTTCAAGTACAGTTTTCTATCTTTTACTCCCATCCCAGCCCACCCTCAGTGTGCATTTTAAAAAAAAACATCAAAATTGGTGAATTTTTGTGTAGCCATTTTAATATTGTAGATGGAAGAAAATATACAACATTTTTGGCATATTATGCTTTATTATTTCAAGAAAGGTAAAAACTCAATTGAGATGCAAAAAAAAAAAGATTTGTGCAGTGTATGGAGAAGGTGCTGTGACTGATAGAATATGTCACTAGTGATGTGCGAAGTTTCATGCTGGAGATTTCTTGCCAAACAATGATCCACGGTCAGGTAGACCAGTTGGAGTTGATAGCAACCAACTCGGGATATTAATTGAAAACAATCGACATTATACCATGTGGGAGATAGCCAACATACTCAAAAGATCCAAATCAATTAAGTTACGGGTGAAAATGAAAAATGTGTCTTTTATTTTATGGAATAAAATGATATGGACTTTTTGGCCAAACCAGTAGCTATTAGTTTTGACATGGATACAAACTTCCATCGTGGCCTGTTGCTTCTTTATCTTGGAAAGCATGTTGTTGAAGGTAAGATCATTCCATGGAGGATGCTCAGGCACAGTTTGCCCCAATGTCCTCAATAATTAGCTTGAATGTATGAAATATAGCTTCAAAGCTCACCTTAAAAGCATGAGCTTTGGAGTCCTCAAATACCATTTGGGTTTCTCTGAAGCATCAGATAGAGTTTCTAGTGTTAAATATGGCTAGTGCCTCCACACCATACAAGCCTTTCTAAAGAAATGGAATAACTCTTCGTTTCTCCCCTTTTCAGTTCCCTTTTTTAACTCGCTTGTTCTTGCCATGGCCAAGCAAAGACCCAGGTTTTATGCCCAAAATAGCTACATGATCTGTTCTGTCTCTTGGTAGTCACCATCAACAGGAAACTGCTTGCATAAGTAGGTGGCAGTGAATGGTCAAAGAGTATTTTTTTTAATTGGTTAAAACTCCTTTTTCGTGTAGCTCAGTGGATTGAGTGCGGGCTGCGAACCAAAGTGTCGCAGGTTCGATTCCCAGTCAGGGTACATGCCTGGGTTGCAGGCCATGACCCCCAGCAACCGCACATTGATGTTTCTCTCTCTCTCTATCTCCCTCCCTTCCCTCTCTAAAAATAAATAAATAAAATCTTGTTTTAAAAGATATGAAATATGAGCTTACATGGAGAAATATTAAAAAAATAAAACTCCTTTTTCATCAATAAGCAGAACTTGATAATTCATAGTGTTTGAATTTTGTGTCTCCAAGGTAGGATGGTTCTTTAAATCTAATGCCTTTTTCTTTTGTTTCAGTCAAATGTGGAGTTTAAATTTTTTTGTAACAAATGCTCATGAATTTTGAACCCAACAGAAAATTTCCATTTTGAATATTTCAAAATAACTATAAAGCTTTTCCCCTAAGTACACACATACATTGCTGTACTCATCTTAATATGTCTTTTTTTACTACTCAACTTCGAATGCCAACTAAACATCACCAAGGGAGCCATACTTGACCTCATTTCTTTTAAGTTGAAGTTTGGCTTCAAATCCATAAAACTTGTCAGTATACCCTTATGATATTTTTGAGTGACTTCAAAAATTTGTATGTAATTTTATTCATGTGCTCAAAGAGCCATTGTTTGAAACTAGTAAGCATGAGATCTGGGAAGTGAAAATCATTCACAAAGAAATGCTGAAATTTTTCTTGTAGCTCCTAAATCTTTTACAAAATCTTTACACGCTTAGGTTTTAAACAATAGAGAATGGTGTACTGATCCCAGTGCTTCACAGAAAATTGACACGCAGGTGGGTAGTGCTTTGAATTTAATTAAATTCACTTAGGATCGTTAACTGTGGAGATTAGACCTACAGGCAAGCTTTTATAAGATAAGGGACCCTCAGTGAATGAATCTTGGTATTTTTCAGAACAAATTCCAGATGTAAACTTCCTGTCATCACAACAACAGCATCAGTCCACAGACTTAGGCAGAGTTTCCACAATGTTTCAAAATATTCACGTATCACTTTGAATATTTCAATCTTAGTTTATTTTGGTGCTTCTTGCATTTATTTTCAGGACTTCTGACTAATCCTATGAACCAAGCAAGTTAATTAACATTCAGAGATGCATCAATAAAAAATGAAACCTCTTTGATTCAACAGTCTTCTGGGTTAATGTTATCTTGATGTCCTTTGACCTGTTCACACAGTCTCCTAATAGTAGTAATTGAAAGTGGCCCCTCTCTTATTCTTTTTACCTCATTGGTTTCAATGATAGTGTGGACAATTTCCTGGCAGACTGCTAACATGTGAGATTCTACTGGGAGGGGCATCTTAGCTTGTTAATTGTGCAGTCCCATCGCTAGCTGGTTGAGCTCTATCTAAGAATGTTCTAACCCATCTCAGAAGTGAACCTGGTTTCTTAATTTGCACTTCCAGTTGCTTTAAAAAGTCCAAGTCTTTCTCTGCGTGACAGTGTTCTGTGGTCAGTTGACCAGCATGCCCTACTGGGAAATGAGTTTCTTTTGATAACCTTCCCACACAAATCAGATATTTAGGCTGAGGAAGAAAGAACTAATTTGGCAGTTAAATCCAAATTTGAGACAATCTTCACTAAATTGCTTAATTTAGGGATAGTCTGGATTTTTTGGGGGGACGGGACAGGAAAGTATTGTTTGTCTTGTGCATTTCCTGATTTTGAAGCTTTAATAAAAAAGTCCATGATGATGGAGAAAGTATCTTAAAAATTAAATGTACTTGAGTATAAGATATAAAAGAGGTCAGCAGACCTTTGTGACTTCTGAAAACAGTTTTTCAATAAACAAATTTTAGGTCTGCATTCTTAAGAAAGCAGCACTCCACAACAGCCATAAAAGGCTGGCTTCCCTTCCAGTGAGTCAATTGAATTCAACAACAGCCAGCCTTCATTCATTTATTGACAAATATTTTTACCCAAGATCAAAAGAAAATGATTAATTATGAAATCCCACAAGAATCAAACTTGGCTAATTGTTAATATTAAAAGCCAGTAGCAAATAAATCAATAAATAATCTAAGAAATAACAAAAATGACATTATTGAAATGTTTGAAAGTGGTCTTGTCTTTCAGAAATACTTTCTGAAATGCTTATGTATGAAATGATATAACAGATATGCTTCAGAATATTCTAGAAGTGGGAGAAGTATGTGAGGTTATAGGTGAAATAAGGCCCTATGAGTTGATCAGTAGTGAATCTGGGCAATAGATGCACTGAGGTTCATTACAGGATTCTTTCTACTTTTTCTCTGTTTCAAATGTTCTAGAAAAAAGTTTCTTTTGTAAAGCAGCAACAATCAAAGAAATTAATGAACTAATTGCATTCCTCTAAGGAAAACCTCATACCATATGAGAGTAACAACAGCAACAATCATACAGCCCTTATATTTCTGTGAGAAAAAAACATTGTGGGAAAATAAGAATGAGATCAAATTAAAAGAAAAATAAACATTGTACACTTATAAGGGAAACAAAACAAAAAAAAACCCTCACTGATGATGAATGAGTGGCAATCAAAAGAATAATCAGAAAACAATCTGGGATGTTTCAACAAGAAGAGACCCAAGTATTTACAACCTCTCTTTTCACATGGCCCCCCCTAGAGCCCCATCTTTCTCTAGCCTCCTGCTATGACAGGTGCCCACCAGCCTGGCACCTCTGCTAATGTTTCCACCTGTGTGTGCAGGCTTTGGCTGGAGTACACATACACAGGGCTGTCTCTTGGTGTATACCTGTTGCAGAATGTGTATATCATGTAAATGTATCTATGTGTTGTGAACAAGTTTGTGTGTACACGTCTGTGAGTGTCTATACACGGGCAGTTTTTCTCTGTGTTTGTGTGTATGTCTATAACAGAGTTCAAGTGCACGTGAGCATGCTGGCCTATTTAAGTGACTTTGAATCTGAGTGTTAATGTCTGTAACGGTGTTTGTATAAGTGATGACATAGGTATGCCACTGTTTATATACATGTATTGCAAGAGTTTGTCTGAATATGTGAGAGGATCTAAATAATCAGGTATGATGAGACAAAGGGGATATGAGTCTATGTGTGAGTAACAGTGAGTAGGTTTGCAGGTGTGACTCTATTGGGATTTGAGAGTTCACAAGTGTGTGTGTTAGGGGCATTATAATTGTTGGTTTATGAAGTATTGCACATGTATATGTGTGAGTATGTCTGCCTGTCTGTGTATGTAATTCTCAGCCCTCTCATACCTAACACTCTCTTTCATGGAACATATTTTATAATGCCCCCTTACTATCTGGACACAAAGATCTTAAATAATATAAGCTCTCTGCACATATAATTTCAAAAGAAAACCCATATAGTATTTTACACAATAGCCACATTGTATGCACTCTTACAAAGAAATAGAAAATAAAATGAAAGTGATATAGAAGAAAATAACTTGTATTTCAAATGTAAATGCTTGGTCATGATTCTCCCCAGGAGGTTCAGTGAAGTCATTGGAGCCATGTAACACAATGAGTACACATGGGTTAAGGAGAAGGGGAAAATCAGAAGCAGCCCCATGCAGGAAGTGCAGAAAGGTCCAGGGCTGAGATTTTTCTGAAATAATGAACAGGTCAAGGAAAGTGCTCCACAGAACAAAGTACAGGCTGCTGTGGACTTAACAGCCACATTCCTGGATAATTCGGGGTACAGTAAGTCCTCACTTCATGTTGTCAATAGGTTCTTGAAACTGCGGCAAAACGATGTATAACAAAACCAGCTTTACCATAGGCTAATTGATACAAACAAGAGTTAAGTTCCTACGGTATCTCATCAAAGTTATAACCAAATGACATTGAATAAAATGTTATCAAGGACCTACTGTACATTAAAAGCAGGGGGGAATTGTGTTTATCTGTGAAATAGAGGTAGATGTTATGTTCAGTTTATTACATGTCCAAAGTCCTAGGGAATGCAGGACATGATGGCTGTGTGGGACTGCCCCGCACATCTCTGGATGGCCACTATTCTCATCCTGGGTCCTTAAATGTTAAAAAGACACCCTGCACTCCAACTATGTGACAAGCAAAAATGCACCACAAATTTCCAAAATGTCCCGTAGAGGGCAGTAACACCTTTATTGAGGACGAAGCACTGGCATTTAGGCAGGGTATGCAGTATACCTTCCGTGTGTGTGTGTGTGTGTGTGTGTGTGTGTGTGTGTGTGTGTGTACACGCACAGGCATGTCACTCACACTCCACACACGGTGTCCCTGTGTGTGAGCTGGTTGTGCTCCACTGGTGCCATTGCTGTAGGGTATGTGTCTGTGTGCGTGTGTAGGTGTCTGTGTCAGGGCATCTGGGACCCAGGCTGTGCTACCAGTCTGTGCTCAGAAGAACCCTCCTCCATTGTTTGTACAAGTGCCCCAGCTTTCCAGGCAATACCAGGGTTTTGTTTGCTGTGTTTGTTTTTGTTTTCACTGAAACTCTGCACTACACACTGTCTACCTTTTTGGTTTTAGTGTGTCTCTCTGTCTCCCTCTTTCTATCTTTATCTATTTCTCCCTCTCTCTGCCTCTGTCTCCACCCCCACCCCCATCTCTATTTCTCTATGTCTTTCTTTCCTTCCTGGTATTATCCCTCCCCTTCAATCTATCTACTTCAATATCTACTTATCTATCTCTCTCCTGCTGTCTCTATCTTTTTCTCTCCCTTCTCTGTCTCTCCCACTCTCTTCATTTCTCTCTGTGTATCTCTCTTTTTTCTCACTCTCTTTTTCTCTTCTTCCCTTTTCTATTTCCATCTCTTTCTTTCTGTCTATAAGTCTGTCTCCCCTTTCTGTGTCTCTGTCTCCGCCCCCCCCCAGCTCAATTTCTGTTTGTCTCTGTCTCTCTGCTCCTATCTCTTTGTTACTCTGTGCCTCTTTGACTGTCTCTTACATTCACTTTCCCTCTGTCTCTGTAACTCTCACCCCTGCTTCCTCTCAAGGCTAAAGAGAGTGTGTGTGCGTACACATTTACACATACGCAGCTGTCTGTGGGCTGGTCCACAGTTCTGTGTGAGCTATCAGGCCTTCAGGGCCAGCTGAAAGGGGCCTGTCAACCCCACTTCTCCTGAACCCCTGTCCCAACACTTTCTTTTGGCCTACTGGCACTGGCTCTGAGACTTCAGGGCACCATCCAAAAAGCCTGGCCCCAGGTGGCTGTGGCAGGCCAGCCTGCATTGAGCTGGAAAACAGTGCAGACAGGAGACTTTTTCCGGGGACAGAGGCAGCTAGAAAGACACCCACTCAAGCCCTGCCTCCCCCAACCTCAAGCCCATCCCAGCACCAACAGTAGTTCTGATCTTCTCTGGCTTCTGCAAGGCCACCTTTCCTCTGCTACCTGCCCTGTTACCTTATCGCGCTTCACACCCTCTCCCCCAGCCCACACACACCAGGATTCTTCCTGTTCCCTGCCAAGTGTTGCCTGTGCCCTCCTATTCATGCACTGCCTGGGCTACCCTTTCAACAAATCCTACCTGGATGCCTCCATGCAGCCCTCCCTGAGCTACCAGCCTATTTAGTCCCAACCAGTTGGTTAACAGCTCTGGACTGAGGGCTTACCATGTGCTATGCAGCACTCTTCTAGAGGAAACTGCATGAGTCTATAAGCCCTGCCCTGTGGAGCTTTTGTTCTCACAGGGAGAGGCAAGCAATAAAGCAAATTTTTAAAGTAAATTAATATAGTGAGTTAAAGGAGATAAATTCTAGGAAAAGAAAATAAGCAGGGCAAAAGGCATGAGTGTGCTGTTATTTCTCACCTGGATTACTGCAGGAGCCTCCTGAGTAGTCTCCCCATTTCCACATTTGCCCCCAAGGTCTGTACTCCTCACAGCATCAAGTGGGATCCTTCTCAGTCTTGAGTTATATCACACCTCGCCTCTGCCCACAGCCCCTCCCATGGCTCCCATCTCACACAGAGTAAAAGGCAGAGTCCTTACCATGGCCTACGTGATCTGGCCCTTGCCGCTTTCTAGCCTCACCTCCCACCACTTTCCTCTCACTCTGTTCTACCCACAGTGGCCCCCTTGTACTTCTTCAAAGGTACCTTGTGAGGTCCTGCCTCAGGGCCTTTGCTCTGCCTGTTCCTCCTGCCTGGACTTCTCTTCTGCTAGATACCCACATGACTAACTCACCTCCTTTACGTCTTTGCTCAGATGACACCTCCATGAAGCCTTCCTTGTCCACCTCATCTAAAATTGCATCTCTCCACCCTTAACTTCCTATCCCCCTTTCCTTCTTTTTTATTTTGAGGAACTGATCATCATCTAACCTACTGTACATCACTTCATATGTATTGTCTTTATTATCTAGAATGTCAGCTTCACAGGAGCAGGGATCTTTGTCTGGTTCACAGCTGTATCCCCAGTGCCTCGCACAGTAGATATTCAGTAAATGGTTTTTCAATAAATGAATACACACAAGCATACCTACATCTTTATATCCATACACTCTCCACCTCACTTAAAGTAAAAACCAAAGTCGTTGTCATGGCCCACAGCCCTAGATCACCTGGCCCTGGACATCTCTGTGAACTTACCTTCTACCACAGTCTCCCTCACCTGCCCTCTTCCAACCACACTGGTTTTCCCACTGTTTCTTGAGCAGGCTAAGCACATTCCTGATCATGAATAAAGAAATTTATTTAATGAGTGGCTACCAGCATGAACAAAAAAATATGAAATAGAATGGGAACTGATGGGAGTATTAGACATAGACTCAGTACTATTCTTGGAAACTTTTGATTCATCAGTGTTGCACATGTGTGTGTATGTGTGTGTACCGAGTTGTGATGTAAACTCTTATGATGGGTGGTAGTCAGAAAAGTTTGAAGAGCACAACCTTAGGACTTTACACAAAGGGAAAAGAGCCACATCAGCATCCGTGCCCCACAGATCCACCAATGTAGGAAACAGGTAACCAAAGACATCTAGAGATATGGCGTGCACTCACTCGGTGAGGAGAGGGTAGAAGCAGCAGTTGGCCACTGGCAGGGCCTGAGACCAGCCAGGGAGTAAGTAGGGGGCATGGGAGGTAGCGGGCTTCACAGTCACACTAACACTGCCTTTTCTGTTTCTTCCTCACTTTTTGAACTTTCCATCTGTTTCTCCTTGTCTCTTTCTTGTTTCTCTTTCTCTCCTTTCCTCTCTCCTGCCTCTCTCCCTCCTCTTCTCTCCTATCTCCCTGTCCCTCTCCCTCTACTGTCCCCCTCTCTCTCCTTCTTTTCCCCTTTCCTTATCTCTCTGGTTCTGTCTCTTTATCTCTTCTTACTCTTTTCCATCCCTTCCATCTTTGTCTCAATTTTTTATCCATTTCTATCTTTGTTGCCATTTTCTATCTCTTTGGTCTATCCTTTCTCACTTTGTCTCTATGCCTCTGTGTTTTTTTCTTCCTGCCTCTCTCTTGCCCTCATCTCTCTGTCTCTATGTCTGTGCCTCCTCCATTACCCCTATTTGCAGGTGCGGCCCAGCAGGTCAACTGATGGAGTCCCCCATCCAGTACTGGACTGGCTGACTCCATAGGGTTGGGAGCAGCCTCTGCCCCTCATTATGGCCAACACCACTGGAGAGCCCGAGGAGGTGAGCGGTGCACTGTCTCCGCCATCAGCATCGGCTTATGTAAAGCTGGTGCTGCTGGGACTGATCATGTGTGTGAGCCTGGCGGGCAATGCCATCTTGTCGCTGCTGGTGCTCAAGGAGCGTGCCCTGCACAAGGCTCCTTACTACTTTCTACTGGACCTGTGCCTGGCCGATGGCATCCGCTCTGCTGTCTGCTTCCCGTTTGTACTGGCTTCTGTGCGCCATGGCTCCTCATGGACTTTCAGTGCACTCAGCTGCAAGATTGTGGCCTTTATGGCTGTGCTGTTTTGCTTCCATGCAGCCTTCATGCTGTTCTGCATCAGCGTCACCCGCTACATGGCCATCGCCCACCACCGCTTCTACGCCAAACGCATGACACTCTGGACATGTGCAGCTGTGATCTGCATGGCCTGGACCCTATCTGTGGCCATGGCCTTCCCACCTGTCTTCGATGTGGGCACCTACAAGTTTATCCGTGAGGAGGACCAGTGCATCTTTGAGCATCGCTACTTCAAGGCCAATGACACACTGGGTTTCATGCTTATGTTGGCTGTGCTCATGGCAGCTACACATGCTGTCTACGGCAAACTGCTCCTCTTTGAGTATCGTCACCGCAAGATGAAGCCAGTGCAGATGGTGCCAGCCATCAGCCAGAACTGGACATTCCATGGTCCTGGGGCCACTGGCCAGGCTGCTGCCAACTGGATCGCTGGCTTTGGCCGTGGGCCCATGCCACCAACCCTGCTAGGTATACGGCAGAATGGGCATGCAGCCAGCCGGCGGCTGCTGGGCATGGACGAGGTCAAGGGTGAAAAGCAGCTGGGCCGCATGTTCTACGCGATCACACTGCTCTTCCTGCTCCTCTGGTCACCTTACATTGTGGCCTGCTACTGGCGAGTGTTTGTTAAAGCCTGCGCTGTGCCCCACCGTTACCTGGCCACCGCTGTTTGGATGAGCTTCGCCCAGGCTGCTGTCAACCCGATCGTCTGCTTCCTGCTCAACAAGGACCTCAAGAAGTGCCTGAGGACTCATGCCCCCTGCTGGGGCACAGGAGGTGCCCCGGCTCCCAGAGAACCCTACTGTGTCATGTGAAGCAGGCTGGTAGGCAGACAGACAGGGAGTAGGTCATGGCCACCATGATGGGGCCAACAGAAAGGGAGGAGTAGGGGCCCATACAGGAGCCTTTCTTTCTGAGCTCCAGCTCCAGCCCCTCAAACCACCCAGAATCTAGCACCTTTGCCAACTCCTCCCCAGCTGTAGGGGACTTGGGAAGGGGTGTTTCTAGTTCTAGGGCCTGTCTCTGCTGCCTCTTTTTCCACTTCTACAATCAATCAGAATCAATCAGTCTCTCTCTCTCTCTCTTTCTCTCTCTCTTTCTCCCTCCAATTCAGAAAAAGAAAACAAACTGAAAATGCAGGTTTTTCTACTAACAGCTGAGGAGTCAGGCTTTCTTGCTTTAATG
The DNA here is from genome assembly GCF_019186645.2 of Phyllostomus hastatus. Lineage (NCBI taxonomy): Eukaryota > Metazoa > Chordata > Mammalia > Chiroptera > Phyllostomidae > Phyllostomus > Phyllostomus hastatus. The sequence continues at coordinate 2,530,167 of NW_025333499.1, read as the reverse complement.
TCTCTCCTTCTGACATTGTCCAGAATGGGGAAATTTATCCTGTAAAATAGACTTCCAGATCTCTTCTGGCCCCCTCTGCTCCCATGCACCCTCCCCTTCCAAGTCCTTTAGCAAGGCCTGGATATTTAGGGAGAAATTGATCTGTTGACAAGAGGGACCAAAGGGGGTGCAGGTTCCCCAGGGAGCAGGGATGTTTAATTGCTATGTTGTGTGCAATGTTGTTTTAGGCTAACCCTGGTCCCAAGCCCAGTCTCCTCTTGCTTCCCACTATGTCCAGACATCCCAAGTGTTTCTTGAGCATCTGTCTGAGAAGCCAGGAGAGGAGGGAGAAGGCCCCCCAGGATGGGCCCAGGCTAGGTGAAGAGCAGGATGTGAGCTGCACACCTGGAGCTGAAGATATGAGCTTAGCTGTGTTCTCTCAAGCTGCCTCCTGGATTCCCAGGCTCCATCTCTTCTTTCTGAGGATGGAAATCCACTCTAGTCCCACTAGGGCTGATGTGGGTAACATACAGGCAGGAGCAGCCCCCCAGGGAAGTGTAGGGAGATAGTCAAACTCCCCAGAGTAGCTGGGTCCCAGAGCCTGGCATCAGAGCGGAATTCAAACCCAGAATTGTCTCCTGAGTTCACACTACTCTCCCAAAGATGAAAATTCTTTTGGGGCCTTGGCATCTCATCGTGGATAAGCTCCAAGGTACTGTGGATTTGAGTTCATTTCTATCTGACCTCTTTTTGTCCTCCTTAAGCCTCAGGGGCCTCAAGCCCCTCCGTGGTAACCCTTGGTCTTCTGGGCCCTCAACTCCCGACTTCCTTCCCTCCACCCTTCCCTCCACCCAAAGTGGAACAGACTAGCCAGATTCCCCAGGTGGGTGATTCCCAAGCTTCCCTCCCAGGGCAGAGTCCACTCTGGGATCACACCAAGGCCAGTTCTTATGGACTGGAGATCCAAGCTGGCACTCCTTTTGCCTGGTCTTGCCCAGGTTCTCTATCCCCTTCTCATTCCCTGGGTGGTGGGGGGAGATCTGTATTTATCCTTTCCTTTGCCTATTGAAACCCTTGTCCTAAGTTCCTGCCCTACCCTAACATGGCCCCAGAAGTGGGGAAGCCTTGACCCCCAGGAGAATGGGGAGGGCACTCTAAGCAGGAGAGACATTAATAAGCCTGGCTATGGAGTTGCCCTGGAAAGGCAGGCCAGAGTGGCTGAGAGGCTGGGGTGGGGGGTTACCTGTTCTCTCAGTGATAGTGATGGGGGTGCCTTTTCCAGGGGGTGGGGTGGGGGGATCACAGGGGTGGGGGTAGATAGGGTGCATTCAGGAGGGTTTTCCTCCATTTCTTTTTTCTAACTGCCTGGATTCACCATTGGATTTTGTAAATGGAAAACTGAAATGAACAATGCTATATTGGATGTTTTCTCTTTCTGACTGTGTGTATGTGTGTGTGTCTGTCTGTGTGGTCTGTGTGTCTGTGTGTCCTGTCTGCATGACCACATGTGGAGAGGTATGATCGAGTGTGACAGTGTGTCTGCGTGACTTTGTGTGGGGAGGCACCCCTGCTTGGTACACACATGTGAGTAAATGCCTGTATGTGGAGACATATGGCATGCACACACATACATGTATGCACCTAATTGAGAGGAGACAAACTATAGTATGTGCCTGCAGTGGAAGGAGAGTGGTTGGAGAGATGGAACTTGAAAACCGTATGCATGTATGTAGCAAGAGGGAGACTCCCATCTCATCATGTCTTCCTCCCTTGGTCCAGACTCTGAACATGGCAGATAGAATACTTGAGAACCCCATCTCTTCCCAAAGCCTGGAGCCCCCAGGTACCACTTTAAACTCCTGAATCAATCTCCTTTCCAAAACACAAACAACGTGTTCCTGAAACTGGACCACCATAGACAATGGGGATTGGGAATTAGGGATCCAACTTGGGGAGAACTGATAGACAGGAAATGCCCCCGACAAAGTAATGGCTTCTAGAGGAACTGCGCAGTCAGGGATGGGAGATCTTCTGAAGGATCTACTTGATACAGCTGGGACTTTGGTAAACTTTGGCTAAATTCAGAGGGAGGGATGTCACAGGAGGAGGGAACCCACGCCTGGGAGTCTACCCAGCCAGCCTGTTGCCTGGACACTCGATTACTTTATTATTTATTTACTTATTCTCTCAGAGGTGCACAGAATTGAGTTGACCATACTCCTCAGTTCTTGGCACACTGTATCATCACTGATCCATGTGAAGCCCTTTTATTCATTATTTTGTTGTGTTTTGTCCCCTTCATCACCCATTCCTGATCCCATTCCCCCCTCCAACACAGGCACCTACTCTCCTGTATTTAACATACATCCTTCCAATCTACCATTCATGTGTTTATTTACATATATGTGTATCTGTGAAAAATATATGGTATTGTTATGTGTTTTAATTTACATAAACAGTATTGTACTATAAATCTTGTTCTGTTTCTTTTTTCACTCAACATTCTGTTTTTGAGAGATCCAGCCATGTTGCCGTACATAGATTTAATTCATTCTAGTGGTCCATCTTATACACATATATCACATTTTCCTTATCCATTCCCCTGGTGATGGGTCTCTAGGTTGCCCCCAGTTCTCTGCTACAACAGGGCTACAATGGGCAGTTTTCCTACACTTCTCTTTAAGAATGCTTCATCTAGAGGAGGTGAAACTGAAGCTCAGAGAGAGTGTGAGTTATAAAGTAAGGAAGACACCCATGATTTGAATCCCGCCCCAAGCCAGAACCCCACCACCATGGCCACCGAGACTGTCCATCTGGCCAAAATAATTTTTGAAATACAGTTAAGAACAGTAGACTGGGGACAGGGAAAGGAGAAAGGAGGGGAAGAAATATTGAGTAGATGAAGACAGAAAGTCCTAGAAAAATCTAGTATATGAACTGAATCACACCATTTTAATGACGCATAGGGAGCTACTTTTTTTTTTTTGCGTGATTATTATTTCTAGAGCCATTTTGCAGAGATGGAAAATGCCACGTCAAAACCTGACCCCAAACCAAAGGTCCTAAGTCCAGGCTCATTTAAAACATCCTAAGCCCCCAGGAGCCTCATCAGTTTGCTGGAGGGACAAAAAGCTGGGGACTGGGACAGGGGCGGGGATAGATTTTTAAAGTGCGTAGTTGCCTAAGGGAAATGGAAAGGAGGGGAGGGGAGGGGAGGGGGGATGAACGACAGCTAAGCTCTCCAATTTGATTTGAACACGTCGTGCTCAGCTCCTGCGTTTGTTTTTTTTTTTGTTTGTTTGTTTGTTTGGGGTTTTTTTGGTCCTAAGAACCACTGGCAACATTGGTTAATAAAACTATATAGGTTTCAGGGGTACAACTCTATAATACATTATCTGTATATTGTATTGTGTGTTCACCACCCCAAGCCAAGTCTCCTTCCATCCCCATTTATCCTCCCTCTACCCTCTAATTCAATAAAAAAAAAAAAGAAAGAAAGAAAAAAGAACCACTGGTACTTTTCCCATTGGATGAAACGTTGAAAGGTGAGGAAGAAGAGCTTCTTCCCCTTAGCTTTTCTCACAGCCAATTGCCCAGCAGTTTCCCTCTGGTCGCTGGGGGCGGGGGGGGGGCCGGGAGTCAGCCCGATGATTGGCGGGCCAAGGAGAGCCAATGGGAAAGTGATGAGGTGGGGTGTCAGCTAGCAGGTTGCGGGAGAGCGAGCAGAAGTCTGGGGAGCGTGAGTGCCGCCTCTGCGGCCAACAGCCAATGGCGAGGCATACGGGTCCCTGACGTCAGGGAGGGGCGGGGCCTGGGCCCTTGGCGCGGAGGGAATTGGGCAGGCGCTGTGGGAGGGGACGCCAGAGCGAGGCTGTGAGCTGAGCTAGTCGCGTGAGGCACGGTGGCTCCGCTTCAGGTGTGACTGGCAGCAGCGACCTGGCTGAGAGAAGTGGCGAGTGCGGTTCCTCTTGCGGTGTGAGAGCGGTCACTATGGACCGCCCGGATGAGGGGCCTCCGGCCAAGGCCCGCCGCCTGAGCAGCTCAGAGCCCCCTCAGGACGACGTGCCGCCGCCGCCGCCGCCGCCGCCGCCACCGCCACCACTCCTGCGACTGCCCCTGCCTCCACCCGAGCAGCGCCCGAGGCTCCGGGAGGAAACTGAGGCGGCACAGGTGCTGGCTGACATGAGGGGGGTGGGACTGGGCCCCACTCTTCCCCCGCCGCCGCCCTATGTCATTCTGGAGGAGGGGGGAGTTCGCGCATACTTCACCCTGGGTACTGGGTGTTCCTGCTGGGATCCTGAGATCGAGTCTGGGTATGGGGGGGCGCCCCCTCCCACGGAGAGCTTAGAAACACTCTCTCCTTCGGAGGTTTCTGGGGGAAGCCTGGAAATCGACATTCAGGTTTCGGAGCCCGGCAGCTTTGATGGAGAAAAGGCCCTAGAAACCTGTAGCATAGGGGGGCGGGGGTACCAGATGTTAGCCGATCTACAGGGAAAGGAAGAGACCATCATCATAGTGGAAGACGATGAGGAGAATGAAAAGGAAAGTGTGAGGAAGAGGAGGAGGAGGAAGAGGAAGCACAGGAAGGTGAAGAAGGAAAGCGAAGAGATAAATGCCGAGAAGATAGAGTACATCCTGCAGGCACTGGAAAACATTCAGCTGGACCTGGAGGCAGTAAACATCAAGGCAGGCAAGGCCTTCCTCCGTCTCAAGCGCAAGTTCATTCAGATGCGGAGACCCTTCCTGGAACGCAGAGACCTTATCATCCAGCATATCCCAGGCTTCTGGGTCAAAGCAGTATCCTTGTCATCTATACTCATGGGTCAGGAGCCCATGACAGAAAGGGGGGGATGTGGGAACAGGGACAGAGTGAAAAGTGTGGGGGCTGACCCCTATTGAAAGAATGACTAGGTTTGGTGGAGGAGGGATGGAAGGAGGGGGGAAAAACATCAGAAAAACTGGACTAGAGATGGTGAAGGGGGAGGGACACAACATAAAAACTGGACTATGGATCAGAAAGAGGAATATAATGTTTAAAGATGCATCATTGACAGTGAAGGGGGGAGGGTAGTAGAGGGGCATACAGCAGAAAAATTGGACCAAAGATGATGAAAGGATGGGGGAGGGGCATGCAGAAGATAAACTGACTCAGAGACAGTGAAGAGGGAGGGGAAGGGCACCATAGCAGAGAAATTGCCCAGAATGGGTGCTTAACTCACACATGGCTCTGCAAACCCTAGGTATCTACCTAGATACTAGGGATACCCCAACCCTGGCTGGAGAAAAGGGGGCTAGAAAGTTGCTGGAGCCCCTGAAGGGTCAGAGGAGTACCTAGGAATGGAGATCAAGAAGTTAAATGAAGGAAAGGGGAGAGTAAGAAAATCCCAGTCACTACTCAGCTCATCTCAAGGATACATACAGACATGCAACATGTTAGGAACACATAGGTTTAACATCCTATCAGAATTACATAGATACAGATCCTTGGCATCCTCATGCAAAGTATACATGATCACAGACCCTCAGTACCTAGTGTCATTTGGACATAAACCCTCAGATCCAGACACATAATATGTGGTCAAAGACCCATAACACCCAAATATATATTATGTGACTATAGTCCCTCAACAACCAGATATAGCTTTACTTGGACATGGACCTTCAGCCTCCAGACATACAGTGTCTTGTGAGCACAACAAGCCCTTGGCATCCAGAGACACATCACATGGACATAGATCCTCAGCACCCACACACAACAAACAAGAACTGTGGCAGAGCCACCTGATGCAGAGGTTTGACAGCATAAACACAGACTCTCACCATATAGCATCATGGAAATAAAAGTACAGGTCAGGTCCCATGATGCATTTGCCTAACACATATCAAATGAACACAGAAGGAATTCTGCTCCAGCTTCTCTTGTTTTGCCCTGCCTGACCCGCTCTGCCTGGCCTTCCCTCCCTCCTTCTCTCAATGAACAGTCACTCCTTGACCTAAACTGCTCCCTCCCTCAGTTCCTCAACCACCCCAAAATTTCAATCTTGATCAACCAACGTGATGAAGACATTTTCCGCTACTTGACCAATCTGCAGGTCAGGCCAAAGAGATTTTCTTTTTTACTAAGACTGGACAAGGAATCTGGTCCTTGGAGGTGAGGGAGGATTGGGGGGGGGTGTGGTAAGGTGAGGATTCCATCATTACCCTCCACCCTGAGCAGGTACAGGATCTCAGACATATCTCCATGGGCTACAAAATGAAGCTGTACTTCCAGACAAACCCCTATTTCACAAACATGGTGATTGTCAAGGAGTTCCAGTGCAACCGATCGGGTAAGAGGCACTCCCAGGGCAAATCCATGTACACTTGGCCAGTCCCCTCTCCATAACCTTTTCCTCTAGGCCGGCTGGTGTCTCACTCTACCCCAATCCGTTGGCACCGGGGCCAGGAACCCCAGGCCCACAAGCACAGGAACCAGGACACCAAGCACAGCTTCTTCAGCTGGTTCTCAAATCACAGCCTCCCAGAGGCCGACAGGATTGCTGAGGTGGGCCCTCCTGGTAGTACCAGAGAAGGACTTGCTAGGCTTGCCTCTGGGTGCCTGGGGAATTGGGAGTAGGTTCTGGGGCTTGTACTTATAGTTCTGTTTTCCCTTCCCCCTTCTCTTCCAACAGATTATCAAGAATGACCTGTGGGTTAACCCTCTGCGCTACTACATGATGGGTGAAGGTGGCTACAGGGCCAAAAGAAAGAAGCAAGAAAAGAAAGAAAGGTGATGGGGAGGTTGGAGGCTGAGAGGTGATTTGTTAGTGTCGCATAGGATTTATTAAGCCAAAAGGGACCTTGGAGATAACTCAGTCCAATATGTTTTACAAGTGGAAAATGATGCCCAGAAATGGGGTGTGATTGGCCTGAAATTACACAGTCAGGGGCAGAAATGGGACTCTTCCCACCCTAGTTTCATCCCTGGGATCCCTTGTAGCCTACTGCCTCCCCATTTACTTACCACCTTTCAGTAGTCTGTTTTGGGTACAACATCTCTCACCAAACTTCTATTCAACCCCAGGCTTTCCCACAGTAAAAAGAGGAACAAGTATGAGGTGGTGATCATGGAAGACTTTGATGACTATCAAGTAATGGAAGATATTATTGGTGAGACCTCAGACAGTGATGTTATCACTGACAATGAGACCATTCACGACATCAAGATATCTGACTTCATGGAGACCACTGACTGCTTCGAGACCACTGACAACGAGATAACTGACATCAACGAGAGCCTCTGTGATAGCGAGAGCCTCTGTGACAGCGAGATCCCAGACCACAGTGAGACCACTGACAACAATGAGATTGCCATTGATTACAAAAATCCTGATGATAACAATGAGAACACTGACGGTGATGATGAGAACCCACAGGGTGGCAGCTACAGCAACAACCTGGGCAGCAGTGATAGTGACAATGATGGAGACAACGAGGCCAGTGATGATGAAGATAATGATGGCAATGAAGGTGACAGTGAAGGCAGTGATGATGACGGCAATGAAGGTGACAATGAAGGCAGTGATGATGACGACAGAGACATTTATGATTATGGGAATGACACTGAAGAGTCTGAGAAGGATCAAGTTAACAGCAGCTACCTGTATGAATATGATAATGAGGTAGAGACCTTCTTCGAAGAAGAATCATCAATGGAGGAAGAAGAGGAGGGTAGTGGGGAAGGTGAGCTAGATCCCTCTCTTGTCTTCCCTCCTTTGTCTTTTCTCAGAGAAAAGCTGGCCAGTGTCAGGGAATCAAGACATGAGCACAATCTGCCCTTGTGGAGAAAATGAAAAAGCATTCTGTACAACTTTTAAAACAAAGACCAGAGAACATTTAACTCACAAATGTAACAAGATCAAAGAAACATTTCATTTGTAGGTGATGGGTAACAGCAAAAGACAAAGAAGAAGGAAGAGATAGGAGAGTGTAGGTCAAAAACAGGACTGGTTCACATATGGGGGCGGGGGTGGGTGCATGGAAAGTAGCAAACACATTGCAATTCAGTACACTTTGTACCCAACCCTGGCCTTCTGGCAAATCCCAGTTCTGTTTGGGGAGCTGAGGCTGAAATGGACATTATGCTTTGTGAGCCCAGAGGAGGGAACAGTTAATTCTACCTTAACGAGGAAGGGGAAAACTAGAGAAAGGAAGTGGCATTTGAATTGGAGGCTGCATTCGTCTTAAGGAGTATTATGGGGCATTCTTGGTGGAAGGGGGGATCACATGAACGTGGAAGGGTGAAAATGTGTGGTATGTTGGGCACAGTTTCTCAAATTGTCTTCTGAGAACCCTTCACCAGTTCTGAAAGTTGCTTTACACAAAAAGGTTTAGTGATCAAATATGTTGGGAAAATACTACATATAGTAATATCTTCATGTAGTCACCTGTACATTAGCACCTTAAAGGCTCTGAGTAGTCCCACTGTAAGAAACCTATTTAAACTTTGTGGAGCCCAGTATTTTTTAAGCTTTTTGACCACAGAAGCTACTGCTCACCAGAAAATGTGTTTTGGGAAGTGCTATGTTTGAAGGAAAAGATGGTATTTAAGGTGACTCTCAGGTTTGGTTCTGGCCTGGATGACTGGCGAAAGGAGGTGCCATTTCCTGGGATGGGGAATGGCACCATGGTGAGATTGATGGGATGCAGGGAGAAGCACAGAGTTGGAAGGGCTTGTCGGACGTAAGGTGGGCCTCTGGGGGAAGAACAACCACTCCTGTGGGTTTTGACCATGCAGTCAAAAACTTCCATTGAGGGCAGGGGCAGGGGACTGAGGAAGGAGGCATTGAATGAGTGAGTAGACCCAATCTAGACATTTTCAGGTTGACTGGGGAAATTGAGGGAATTGCTGGCCCCATACCCTCCCACCAGATGACACTTCTGTTGGAGGAGAGGCAGAGTTAGCTGCCTAGCCCTAGGGTGGGAGTGGGAGTGGGGGTGGGGAATTGGGCTGAAGACAGACTGGGGCCTGTTTCCATCACACTGTGGAGAAGGAGCTGACTCCACATGAATAGGTTTATTCAGCTGAGTTCACAGCTCAGGAAAAGACACATTTGATGCATACAGTGGGAGAAAAGGCTACTTTAAGAGATGTATGAACTTTGTTTGGATAGAGGCAAAGAACTCACCCTATTCTCCCTGCGCCCCCCACCTATCCATGGTTGCTTGTTCCAAGCAGAGGTGCTTGGGGAATGATCCTTCCCCACCAATAGCCCATCTAACCACTCTCTTACATTTTCTGGTCCCCCCTCTCTGCCCTGTGCTGCCAGGAGGTGAGGACAGCCATGACGAGGGAGAAAGTGAGGAGGAGGAAGGAATCAAAGAAGAGTGGGAAGACTCTGACATGGAGGAAGTCCTTCAGGTCCAAAATGCTTGGGTGGACCCCGTGAAGAGAGGCAAAATCGGATAAACAAACATCCCACCCTTGCCATTGTAGGGGCTACCTCTGTATTCCTCTCCCTCTCTCCCATTTGTCCTCCCCTTCAGCTAGGGCCTTGAAGCCCCACATTGCACTTCTGGGGGGTGACCAACTTCGTACACGGGTTTGAAGTTTATTTTTATGGTTTAGTAATTGCAGAGTTCTTTTGGGGAGCAGGGGGAGGGGGATTTCCCCTTTCCTTTGGCCCTCCCTCGCAGGCTTCTGTGTGCTGCTATGTATTTATTGTGATGCCTTGGTCAGGGCCCCTCTGTTCCCCTCCTCGTGCTGTATGGAGTGGACACCCTTGATCTTGAAGTGGGGCAGGCTGCTGTGGCCTTGGGGGCTCTGCTGCCACCCTGTTGTCCCAAGTCTCTTTCCCTCACCTTTTCCCGCTATGCCCGCTAGCCCGCATCGGTGTCTATGCAAGGCCGCTTTGCCATTGCGGTGTTCCTATCCCACTCCCCCAGAAGCCCTGCCTCATTCCCTGTGAACCCTGGTAATCCCAATAAAATTCAGAGCAAATTCAAAGTGCTGCTTTGAGTCTTTTGTTCTGCCCAGTGCGCTGTCCCCAGCAGCCCGTCTCCCTTGCTACAAGCCCTCAGGTACCCCGCTCTTCAAAGCACTAGCCTGCAAGATGGTAGTTGATAAAGAGTCAGTTGGGGATGGATTTGGCTGGCTGGAGTCGTGCTCCGCAGGGCCGCAGAGGTGTGGCGTCAGGCCATTGCGGACCATTCTGGCCAATGGCAGGGCGAGGTTGAGGAAGCCCCTCCCTCTCCCGTTGGGCCCCCGCAGTAGACTCAGCCAGGTAGCAAACAGCTTCCCACGCCTTCTCTCGCGCAGGCGCACAGAGACGCTTCGTGCTTTGTAACATCCATTTATTCAGTGATTCATCTTTTAATTTATCGTGCGTCAAACCTTTCCTCAGACCTAGTGTGAGCTGGGTGGTGGAGGGGGGAGCCAGAGGAATCCATTTTTCTCATTCGCATGTAGCAGGAAAAAATATCAGTTGGGACATCACGATCTAGTATTGCAAGAGTGCTCTCTCCTCTTAGGGCAGGGGTTCTGGGTCCCTGGAGCTGGGCCTGGGAGAGAAGACAAGAAAAGATGGGTCAGGCAGAGGAGTTTGCATAGAGATAAGGGCAAAGCAAAGGGAAATTACTGTGTAGCTGTGTGAAGCGGGGGTGGGGATCGGGAGTTGGGATTCTGAAAGGCAGACGTTATCTGGGAGACCTGGGAAAGGCTGAGATGTTTTAAATATTGGATACAGTAACTTTATTTCAAGGGACACCAGAAATACCTCCCAGATTCTTTCTGGATCGTAATGACAACTTATGTAGCCATCTGGGTTGGTCTTCTGCAATATACCTACAGAACTCCCCATCCAATGCCCTTACTTTGCTGGGGGGGATTCAGATTTGTGTTTTAGAGAATGCCCTCTGCTGGCTGCCAGAAGAAAGGATTGGAGGAAGAGAGTGAGCAAAGCTCCACCTCAGGTTGAGAGTGGCATGATGGGGTGTATATAGGAGGCTTTTTAATTTTTTCCTTAATTTTAGAAGTTTTTAATATATAGCATTATTGCAAAGATAATAGAGAGTCCCCATATACTTCACAGACAGTTTCCCCTAGTATTAACATCTTTCATTAGTATGGTACATCTGTCACAATTAGTGAATCCGTGTTAATACTGTACAGTTAACTAAAGTCCATACTTTATTCATACTTTATTAGTTTTCACTTAATTTCCTTTGTCTATTCCAGGGTGCCATCCAGGATACCACATTATATTTAGTCATCATGTCTTCCTAGGCTCCTCTTGGCTGTGAGAGTTTCTCAGATTTTCTTTGTTTATGATGACCTGGAGTCATCAACATTTGAGGAGTACTGGTCAGGTATTTTGTAGAATTTTCCTCAATTGGGATTTGTGTGATGTTTTTCTCATGATTAGAGTGGGGTTATGGGTTGAGGAAGGAAGACCACAGAAATACAATCCTATTCCCATTGCATTCACATAGTTAAGGCATAGCTATCAATATACTTTATCAGTGTTAATATTAACCTTGCTCTCCTGGCTGAGGGCATGTATGTCAGGTTTCTCTACTGTAAAATTACTCCTCTGCCTCCTATCAAATTTTGGAAGGAAGCCACTAAGTCAACGGTGTCAAATTCATTTTCACGGGGGGCCACATCAGCCTTGTGGTTGCCGTCAAAGGGCCGAACGTAATTTTAGGACAGTATAAATGTAACTACTCCTTAACAGTTAAGCAAGAGCTTGGCACTGTCACCAGGTAGAAACAAGGTGCCCGGTGGATAAAACAAGGGGGAGAGCTGGACTCGGCCCGCGGGCCTTGCATTTGCCACCTGTGTACTAAGTGTAGCTCATGCTTAGGCAGTGGAGAGTTATGTTCTTCATCTCCTCAAGGGCAAAGTATTTACAGAAATGAATTAGAATTGTTCCACACTAGAAATGTGTCTGTTCTATGAGAGCTTTTAAGATACTGGAATTGACGGGCTTTATTTTTTCCATCTTAAACAAGATGTTTATTAAACAACAAGGCACTGGAGATAAAGGGAAAACTGTCTAGGATTCATTTCTTTTAGAGTAATGTATTCCTACTTAAAGATAGATTGCCCTACATGTGACAGTTATGTACAAAATATTATAAATTTTTCCTTGGTTTTACAATGATAGATAAAAAAAAAACATTAAAACTCTCCAATTGAACAAAGCATGCAAGAATTTTATGTTTTTCTTTTTTCTTTGAAGATTTTATTTACTTATTTTTAGACAGCGGGGGAGGGAGGGAGAAAAAGAGGGAGAGAAACATCAATATGTGGTTGCCTCTCGTGCACCCCCAACTGGGGACCTGGGCCTCAACTCAGGCATGTGCCCTGACTGGGAATTGAACCTGTGACCTTTTGGTTCACAGGCCTGCACTCAATCCACTGAGCCACACCAGCAAGGGCTTATGTTGTTCTTTTTTGTTAAAAACAGGGAGAGCAAAATAACTTGCTGGAATATAAAGATAAGGGCTGAATGTGCATTCCACTAATGGAGAAAGTGGGTATTTTCACTGAACTAGTATTTATCCCCGTCCCATCTCCATTTGATGTTGATCAAAACATACAATTGGTTTTCTAGCCCTCAAAGGAAATTAAACTTTTGTGTGAATAGATAAACTGATTAAAAATGTGAAAAATAAACAATATACCATTGGCCATTTGTTGTAATTAAAAATGCAAATTCTTGCACATACACATCAGTTACTTTATGTACAAGAAAGGAATGGGGAAGGGGAAAGCAAAAGAATAGAGAAAAGTATGCTGTAGTCAGGATGCGGTGAAACAAAATTGTGGTTTTCTAATTAAGAATGCCTTCTTGGTCTGGAGGAACAAAGTTCTGGAGTAAAGTAGCGGGTTCTCTTTTTGGTAGCTACCTCCTGTCTGCTGCTGCCAGAATGCATCAATTTTATTTTCATACTCCATTTCCAATTGTGCAGGTGTGTCTGTTTCATTGATTGGCTGCCTGTCAAATTGGAATCTGATCTGCCTCATTGACAAACCCTGTAGTTCACAATAGCCTTTCATTAGTTTACTATGTGGTTTATGCCTCAATCTTAAACTGCACCACAGAACCATTGTACCCCACCACCTTCAAATTAATATGATAGTTATTCCCAGTCTTGACTCCCTTGGGCTTTTCATCAGCCTTGGCAAGTGGGAAAGTCTCCTCAGCTACCACGAGATGAGTGCACAAGCAGGAACAGGAGCAGTAGAAGCTGACAGGCTTTAGATATGGAAAAAGAAGGATTGCGAGAAGTCAGGGATGACTACAAGGTGTCTGTGGATTCTTTGTCAAAGCTCCTTCCTCTCTGGGCCTCCTCTCTGAAATGGTTGGAATACCAGATCTTGGACATACACCATGATTCTGATAAATGTTTTGGGAAGAGCGTGGAGGTTTGGATGCCTCTTGTTGTGACCTGGGACTGCACTGTCAGAAGTGGGTAGAGGAGACTGTGGCCCAGAAATGGGAACATCTGGCCTCAGGGCCAGAGCTGAGAATGCAGGAACCTGAGCCAAGGCATCCTGTGCATAGGGAAGAGACTACTATGTGCAATATCTGGAGCCAGTCCCAATGAGCACGTGGTGAAGTGTAAGGAAGGACAGAGCAGCAGGGACAAAGGCCTGAAGTGGGCTGGGAAGAGGTCATCCTGGCAAGAGGATGCCAGCCAGTGTGAGAGACAGACAGACTCGGTATCCTTGCCTCAATCTGCTGTGCCTCACAACATGACTCCCTGGCCCCTTCTAGAGGGCCTCAATTTTCCCATCTGAAAACTTAGGCTAATCATGCTTGGGAATCAGTCCAGGAGAAGCAACCTGCCTAAATTCCCAAGATGGAATCCAGCCTTAAAGTAGATTCCTGAAGCTTGGTCTTCATCACGCTCTTCCCTGGTTCCTCTCAGTCTTCCTAATCAAATCCCCAGCTCTTCATCCTCCATTTGAGGCTCCTCTTCACCCACCCTGTCAGAGAGGGCCTCTGGCTTCAGGGACACTGTTCAGAACTAAGTACGGGATCCTAATATACAATACTTAGCTAGGCTGCTCATGTCCTGCCTGAGGTATGGGAGAAGATGTTCTTTGCCTAGAGTGATATCTTGTTCCCTGTGTCCTCACACCTCAGAGTATTGTGTGGCTTCAGGTTCTGCCCAGTCTGGGCCTCCAAAAGGAATAGTCTGTTCTAGAAGGTCTTTAAGGTCACATCTAACTCCAAAATACAGTCTTTGCTGAAGACCAGAGAAGACAGGCCCCATTTGCTGGGACCCTGAACAGAAAGTAGGAGGAAGACCAGGAGAAGAAGGAGGGGTTGTAAACGCAACACACCCCAGGGCCTGTTCCCATGTTGAAGCTAATTGCCTTTGTGTCTTTCACAGCTCACCCCATTCCCCTGCAGCAGAGGGCCCTGCTCCTGGGGCTGAAGTTCCCAGGATCTCCTGGGGCCAGACCTTTAAAATGCCACTCACTTCTGTGAACCAAAGATTGGCAAAATTGAATGAAAACTAGATTCATGAATATCTCTTTTTCTTAGGTCACCACAAGGGCCACCACAAGGAGCACTGGCTCTTTCAGTTGGGGGTGTGTAGGATGGTTAGGGAGGAATCTTATTATTCATACGGTAAACATTTATTGAGCATCTACTGTGAGCCTGATACTGAACTGGGTGATAAGGATATAACAAAGAAACATGACAGACCAGGTCTTTGTTCTCCCAGAGCCCAGAGTTTAAGACAAGTATCTTTTTTAACCTTGATTGTATTTTTTTACTTTTTTCAAATAATTTTTTATTTTTCAATCATATTTGACATACACTATTATATTAATTTCAGGTGTATAACCCAGTGTTTGGACATTATAACTAAGTGATCACCCTGATAAATCTTGTACCCATCTGACATCATACATAGTTATTACAATATTCTTAACTATATTCCCTACACTGTACTTTACATTCGTGTGACTGTTCTGTAACAAGCAATTTGACCTTCTGAGTTCCTTCACCTTTTCCACCCATTCACCCAGCCCCTTTCCCATCTTTCAGAAATCCAGTCTTCCACCCCTCCCCCCACCCTGGTAACCACCAATTCTCTCTCTGTGTAAGAAAATATTCCTAACACTTTTTATGCTGCAGACATGTTTGATGATCTCATGGAGCCCATAGACCTTTCCTCAGGAAACAATGCATAAAATATCTTTTAAATGCATAAAATAAAATACTTTAGGTTACAAACGCAAGTGATTATATTGAAATTTTGTTATTAAAATATGGAAAAAGCAAGCATGTGCTATAGTAATATATGTGCTCCTCATTAATTCATTAAATCATAAGATACAATGAAGGGTCTAATGACTATCATCATTTTAAAATAGAGATGAGATTACATGATATTTCAAGGGATCTACAACATCTATAATATGATATGAAATATCCCTGTGATTTCTATTGGTAACAGAGTCACATGTACTACTACTGTGGTCAGTTACATTCTTTACTGAAAAAATGCTAAATCTCAACCAGAGGAGAGTGAAAAATAAAGATGTAATTCTTTTTCCTATGCAATTCATGGACCCCTCCAAAACCTGTCCCCAGACTAAGTTGGAGGTCTGTGAACACAAATTAAGAATCTCGGGTAACAAGAAGGTCCTTCCTGTCTCTCCTTTCTTAAACAGCTGTCGTTTGGAGGACAGAAAACTGGGTTTTATTTTGGGTCTTACTGCTGTGTAACTGCTGTATAAGCCAAAATGATTGGCTTGAGAAAAGCCTCTCTGGGCCACAGTTTCCTCAGTCTGAAACAATGAGAAATGCAAGCATTGGGATGGGAGACCTTAATTATTAATGTTCTGGGCAATCAATCTATGTTCTCTCAGTTAATCTTCACAATGATAGTGTCCAGTGAGTTTTTTTTAATTGTTTTTCCATTTCACAGATAGTTAAACTGAGGCTTCTAGTGAGGTTGTCGCTTTACCAATGAGTTAGTTAAGTAGTAGGGGCTGGTGGGTGACCAGCCGCACCCCTTTATAACCCCTTCGTTTTCCATGGATAAAATTAGGAACTACACTCTTTTTGAGCTAGAGAAACCCATCAGAAATTCCTGCAGGGAGGGTAGAGCTATAGAAAATTGGGGGCAGAGTCCTGTCTCTTAGCGGGGCAGTGGCTTACACAAAGGGACTTGTAGGGTAAGACGTCAAAAACCCAGGATCTCTGATCATTCAGTGACTTGTGCCAGACCCCACTTTGGGCTCAACGCCTGGGTGTTCTCATATAACCTCCTGAAGCCTGGTCGAATAGACCCCACAATTGGAATGACGGGTCCTCCTGCCCTATCAAACCCTATTAAAGGGTGGGTTTGGCTTGTCAGCCAATCAAAGATCCATGAAGAGGCAGAGTTTTCTTCCGCTTGGATCCCGGCCTGGGGTTGGGGGGCCTGGGTAAGTAAAAATAGTGTTTCCATCTTCAGCCAATCCCAGGAAATATAGGAGGGCACTCCTCCAATGGGAGACCCCGGGCTGTAGGTAGCGGTGGAGCCAGAGACTCAGCTCAAGCTCCAGCCAGCGCAAGGGACCACCTGGGTATTCTTGAGATCCAGTTCGGCTCCTGGAACCTGCTTGCTTGTGGCGTGAACGGCAGGAGGTGTCCGGTGAGAGACTGTAAAGACCGAGATCCGGAGGCTCGGGGGAAAGAGGTGGGACGGGTGTGTGAGGGATGGGGACTTGGCGAGCTTTTACCTGGGTGGCCTCTCAACCCTAGGTCTGCGGGTTGCAGAGGATTGCGCGGGTGGCAAAGGGAGGGCTAGCGCCCCTGCGGCCCCAGACTGAGACCAGGTGAGTACCCTGTGGAGCCCACCGCCCATGCCCTCTGCCTCCCCCCACCATCCCTTAGAAAACGTATGCGGTTATGCAGCTCACGTGATCATCTGTATGTGTGTCTGTAAGTCCCTGCTCCACCTTTCCCTCTTGCAGTCTATCTCCATCTTTCTGTCTTTTTCTTTCTATTTCTCTCCCTCTCTGAGGCATACTAGACAACCCAGACCTAGAAGGCTGGATCCTGTTAAAACTAGCCATGAGACCTTGAGCCATCTCCTTCATCCATGTGGGCCTCAGTTTCCTCATATGTCAAATAGAGATCTAATAATCTCCACCTGAGACAATACATGTACATCATTTTGCCCAGTGCCCAGCCCCTAGAAAATATTCAATAAATAACCACGGTCATGAGTGAAAAGAATATTATCTCTCTTGATGTTTGGCTTTGTTTTCTCTCTGTCTCTGAATCTACCCCCTCATTGGTTTTTCTTTCTGAATACTTCTGCTTTTCTCTGTTATTGTTTTTTCTCCTTCTACCTGTCTCTTTTCCATTCCTAAATAGGTTGAAGGTGCATTGTTTATAGTAATGAATTTGGCCTGAGAGCAACTATGAACTTAGCCTGGGGCTCTGGGCTGTTCTGTGGGTAAGAATTGGAGTATGGACTTGGGCTGCTTCTGGCCTCATTGAGGAGAGACCCTCTTTGTTCCCCAGCCTACTGTGTTAAACAGGTAGAGACCCCCAGGTGAGGAGCAACTTAGATGAAATGGTGGATCAGGCCCTTTACCCTGTATCATGTTATTCACCACAAGTAGACCAGGGGTCTCCTAGTGACATCCCCAGACAGCCCTTCAGTCCCCATCTTGAAATCCTTTTACTAGGCCTTCTGGAACTCACCTTCAACCATCAGCAAAATCCCCTCCATTCTCTCTCTGGCTTCTGAACAGTCTCTTAATTTCCTGCCATTCTTTAGTGGTTCTCATACCTATTGGATCCAACACCCTGTTTTTACAATGTAGATTGTGAAATGCCCCCTTCACTTCTGAAATGAAGTACAAAGATAATAGAATCTGTCTATACACATAATTCCCCAAAACCAATATAATGTTCTAATTGTAATATAAAAGAGAAGTAAAAGAAGAGTAATTTATAATAAAACTACATATTTTGATATGTAAAGTCTTGGATATAATTCCACTAAAAGATATAATGAAATGGTCTTGCATAAAATTATATTGGACCCGGGAAGGTGACGGCTACATGTGTGTTGATTGGTGACTCAGAAACCATGGGTAGAGTGATGCAATTTTCCTAGATGAGGAACAATTCTTCATAAAGTTCTAAACATAAAGTACATATACATAAAGTGCAATCTTCCCTGAATTTATGTAGTTGTTGAATTTCTGGAAAAGTCAGTATATATTAAAATCTATGATCTGGCCTTCATAACCTCTCTGATCTTACCTCCTACCATTCTCCCCACTTGCTGTCTCTGTGCCACACTTCCTAGCCTCCTTTGCTCTACTTGAACACATTAGGCACACTTCCACTTCGGGGTTTTGTAATGAGCCATCACCTGTACCTAGAATGCTTTTCTGGCACAAGACTCATGCCCTTACTTCCTTTGGGCCTCTACTCAGATGTCACTTTCTCAATAAAGCCTACCCTGACCATCCTTTTTAAACCTGCAGTTCTCCTCTAGCAATACCGTTATCTATTTTTCTCATAGTGCCCCTCAATTTCTCACAGAGTATAAAATTCATATTTTTATTATGTTTCTTATTGTCTAGTTTCCCATTCAATTGTAAGCTCTTGAAGAGCAGATGTGTGAGTGTGTGTGTGTGTGTGTGCCTGATGCATCCCTACGTAAAACAGCGCCTGGCATGTAGTAGGCTTTCTTAGTAAATGTTGAATGAATGAATGATGAACAGGTTTTTTACCTACATGATTGTCTGGTGGGACATTCTAAAGTTGTATGGAATGTGGTTCAGTTCTTTGCTGTGTGGAGCTGTCTTGTGCAGCTGAGCATCCTTGGGCCATGCTCACTAAATGTCACCAGTGATGTCCAATTGTGGCAATCAAACATTCCCCCATAGTGTGGGGGATAAATACAGACAACTGTAATTGAACAACAATAAAATAATCTTTAAAAATTCCCCCATACACCCCATGATTGTCTGTCCCCATACTGAGAACAACTGCTTTCAGCCTTTCCCCTGAGCACTTTGCTCCCTATCAGCTCCCTCATACTCCTCTTACCAAGAGGCCAGGAGATGGAGATAGTTATCCTCACTCTAATTGACCTTCTCAGACATTTTTTCCCTCTATCTTAAACAACCTGCCTTTTAGAATTAAAATTTCTATTTAAAAATAATTTTAGACTTTTAAAAAGTTGTAAAAAATACAAAGAATTCATTTATATCTATTGCTCAGATTTCTCAAGTATTAAGAAATTATATGACTACAATTCAATTATCAAAATTAGGAAATTAACACTGGTACAATACTATTAATGAAAGTACAGAATTTATTCAGATTTCATCAGGGTTTTTTTTTTCCACTAATATCACATTTCTCTTCTAGGATTGAATTCAATATCCCACATTGCATTTAGTTGTCATTTAGGCTATTCCAATCTGGGACAGTCCTTTAGTCTTTTTTTGTCTTTCATAACTGATATTTTTGAGGAGCCCTGGCCAGTTATTTTATGGAATTTCGGTTTGTCTGATGTTTCCAAGTGATTAGAGTGAAGTTATGGAATTCAGGCAAGAATGCCACAGAAGAGATGTGTCAGCAGTGCTTTGTATTAGGAGGCACTTGATATCAGCTTGTCCCAGTAAGGTTTTGTTCACTTTGACTGTTTAAAGTGGTGACTGCCAGGTTTCTCCACTATAGTTACTCTTTTCCTTTATAATTAATATATAATTTTTGGATACTTTAGGATTATGTAAATATCAACTACCTTTTTAAAAAATCTCAGATCATCAGACCATACCATCTCCCACCTATCTGTGTTATAGTCAGGTACAGACAAACACATACCTACCCCTGTCATGCCTTATTCCTGGAAGAATTTAGCTCCTAGCTTCCTGTCACTCTTTATAACACTGGCCCAGTCCTACTTCTTGGTAGTTTTAATGTCTTTGCAGATGACCCTTCCAGTGTTCTTTTCTTGTCTCTTATTTCTGTGATCTACACTCCTACAATGCTTTTGCCTTGCAACCCCACCTCAGCCACGCACTCCAATAGCCATACCCTTCTTACCAGTCTCTGTGATGGCATCACCTTCATAATCTGTTTCAGCATCCTGCTGTCCATCCCGTACCTATTGTCCCTCTAGTTCATTCCCCCTAGCACTCCAACTCCAATAATCCTTCAGCAGCACTAGGATAGAACATTTTTACTACCCTTTACTTCTTTCATGTTCCTATGTCCTCCCTTGAATCACCTTGGATTCCATGATCCATCATTATGGTCATTCCCTTGCATACATCTCTAACACAGGAGGTCCAGCCTGGGGATCTCGACTGCTTGTTTGGATAAGCTGAAAAAAACCACAAGGAGGACTGGATAGAGCAGACATAGCCTTTATCACATTACAGGGAGTACCGACAGCAGCAGATTGGCAAAGCAGGACCGCACCTCCATGAGTCCAAGACTTGTTGTAAGGGGTCCCAGACAAAGGGGGCACATGTGTTGTGCGTGACTCTAAACTACACTGCCTCAGTGTGTACGTGCAAAGAGAAAAGGTCAAGAAGCAGTCACACAGGACAAGAAGCCCCTCCCAAAAGGAGATAAAAAGGGGATTATAATCCATTTCCAAAACAGTACATATTCCTTCTGGCCAGCGGCCTTCTGTACAGCCTTCCATTATGGGGTTTGGAAGAGCCATATCCAGCATGACCCCGCACTCCACCCCAACATTGCTCCTCCACCTCACATTCTTCATGTTACATTCTTCTCACAGGGGACCTGTGTGGTGAGCATGTTGGCACACTGCATCAATATGCCACAGATACAGCAAAGGCTACACCCCAAGACCAACAATGCAAGACAAAACCCAAAGAGACCTAGGAGAAGGGAGTGCCACCGGGAACCTGGAGAATTCCACCAAGTTGTAAAGGGATCAGAGGCTACGGACAATATATGATTAATTTCGGCTTCTAGGGAAGTTGAGGCTTGGGATACACTGTGAATTATCTTGATGTATGCTCAATACTTGGTGTGCAGAATGGCACAGGTGCCCCCTTGGGTGACACTGAGAAAGTCTAATGCCATTCTGTTCTGCAACACAACTTTCCTCATTTGAGTTATCTCATCAGAAACCAGGGCTATAGCATGTCTGCTGTGGTTGAGGACTATTGCAGTGTGATTTTCTAGGGCCTTAAGGGCTTCATGGGTTAGAACAGTACCCACAGGGGGCACAAACATGGCTGGGGGTAGAACCACCTGTCAGAGCACTTGACTCGATAGCATGCCTGAAATGAGTCCCAATTTCAAGGGATGCATGGAAAAGTATTTAACACTCACCTTGGGATGTATGGTTCTTCCCAGGTGCAATGCCCAGTCCAATTAAATGGGAGGTAAGGCCAACCACATTGGCCACAGGTCCACAGGGCTCCCCATGGGATGGGATGGGCCTGTGTCTCCCGAGTAGTCCATCTCCAGTGGTCTGTAGAAGTCATTACCATTATCTTCTTATATAGAACTGCTGGCATCCACCCCATGAGCTAAACAGTGTCATTTACAATAGTATTTCTACATCCAATACATTTGGGCAGGGGTTGTGGCACCTCTACCTGTAATGCTGACAGCCACCCCACACCATCCCAAACTGTGTACAAAAGCCATGGCTTGGTGTGGTTGGCCTGTTACCTCATGAGGGAAAACACCTTTTCATGCATCTGCTTGAAGAGGGGGTCAGGAGCCTTCCAGCCTTCCAGCCAGTCCCAAGGTGTCTGGTTCACAGGGCATATCCACCATGGTAAGCTGGTGAAGGCAGCATTGGGAAATTCAGTGTAGACCCAGCAATCAGAACAGTTGCTGATGGCTGCTAGCCTATCGATCCACTGTAAAAAGGAGTTTCCAGAACAGGGTCTAGGGCTAATAAGAGAGATGTTTCATAGGAACTGATAAAGGTAGATCTTGGCAGTCTAGCAATACACATACAACATTTGGTCTTTGATTAATATGGTTACACTGACCGGTGGATGCCCTGGCCTTTGGTTGATACCACACCTTATCTGGCCCTGGGCTAAGGGCTTCCTGTGCTCAAAATACCAAGGGAGGTGTGCGTACCTGCCAAACTAGAGGCTACATAAGTTCCCTTAGGAACTGAGATTTGCTGTGGGTTGTAACAAATAAGAGTAAGGGGCCAAGAGGCCATTATGGGTGTGAGCTGCAACCCCATGACAAGTCCCTCCCCCCCCCCCAAGGAGCAACCAAGGAACACCAGTGGGACTGTACCTGCACCTGCCAGGGCCAGGTGAGGGTACATTTCCCTAGGGGTAGATCTTAGGGCACTGGCAAGAGCATGTTATTTTGTTGTCCCAACCCTGGATGTAGCAGAGGCTCCTGTGTACTTAACTGCAGGTGGATAGGTGCCGCCCAAGGTTTAGTGAGGATGGTGACAGGAGATGCTTGTTCTACCCAAGGCCGTTCATTCAAGGTTCTCAGGCAGACAGGCAAGTTGTCCACCCCTGAAATGAACTAGACTCTGTCTTCAGGGTGTCTTTCAAGAGGCCATTGTACCTTTCAGTGAGGCCGGCTCCAGTGGGGTTGTATGGTAGATGGACTCTCCAATCTATATTGAGGGCATCTGCCCATTTGTGTACTTGATGTCCCATGAAATGGGTGCCTTGGTCACTTTCGATGTCATCCAGGCTCCCATACGCAGCACAGAGCAGCTTTAGGTGTAGGATGGTGGCTCGCTGTGTGGCCCGCTGGCATGGGTCTGCTTTCAGAAAGCCAGTAGTCACGTCCACACATGGGAAGGCACAGTGTGAGCTTCCAGATAGTGTCAGGGAGCCAATGTATTCAACCTGCCAGTTGGTCAGCACGGTGTCCCCCTGTCACAGGCCACTGTATTTTGGGGTAGCCAGTGAGGGTGCTTCTCTGCACAGATGGTACATTTCTGACAGGCCGTGACTACATCAGAGTAGCAGAACAGTAGGCCCCAATCTTTTACCACTTTTTATAAAGTCTTCTGTCCCACATGCTGCATTTTTTTTGTGGAGCCACAGGGCCATGTCTTCTGCTGGAGTTTCTTCCAACCAGTGGGTGTGTGCCAGGCCGTCGGCCTCAGCATTGCCAGGGCTGCAGAGAGGTTGGTGTCCATTGACGTAGTAAAGAGTTACCATTGTTTTAGACTGTGTTCATAAATTTTTAAGTAAGTTTTGCCCCCCCGCCAAGGGTTCTTGAGCCATTTGCTAATTATTTTGTTGTCAATGATGCAGCCACAGGGTCAGTCTTTTGTATACTGCCCAGCTATCTGTGCAGATGGTCACTGGCCCATGTTTTTGGGTTATGACAATTCAGATAGCTTTTAACTCAGCCCACTGACTACTTCATCCTGAGCCATCTTCCATCCATATGCTGTCTGTCCTGGGCTGGTAGGCCTCTACCCTCCAGGAGGGTGGCTGGCTGTGGCAGGAGCCATCAGTGTACCAGGCATCCTCAGGCACAGGGGCTCATCCCTCTTTAATAGTAGGCCCAGGCGTGGGAAGAAGAGTAGGGACCTCCATGCCCATGTCTTGGTAAGTAATGGGGCCCAGGAGCTGCTGCATGTTTTGGCTCAGAGGGTTCATCACTAGTTTGCTTCTCTGTTGGAGATATGCACTCCACACGGTCAGAGTGGCCATCTGTGCTACTGAGCTCTTGGGTTGGTTTATAATGTCCTGTACCCACCCAGTGATGAGATAGATAGTATGTACTTGAACCTCTGCCAGTCTGGTAATGGCTTCAGTAGCCTAGAGAGCCTGGTAAAGAGTGTTCACTTGTTGCTCTATTGTGCTGCATCGAGCCTCCACCCTCTTCCAGAGCAGGGACCAGAAGCCAAATGGAACCTTGGTGTGCCCTTCCCATTGCCAGAGGCCCCAAGTACAGCCATCAGGGGTGACGTGGACATCTAAATCACATGCCTGAGATTGATCAATGATCCCCAGTGCTTGTATGGTCCTCATTGTTTGCTTGGTGGCCTTAAAGGCCTGGTCATGCTCCCCGACCCCAGTCCCAGGTGGCTCCTTTGTGGGTGAGGTGATAAAGAAGGTGTACTAGCTGAGCTAAGTGTGGTATGAAAACCTGCCAGTACCCCAACAACCCTAAGAATTCTTGTAATTGCTTCAGCTTCTGCGGGATAGGGAATGCCTGAATTTATCTATCATGACAGCAGGCATCACCTTTGGATTACCTGACCAAACAACACCCAGGAATCTGACAGACAGTCCAGGTCCCTGGATTTTGTTGACTGCCTATCCTCAACCCTGGAGGTGAGCCAACAGCTGAGGAGTAGTGCGCTCTAACTCTGTAAGAGCATCAGAGGTCAGCATAATATCATCAATGTAATGGTATAATTTCACAGAGGGTGGTATAGTCCATATAGCTAAGTCTTCAACCACAAGGCCATGGCAAACAGTAGGGCTGTGCAGATAACCCTGAAGCACAACAGTGAATGTCCACTGGTGGTCTTCCCAGGTGAAGGCAAACTGGTCCTGGTTTTCAGGATTAATATTGACAGACAAGAAGGCATTAGTTAAATCTAATACATATGTGCCCAGCTCATGGCTGAGCTGATTTAGCAGGCTAGCTATGTTAGCCATGGCTGCAAAGAGAGGGGCAATCACCTTATTTAGTTCTCTATAACCTACAGTCATGCGCCAAGTTCCATCCAGCTTTTGAATGGGCCACACAGGTGAGTTGTAGGGACTGTGGGCTGATCTGATAATATTCACCTTAGCCAATTCTTCTATGGTCTCCCCAATCTCCTATGGCCACCCAGAAGGCAGTATTGTTTGGCGTCCACTATTCTAGATTTGGGGAGTGGGAAGGGACATAGGTTTGGGGAGTGGGAAGAGCATGCCAGACAACTGCCCCCTCAAAATGGCCTCCACAACCCATATTTGGAAGCAAAACTCTCCCATGGCGGTCTGCAGGTGCATACCAGCTAGAATGTCAATTCCTAGGATATACCCAGGGATAGGGGAGACATCCACCTTATAGGGGCATAGTGGTAAACACCCTATTCCAAAAGTAAGTGTCACAGCTCACACCCGAATGGACTGTCCTCCGTAGCCATCAGTGGAAGTTATGGGCCCCCTAAGTCTGTCTGGATTACCATAAATAAAAGAGCATTCTGCACCAGTATCAACTAAAGCCAACACTCTTTGTATGTTCTTTGGGGACCAGTAAATAGCAAGTTGTACATGTGGCCTCCGGTTCCCACTGGGTCCCCGTAAGCAGGTCCCTTGGCCATCACCCTATGCAAAGACCTCTCTTCATGGATTGTCCTCCAGATGGGCCGGAAGCAACTCCACAAACAGGGCTGCCATGAAGTCAACCAAGCAGGGAATCAGCACTGGGGGCGCTGATGGGACCATTCCGGTTGGTGGTACCCATTCCAATATTCAGACAGTAGATGTTGTTATGGGCTGGAACTGTTGCTCAGGTTTCAGTCACTGCCACAGACTTACAAGTATGCGGTTAAGCTTGTTTATCTTATTTTTACCTACCCCATCCTTTATCAGATTATTCCATAGTTGTTTGCCGGTCATTTTCACTGGATGTTCCAGTTTACATTTCATACTTCGAATTGTTTCCTTTATATGGTGCTTTTTTAAGTTAGTTTTATTCATTTTTTGTCTCAATGGCTCTGCCTTCCCCTAGGTTGATGACTATATGTGCCACTTCTTGTACAAAATCACCCACCTTGGTGGATGAAAAAGGCATCAGGGTGCTGAAGTAAGCTGCAGGTGCTGTTTGCACAACCCATTCCTCTTTCCTATAATAAATCTTTCCATATCTGGCCCATTGGAGTGTGGGTTATAGATGGTGTGTCACATGCTCCCGGATGAACTGCTGGAGTTCTAGCAGACTGGTCCGGCAAGGGTTAGAGAAGGGTAGATCCCCCTCACTAGGCCACGCCGCCCTACAGCCAACCAGCCATTAGCCACATAAGCAGGGTAGTTGTGTGACCGGCTTGGGCTTTGGCCATGTGAATTCTTTGTCTGAAAGAAGGGTGGGTGGTGACAGAAGACATATGTTTTAATTCATCTCCTGTAAGCAGAATGCCATCAGTCCCCATATCCCACAGCCACAATGACCACCCAGTGATGGATTCAGACCCTTTCTGTCTGAACTTAGCAGCCAGCTCTTCTAGTTTGGCAGGGAAGTAGGGGCACACCATAGTGTGCGAGGTCTGCTGGGGAGGTGGCACTGGAGTGCCCTGTGGCACCCATGACTCTTAAGTCTTAATCTTCTGAGTCATAATTACACAAGCCATAAGTTTTCCTTTTTCTACTTTTATTGCCTTCCCTTTCTCACCTATTATGATGTCTTCATCTGAGTCACTTTCACTTTCAGCTGTAGGGTCGCACTTGGGAGGATTCCAATTAGACTGTGCCACAATCGCCCATATATGGATGGGTGCTAGTCGGTGTCCCAGTATCCTGGCAAAGTGGCATGCTAGGTCCTGTTAATTGCTTACTGCTCTGTTCTAAGTATCTCCCTAGGGAGTCCTTATTGTCTGTCATTAGGAGATGTGTGTTCCTTTCTAGTTTCAGTTCCTCTTCTAAATGCACAGCACGTGCCTCTGCCTCTGTCTGTCTCTCAGTTACCCTCTGTAGTGCTGCCAATGATAACCAGCCCACAGCGGCAGCAATGTGGTGGAGGTCTTTCTTTTTCCCCAGGGCACACTTGTGTCCTACATGCTGCAAGGCTTGTAGGAGGCCATTGGGAGTTTCAGGGGTGTCCCCCTAATCCTGTGGCAGTTCCCATGTATTAAGAAGGTTTGCCACCTCGTACCACATAGAATATGCTGGCCAGCCAGGGATTCCTCCAGGCATCCCCTGACTTGGCATAACATCACCCATAATCAACTAAACTTGCAGAGTTTTCAAGGTATCCATATCTTGCTGACTAAGCCAATTGTAACACAGGAGGTTGAACCTGGGAATCTGGACTGCTCATTCAGATAAGCCAGAAAAACCACAAGAAGGACTGGACGGAGCAGACATAGTCTTTGTTACAGGGAGCACTGACAACAGCAGACTGGCAAAGCAGGACCACACCTCCATGAGTCTAAGACTTGTTTTAAGGGGTCCCAGACAAAGCGGCACGTGTCTTGTGCATGACTCTAAACTACATTGCCTCAGTGTGTACATGCAGAGGGAAAAAGTCAAGAAGCAGTCACACAGGACAAGAAGCCACCCCTAAAAGGAAATGAAAAGGGAATTACAATCTATTTCCAAAACAATACACACTCTTTCTGGCCAGCCTTCCATTATGAGGTTTGGAAAAACCACGTCCAGCACGACCCCACAGCATCCTCACTTTCCTTGCCCTCTGTCACTTCAACATACTCACGGGGCAAATCCCCAGCCTGGGCTATATCCAATTCCACCTGTTCCACTGTACTTCCCTAGGCCATTCACTCTCCCATCCTCCTAGATGAGTATTTCATATCTTTTCTTTCCTCAGATCTCCAGTACATCTCTCCCACCCTACACTCAGGATGTCTACTTGACTGTAAAATGAAAACCGTCAGAAGTAAACCTCCACAGATTCCCACAACCACATCCAACCACCAAACATCTATACTCACACACTTTGCCCTCTTTCCTGTTCTTATGGATAAATTGTCCATGCTGTCATCAAAATCTAGTGCTTCCATTTTGGCACTGGATCTTGTCCTCTCTTACTTACTTGAAACATGGCTCCAGCAATTTTCTCTTCCCTTTCCTAGATCAATATCCCCCTCTCTACAAGATCATTCCCATTAGAACACAAACATTCTGTTATTGCTTCCAGCTTTTTGTTACAGTTTTATTGACATTTTTATGTACCATAAAATTCATCCTGTGAAAGAGTTTTTAGTACATTCACAGAGTCATGCAACCATCAATTTTGGAAGATTTTTCCCCCTGCAAAAGAAGTTTCATACTTATTAGCGGTTACTCCCCATGACTCCCTCCCCTCAAGCCCTAGGCAACCACTAATGCACTTTTAGTTTCTATTTATTGATTTGTCTAGAAATTTCAAATAAATGGGATTATATAATATGTTGGTCATTATAAGTGACTTCTTTCATCTAGCATAGTGGTTTTGAGGTTCATATTGTTGCACGTAGCACTTTTATTGCCAAATAATATTCCATTGTATGGGTGTACCACATTTTCTTTATCCATTTGCCAGTTGCTGAACATTTCAGTTGTTTTCATGTTTGGCTGTTATAAATAATGTTACTCTGAACATTTCCGTACAAGTTTTTGTGTGGATGCCTCTATGTTTTCTTTTCTCTTGGGTAAATACCTAGGAGTGGGATTGCTTAGTCATATGGCAACTCTGTTTAACTTTTTTTAAAATATTTTATTTATTTATTTTTAGAGAGGGAAGGGAGAGAGAGAGAGAGAGAGAGAGAGAGAGAGAGACAGAGAGACAGACACACCAATGTGCGGCCGCTGGGGGCCATGGCCTGCAACCTAGGCATGTGCCCTGACTGGGAATCGAACCTGCGATGCCTGGTTCACAGCCTGCGCTCAATCCACTGAGCTACTCCAGCCAGGGCAACTCTGTTTAACTTTTTGAGGAACTACCAAATGTTTGAAAAAGTGGCTGCACCATTTGAAATTCCCATGAGCAACATATGAGGGTTCCAGTTTCTCCATAGCCTCTCCAACACCTTTTATTGTTTGTCTTTTTTAAAACCTCACCCGAGGATATGCTTTATTAATTTTAAAGGAGAGGAAGGGAGGGAGGAGAGAGAGAGAGAGAGAGAGAGAGAGAGAGAGAGAGAGAAAGAGAGAGAGAGATCTATCAGTTGCCTCCCATAGGCACCCTGACCAGGCATCAAACCCTTTATGTAGGTATAAGCCCTGACTGGGAATCAAACACAGTCTTTTGGCATATGGTCCAAAAAATGCTCCAACCAATTAAGCCACCCAGCCAGGGCTTATTGTTTGTTTTTTTTATTATAGCCATCCTAATGAGTATAAAGTGGTACTTCATTGTGGTTTTTTATTTGCATTTCCCTAATAAATAATGATGTTGAACATTTTTTCTTGTGTTTATTGGCTATTTGTACATCTTCTTTGGAGAAGTGTCTACTCAAATCCTTAACCCTTTTAAAATTAGATTATTTGTCTTCTAATTGTTGAGTTGTAAGAATTTTTTAAGCATTTTAGATACAAGTCTCATGTCAGATATATGAAATGCAAATCTTTTCTCTTATTCTGTGGGTTGTCTTTCACTTTTTTGATGAAGTTCTTTGATGCAGACGAGTTTTAAACTTTGAAGTCAAATTTATCTATTTTTCTTTTGTCATTTGAGTTCTTTATATCATATCCAAGAAACCGTTCCATAACCAAAGGTCATAAAAAATTATTCCTATGTTTTCTTCCAGGAATTGCATGGATTTTAGCTCTTACATTTGGGTTGATGATCCATTTTGAGTTAATTTTTGTGTGTGGTGTGAAGTGGGGGTCCAAATTTTATTCTTCTACATGCGAATATCTAGTTGTTCCAGCACATTTTGTTAAAGGGTACTCTATCCCCCATTGAATTGTCTTAGCAATCTTGTAAAAAATCAATTGACCATAAATCATACATTTAAAGGTTATCATAATTTCTGGACTTGGAATTCTATTCTATTGATCTATGTGTCTGTCACTATGCCACACTACGCTGTCTTGATTACTATAGTTGTGTAGTTAAGCTTTGAAAGCAGGAATTGGGAGTCTTCTACCTTTGTTCTTTTTCAATATTGTTTTCATTTTTCTAAGTCTCTTGCATTTCTATGTGAATTTTAGGAGCAGCCTGTCAGTTTCTGCAGAAAATCAGCTAGAATAAGGATTGTGTTGAATCTATAAATCATTTGGAAGATATCACCATTTAACAACATTAAGTCTTCCTATTCATGAACATGAGAAGTCTTTCCATTTAGACTCTAATTTCTTTCACAAGTGTTTTTGTAGTTATCAGTATGCAAGTTTTGCACTTCTTTTCTTAAATTCATTCCTAGGTATTTTATGCTTTTTGCTGCTGTTATAAATGGTATTATTTTCTTAATTTCACTTGCTGATTGTTCATTGCTAGTGTGTAGAAATACAATAGATTTTTGTTTATTGATCTTCTATCCTGCCACATTGCTGACTTGTTTATTAGTTCAGAACATTTTTTAGTTGATTCCTTAGGATTTTCTATATACTAGATCATGTCATCTGTAGAGATAGTTTCACTTTTCCTTTCCAAGATGGATGCCTTTTTTTTTCTTGACTAGTTGACTAGTCAAGACTTTCCAGTGCAGTGCTGACTGGAAGTAATGACAGCAGGTATTCTTATCTTGTTCCTGATCTTAGGGTGAAAGTATTAAGTCTTTCTCCACTAAGTGTGATATTAGCTGTGGGTTTTACATAGATACCTTTTATCAAGTTGAGCAAGTTCCTTTCTACTCTTAGTTCTCTGAATGTTTTTGCCATGAATGGGTGTTGGGTTTTGTCACACGCCTTTTCTGTATGTATTAATGTGGTATATTTTACCGATTAATTTTTAGATGATAAACTAACCTTGTATTGCTGAAACAAACCCTAACTGATCATGTTATATAAAACTTTTCATATGTTGCTAGACTTGGTTTGCTACTATTTTGCTGAGGAATTTTATATTGATGTTCATAAGGGATATTGGTCTATAGTTTTCTTCTAATATCATTGTCTGGTTTTGGTATTAATGTAATACTGGCTGCATAGAATGAATTAGGAAGTGTTTTCTCCTCTGTCTTTTGGATGATTGTGAAGGATTGATATTTGCTTTGTGTATATTTTATGTCATTTTTGTTCCTTTGTTCTTTAATTCCTCTCTTCTTTTGTGTTAAGTAGATATTTTCTACTTAAAATTGAAAATTTCCTCATTAACTATATATATATTGATTGATTGATTTGAGAGAGAGAAAGAGACGTCAATTTGTTGTTTCGCTTATTTGTGCATTCATTTGTTGCTTCTTGGATGTGCCTTGACTGGGGATGAATCCACAACCTTGGTATATTGGGATGATGTTTTAACCAACTAAACTTACCTGGCCAGGGCCTTAAACTATATGTTTTTTGAGTTAACTTCTTAGTGGTTGCTCTGGGAATTACAATTACCATCTTAATGTGAATCAATCTACTTTGGATTAATTCTAACTTTCAATAGTATATAAAAAACTTTGCTCCAATATACCTCTGTTCCCTCTCCTTTGTGGTATCATCATACAAATTACTTTGTACGTTATAAGCACATCAACACAGTTTTAATATTATTGCTTATGCAGTTGTCTTTTACAATAGATAGGAAAACAAAAGCATTACAAAATTCTTTTTTTTCATCATACCTATGTAGTTACCTTCAAGTTACCATTTACTGCCTGTCCTCTAATTTCAGCCTGAAGCTAGGAACAAATTCTTTCAGTTTTTGTTTATCTTAACTTCTCTTTCATGTTTGAAGGACAGTAGCTAGATATGGAATTCTCCAGTGACTGTCTTTTTCTTACAACATTTTGAAGATGTCATCACACTGTCTTCTGGCCTCTTTGGGACTCTATGGTTTCTGATTAAAAATCAGCTGTTAATGTTATTGAGGATCCCTTATATGCAATGTCATTTTTCTCTTGCTGCATTCAAGATTTTCCTTTTGACTGATTTTTGTCAGTTTCACTATGTATCTAGGTATGGATCTGTTTGAGTTTATTCTACTTGAGCTTCATGAATGTATAGATTAATATTTTCACCCAATTTGTGATGTTTTGGCTCCTTTCTCTCTCTTGTCTTTCTAAGACTCCTGTTAACGCATATGTTGATACATGGATGGAGTCTCACAGGACCATGAGGCTCTGTTTCTTTATCTTCATTCTTTTTTCTGTCTTCTTTTCATAATGGATAATCTCTATTGACCTTTCATAAAATTTACCCTTCTCTTCTGCCAGCTCAAATCTCTTGTTGAGCCCCTCAAAGTATATTTTTCATTTCAGTTGTTATACTTTTAAAGTCCAGATTTTCTATTAGATTTTTTTATTTCTATCTCTATTGATATTCTCTATTTTGTGAGACATTGTTCTCATACTTTCATTCAATTCTGTAGCGATGGCTTCCTTTAGTTCTCTGAAAACATTTATAATAGCTAATTTTAAGTCTTTGTCTATTAAGTCCCAAATATTGCCCCCCTCAAAAAATGTTCTTTTGGCTGTTTTTTTTCCCTGTATATGAAACATTATTTATTGTTTTTTTGCATGTTTCACAATTTTTTTGTTAAAAACTGGACATTTTAGATACTCTAACAACTCTGGTATCAGACTCTTCCAAACTCAAGGTTTCTTATAGTTTTGGGTTGTGTGTGTGTGTGGTTGTTGTTATTGTTATTATTCTTGTTGTCATTTACTTGTTTAACAATTTACCTCAACTAATTCTCTGAATTCTTTATTTCCTGTATTAGAGGCCGGGACAAAGGTAGTTGTTCACATGGAAAATAGTGCAATAATTCATAAATAATAATACAAGAATAAACTGGGTTTCATGTACTCAACTGTAAACCTACTTTTGCCCCACCCTCTATGTGTCCCCTGAGTTCTCTGCCAGCTATTTTTAAGCTCTTGTTTTTATTGTTTTTATTTCTTAAGTATATTTTATTGAGCCTTGGCTGGCGTAGCTCAGTGGATTGAGCACGGGCTGCTAACCAAAGTGTTGCAGGTTCGATTCCCAGTCAAGGTACATACATGCCTGGGTTGCAGGCATGCATGTGGTTCCCCAGCAACCACACATTGATGTTTCTCTCTCTCTCTCTTTCTCCCTCCCTTCCCTCTCTAAAAATAAATAAATAAAATCTTTTTTAAAAAGTATATTTTATTGACTATGCTATTACAGTTGTCATATTTTTTCTCCCTTTTATTCCCCTCCACCCTGTGCTGCTCTCCCACTCCCCTTAGTTCATGTCCATGGGTCATATATATAAGTTCTTTGGCTTCTCCATTTCCTATACTATTCTTAACTTCCTCCTGTCTACTTTGTACCTACCATTTATGCTTCTCATTCCTTGTACATTTTCCCCCACTTTCCCCTTTCCTCCTCCCTGTTGATAATCCTCCATGTGATCTCCATTTCGGTGGTTCTGTTCCTGTTCTACTTATTTGCTTAGTTTGCTTTTTTTTTTAGATTTAGTTGTTGATAGTTGTGAGTTTGTTGCCATTTTACTGTTCATAGTTTTGATCATCTTCTTTGTCTTAGATAAGTCCCTCTACCTCCTATTGCTTCCATCTTTTTTTTAAAGATTTTATTTATTTATTTTTAGAGAGGGAAAGGAGGGAGAAAGAGAGAGAGAAACATCAATGTGCGGTTGCTGGGGGCCGTGGCCTGCAACCCAGGCATGTGCCCTGACTGGGAATCAAACCTGCGACACTTTGGTTCGCAGCCCACGCTCAATCCACTGAGCTATGCCAGCCAGGGCTTCTATTGTTTCCATCTTTAAAAAAATTATAACACTTTCTTTGTCCCATATCCCCTTGCAGCTATGGATTAATTTCCCTATTCCCCTAACAGTAAAATTCTCTAAAAGAGTTGTCATTTTTCACTTCTTCCTACTCTCCTCCCATTCTGTTTGTTCTTATGAAATATATTGGATATATCATAAAAAGAATATATACACTATATACATGAGTTATAAAGATATTAATATAATGAAAACCCAAGAACTCACAACCTTAACAAAGAACAACATTAATAATAGCATCTATCCCTGTATCATTTTCTGTCCTATTCCCCACCCCTGCCAGAAATTACCACTCTCCTAAGTCTGGTGTTTAACATTCCCTTGCTCATATTATATGTATATATATATATATGTGTGTGTGTGTGTGTGTGTGTGTACACACACATATATCACACATGTACACATTTGTGGAGATGTTTCTTTTACATTGTTTATTTGACTTGGTTGTGAGCTTTGTAAAAAATAGAATCATACTCTGTGTAGTCTTCTGTGACTCACTTTTTTCACTCATTATTGTGTTTCCAACATTCACCCATGTTTTATATGTATCTGTCACTTGTTCGTTCTCAAGGCTGTATAATATCTTGTTGGGTGATGGTAAAATAAATCATTCATCCATTTATCTTTTGATGGACCTTTGGATCATATACAGCATTTTCCTCTCATGGACATTCTTGTACATGTCTCCTGGTACACATGCAAACCCATTTTTCTATGGTATAGACCTAGAAGTGGAATTGACAGTTAATAGGACATGAAAATGTTCAGCTCAAGAAGACTGTGCTGGGGACTTCTGGTCAAGATGGCAGTGTAGGCAGACATGCTCGTCTCTTTGCACAACCACATCAAAATTACAACTAAAATATAGAACAATTATCACTCAGAACCATCAGAAATTGAACTGAATTAAAGCCTGACAACTAAAAAATTGAGTTGAATGGAACTGACAACTATGGAATTAAATAAACCACATCCATCCAGACTGGTAGGAGGGGCATTGACACAGAACAGGCTGGTCCCACAACCATGTGTGGTGGACAAAAATTTGGGAGGGATATCTTGTGAGCCAAGAGTCATAGTTCCATACCAGGCTCTCCAACCCAGAGTTCCAGTGCCAGGAAGATAAGTCCCCACAACTGGTTGCAAAAACCAGTAGGGATTGCATTGGTGGAAGAAACTTCTGGAGCCTCGAGCAGTTCCTCTTAAAGAACCCATACAGGGACTCACCTACTCAGACTCACCTCCTCTGAGCTCCAGCACTGGGGTAGCAGCTTGAAAGGCACCAGTGGCACACAGGGAGAAACTAACATGTTTGGCATCAAGGCTAGCAGAAGCCATTGTCCCTTTGCTAAGCCCTCTCCCCACAGAGCCAGCAAGCTGGTGCCATATCTGAAAATTCATCAACCTGGCTAACACTGTTTGACCCACGTTGGAGATCCCCAGAGACTGCCCCACCCAACTCATGGGCCCACCCAAGCTGCTTTTCCATATGAATGGCTGGTCTTGGCTCATGCTTCACAACTTCCTAAATCCTATCAAGCAACAGCTGGCTTCAGTGAGCCTCAGGCCAGGCACTGACAGCAGCAGCTTAGACTCACAGCTTGGCTTTGCCTGGGAATCTCTAAGCCCAGCACAAGTAGCAGCCATCTCAGATTGCTTTATAGGTCAGGCAGGGTACCAACAGGCAAAACACAGGTGGGGTCTGACCTTGGCCTACACCACCCAGGAAACCCCAAGGCCAGTGCACCCAGTGGACAGCTACAGACCACGTCAGCACACCACCACCCTGCTCCTGCACAGCTGACCCACCATGGAGGGCAGAGGTTGGTGGTCAGTGGTCACAGCCAGTCCTTGCAGCTGGCTGTCCTAAGTAAATCCCTCCCATTGACCTGCCAATAGCAACCAAGGCTCAACTACAAGAAGTGGGTGTACTCAGCCCACATGAAGGATGCACCTCGAGTACCCAGCTTGGGGTGATAGGGGAGACTGTGCCACTGGACCATACAGGACACCTACTACATTAGGCCACACTACCAAGACAGGGAGTCAAAGCAGCTGTACCTAATACATAGAAACAAACACAGGGAGGCTGCCAAAACAAGGAGACAAAGAAACATGGCCCAAATGAAAGAACAGATCAAAACTCCAGAAAAAGAGCTAAATGAAATGGAAAAAAGCACTCTATCAGATGCAGAGTTCAAAACAATGGTTATAAGGATGCTCAAGGAACTTAGTGAGGACCTCAGCAGCATAAAAAAGACCCAGTCAGAAATGAAGGATACACTAATTGAAATGAACAATTTACAGGGAAACAACAGTAGAGTGGATGAAGCCAAGAACCAAATCAATGATTTGGAACATAAGGAAGCAAAAAACAACCAATCAGAACAAGAAGAAAAAAGAATTTAAAAAAATGAGGTTACGATGAACAGCCTCTGGGACAAATTCAAGAGGTCCAACATTCACATCATAGGGTTGTTAGAAGGAGAAGAGAGAGAGCAAGATATTGAAATCTATTTGAAAAGATAATGAAAGAAAACTTAGCTGATTTGGTGAAGAAAATAGACTTGCAAGTCCAGGAAGCACAGAGTCTCTAACAAGATGGATACAAAGAAGCCCACTCCAAGACACATCATAATTAAAATGCCAAAGGTTAAAGATAAATAGAGAATCTTAAAAGCAGCAAGAGAAAAGTTAGTTACCTATAGAGGAGTTCCCAAAAGACTGTCAACTGATTTCTCACAAGAAACTTTGCAGGCTGGAAGTGATTGGCAAAAAATATTTAGAGTCTTGAAAAGCAGAGACATGTAACTAAAATTGCTGTACCCAGGAAAGCTATTATTTAGAATCAAAGGGCAGATAAAGAGCTTCCTAAACAAGAAAAAACTAAAGGAGTTTATCATCACCAAACCATTATTATATGAAATGTTAAAGGGAATTATTTAAGGAAAAGAACAAGATCAGATCTATGAACAATAAAATGGCAAAAATACATATCTATCAACAATTGAATTGTAAAAACAAACTAAGCAAACAAGAAGAACAGAGACAGAATCATAGATATGGAGAGCATTTAATGATTGCCAGATGAGATGAGTGGGGGGTATGAAGGAGTGGGTATAGAGGTGAGGGGATTACGAAGTATAAATAGGTAGTTACAGAATACCCATGTGGATGTAAAAAAGTACAGTATAAGAAACAGAGTAGCCAAAGAACTTATGCGCATGACTCACGGACATGAATGATGGTGGGGGGATTGCCTGAGGTCATGGGGGGTACTGGGTGGAGGGGGGAAAGAGGTAAAATTAGGACAAGTCTAATAACATAGTCAATAAAGTATAATTAAAAAATAGAAAAGATTGTGCCAAAATGTATACTATTTTATTATTTTAAAAATTTTATTATTTTTAGAGGGTGGGAAGGAGAGTAAAAGAAAGGGAGAGAAACATTGATGTGAGAGAGAAAGATTGATGGTTGCTTTCCATATATATCCTCATGAGGGACCAAACCTGCAACCCAGGCATGTGTTCTCACCAGGAATTGAACCAGTGACCTTTGGCTTTGCAAAACAACGCTCAACTGACTGAGCCATGCCAGCCAGGGCCCAAAATGTATTTTAAACTGATAGTACCAAATTTATACACCTTTTAGCAATTTATAAGCAATCTTATTGTCCCACAGCCTAATGAATACTTGATTATTTCCGCCCTGGCTGGCATAGCTCAGTGGATTGAGCACCGGCTGCGAACCAAAGCATCGCAGGTTCAATTCCCAGTCAGGGCACATGCCTGGGTTGCAGGCCACAGCCCCCAGCAACCACACATTGATGGATATCTCTCTCTCTGTCTCTCTCTCTCTCCCTCCCTTCCCTCTCTAAAAATAAATAAATAAAATCTTAAAAAAAATACTTGATTATTTCCCACTTTTTAGTTTTTGTCATAGTGAGTGTAAAGTGATACCTCGTTGTGGACTATATTAACATTTTTCCAGTCACTAATGTGTTTGAGCATCTTTTCATGTTTACTGGCTGCACATGTTTCTTCTTCTGGGAAATGACTGTTAATACCTTGTGCCCATTTTAAAAATTACTATTTTTATCACTTTTATTGATTTGTAGGAGCTACTTAGTTATTTGGATACTCATTATTTGTCAGTTATCTATGTTGAATATTTTCTGTCAGTTGGTGGCTTATTTTTTTCTTTGTGGTGTCTTTGCAGCAGAAATTCCTAATTTTAAAGATGTTATTTATTTATTTACTAGAGAGAGGGGAATGAAGGGAGAAAGAGGAGAAAAACATCAATGTGTGAGAGAAACAGATTGACTGCCTATCGCACCCCCCAAACTGAGGACCTGGCCCACAACCTAGGCATGTGCCCTGACTGGGAATTGAACCAGCCACCCTTCAGTTCCCAGGCTGGTGCTTAATCCACTGAGCCACACCAGCCAGGGCAGAAATTCCTAATTTTAATTGTATTGAAAATTCAGTGTTTTTCTCTACAGATAACACTTTTTTGTGTGTTGTCTTATATAACCTAAGGTCTTAAAGATATTCTTTATTTTTTTCTAATAAAAGTTTAAAAGTTTGCCTTTCACATTTAGTCCTTAACAGAAATTGATCTTTGTGTGGTATAAGGGTATAAAGTAGGGAGTCAGTTTTATTATTTTCCATGTGAATAGCCTAGTGATCTGAAGTGACATCTCTGACACACTTCAAGCTTCTGTATTTGTATAGGTCTGTTTCTGGAATTTCTATTCTTGGCTAACTTTTTGTCTCTAACCACAGTACAATAATTACTTTAGCTTCATAAAGAATCTTGCTATTTGATAAAGTAAAATCTTCCCATTTTATTCTTCTTCAGGAATATCATATATTCTTGGCCCTTGTTATTTTAAATACATTTCAGCATCAGCTTGTTATGGTCTATAAAAATATTGGAATTGCAGTGGATCTATAGATTAGTGAATTAATATGTTTATGACGTTGAATCTTTCCACCTATGAATATGACATATCCTTTTATTTTAAATAAATTCTTAAATATCTTTTGGTACTGCTTCGTAATTTTCTACATAAGGTGTTGTGTATTTTTTTCATTCCTTTTATTTTTAAAATTATTTTTATTTATTGAATTTATTGGGGTGATGTTGGTTAGTAAAGTTATATAGGGTTCAGGTGTACAATTTTATAATACAGGTGTTGTATATCTTGTGTTAGATTTATTCCTTGGTATTTATGTGTTTTGCTCCTATTATAAATGAGATCTTGTTATGTAATGTGTTTATTATTTTGCAGGGGTATAGAAATGAAGTTCAGTTTTTAATACTGATATTATAGCCATTCACTTTGCTAAACTTATTATTTTTAAGCAAATTTTTTACTTATTGATTTAGAGAGAGAGAGTAAGGGGGAGGAGAGAGAGAGAGAGAGAGAGAGAGAGAGAGAGAGAGAATTTTTTATTCTACCCATTCCTGTATTCATTGGTTTATTCTTATTTGTGCCCTGACCAGGGATCAAGCCTGCAACCTGGGCATGTCTTAATGATGCTCTAACCAACTGAGATACCCGGCCAGGGCCAAACTTTTTATTTTATAATAATTTTATAGTAATAGAAAAGTAAATAAAGAGATAGTGCAGAGAGTTCCTGTATATTCCTTACCATAGTATAGTTGTCAAAATTGAGAAAGCAATATTGATATATTACTAGTAACTAAACTTCAGACTTTGTATGGATTTATCACTTTTCCCACTAATGTCCTCTTTCTGTTGTGGGCTCCAATTCAAAATACTGCATTGCATTGAAGTTGTCATGCCTCTTTAGTGTCCTCTGGTCTATGCCAGCTCCTCAGTCTTTCCTTGTTTTCCATGACCTTAACACATTTAAGGTGTACTATAGAATGACCCTAAATTTGGAAATGTCTGAAGTTTTCCTGATAATTAGACTGGGATTATTTTTGGAAAA
Source organism: Phyllostomus hastatus (assembly GCF_019186645.2). Lineage (NCBI taxonomy): Eukaryota > Metazoa > Chordata > Mammalia > Chiroptera > Phyllostomidae > Phyllostomus > Phyllostomus hastatus. Next base: position 2,490,689 of record NW_025333499.1, on the reverse strand, counting down.
AACACCGCAGAATTGAAGTGCCCTTTTCATCACATCATATCAGGGGTACGTGATATCCCCATGCCATCACTGCTGATGCTGACCTTCGTCACTTGGTTAAAGTGGTTGCCAGGTTCATCCAATGTAAAGTTGCTATTTCTCCCATTTCCTTCTCTGTTCTTTGGAAGAATCTAGCCCACCTGCAAGGAGAGGGAGAGGAATTAAGGTCCACCTCTGAAAGGGGATGTATTTACATATATTACTTGGAACTCTTCTGTAAAAAAAGATTGTTTTCTTTTCTCTTATTTATATATTTATATGTTTATTTATTCAGGTACCTATTTATATCTGTGCATATTTATGCATATTTATTTAATATAATCAGAGTTTAATCTAACATATTAAATTTATTTAATATAATGAACTCATGCATATTTATTTAATATAATCTGATTTATAAATCCAATACTACTGTGTGTTGTCTTGTTGCTCAAGTTGTTCCAGCTTTGGCCACTGGGTTTCTTTTTGAGGACAGCTCCTGTGTCCTTTTGACATGCCTCCATCCTTTTGTTTTTTAGCACTTCCTTGCTGGCACTGCAAGATGCTTCCTACTCATCTTGTATTTTCCTGCCCCAAACCCTGGAATCCTCCATTTCGCAACAAGGCACAGTTCCTTTCAAGTTGTCTGCATATTCTTTTGTGTTTTCAACATTAACAACTATGTCAGCTATAAGTATTGACAGTTTTGTTTTTTCTTTTCTAATCTTTATGCCTTTAATTTATTTTTCTTGTCTTACTAATGTGGACAAGACCTCTTAGTAAGACAAGACACTATTGAATAGAAAAGATGTTAGTGGGCATCCTTGTCTTGTTGGATATTTTAGAGGAAACATCACTAACCTTATCCTGTTAAGAATGACAAGTTCTCTGGGAGAGGGGAAGGAGGAAAAAAAATGAATGACAAGTTCTGCCCTGGCTGGCGTGGCTCAGTGGGTTGAGCATCTTCCTGCAAAGCCAAAGGTTGCCAGTTCAATTCCCAGCCAAGGAACATACCTGGGTTGCAGCCAATTGATGTTTCTCTCCCTCTCTTCCTCTCTACCTTCCCCTCACTCTAAAATAAAGAAAGAAAATCTTTTTTAAAAAGAATGACAAGTTCTATCCTGTTACTTTATGCTAACAAGTTTTTATTATTGTTTTTAAATCATGAAAGGGTATTGAATTTTTTGTCAAATACCTTTTCTGGTTCTTAGGATGATTATGGTTTTTTTCCTCTAATAATGTGATAATGTGTTAATGCCATTGATAGATTTCCCTCATGTTAGACCACCTTTGAATTTCTGTTATAAATACAACTTTGTTCTGATCTTTTTCTTTTTATACAGTAGTAGGTTTAGTTTGTTAATATTTGTTTAGGATTTTTATGTCTGTGTCCATGAGTGAAACTGGTCTTTGGTTTTCCTTTCTCATGCTTCCCTTATTTGCTTTTCACCTCAAGTTCTGCTGGTATCATAGAATGAATCAGTGTTCCCTTTTTTACAGAATTCTGCAAGATGCTACATGGTATTAGAATGGTCTATTAAGTGGAATTTTCCTATAAAACTATCTTGGTTTGGTGTTTTCTTTTTTAAAACTGAATTAATATTAAACTTCTAAATAAAGTCTTTTCAGATTTTTAAATGAGAAATTTGAAAACTGCCTCCATAACATGTTTATTTTATATGAGGTTTTTATGCTTGATATGGCTACACACAAATTCTGATCAAGACTTTTTAATGATGTGTTCTTTAAGGTTTTCAATAGTTATGGTCAACAAAAACCTAAGTACAAGTAGGTGATAAAGTATTTAAAACCAATTTTTAAACTATTCATAAATGTTTAACAATTGAAATGGCATCTGACAGCTTTTCTTTTTGTTTCATTGACAAATATATCATTCAAATGTCTCGTGATTGTGTAATTAGACTTCAAACCAATTGAACTCTTACATATAAATTATTTCAAAATAATAATGAAGCTCTTATTTGCAGAACATGCATCATTGTTAGAACCATCACCTGCAGCTAGCCTGGACACCATTAAAAGGGCCCATCAGCTGCAAATGGATAAAAGTATCTGATATTTGTGAAGACAGAGTCTCAGAGCTTCTACCTGGAGTTAACTCTCTAGAAGCTCCAGCTTAGCCTTCCTGCACCCAGCCCCACCCCAACTAGTCACAAGTTGGCTGTGTATGGTGTTTCTTGGCAACGAACACAGACTCTTCCAGCAGTTCCACAGGCCCTTTGTCTTCAGTGAGCAGAAGATTACAGAAACTGGCTACTGAAGAGGCTGTCCAAGTGACTGAACTCCTTCTTGGCCTGACTTAGCACACTTATACTACAGAGCAGTAACTGAGTGCTGGATGTTACTCATTTGTGCTCACCACCTACAGGTACGTAGAGAGATTTGTCAGACCTTGTTTCACTAAGGGTCACCCTCCAAGGATCTCTACAGGAGGCTGCATATAGAGAGAGGCAGGCTTCCTAGGGTCTCCACTGCCTTAGGTTCCACATGGACACCTCCAGGGCTGAGGGAATTTGTATCTCTTTACCTACCTGTAATCCACGTATCAACTAGAAAATTCTGCCTCCTGCTATTTTTGTTTGTTTGTTTGTTTATTCATGTATTCATTTTTGGTAGGAAAAGTTTTAACTGCTGCTTCAATTTTCTTAGTAGGTAGAGGACTATTCAGGATTTCTTTTTCTTCTTGAGTTAGTTTTGGTAAGTTAAAGTTTTCTAGGAACTGGTCCATTTTGTCTGAATTCTCAAATTTATTGGCATAAACTTCCCTTATTTTTTATTCTCTGCTGTATATAATCTGTAGTTATGTCTTTTTCATTGCTGATATTGGTTATTTGTGCCTTCTCGCTTTTTTTCTTGATAAATCTCACCAGAGGTTTGTCTATTTTATTAGTCTTTTCAAAGAACCAACTTTTGGCTTTGTTGCTTCTCTCTATTTTGTCTTTGTTTTCTATTTCTTTAATTTCTGCTCTTATCTTTTTTGACCTCCTTCCTTCCACATTTTTTGGATTTATTCTGTTGTTCTTTTTCTGATTTCTTAAATTGGATACTGAGTTCATTAATTTTCAGGCTTCCTTGTTTTATGATTTGTGCATTTAAGGATATAAATTGCTCTCTAGACATTGCTTTTCTATAAGTTCAGATGTGTTGTATTTCATTATTGTTCAATTCCAAGTACTTCAACTTTCCATCTTGCTTACTTCTTTAACCTGTAAGTTATATAGAAGTATGTTTTTAAATTTCTAAATGTTTGTGGATTTTTAAATTTAGCTCTTTGTTATTGAAATCTGTCTTAATTGTGTTATGCTCAGAGGATGTGGTCTCTGTGATAACAACTCTGAAATTTATTGAGAATTGAATATGGCTTAGTACATGATCAATATTTTTGAATGTTTCCTATGTGTTTTATAAGAGTGTATATTCTCTAATTGTTGAATATAGAGTTCTACATGTCTATTATCAAGTTTGTTAATTATATTGTTCAAATTTTCTATACTGCTTTTTTGGGTAATTATATACCAATATTGTAAGAAGTATGTTAATATTCAACTCTGATGGTGGATTTGTCTATTTCTCCATGTTCATTATTAAAATTTTATATATTTTGAGAATATTTTATTAGGAATATTCAAATTAAGAATTATATATTCCTGGTAAATATGTAATGACCCTCTATTCCTGATAATGAATTTTTTCTTGGAGTCTATTTAATCTTACATTATATAACAACACAAACTTTTCTTCTTGCTAGGATTTATGTGGTATATAATTTTCTATCCTTTAACTTTCAACATTTTCATGTTCTTATACTTTAATTACATCTCTTGGGAATGGCATATAGCTGGACCTTTTTAAAAAGGTAACCTGATGATCCTTGTTTTTTAATAGGCAAGTTTAATCTGTTTACATTTACTGTGATATATTTGGACTTGTTTCTACCATCATACTTTTTTATTTCTATTTCCTAACACCATCTTTTCTATGCTTAATTTTTCTCTTTTCTTGCTTGCTTTTTTAGTTTTGAGATTTGTTTATTTGCTTTCTTATTAAATGTTTTTCCTCCCTACTGTTTAGAATTTATATTTTTCCTATTTTTTCTGTGGTTACCCTTGAAATTTTACCATGCATGTTTAATTTATAAGGCCTAAAGTTCTCCTTCTTGAAGAACACAGGAACCTTCAACTGTAGGAATGTCTCTCTTGACCACATGCTATTGTGTTGACTGTGTTAGTTCTTTTTTTTTCTAACCTCATAAATTTTACATCATCATTAGTATTTTTTTATATGCACGATGTTTGTTTGGATTTACATGCATACATTTTTGCATATCAGACCATCATTCTGGGATCATTTTCCTTCATTATGAGTACAATGTTTAGATGCTCTTTTAGTACAGGTCTCTGGGTGTTAAATTCTCCCAGTCTTTGTTATATGTAAATGTCATTTTATCTTCAAAGATAGTTTGTTATAGGTATTTAGAAGTCTGCTATCAGTCTAATTGCTGGATAGGGGCTTGGTAGTTGTTTTTGTTTTCTTATATTCTGGCTACCTTTATGATTTTCTCTCTCTTTTTATTGGAGGGGGATGTACAGGGGGCTCTTCAGTTTTATTTTAAAATGTTTAGGCATGTGTTTCTTTTTCATGTATTCTGCTTTGGAAATGTGCTTGCTTCATACATCTGAATTTGTCTTTTTCATAATTTCTGGAAACTTCTTAGCCATTATTTCTTCAAATATTGCTTTCTCCCATTATTTATATATTTTCTTTCTAAAAATACAGTTAGTCATATTTTTTAACTTCTCATTATATCTTCCACATATTATAACATCTTTTTGATATTTTCTGTCTCCTTGTCTTCCTACACTTCATTCTGGGAAGGAACTTTCTTTTCTTTTTTTTAAATATTTTATTTATTTATTTTTAGAGAGGGAAGGGAGGGAGATAGAGAGAGAGAGAAACATCAATGTGCAGTTGCTGGGGGTCATGGCCTGCAACACAGGCATGTACCCTGACTGGGAATCGAACCTGCAACACTTTGGTTCGCAGCCCGTGCTCAATCCACTGAGCTATGCCAGCCAGGGCTAGGAAATTTCTTTAGATATATCTTTCAGTTTACTGATTCACTCTTTAGCTATGTCTTATCTGCTATTTAATCTGTCCACTGTTCAACAATCATATTTTTCATTTGTAATAAGCTCCATATATTTCACTTTCTAATCTGCCTAGTCATCCCTAATAAACTGTTGTTGCTTGCTTGTCTTTGTGGTTTCATCTGTTATTTCTTTAAACATTTTATGTAATTTTTGTTCAACCAATAATCACTGTTTACATAAATATGACATTGTAAATATTGTGTACATCTGAACCACATATATACTCTGATTATATATCCTTTGTTGTATACTTTTTTGCTTTCCTAGTAATTGTATTTTTCTTTGTCTGGTGTTGTAATACCTATTACTAATTATTCTCTGAAATTCTTTTTAAAATCCATTTCAGATTAGGTCGCTCCTCTGCTGAAAATTCTCCCATGGCTCCCAGCTCCCTCAGAATAAAAACCGAAGTCCTTCACCTGGCCCAAAAATCCCTACATAGTCTGGTTCCCATCCCCTTTCTGACTTCATGTCCTATCATTCTCCCCATCACTCACTATTTATTCTCCAGCCACACTGGCTTCCTTGCTATTACTCAAACATGTCAAGTGCCCTCCCTCTTCAGAGGCTTTATATTTGTTGTTCTCACTGCCTGGAACACTCTTCTTCCCAGATAATTTGATGACTTGCCCAGTCACTTCCAGTATATAAGTGTCACCTCCTTAGAGAAGCATTCCCTGAACAGCATATCTAAACTAGTCCCATTCACCTACATTTTCTATCCCCTTATCTTACTTTTTGTCTTATGTTTTTATACAAAGTACTGATCACCACCAGATATATTTCATATTTATTTGTTGTGATTAGTGTCTGTCTCTCTCCAATAGACTGTAAGCTGCACAAAGCAGGGACTTTTGTTCACTGTTGTATCCCCAGTGCTAAGAACAGTACATAGTAATATCTAGTAGATGCTCAATAAATATTTGTGGAATAAACTGAATGAATGAATTAATGTGGATGATAGAGAAATGCTTTGAAAACTAGGCTAGGCATGAAGGCCTTTCATGACATGCTGAGGAGCTTAGATGTCATTATTCAGATGTCATTATTCAGAAAGCTGTGATGAAGCAGTGAGAATAGCTCCTGAGTTCTTTTGAGAAGCAAGTTCGCAGTTGGTATGGTGGTGACAATGCCCCATGTTCTCTGACTGACTCTATACCCTGGGGCTCCCAAAGGTGGACCTGCCTCTTTCTCAGACAGCCTTCAAACTGCTGTGTAGTAGTGCCAAACCAAAGACCCAGTTCTCACAGGGCCTTCTGATCCCAGCTAGGATCCCCATTTCTCTTGCCCTATAAGGAACTGTTCCTTGGTTCCCAGGACAAGAAGATTGCCCCATTAGACCTTTTCTGCGGTGCTTGGTGAGGGTGGAGTGCAGGAGCTGGTACAAAGTCTTACACATGGTAAGTGCTGTTATAATGTTGGACACCACAGGAAAGTAAGTTTTACCTCCAAAACCCCTTTTTCCACTGTTAAGGCTGCAACAGATTATGAGGTTTTAGTCCCAGCTTTTCCCCTAAGGTCCTTGCTAACCAATGTGGCTCCAGTGTTTCTGTCCACTTATGACTGGATATTAATTCTGTTGTGTAACGTCTAACCTACTCCCATAGTTTTTTGTCACCCACTAATTTCTCAGAATGCTATAAATATACAAAGGGCCCTGTGGCTAGCCACTACAGATATCCCTGTCCAGGCAAACATTAATTCATTAGTCATTACTAGTATAATCCAACCAGCTATAAGTTCAGTTGAGCAAAATTAACTTACCATCTATTATGTGTCAGGTCTGCTCTGCACTGAGTACACAGAGATGAACAAGGTATGTTCCCAGACACAGAACCATAATTTCAGTGTGGCAGGGACAATAGTGGATACAACAGACTGTGGGATCCCCTAGGGAACATAGAACCCAGCTCAGGGGGCCAGGGAAGTTTTCTTAGAAGAGATGGCATGTGTACTTAGCCTTAAAATATGAGAAGGAGACTTCTGGATGACTAACAAGGGGAGAGGATGGCAGTTCAGGCAAAGTGTACAGCATGAGCAAAGACCCAAAGATGGGAAGCAGCGCAGGTGCACCAAGCTGCCTAACTACATCTACCGTTCATGTGTCTTTCTATGAGGTCATCGTAGGAGACTCTGGCACATACCAAAATCCAAATATGAGGAGTTTGTGACCTCCCCTAACATGCTAATCTGTTAATTCTTCAGAAAGGTAATGAAAAGTTTGTCAGACATGACTGTCTTTGTGCATGTTTACACCAGCTTTCAATGTTCCTGGCTTCCTTATCTAGACCATGGTGTTCATATGGCCTGCTTCCTTTAGAACCCGCTGTGGTTGGGGTCATTTGGAGTTTCCCTCAGGCCCATGTGTGGAGATCTCCTTATACAGAGATATTTCTCTGACTCCTGACACCACCCATAGTATAGACAACCTCATCTTTCAAGGAATGGACAGGGCCTGCTCATCTTGTCCTCAGACACTGGTGTTCATCTCCTCTTGGGCTTCATTCACACCCATAATCTAAGACAAGTGAGTGGTGCAGCCTGGCAGGCCGGTTTGCAAAGCATGGTACCCCCATATCTTGGTTGTGTGACCTCACACCTGTCCTCTCTAAGCATCAGTTTTCTCATCAGTGATAAGGATCTACCGCCCCCTTGGACAGTTCTTGTGGGTGTTAAGAGTATTGGTAAAGTACCTCGCACCTGGCCACCATTTACTGAACACCTACTGCTATCACTATTAAAGGGAGAACAGCATCACAGTTAAAAACACAACTTGTAGATCAAGACCAATGTCAGTTTGGATTGCAGCTAAGCTACTTACTAGTGTTGTGACCTTGGTCAACTTTTTAGCTTTTGTTTTAACGTTTGTAAAATAAGGTGCATGTGCCTACCTCAGAGCTGTGGGTATTTTTATAGGAGTGTATAACATGTAAGTTGGGGGCCTTCACAGACCTCAGGGCCCTCTCCACCCTGCTCTCTCCAGAGACCCCTACCCCTGGTGACCTACCCCTTTCCCAGCCTCCTCCTCCCTCTAAAGCTGGAAAAGCACTGAACTGCTCTCTCAGAGTCACAGAGCCACGTTGTTATGGGAGCTTTCTAATGTTCAACTGCTCTTGCATTTCTGGAGTTAGACCCCACATTTTCATGTTGTATTAAATCTTTTTCTACTCATCCTAGATTTGGTTTGCTAATAAATTATTTAGGATTTTTGCATCTTTGGTCATCTACAATATTTGGTCAAGGTTATAGTAGGCTCATTCAATAAATAAATTCATTTTCTAGGAATTGGTCCAATTCATCTGATTTTAAATTTAATTATACCCTCTTGTTTTTAATTTCTGCTATATATTTGAAATTGCTTATATTGTTTATTTTTTTCTTTTTTTTGATTAGTGCCCCCAGAGATTTTTTTAGTCATTTGCCTTGAAATCTTACCATACGTATTTAACCTAAAGTCGACACTTCAACATTATAATCCCCTATACAAATAATATAAGGACTTTATAAAACACTGTCTCCCAATTTACAAGTTATTGCTGTCTACTATTTTAGTTCTTCCTTTTCCAAGGAAGTCATTAACATACACACAAAATAGACATTAATATTATTTTATGCAGACAGTGTTTGCTTATATTTAAATACTTCTTTACTAATTTATCTGCTTACCTTCCTTATACTTCAGACCTCATTTTTGGGGATGACTTTCCTTCTGGAAATATATACTTAGAAGATTCTTAACAGAAAACTGTCTCAATCTGTATTTATCTGTGCATGCCTTTATTTCACTTTATTCTTGAAAGGTAGATTTGCTGGGTCCTCAATTTTCAGTTACCTTTTTTCTCTTAACACTTAGAAGATATGGCTCTGCCTTCCTGTTTCCATTATTGCTATTGAGAGTTTGCTCCTATGTAATTGTTTTGTTTTTTAAAAAAAAAGATTTTATTTATTTATTTTTAGAGAGAGGAAGAGAGAGAGGAAGACAGGAAGAGAAACATCAATGTGTGGTTGCCTCTCATGCCCCCCACTGGGAACCTGGTCCGAAACCCAGGCATGTGCCCTGACTGGGAATCGAACTGGTGACCCTCTGGTTTGCGAGCCAGCACTCAACCTACTAAGCCACACAAGCCAGGGCTGTTTTGGGTTTTTAAGTAGGTGTTCTTTTTCTCTGGCTGCTTTGAGGATCCCTCTTTGATTATTGCTTAATTCTAAGAGCTTTTTGTTATTGTTGTTCTCTAAGTGTTTCTTTTTATAGAGTCCTAATGTTGCTTCATGAACACAGTTTTTTGGTCACTCTGAGGATGTCAAATAAGCATTTTTTAAGTGTTCTTTTCCCTGCATAGTTTTTGTTTCCAAATATGTATATTTGGGTGTTAGCATCAGTGACAAACTCTCACTGATGCCAGATTTGTCCAAAGGTACCACAGATACCAAAGACATGATATATTCTGAAGCCTTGGAGTGTGTATAGATAGTGGGAGTGAGGGGGAAAGGGCCCCTCTACTAGTGTACAAGCATGGGTCAGTGCCACCATTCTGTCACCTGAGAGCACGTTAGTATGGTGACTATGGATCCACACTACCTGAGTTCAAATCCTGGGTCTGCCATTTCATAGTTGGGCAAGTCACTTAACCACTACAATTCTTTAGTTTCATCTTCTATAAAAATGATAATAACAATAGTGTTTATTTCATAGGGTGATTGAAAGTATTAAATGAGTTGATATATATAACATGTTTAGAATAGTGTCTGGTATACAGTATAAGCACTGTATATTTGTTTGCTGTTCTTACCATTTTTACTTTTGTCCTGAGGACATTGAAAGGAGAAGAGTTTCTATGGTACCGTGAGGAAAGCACAAAGTATATCCTGCCGCATGTCTTCCCCCAGTATCTTGGAAACAAAAGCCATTCACAAAAAAACACAAAGCCAGGAATCTGAAGCAATTATTTGGGCAACTTAGAGTGTAGGATATCAAGTGCATCAGGTAGTCAGGTACTAAGAGACTTTAAAGGGTGTGATGACTCTTTAGGCTGGGGACATACATTTGTTCAGGGGCAACGCTGCTGCCAGGAGTTGATTCACAGTTCACAAGTAGGATTAACCATATCAAAAATGCTTTCAATCTCTGTTCCAAATTCCTTTGGGTCCTCTCTAAGGTGGGGAAAAGTCCCAGCCTCAGTAACCATCACAGACACAATTCCTATGATCATCTCAATAAATGCAGAAAAGCGTTTGACAAAATTAAACAGCTGTTCCCAATTAAAAAAAAAACAGTATTTTGGCATACTAGGAATAGAAGGGAACTTCCTTGACCTGAGAGAGGGCATACACTGAAAGCCCAGAGCTAACATATTTAGTGGTGAAGAACTAAATGCCCCACCCCCAAGATCAGGAACAAGACAGGGCTATCTGCTCTCACCACTTCTATTCAGCATTATACTGGAGGTTCTTGCCAGTTCAATCAGGCAAGAAAAGGAAATGAAGGGCATCCAGATTGGTAAGGAAGAAGTAAAACTGTACTTGAAGATGACATCATTTTCTATGTAGAACATCCCATTGAATCTACCAAAAAACAACAGCAGCAATGAAAACACTACTACAACCAATAAGTAAAGCCAGCAAGTTGCAAGCTACGAGGTCAATATACACAAAACAATTGTACATACCAACTGTATATAGCAATGAAAAGTGGGACATAGAAATTTTTAATATTCCAGTTATAATAACATCTAAAAATGTGAATTAGGAATAAATATGGCAAAAATGAATCTGACAAGCTGATCATAAAATTTATATGGAAATAGTAATGCCTGTATAGTAATGACATATAAACAGTAATTTATATGTCAATAGTAATGACAGGGTACAGAAGCCCTGGTTAGGGTCCAGCCTTCCCACAGAATCAGGATTATCAGTGGAGCCCACATAGAAAGGAAAAACAGTGATGATGGGGAGTTCCACAAACATGTGTTCAAGGGATATGAACAAACAATTTCCTGATGTGGAAAACCCAATAAGCTAACAGGCATAATAAAGATGCTCAAATGCATTAGTTATCAAAAAAATACAAAAGAAAACTACAATAAAGTTTGGTTGGGGACCACTTTGTGTGGTTTGCGGAAACTAGCCCTGCGCAAGCAAGCCCTTGAAAGACGCCTGTTAAGTCTTGACCAGAATGCTGGGAATGCTGGATGCACGCAAGACCGGATACTGGTACTAAGGGTTCCCGTGGGAAATCAGACCTAAAGAATGCATTATACCCCTTGAGGCTTGCTTTGCTTTGTATAGTCCTGTTGCCATGAATCAGTTATCTGAACCCAAAATAGAAGGAATGATTTCCTGAACTCATGAACCATGCCTTAAGGACCATCTGGCATCAGTGTGTCTAATAGACCCTGTCCTGAGGCAATGTCTGTGTTCCTTCAACTGTTACCTATAAACAATATCTGTTTTCTGTAACTATGGCATTTAGACATTGATTGATGAGTTTTTGATGCATACTGTATACCCCTGCACATACCTATCCCAATAAAAGTCATTTCAGAGAAGTGCCCAGGGCATTTTCCACTAGAGGGAATCGCCACCCCCTTCCCCACCGGAACAACAGATTGTGCCCCAGACGACTTATTCTCATCCACGGAGGCTGGGAGAACTCCATAGAATGGGGCATCCCACAAAGTTTCACTTTAGATCTCATAGATGAGCAAAATTTTTAAAAGTTGAACCATGTCAAGCCCTGTAGTGAGAATGTGGGGGGCATAGGGAGCTTCATGAAATTCTAGAGATAGCGGGGGCTTTGGCATCCATCCCAGAGATGAATGTGGCAGTGAGCGGTAAAATTCAGTATCCCCATGGGCCCTCTGAAGATCCAGATCACACAGATCCAGAAAGGGCCACATAGGAGAGTGTTGACTATGATGTGGTTTGCAACAATGGGGAGTTCGAGACATTTTGGTTGCCCATCACTGGGGATGCGCACAAGAAAATAGTGAGGGATGCACTCTATAATCAGCCTTTCAGATTAGAGTGAAATGTACACAGAATAACACTGATGAGCTTCAGTACATAGATAGCACTGAGCCAAAAAATAATATGCCACATAACAAAACACTATTCACAGAAGTTACAAATGCATGTGTATACACACCAAATATACACCTTACAAGAACTCAAAACAAAAGGATATAGGCCCCTGGCAGGGTTGCTCACTTGGTGGGAGCATCATCCCACACACCAAAAGGCTGGGGCTTGATTCCTGGTCGGGGCACATACTTAGGTTGTGAGTTCAATCTCTGGTTAGGTCGTGTGTGGGAGGCAGTCAATCTACATTTCTCTCTCCCTTCCTCTCTCTCTAAAATCAAATTTAAAAAAAAAAAAACATATCCTAAGGTGAGGAGTTAAAAAAAAAGTATGTGGATTAAATACATTAAAATAAATGCCAGGGCTTGGGGAGGGTTGGGAGTTTGCAATAAACAAAACAAGAAAAGGATAAAGAAAAAAATTAAGTGGATACTCCCTTATCTTAGGTCACCCACTCCATGACATTCATCCTTTAGAGCAGGGGTGTCAAACTCATGTTCACCGGGGGCCACATCAGCCTTGCAGTTTCCTTCGAAGGGCCAAATGTAATTTTAGGACTGTATAAATGCAACTACTCCGTAGCAGTTCAGTGAGAGCTTGGTGCTGCCACCGGGTAGAAACAAGGTGCCGGGCCAGATAAAACAAGGTGGAGGACTGGACTCAGCTCGTGGGCCTTGTGTTTGCCATCTGTGCTTTACTATCTACTCTTCACTAAACAGGAAATACCCACACCTGTTGTGTGTTAACCTCAGGACAGAATTCCCAGGTGAGCCTGCTTCACAGTGCCTGTACTGGGCTCAACTTGACCACATGCTGCTGAAGCTCCTACAACCCCCCCCCACTTTAAGCACGACTGCAGCCTGGGTCAGGGGTGGACATGCATTCCACCCCACAGAAGTTATCTGCTACCATCTACTCTTGGGGGGAAAGGGGGTCATGGGGAGATTAGAAGTTGGAGGGGCCTGCTCCCTGTCAAACCGTATTGCTACTGGACAACTCATTTCTGGTCCACACAGCAGTCCCGCGGGCGCCCTGACTGTGGTGAGCCAGGTGTTTCATGCCCTAGACTCGCACATGACCTCACCCACTGACTTCCTCAGAAGCACCTCTTGCAAACCCTTCCGGAAGCTGAAGTCAGTCTGTGACTGACAGACTCTGTTCAGCTCATCCTCTCCTGGGTATCTTCACCTAAGAGTAACTTCAGTAACCAACAGGGTGTGTCCTTGTCACTCGAGTTTTCAAAATAAAACAATGTATTGTTTAGGGATACATACACAGGAGGCAAAACTTTCAAGAAGACCAAAAAAAATGAGAACATCAAGGTCAAGGTAATGGCTTCCTGTGGGGCAGGGGAAGGAGGTATGTGAAGGGAAACAGGAGGCTTCTCAAATACTGTAACCTTCTAGTTCTTAACCTGGTTGGTAGGCATATGGGCATTATATTATTCGTCCTTAAACTGTGTACGTTTCAAAAACTGTGCCATATGTTGAATGTATTTAAAATTTTAAAAGAAACACAGTTTTCAAACCTAACATATACAACTGACTGAACACAGAATCAAAGAGAATCACAATAAACATCAGAATATCTGCCTATGGAGGAAGAGGGTTGGAAATGGGAATGGAGAATGACAAAAATGGAACATATGAATAAATAAATAAAACATACACATTGTACATATGAGAGACAATAATGTGACTATGAACTAGTTTCTTCTACTTTCTGCACCTGAATATTGAATATGATAAAGATGCCAGCCTTTATTATATCTAATTGGTCCAAAACCAATAGCTATAAAGCCAAATCGCAAAATGCTCCAAAGATTATTATAAGTGAGTGGTTGCTACAGAAGGTTTTCCAAGGTGGAGAATTTCGAAGGCCCCTCTGAGTGGTCTTTTCCCCAAAGTGTCATCTGTGGACTGCTGCCCAATGTTCCCGAAGGATTCCAAATGCAGCCCTTGGCCTATCATCCCATTTCACAATAAAATGCAAAACACCAGTGGAGAAGGGAAGGGACTTGGGGAGGTTGAAGAAGGTAAAGAGGGTCGAATGTATAGTGATGAATGGAGATCAAACTTTGGGTGATGCAATACACAGATAACGTATTATCGAACTGTTCACTTGAAGCATGTCATTAACCAATGTCACCCCAATAACTTTAATTTGAAAATAACAGGAGACTAAACTGCTGTCCTCACCAGAGGAAAAGACCAAACCCTCATACCTCAAAAGAATTACAGTCCCATGTTGGACTGTGTCTCAGAAATTGCCTCTCTAGTTTAAAAATGAGAAACAGAAACCTGGCTGTTGGAAAAATGAGTGCTTGAGTAAACCTCAGCGATCCTTGGCCTTGAAAAGGATCAGGTGGGTTACACTGAGTTTATTCAGATCACCTGTACCCACTCTATGCCTCCTTTTGTCCCCCAATCATAGTGTCCCTATCTTTACTGATGGGTGAATGGACATGTCCCCTTCAACACTAAGGCCGCCTATTCCATCCTGTCTCCCCATGCTGTTTGCCTCATCAGATCAGCTCTTTGCTGCCCTTTTAAATCATGATCAAGCCAAATATCCCATTTTGTAAATGTTCTCTATTACCATGAGATGCCTCAGTGAGGTATGTGCCTTCTCGCCTAAATCCGGTGTGTCTACTCACCTCTCAGGTAGAAATATTCCTTGCTAATTAAGCATGTTGTAGCCAGGTAGGCAATAGCCAGACCTCCCTAGGCCCATCTGTAACAACGTGGTCTGACCCACAATAGCCAGCTTTCTGAGTTGGGCCCTTGCAGAAGTCCCACTCAGCTCATGCACAGTTGACTTTAACAAGGGAGGCCAGCTGCTTCCGACACTCCCGTTAGAATCAAAATTACACAGCATATGTCGCCACCTTGCTGTCCCAGTGTGCACTTTAAAAATTGGCAGAAGACAGAAGAAACTCTCATCATGTCCTCCTGAAGCAGGATATCTTAATGCCAGCTCAGAGTCTATGCCATAGCCCCATACTCCTGGGAGGAAAGTCAGGCAAATTTCTTTCTAAGAGCAGACAAGTCTGTCCCCACGTCCAGGAACCACACCATGTTAGACAATGTGTCACCCCTTCCATGCCAGAGTTCTGAACCCACCATCATCGGGCTTCTTTGAGGTTGATCCGACCAACAGTTGGTTTCTCTGTTCAGGACTTCCCCAACTCCCCCAAACTCTGCCCTCTCCCACCATCAGCAACAGGTAATTTGGACTGTCCCTTCCTGGGTCCCGCCCTTTCTAGGGAAAGTAGACAGTGTTCTGTTGGTCCTCCATGTGTGATTCAGTGTCACCTGAGGGCAGTAACTTAATTTATCAGCCACTTTATACAAAAGATACAATGTATCTTTTCCTACCCTGAAATGGAATTCAATATTGATGGAATCTGCCTGCACACACAGTTCTTAAAAATCAAGAACTAACAATCCACTAACTTCAATATAGAGGGAATATACCAAGGGAATATCCCATGGTAATAGAGAGCCATTTCACAAAATAATTACTTTTCCTGCATCAATTGTGCTAATCTTCTGGCTTTTGCCCTTTAGACCATTTATATGGTCAATTTTGATGTTGAACCATAACATCCTTATATTTCTGGTCACTAGCTATACTTTTGTACACACTGTCAATGTCTGTTAGCTAACATTTTCTTTGGGATTTTTGTTTCATAAATGAAATGGCCATAGGATTATTTTTCATGAGTTATCCTTATCTGCTGTTGCAATCTAGGTTACAATAGACTCAAAACATGAAATGGATGGGCTTTGCTCACTTGTTACTATGTATAAGATCAGAAACTTGAAAGTTTGCTACAACTCACCCAGAAAACCAGCTGGGGTTTTTAAGGAGGGAGTTCTTTGACTATCACTGCAGTTTCCTTAATACTCACTGGAATATTCAAGACCCCTTGTTTCATGCCATTTTAGCACATATGTTTCCTTGGAATGTATGCTTGTCACCTAGGTTTTCTAATTCATTACCATGTCACTTATAATTCTCTTTTTAAAAGTCTATTTTGTCCATAGTTATTACCCCCTTTTCATTCCGTGTATTTGTTTTTAAATTTTCTCTGGTTTGTTTTTCTTGCTCACTCTTGTTGGAGGTGTGTCTCCCTTACTAGTCTTTTCAAAGACTAGCTTTGGTTTGGTCAGTTTTCACTGTTGCTTTGGTTCTCTATAATGTTGGTGTTATAATTTGGATCATCGAAAATTAAAGGAGTATCATCTGTGAATAACCTGAAGAAAAGAACAATCACCTAAAAACATAGAATGTTCAACTGGATTTAAATGATTTAAAGAGTGAAATAGAAATTCTGGCTAATGAGGAAAAAAAAACCACAATCTCTCCTCATCCATTTACCACCACCTAATTGAGAAAAAAAAAAAAAAGCATTTCTCTTTAATAGCAACCATCAAGATTTTGAAGAGATCATTAATGAAAAGTCTGGATCAGGAATTGTGTGTAGCTATTTCCAGCATAAAACCTTATGTAAAATGTATATTCAGAGAAGATGCTCACGAATGTCATTAAAAACGTAAAAATAGTCTCTTTAGTTATACAAATTAAAGATTTACTATCTTTCCATCACCCTCTCCATACCCCCATGCCTCCAAATCAGAGCCAGAGCCAAAGCCTGGCTCTACTTACCTCCTCTGAGATGTAAGTAGTTTTGTTCCAGCTCCTTGAGCCCAAGGACCAGGACTGAGAACCTATAATAATAAAAATGGCAGGTAACATTTATTGAGAACTTAATTTATGACAGACACTAAAAATATATAATCTCATTTAATTCTCACAGCAACTCTCTGTGGTAGGTACTATTATCCTTCCATATGAAATGGTGGGAACTAAGACTATAGAAGATTAAGCTATCTGCCGAAAACTACAGAGTGGATAATTGACAGATGCAGGATTTGCACCCAGGCAGTTCAGCAGCCCCCTGTGGGGGATGGTGGGGGGGCGGTTCCTCCCCTCTGAGTACCCTCAATGTGGCCGCTACTTCTGGGCCCCTTTCTGCTCCCCTTGGACCTCTGCTTTTCCTCTGCACTGGTAGATTGTCCCAGTACCAAAATCCAGGCTGTTCCAGGCCAAACTACAGGTTAGACAGGTGACCACACAAGTCACATAGCAGGACAGGCCCGGATGGGAACACTGAAGTCTCTAGTTGGGGAAAACAGAGAGTAATGGATGCATCACCCCCTGGTCCAGCCTGACCCTAAGCCTAGTCTAGAGGAAAGGCCTGGCCTTCTACCTACCCTCCTGTCCAGAGCTGACCACAGGACAACACAGCAGATGCCTTTGTCCAGGGGTCAAGGAAGTGCTGAAAGGGTGATCCTTAGAAGAGAATGAGGCCCCCAAACCAGATAAAGGGCAGGTAAGGGCTCAATCCCAGCAGTGCCCCTAGAAGTAGTTGAGGGAGTATAATGACCAGAGAGGAGACTGGCCCTGAAGACATCTCCAGGGCTTGATGAGTTCCTCTACAGCCAGCCTCAACTCCCAGTCCCTCTGGACTAGTCAGTTCCTTCTGCTCAGACCCAGGCAGATTCTTGGCACTCCCTCCAAGCCCCATCTAGCTCTCTCTCCCACATTTTGCCACTTTTATGGCTTCAGACCACCCCTTAACACTTCCAAATCCCTCCACCCACCCTGCAACATCCAAATCCAATCTCACTCCCCTCCAGAAAACGTCCAGTTTAGATTTCCTCTTTTGACGAATTGACTGGTTGGTTGATTCCCTTTAGTATCAATTTGCCATTCTCAGGGAATGAAGCTGATTTTGCTTTTTTAAAGGATTTTATTTATTTATTTTTAGAGAGAAGGGAAGGGATGGAGAAAGAGAGGTAGAGAAACATCGATGTGCGAGAAATACATTGATTTGTTGCATCTCACACGTCCCCAACTGGGGACCTGGGTTCATAGGCCAGCACTCTATCCACCGAGCCACACCAGCCAGGGAAGAATCAAGCTAATTTTAACATGTATAACCTCTGTTTGTATATGTTCTGGTAAAATATATTGTTTTGTTTGCATATATTTGTAATGTATCTAATGGTGTTATTCCATATATTTTGCTCTGTTTCCTTCTAGTTTACACTGCAATATGTGCTTTTTAAAAAAATATTTTATGTATTTATTTCCAGAGAGAGGGGAAGGGAGGGAGAAAGAGAGGGAGAGAAATATCAGTATGTGCTTGCCTCTCACGTGGCCCCCACTGGGGACCTGACCCGCAACCCAGGCATGTGCCCTGACTGGGAATCGAGCTGGCAACACCTGGGTTCTCAGGCCAGTGCTCAATCCACCAAGCTACACTAGCCAGGGCTGATTTTCTTTTTCCATCATTCCTTCTACATTTATTAGACTTTATTAGTTAGACTTTGACTGTAAGGAAGACTACCTTCCCCCTCTCTCATTCATTCATTCATTCATTTGTTTATAGATGTATGTACTCATGAATTCTTATTTTATTTTATGGATTATAATTTATTATATCTATTATTTATTTGTTGCTCAAATTATCCCAGATCCAACCATTGGGAGATCCTCTAAGTTGGCTTCTGTATGCTTTCGACAGGTTCCTTTCATTTTTAAGCACTTCCTAACTCTCTGGTGCTATCCCTAGAATCAAATACTTCTTCAAAAAGGCAGCAACATGTTTAGATGGATGATTGATAGATGTTTCATATGTCAGCAGTATGTTTATATAACATACATTGGCTTTATTGAGATATAATTAATTATCTCCAAAATATGCATAGTATATACCAGCTTTGTTGAAATATAATCCATATGTCACACAATTCACCCATTTAAAGTATACAATTCAGTCTCTTCTAGCATACTTAGAGTTGTTCTACCATTATCACAATTTAAGTTTAAAGCACTTTCATCACCCCAAAAAGGAAATCAGTACCTGTTAGCAGTCATGCTCCATTTCCCTACAACCTCCTCCACTGCCTCCCTAGACAACCTCTAATCCACTTTATGTGTCTATAGATTTGCCTATTCTGGACATTTTATATAAATGGAATCATACAATATGTGGTCTTTGGTGTCCGGTTTGTCTCATTTAGCATAATGTTCAAGTTTCATCCATGTTGTAGCATGGGTCAGTACTTCACCCTTTTTACTGCTAAATGATAGTTCACTGTCTGGATATAGCACCTTTTATTTATCCATTCATCAGTTATGGACATTTGGGTTGTTCTCGCTTTTTGCTTATCATGAATAATGGCAGCAATGTATTGTAAGATATATTCAAGAGGCTGTTTGTAGATCTTCCATCAACCTCAACTACCCCGTAGTACTCTATGGTGTGCAAAGTCTGGATGGCCACTCAGATTGCTTCCAATCCTTTGTCATCAAATATTTTTAAATAACTTTAATTTTTTAATTACAGTTGATGTACAATATTATATTAGTTTCAGCTGTACAACCCAGTTATCATATAAACTACGAAGTAATCACTCCAATAAGTCTAGTACTCGCCTGACACCACACATAGTTATTGCGATATTATTGACTGTATTTCCTATGCTGTGTTGCATCCCTGGGACCGTGCTGTGACTACCAATTTGTGCTTCTTAATCCCTTCACTTTTATCCTCCAGCCCTTCAACCTCCCTCCCCTCTGGCAACCATCAGTGTGTTCTCTGTATCTATGAGTCTGTTTCTGTTTTGTTTGTTAATTTTATTGTTTATATTCTGCATATGCATGAAATCATATAGTATTGCCTTTCTCTGACTTATTTCACTCAGCACAATACCCTGTAAGTCCCTCCATGTTGTCGCAAATGGAAGATTGCCTTCTTTCAGATGGCCATTGTGAATATGTGCCACATCTTTGTCCATTTGTCTATTGATGGGTACTTATCTTCCATATCTTGGTGATTGTAAATAATGTTGCAATGAATGTATAGATGCATATGTCTTTTCAAATTATTGTTTTGGGTTTCTTTAGATCAATACCCAGAAGTGGAATTGCTGCGTCCTTCTTTGTCTCTTGTTCCAGCTTTTGTTTTAAAGTCTATTTTGTCTGATATAAATATTGATACCACAGCTTTTTCTGGTTTCCATTTGCATGAAATATCTTTTTCCACCTCTTTACTTTTAGTCTGTGTGTCTTTCGATCTGAAGCGAGTCTCTTGTAGACAGTCTATGTAAAGGTCTTGTTTTCTTTTTTTTTTAAGATTTTATTTATTTATTTCTAGGGAGGGAAGGGAGAGAGAGAGAGACAGAGAGAGAGAGAGAGAGAGAGAGAGAGAGAGAGAGAGAGAGAGAGAGAGAGAAACATCAATGTGCAGTTGCTGGGGGTTATGGCCTGCAACCCAGGCATGTACCCGGGCTGGGAATCGAAAGGGTCTTGTTTTCTTAGCCATTCAGCCTCCATATGTCTTTTGACTGGAGCATTTAATCCATTTGCATTTAAAGTAATTGTTTATACACACACACACACACACACACACACTGCTGTTTTATTATTCATATTTTTATTTTTTCTTCTTAAAGAAGATGCTTTAACATTTCATATAATACTGCTTTGGTGGTGATGAACTTCTTTAGCTTTTTCTTGTCTGGGAAACTCATTCTCTGTCCTTTGATTCTTTTTTTCAAAAATATGTTTATTGATTTTAGAGGGAGGAAAGGAGAGAAACATTGATGTGAGAGAGAAACATCAATTGGTTGCCTCCCATACATGCCCTTACTAGAAAACAAACCCTCAACATTTTGGTGTATGGGACGATGCTCCAACCAACTGAGCCACACCAGAGAGGGCTGTCCTTTGATTTTAAATGATTGCTTTCCTGGATAATTTTGGTTGTAGGTCCCTGCTTTTCATTACTTTGAATGTTTCTTGCCAATCCTTCTGGCCTGCAAAATTTCTGCTGAGAAATCAGCTGACAGTGTTATGGGGGCTCTCTTGTAGGTAACTAACTGCTTTTCTCTTACTGCTTTTAAGGTTCTCTTTGTCTTTAATCTTTTGCATTTTAATTATGATGTGCCTTTGTGTGGGCCTCTTTGGGTTCTTCTTATTTGGGATTCAGCACTTCCTGGTCTTGTATATCTATTTTCCTTAACCAGTTTAGGGAAAGTTTCTGTCATTTTTTTCAAGTAGGTTTTCAATTTCTTGCTCTCTCTCTTCAACTAATGGCAATCCAATGATGCAAATGTTGGTACACTTGATGTTGTCCCAGAGGCTCCTTAAACTATCTTCACTTTTTTGTATACTTTTTCCTTTTTTTTCTACTCTGATTGGGAGTTTTCTGCCACCTTGTCTTACAAATTGCTGATTTGATCCTCTGCTTCACCTAATCTACTGTTGTGATTTCTTCTAGTGTGTTATTCATTTCAGTTATTGTGTTCTTTATTTCTATCTTGCCCTTGTTTATGTTTTCTATCTTCATTTTTGTTTTCTATATTTTTGTTGAAGTTCTCACTGAGTTGCTCTCTTGTTCCTCTGAGTTCATTGAGCATCCTTATAACCAGTGTTTTGAACTCTGCATCTGGTAGATTGCTTGTGTTTGTTTTGTTTAGTTCTTTTTCTGGAGTTTTGTTGTTCTTTCATTTGTAACATGTTTCTTTGTCTCCTCATTTTGGCAGCCTGTCTGTGTTTGTTTCACCACCTTGTTTGTGAGATTTTCCATTACCCAGTCCCTCAGGCACAGAAAAGTGGAAATATTAGCATATATATATATATGATATTGTGTTCTCTATTTCAAATAATAACGTATATAACATGTAATAACATATTATATGTATATATAATTTGAAATAGAGAACACAGTAGATGGTATAAATAGTGGGTTGAATACAGATGAAGAATGAATAAGTGAGTTGGAAAATTATATTGAAGAATTCTCCTAGAAAGCAGCAGGAATGAATATAGAAAATAATAATTTAAAAAAACAAGAGAAGTGGAAAGTAGAAGTGCCAGCATCTTGATAATAGTCTCAAAGACAGCATAGGAATAAACAAATAAATAAATGAGAGAAGAAAATATTTGAAGAGTAGAGATAAATATTCCAAGATTAAAGTTTACTAGGTACAAAACCAATTTACAAACATCACTGTATTTCTGCATGGAAGCAGACATAATTAGATAATAAAAAATTTAGCCCTGGCTGGTGTGGTTCAGTGGATTGAGTGCCAGACTGCAAAGCAAGGGGTTGCTGGTTTGATTCCCAGTCAGGGCACATGCCTGGGTTTTGAGACAGGTCCCCAGTGGGGGGCACATGAGAGGCAACCACACACGGATGTTTCTCTCCCTCTCTTCCTTCCTCCCTTCCCCTCTGTAAAAAATAAATAAATACAATCTTTAAAAAGAAGAACATAAAAATTTTAAATTACCATTTAAATGGCATTAAAAATCAGTTACTTAGAAGTTCTAGAAATACATCTGAGGACATGTAAGTCCTTTATAAAGAAAACTATATAATTTTTTTAAAGAGATTAATGAAGATGTGAATAAATGGAGTGATATATCATATTCATAGTCTGGTGGACTCAGTATCTGAAGGATATCAGTTCTCCATAAATTGATCTACAGATTCAATATAGTTGTGTGTGGAAGACACAATTCCAGTTAAAGAGTTGTTGTTTTATGCAACTTGACTGGTTCCGAAATTCTTATAGAAATGAAAAAGGCCCAAAATAGCCATGACTCCTAAAGAAGAAGTGTGGGAGGACTTGCTGTCTCAGATGTTTCAGTTCTTTAATAAAGCCTTAGTATGTAGGACTGTAGTATTGGCACAAGGATGGAAAACTAGCCTAGAGGAACAAATAGCTCAGGAAAATACCCATGTACACATTTGCATGCTTGATTCAACACAACTGTGGCAATGGAGAGCAGTGGCACCAGGGCAGTCTTTTCAATAAATGATGTTGGGATAATTGGGTGTCCAAATAGAAAAAAAAAAAAACTTAATTGGATGTCTGCCTCACACTATATACCTAAAAAATCAAATACTTGACAGGTAGAATAGAAACCTAATGTGAGCCCTGGCTGGCATAGCTCAGTGGATTGAGCACGGGCTGGGAACCAAAGTGTCCCAGGTTCGATTCCCAGCCAGGGTATATGCCTGGGTTGCAGGCCATAACCCCCAGCAACCGCACATTCATGTTCCTCTCTCTCTCTCTCTTTCTCTCTATCTCCCTCCCTTCCCTCTGTAAAAATAAATAAATAAAATCTTAAAAAAAAAAGAAACCTAATGTGAAAAGCAAAGAAGATAACAGGATAATATATTTTTGACTTGAAGATAGTAAAATATTTCTTTTTTTAAGATGCAAACAATTTTAATTCTTTTGTTAAAAAGACTTTATTTATTTATTTTTAGAGAGGGAAGGGAGGAAGATAGAGAGAGAGAGAGAAACATCAATGTGCAGTTGCTGGGGGGTCATGGCCTGCAACCCATGCATGTACCCTGACTGGGAATCGAACCTGCGACACTTTGGTTCGCAGCCCACGCTCAATCCACTGAGCTACGCCAGCCAGGGCATGAGTAAAATATTTTTAAAAATAAACTAAAAATCCCCAAAAATACTAATAAAAGGAGCAGATGTATAAAATTGACTACATTAAAAATAATAAGTTCTTGCCCTAGCCAAGTAGTCCAGTTTAGAACATCAACCCTATACACCAAGGTTGCAGGTTGCTTGTCAGGACACACACAAGAATCAACCAATGAATGCATAAATAAGTGAAACAACAGATCGATGTTTCTCTCTCTCTCTTCCCCCTTCCTCTCTCGCAAATCAATAAAAAATAATAATAACTTCTTTTCATCCAAAAACATCATAAACAGTACAAAGGTAGATTATAAAAATTAAGTCCTACAATTCTACAATTCAACTAGAGAAACTTAGATAATCAATAGAAAGATATGAAAAAAGAGTTGAACAAGCATTTCACCAAAGAATACACAAATGGCCAATAAGTATATGCAAAGGTGCTCAACTTCATTAATTATCAGGGAAATACCAATTTAAACTACAGGAAATACAATTTCACACTCCTCAGATTGGCAAAAGTTCAAAATTGACTGTACCAAGGATTGGTAAGGATGTGAAACAACAGGGCCTTTCATACTCTGCTGAACCTAAAATTGCTCTAAGAAAATAAAGTCTGTATTTAAAAAAAAAAACATCTCTTTATCTCTTTTACTTATAGGACTAATGTAGCTTGAAATCAGGCATGAAGGCAAATCCTGCAGGTTGAATTGCCCAGATCTCCAGATCTCTTATGTGAAATCAAAATGCCACTGATCCGGGGGAAGAGTGGACTCTTGGGAACTGGAATAGGAACACCAGGATTGCTGGATAGATCTGAGTTCCTTAAACCCCAGCCCCACTGAGCCCTGCTTGGTGGCCGAGGCAGCCCTTCTTCCCCTGTCTGGTGGGCCGGACCTACATGACTCGGGGACCCTCTAGAGATCTGGCTAATCATTCTCAAGATCTGCACATATCTTCCCCTGGTGCTTCCATATCCATCACTGGATTCATTCAGATTTCTGCATGCCCCAGGGGAAGTAGAGTCGAATCTATGAGGAGAAAGCCTATACACAAAAATGAGAAGATGTTAGTAATTTTTATTGACAAACACCTCAGTAATATGTGTGGGAATTGCTTTTATGGATAATAGATTAGCGAGAAATAAAATGTAACTTTAGATGGAGGCAAACTTTTTTATTGTGGTAACACATACAACATAAAATTTGTACATTCAGGTGACATTAATTACATTCACAGGGTTGTACACCCATCACCATTATCTAATCCCAACACTTTTCGTCATCCCAAACAGATATTCTGTTCCCATGAAATAATAGCTCCCTATTCTCTCCACTCCCAGTAACTTCTGTCCCACTTTTTATATCCATGAATTTGCCTATTCTAGATATTTCATAGAAGTGGGATCATATAGTATTTGCCCTTTTGTATTTAGATTATTTCACTTAGAATAATGTTTTCAAGTTTCATCCGTGTTGTAACATCTGTCTGAACTTTATTCCTTTTTATGGATGAATAATACTTAAGTATATGGATACACCATATTTTGTTTATTCAGCTGTTGATGAACACTTGGGTTGTTTCCACGTCCTGGCTATTGCAGCGAACATTGCTGTACAAATATATATGTCTGAGCACTTGTTTTCAATTCTCTTGAGTATATACCTAGAAGTGGAATTGCTGGATCATATGGTACTTCTCTGTTTAACTTTGGGAAACTGGCAAAATGTTTTACACGGCATCTACACCATTTTGCATTCCCATCACCAAGGGAAAAAGGATCCAATTTCTCCACATCCTTTCTTCTGTTGGCCTTGTTCTTACTACCATCTAGTGGATGTGAAGTGGTATCTCATTGTGGTTTAGATTTTTTTTTTTTTAAATTTTCCTCATAACTAATGATGTTTAGTAATTTTTCGTGCATTTGTTGGTCATTTATACATTTTCTTTAGAGAAATGTCTTTTAAAATTTTTTGCCCATGCTTTAATTGGGTTATTAGTCTTTTTTTCATTGACTCATAGGAGTTCTTTAAGTACTCTGGATTTTAAACCCTTGTCAGATATATGATTTACAATGTTTTCTTCCATTCTGTAGGTTGTCTTTTTACTTTCTTGATAATGTCCTTGGATACACAGTTTCTAATTTTTATAAAGTCCAGTTGATCTATTTTTTCTCTTGTTGCTCATGCTTTCAGTGTTACACTTAAGTGTCAGTTGCCAAATCCAAGGTCATGAAGATTTACCCCTGTTTTCTTCTAAGAATTTTATGAGTTTGGCTCTTGTGTTTAGGTTGTTGACCCATTTGGAGTTAATATAGGTAGTGTGAGGTAGGGGTCCGACTTCCTTCTTTTGCATCTGGAAATACAGTTGTACCAGCACCATCTGTTGGAGAGACTATCCTGTTCCCATTAAATGGTCTTGGTACTCTTGTCAAAAATCATTTGGCCATTTCACTTTGTTCTTTTTTTTTTTTTCCAAGAGTCTTTTGTCTATTCAGGGCCCCTCGCATTCCATATGAATTTAAGGATTGCCATTTCTACACTTCTGCAAAACGGCTGTTGGAATTTTGATAGCAATCATGTTAATCTCTATATCGCGCTGGGTGGTATTGACATGTTAACAATATAAAATGCACCAATCCACAAATGCAGGATGTCTTTCCTTTATTTAGGTCTCTTTTACTTTTTCTCAGCAATGTTTTATAGTTCTCAACGTACTGAACAAGTCTTTCACCTCCTTGGTTAAATTTATTCTTAGATATTTCTTTGAGATGCTATTGTGTATGGAATTGCTTTCTTTCAATTTTCAATTACCCATCGCTAGTATATAAAAACGGATTTTTATGAGTTGCTCTTGTCTTGTACCCTGCAACTTTGTTGAATTTATTAGCTCTATGCCCTTTCTGTGTCTGAAATGTCTTTTCTGCATCAATTGAGATGACCATGTAGGTTTTTTCCTTTGTTCTATTAATGTGATATATGGCCTTGATCTATTTGCTGATGGTGAACCACTCTTGCATTTCTGAGATAAATCCCATTTGATCATGGCGTATAATCCTTATAATATGCTGTTGGATTCAGTTTGCTGGACTTTTGTTGAGGATTTCACAGTTATATTCATAAGGGATATTGGTGTGTAACTTTTTTTTTCTTGTGATGTCTTTATCTGGTTTTGGGAGGGCCAACCTTTTTAATATAGGTGCTCTTATCAGCAATTCTTGAGGTACTGTGTTAGCTGAAGCAGCTGGGAGTATTTGTAAGATTTATTCTATTGATTGATTGAAACCTAGATTCAACAGTAGCCTGTGTTGAAATGCCATATACATATTGTAGAGGGACGAATCCAAATGCCAGTGGTGTTGGTGGCAGAGCACTGAGCATAGCTGCCTGCCAAATGTTTAGGACAATAAGAATGTTTCCATCAATTCATCGTGTACACTCTCCCCCTAACTATGTGGATGTTTCTTTCACAAGGACTTCGAGAAATACATTATGAGGTGTGACCGAGACTAGCTAGGTGGTCATTAAGCCTGTTTCCGTTCTCCTTGGGACAAATTCAGACTACGTTTTCCAGTGTTCCTGGCAGTTGGGTATAACCACTGTCTGAGTTCTAGCTAATAGAAGGTGAGCAGAAACAATCCCCACTCCACCCAGGCCTAGCTCACGAAAACCTCTCACGTGGTCTTTTCCTCTTCTGGTTGTCTGAGATGGAGACAGCAAAAGTGCAATGCCGAGCACGTTTTGAGCATGCCAGACCTTCTAGACAGAAGGTGCCTAGGCCCCTGAATCAGTTAGAAAAGAAAAGCCCAACTAGTAACACCTCTTTTGGAATATTACAAGAGCAAGAAGTAAACTTTTATTGTCTTAAATCACAGCTTGTTTTTTGTTTTGTTTTGTTTGTTTGTTTTTTGTCTCAGAAGCTAACTTTACCTTAACTAACATGAGTGAGCATCAGTATTCTTAAAAAAGCATTGCAGTGTTGTTGGGTTTTGTTTGTTTCTGTAAGTCAGGGTCATGGTGAATGATCATGATCGTGTGTCCCTGATTTCAATGGAGATGAAAGGGCCACCTCCCAGGACACGCTGGGTCTGATTCCTGTAATGGCCAGCAGAGCCGTAGCAGTAATCAGAATGGTGTGACTCGTGGGGATCTGTAGTGGTTGCTAATTACCATGGTTTCCCTAGTTCCAAAATAGATGAATGGCCTAATAAGGTCCAACTTGATTTACATAACCAGAGAAAATGTAGTCTAGCAAATGGAATTCTGATCTAGTCTTCAAAACGTAGAGTCCTAGCCTCTCCCCCCGTTCATGGACTACAGCCCCTTGAGTGAAGGGGAGGGTGTATTTGAAGAGGGACCTTGCTACACTTTTCACAAGGGTGTATGGTGAAGTCTCCCTCCTTGCTTCTTGCAGAGGGACCTGCAGCAAGCGCAATTGTGGCCTAGGGACAGGGAACTATCCAGACCTTTCAAAAGAGACTAGATACTGGTTCCGAGTCCATGTTAATCTCTTGTGACCGAGACTGTCTCGGTGGCAACCTAAATTTCGGTCCAAGTCCTTCTCTTATTTGACCCAGGAAATCCTAAATCCCATCCAGTGGTGATTTCCCTAGTTCCTGGACACCTTAGCGGAGGACATACTGTATAGATGGCACACAGTGTGTGGGGCTACAGCTGGAGAACAAATTAGCGTGTAGAACGATCAACAGGAAAGTATGAAGAGATACAAAATATTTTTCAAAGACTAAAGGAAAGCCCTGGCTGGTGCAGCTCATTTGATAGAGTGCCAGCCTGCAAACCGGAAAGGTCGCGGTTCGATTCCCAGTCAGGGCCTGTGCCTAAGCTGTGGGCCAGGTCCCCGGTCAGGGGCATGAGAGAGGCAACTGATCAATGTTTTTCTCCCTCTCTTTCTCCCTCCCTTCCCCTCTCTATAAAAATAAAGTCTTATTTTAAGACAAAAGAAATGGAGGATAAAATTATAAGTGGCCACATCGTGATAACAGGAGTTTCAGAAACAGAGAAAAATAAAAATGCAAAAGCAGATCTATTTTGTGAATGAGTGTCTGAGCTGTGTGTTCAACTGCCACATCAAGCCTTGAGGGCATCTCTGTGCAGCAGCACTCTGCAACTCTATACAACGAAAGAGTGTATACAAGAATACACTCTATTCAAGAATACACTCTATTCTTGTATAAACCGAATAGGTTTATACAAGCAGGTCTAGAAGACACTAGTTGCCTGAGCAGGTGGATCGTACTCCCACTGGCTGCACTGCCATCCCTTTGTCAGTCACACCTCAGGCCTCGTGGGGCTTTTCCTGGGACCAAATGACTAAAGAAACCAATACTTAAGCTTGGCTTACAGATGGTTCTGCATGATATGCTGGTACCAGCTGGAAGTGGCCAGCAGCAGCATTATAGCCCCACTCAGGGTTGATCCTGAAGGACAGTGAGAAGGGAAATTCCCCCAGTAGGAAGACTGGCTGGTCACAAAGATGGTCAGAGGTATAGATCTCCAGTGATTCATGTAGTTTCTAATGATCTGGCTAGGTGGTCAAGGACTTGGAAAGAACAGGTCTGAAATATTATTGATAAGGTCTGGGGAAAAAGGCATGTGGGTATCCCTCTTGGAATGGGTGCAGAGTGTGAGGATATTCACATGGCAAGTGAATGAGCACCAGAGAATCCATGTAGAGGACGATCTCATCTAGGTGGAAACACGTCCCATTCTGTGGATGTCAGTCAGCCTCTACCGATCTCTGTTAACCCTTTCCCTTACTGAATGGACTCCTGAGTAAAATGGCCATGGTGGCAGGCATGGAGCTGATGCATGGGTTCCACCCACTATATGGACTTTCATCAAGGCCAGTCTGGCTCCAGCCTCTTCTGAGTGTCCAACCTGACGACAGCACAGAGGTACCAGGCCCCTCTATGGAATAAGTGCCCAGTAACAGCCGATTACAGACACCCCCAAATCCCCACTGGCAGGAAGCAGACTGGAAAAACTACTTGGCTGCAAAGATGTGTTTCCTTTCAAGAAAAAGAAAGGAAGGCATGGAGGGTGGAACCAAGAACCCAGAGAGCAAAACCAAGAGCTTCAGAGAATTATTCCCAGGCCTTGAAACCTAATCAAGGAACATCCATTTGCCCTGCTGGATTTCCGAATTGCTACAGACCAGTGACTCCGTTGTGTCTCGTTTCCTCCCTTTTGAACTGGAATTCTGTAGCAGCTATCCTGTGCCTGTTCCATCACTGTGTTTCATGTGTTGGGGACAGATAATTTGTCTGTTTCATAGATCTACAAGTGGAGAAAAATAGTACTCAAGGAGCCTCGTTCACACCTGAGATTCTGGACTTTGTGGCCATGCCGGAACAGAATGAGACTTCTACAGTGGAGCAAAACGAGCCCACTGAGCACTCAGATGAGAAAGGGCAGAGCAGTGTGCCAGGCTCCTGGGCTAGGTAGGCACCAGGGCCTGGCCTCTAGTACTTGAGCCCTTGGGACAGTGCCCAGCTCCCAAGGAGGAACAGCCCTTAAGGAACCAGGCATGATGGGAAACTGGCAGACTACCCCATTAAAGCAGCTTCCAGTGCTCTTGGTTCCTCCACCCTATCTTCACGGGCAGACTGAACACAAAATTCGGGACAATTTTCGTCTTGTGTCTGGGATGATTTATTTACCATCTGCAGTGGACAGGATTCTGCTGTACAGAGTTCCTCCCACACACAAGGAGTGGTTCTTGTTTGCCTTTGGAGGGATAAGGATCCCTTTATGAAGCTGATACAGCTGGCTAGTCTTCTTGCCAGAAAAGCATGCATGCAAGCCCCCACAAAAATATGTACACTCCTTTATGATCCCTAATCTACTCCAGCACCTTCACTTTGGGGCCCAAGAGAAAAAACCTGCCCAATATGAAGACATAATTAACATTCACATTTAAAGGTGAATTTGGCCCTGGCTGGTATGGGTCAGTGGATTGAGCACTGGCCTGCAAACCAAAGGGTCAGCAATTTGATTCCCAGTCAGGGCACATGCCTGGGTTGCAGGCCAGGGTCCCAGTTGGGGGCATGTCAGAGGCAAAAACACATTGATGTTTCTCTCCCTCTCTCTCAAATAAATAAAATCTTTTTTAAAAAAGTGAATTCATCTTGAAACCATTATACTAACTGAAAGAACAGTTGAAAAGGACCACATTATTGTATGATTCCCTTTGTATGAAATGTTTCAAAATAGGCAAATCCACATAGATTGGTGGCGACCCAGAAATGGAGAACAGGGGGTAGGGGCAGCAGTGCCTAAGGGGTGTGGGGTTTCTTCTTCGAATGAAGAAAAAACCCTAAAATCTTTTGCAGTGATGGTCTCACAAGTAGAATACAGTAAAAACCATTGAGCTGTATACTTTAAGTGGGTGAACTGCATGGCATGGAAATTAGATTGCAATAAAGCTGTTTTTAAAAAGTGAACTCCAGTTGCAAATGACCACACATTTGAGCTTTAGTCCTCATTCACAGGGTCAGAAAGAGCCCTTGAGGGCAGAGAAAAATCAGAGAAGGGTCCCCAACTGGCATATGGGTTGCAGAGAAAGCTTTCTGGAAAGAATGATATATATATATATATATTGTTTATGTAATCCTGGTCTTCAGGGCAATGGAGCATCGTGAGCAGTTTTAAGCAACAGTGACATGACCAGATCTGCACTTTAGAAACATCCCCCGATTTACTGAATTGTACATTCACAACAGGCAAGTGTCATGGTGTGTGAACTAAACCTAAATAAAGCCAAGAATCACTCTAGGGGCTTGAGGAAGACAGACAATGGCTACTGCAAGAGGTGAGTGAGAGGTGTAGGGCCACGTACGGGGAGATGGGGAAACTGGCTTGGGGAGTGGGGGAGATTTGGGGGTGTGCTGCCTCCATGTAAGGGAACCCTATTCCAGAGCCCGGAGCTTACAGGCTGTGCTCCTGCTCACCTGCAGCTGCTCCACTGGTGGGGGCTGGAGACACTCACTGTTTTCCCCCTTCCAAGAGAAACACACTTCAGAAACATGTTTCCAAAAAATGTTGCTAAGGGTTTTATTTCTAACAAGAGGAAAATAATAAAATAAAATTAAAATAGGCTTCAGTTGGAACCAAGTTTCTTGTTTTGCTTTTGTTTTCCTTTGAACAAATTAATTACACACCAACAATCTTGTTTTATTACAACATGAACCCAGGAGGAGGAAAGGAGACGGGTCAGAACGGGGAGGGAAGGTCCAGGTGGTTGTGAGGACAAGCACCAAAAGCTTTCTTCAGATTACAGGGAGCCCTGGTCAGCTCCCCGACCGAATCATTTTTAAAAGAAACTGTGAGCACAGCTATGTGAAGTTTCCTCCTCCTGGGTGGACCAGTCAGGAGAAAGGAGGAGGGAGAGGGAGGGGAAGGGGGAGGGGAGAGGGAGGAAGGGCAAGGAGTGAGGGAGGAGAGTGAAGGGGAGAGGTGATGTTAGTGTAGCCTGGCCTGGCCAGGGCTGGAACTGGGGCAAGGGAGAGGAGATTCCCCCGGCTTGCATATGCACTGGCCTTGTCTCTGGAATGGTGCTGGCCCGGCCCCAGCCCCAGCCACACCCTGCCCCCCTCACCCACCCTGCCCATCCGTCTATCTGCCTCAGGTGTCTAGGAATGCTGGTTAGAGGCTACCAGGGAGGGGGACTCCAGGGGCCGGCCCCCAGGAGCTGAGGTCTGAACAATACCTTGGAGTCAGAATATAAAAGTCAAGGGACTTAGGGGTGGGCTGGGGTGGGGGGGTGGCCATACCCCCTACTTGCCCACCTCCCAAGAAGCAGGCTTGATGGTCAGAAAGAGGATCCTTGAGGCCAAGGGGGGTTCTCTGTTGGGGTCTGTGCCAGGCTCAGCCACTGTCACAACTGTTGGTGAGGCGGCTGCTGTGGGCAGGGCACATGCAGCCGGGGAGTCAGAGTGGAGAAAGGGGCCGAGGGGCCTGAACTGGCCCCTAGGGCTGGCTCCAAGCCATTCTCATTCTCCTGGGAGCTGGGGCTGCCAGTGGTAGGCAGGGGTTGGGGAGGACCCTCAGCCCCAGTCTCCTCCTCCAGCTCTTCTTCCTCCTGGGCCTCCTCGGCCTCTGGCCCTGAGCTCCGGACCCTCTTTGGCTCTAGCTCCTCTCGGGCTGGGTCATCACCCTCCCCACCCCGATCCACCTTCCGCCGCCGCCGCCTCTCCAAGGCCCGGCCCCGGGCCCGGCTCCCATGGCGCTCTGCCTTCTCCAGCTGTGATCACAGAGAGGCGGAAAGAGGTGTGGACAGGAGGTCAGGCCTGGGCTCCCTGCCTGCTTGGCCCGACCTCCTGGCTCTGCCCACAATCCCTTCCTCACCTCTAGAAGCGTGCGGATCCGCTCCAGGTCTGGAGGCTGCCCAGCCTGGAGCAGCTGCCAGATGCTGTGGTTCTCATCCAGGGTCACTTCAAGTAGGTCCCCCTCCAACATGAGCTCCTCCAGCGGGGCCCGGGTGGCATCAGGCAGCTCCAACACTGGACCAGTCAACTGTGGCAACAGCGAGGACAGCAGCTCCAGGTCTGGGGGTCGTGGAGACAGGCGAGGTTAGAGGCTGCCCCTCGCTGCCTCCCCACTGCCACGACAGAGCCAAGGACCATGTGGACCAAGTCTGGTGATACCCAGTGAACAGTCCACCCACACCTAGACCTACCTCTCTTACCTGAGCCTTCCCCCGGGGCTACCTTCTCAGGACTGGTCACACTGTCTCCGTTCTCCAAAAGCCCCTGGACCTGCCAAAGAGAGCAAGAATGGGGAGTGGTAACTGAAGAACCAGGCTCTGTTCTCCTCGCACCCAGGACTTGGGACTCCCCTCTTTCTAGAGAAGGGCAGACACAGGCCACCAGCAGGGAACAGCCTAGGAATTTGGACAGAATGCAGAAGGGAGCAGGCAGGATAGGCCAAAGGAGACAGAAGACCAGAGATCAGGGACGGGGCTGGGACAAAAATTTGAGGATAAGAGCTGGGCGGGGCAGCTCACCTTCGGCATATCCTTGCCACCGCCTTCTCTCAGAGGGTCAGAGGCAGGGGCTGAAGGGTAGGTAGGGGGCTCCTCAGGTCTGGGTTCGGCCTGCAGCCGCTGGCGAAGTTCAGCCAGCCGTCCCAACAGAGCAGTCACGTCCTCAGAGGCCAGCGCCTGTCTGGCACGACCTTGCCAGCTGATGGCCCTCTCTGTGAGGCACTGCAAGGCCTCACCCTCGGGCAGCCGCACAGGCAGTCTCTGCAGGGCCACCAGCAGTGCCAGGATAGTCTCCAGGCGTGGACGCCGTGAGCGCATACACAGCGGACATAAGAATTTGGTGTCCCACTCCCACCAGGCCAGCAGTGGGGATGAGGTGGGACTGGCCCTCGGGGAGCTGAGGAGGCGGGGTACTGACACACACCGCCCATGGAACCAGTCCTGACACAAGTCACACTGCAGAGCTCCCACCCCAGCTGGCACCTGCCCACACACACAGATGGAGGTTGCAGAGGAGGCCGTGGTTGATGATGCCAGTGGACTGGGCTTGGCAGAGTTGGTGCGTCGCAGCTGCAGGATTCCCTCCTTCTCTTTCTGCTCCCCCTCCTTGAAGGCCACAATCTGCACGTCCAGGATGAGGGAAGGAGATCAGCAGCTCACCCCTCCCTTGTCTGATGCCATGAATACCCCGTTCTCGGAGAACCAAGGCCCAGGGAGCAAGCAGTCTGCCCATAATCACCCAGCCCAGACACTCCTGTCTGCAGGCTCTTCTCTCATTCGGCCCAAGCTCCTTACCACAGAGCCTGGGTCCCTGAGGTCCTGCGCAGACAGCCCCAGCAGCTCCGTGTCGGACTTGTACAACCCCAGCTCCTTCTCCATCCACCGGCTGCGTTTGGTACTGTCTGAGCCGGCGTCTGCACATGGGCAGAGCACCTGAGGCAGGTGGGCAGACAGAGGAGGGATGATGGGCTTCCCCTGCTGTTCACCCTTCTCCCCTCCCTCCCCCAGTGCCCCAAGACCCCGTGTTCTTATACAAGCTGTCTCACAATAGCCCGGCCAGAAGTGGGGGAAGCTGTGGCTCAGGTCCCGGCCTCACCTCCAGCAGCGTGTAGCATGAATTCTTCTTGAGGAAGGTCTTAGAGGCCTTCTCCCTCCAGGAGTGCGCTGTCAGTACCTGCAGCTCTAGTTGTCTCAGCTCCTCCAACCCCACGGGTAGGTCCCGGCCCACGGCCACCAGGCCCTCCAAGTCATCCAAGCAGGGGTAGTGGTCACCATTCTGGGGCAGGGACAAGAGAAAGCTCCACTCAATATGCCAACACCTACTGACGTTGCTCCATGCCCAGCCTTGAGCCAGGAAGAGCAAATGGACTCGCAGTGTTGAGGAAAACAAAACAGGGACCCTCCTACGGCGGGCATACCCACTGGGCTCTACCCCACAACTCCTACATCCACTGGCTCAGCCCCCAGGTGTCCTGCCCGTCTCCAGGACCACCAGACAAGTTATTTCGTTGGGGTTTGCCTCTTCTACTCCTTGCCCCCACCATTCTCACCCTCACCAGCATCCGCTCTTCCCTCAGCCCAGCCTCCCAAACCCTCCTGACACTGCTCACTAAGCACATTTTGCCTCTTCACAAAGTGCCGTGCCCCATTCCTCTCTCTAGCCAATCCAGCCCAACCTGATGTATGCCATCTCTCCTGGTTGGACTGAAGGTCCGGGGTGGAGGGAGGGGGAGGGGGCAACAGGGTCCTCACTTGGATCTCATCCACATCAGCAATCCAGGCCCGAGCCTTAGCAAGAGCCTCCTTGAGAGCCTGGATGTTGGGCAGGTGAACAGGGATGTTTTCTGCCTCACGGATTATGGCCTCGAGTGTGGCTGGTGGATGCTTCTGCCTAAAGGTAGGGAAAAAAGAGGCCTTAGTCTGGGGCAGTCTGCCTGACCAGAAACCCAGCCTAACCGCCAGATGCGTCGGCATGAGCCCCTGGGGCCGCCATGTGGACCTCCTTGCACGTATCCTGCCTATGAGTGGCTGCCAGTCAGTCACTGCTTGCTCCAGACCGCACACACCCAACCTCTGCCAGAGCCCTGGGGCCTCTGCTTGTCCACCAGTCTGCCAGCCTGCTGGCAGTGCCTATACACACAAGCTGAGGTAGTCATCCTGTGCTGCGGTTGCTCGGGCTGCCCTGTGCATAGTGTCTTTCTACCAACATCTGTCCATCTGCCTGTTGGTGCTTGTGCTTGTGCTTGTGTATGGGAACACATCAGCCTGCAGAGCTAGTCTCCTATACACTTCTGTATCTGTCCATCTCTGCTTCCCCACAATCCTGTCTCTGCTTCCATGTGTGTGTAGAGTTAAAAGAAAAAAGATAAGCTAGGAAACAAAATGGGGAAGGAGAGTCCTGGTGCCCAAGGCCACCCATGGGGATCATCTTCAGCTCCTCCAGTAAAGACTAAAGATTGAAGTTGGACGGGGGGCTGGACTTACCTGGCCTCCAGGCAGAGGTGGGCCTTTTCCTCCCAGCGTTCAGCGATGGTCAGCAGCTCCTGCAGCTCGGCCTGGGCCTTATCCACAGCAGGGCTAGGGGCTACACTGGCACCCGCGACCAACAGTCCCCGCATGACAGCCAGGGTGCCCCTTCGGGCTGAGGGGGCCAACGTGCGTTTCACCTCATCCAGCCATCGCGCCTGTTCCACCTGCCGCTGGAGCTGCTGGGCCTCGGGCACCTCCACCCCCAGCTGCCGCCCCCTCTCCAATAGGGACTGCAGTAGCCCTGGACTGGAGGGTAGTGCGGCCAAGGCCTCACGGGCCTCAGCCTGGTAGGCCTCCACCTGTTCCAGAATACCCTACCAGGACACAGATGCAGAACAAAGTCTTCAGCTGCGCCCACTCAGAGGTCCCACCACCAGATCCCCTTACCCCACCTACCTTCTCACCCTTCAGTATTTGGGGGGAGACCCTAACATGGGCTGGGTTTTCCTCCTTCGCCATGCCCCTACAGTGGTTCCTAACACTCGCTGCCTACCGAGCACCCTGGGGAATACCCTGGGGGATTTGTTTAAAATGCAGATTCCTGGGCCCCACCCCTCAGATTCTTAATAGGGGCTGGTCAGTGGTCCATGCTGTGCGTCCCCAGAGAACTCTGACGGACTGGACCAGGACACCCTCCCTGCTCCGCGATGCTTGGCCTTGTCACAAACCCCTCCAGTGTCCACGGCCTTCTCCGTCCCACTTCTCTACCTTCCCAAACCTGACTGGGCTACCCAGGCCTACACACACCCTCATTACTTCCCCCTTTCCCTGTCTCCCCGCCGCCAGGAACCCTTCCCTTGACTCTGCATCCTGTACTCACGCCCTGGCTGCCCGTCCCTCAAACCCCATTTCTAAGAGGCAGTCACAAGACCTTTTGCCTCCTACCTCCCATTATTTCCTTCCACACACAACCTGTCTTGCTTAAATACTTGACACTTTTTAAGGGAGCCAAAGGTGGCCTGCTGCTCGGGTCCCTCCACCCTCCTGGTCACTCAGCAGCACTCTTTGAGTCCACCTCTACTTACCTTAACATCCCCGATCTGGTGCATGGCACAAGGCAGGTTGTTCATCTGCTCCAGAAAGGCCCGGAGCTCAGCCAGGGTCATCTGCAGACCAGCTACCCTGTGGGGACTATGAAGTTTCACAGGTAGAATTTTGGGTTGGAACCCAGTCCCCTCCTTCCATGTCTGTGCTAAGACCCACTCTCCTCACACCTTTCCTCCTTGATCTCTCATGCTGCACAGCTCCCCCTACAGCTGCCCAGGGAGAGGGAAGGTTCTAAGATGCAAGCACAGTCACATGATGAGGGGAACGAATTAGCAGAGAAGAATATAGGATGTATTTCGGAAGGGGGGTACTTACAAATTTATTGATGGTAACAGAAGCTGGACTTTTCTATCTATCCTCTACTGTGAACTCTGTGGGATCAAGTGTGTGCTTCTCTGTTCTCTTCTTGCCCCTAAACACAACTCCTCCCTGCCCACAAATCCCTCAGCCTATCCGAAACCTGTTTCAGGTACTGATAAAAAGAAACATTTCTAGCTTTCTTAGGACCGAGACACTCTGCTCCATTCTATTTGCTTGGTTTCTCTGCCCTCCCCGATACCTCCAAGGCCACCTCATACTGCTGTACTGGTCAGCTTCCTACTGATGCCGTCTGCCCAATGGCGCTCAGAGTCCGCCCTTGTAGTGCTTGTCCTAGGTGCTGTCTCAACAGGCTACCTGTGCCCAACACTTTATGCTGCCATACCCCGCCTCCTGGCCGCTGACCAGTCCCAGAGCCCGGGACACGCAAGCCTCTGCCTCACTCAGGCAGTTCTTCAGTCGCTGCAGCAGCTCACTGTTAGGAAACCTCCGCTCACGGGCTTCAGACTCCAGTGCTCTCAGCTCTTCCAGGCCTGGAGAGAGAACGAGAGCAGCAAGGAGTAGGCAGTATTGAGTAAACACAGAGGAAGAGGGTGGGGGGCACAGAAGAAAAGGGAGTAGAACTTGCCTGTGGAGTCCCTCTGTCCCCCCCATCACTCACTGCGCTTCCGCCCATCCTCCACCTCCAGGGCCACTCGCACTTTGTTGGCCCAGGTGTCAAAGGACTCAGCCCGAACCTTCAGCTTATGGAGCATGGCAGGGAGCTCATCCAAGGTGTACCGATACCTGGAGGAAGAGGGCAGGGAAGAGCACTTCTGGCCCAGCTCTACATCTCCCTCCTCAGCCCACTTCCTCCAGGTAGGTCCCCTGCTCACCGCAGGTACTGCCGGCTACTGGAGCACTTGCAGAGGTCATTGATGTGGGAAAGGCAGACAAGGCCATCTGGGCAGTCGTAGCAGGCCAGGGCTGATAGGAAGCATGTGGTCTTACACTTGATGCACTGGCGCTCATCATCCGGGAGCAGCTCAAAAGCCTCTCGCTCAGCTTCCGTGATGCCCTGGGGGCGTTCGACCCACGCACATTATACAGAACCAGAACAGGGCCTCAGAAACCCACGTCTCAGCCACTGCTGAACCCCACATCAGAAACAAATCTGTCCTGAGAGCTGTGGGGGAGACCAAGCTTCGAGAAGCACACTGCCGCTAGGAAGTCCAGACTCTTGCAGCTGGGGGAATCAGATGACCCAGGGGAAAATCAGTGTGGGCTGAGCAGAAGAAAAATTAGGTAACATTCAAATCAGCTGAAAGGGCCTTTGGATGGGAGAAGGTAAGGAAAGTGGTGGACCAAGGCACCAGAGAGGTGGCAAGGTATGAGAGCAGCTAAGAGGCAGGCCACACACTGGGGAACAGTGCTGCCTTCTAGTCACTCAGAGCCACTGTGTTCTAGGCTCTATGCTGGCTGCTTAGCA
Source organism: Phyllostomus hastatus (assembly GCF_019186645.2). Taxonomy (NCBI): domain Eukaryota; kingdom Metazoa; phylum Chordata; class Mammalia; order Chiroptera; family Phyllostomidae; genus Phyllostomus; species Phyllostomus hastatus. Next base: position 2,451,531 of record NW_025333499.1, on the reverse strand, counting down.
GGCAGGACACACTGCGTGCACATATGTAAGTTACAGAAATAAAACTATGTGCCCATGTCCGCTGTTAAAGATACTCTATGTATGTATTTTTAACATGGCTTCTAAACCTAAACAATGACTTCATCTGTTGCTCAGATGAAGAAAAAGCAGTCCATTTAAAAAATGGAGGACCAACTGGCTTTGTGGGAGAAATTGAAAGATAATACAATGCTACCATTATAGGCAATTTTAGGGATCTTAAAGGGACATTTTGATTCTTAACAGTTTTTACCTTCTATTTTGACTTAACACCTAACCTCTGCATACGATATGAGTCCAGTGCCATTACAAATCCCACTTGGCCGTTTATTAGCTGTGTGATCTTGAATAAATTATTTAAACCTTTCTAGGTTTCAGTTTCCCCATCTTGTAAAATGGAGATAATGGTATCCTCCTCATTGGGTTGTTATGAATTAGAGAAAAACTAATACCATATGATTTCACTTATATGTGGAATCTAAAAAAACAAACCAAACCAACAAAACAAAACAGAAACAAACTCATAGATACAAAGTGATGGTTGCCAGATGGAAGGCAAAGTGTGGGGGACGGGCGTGAACTGCCAAGTACAGAGTAAGTCACAGGGATGCACTGTCCAGCACAAGGAACGCCGGGGTGGGTGAAAGTAGGTTTACAGTTGTAACACAGATAAATAATGCAATAATTAATAAATAATAATATAAGAATAAAATCTGTGTTTCACATACTCACAACTGTAAATCTATTTTTGGCCGCACTGGATAGTCAATAATACCATAACTATGTATGCTGACAGATGGGCACTAGACTGACCGAAGTGATCACTTCCTAACACGTAGGTATAAATGTCTATTAGTACATGTTAGACATCTGAAACTAATACAATAGTGTTATGTCAACTATTTTTTTAAATAAACTTTAAAAAATAAAAAGAGCCATGGTTGGTGTGGTTCGGTGGACTGAGCGCCGGCCTGCGAACCAAAAGGTTGCTGGTTCAATTCCCTGTCAGGGCACATGCCTGGGCTGTGAGCCAGGTTCCCAGTGGGAGATGTGCGAGAGGCAGAAGATGGATGTTTCTCTCCCTCTCTTTCTCCCTCCCTTGCCCTCTCTCTGAAAGTAGATAAAAATAAATTTTTAAAAAAGAAAGAAAAAAAGATGATACACACACAGTGGAATATTACTCGGCTACGAGAAAGAAGAAAATCCTGCCATTTGTGACAACATAGGTAGATAATGAGAACATTATACTAAATGAAAATAGAGAAATACTAGTAGGATATCAGTCATATGAAAAATTTAAAGAAGCTGAACTCACAGAAACAGAGAGTAGATTGGTGGTTGCCAGGGGCCCAGGAGGCACAGGAAATGGGGAGATATGTTGGTCAAAGTTATAAGTTTTGAGGCTCTAATGTACAGTATAGTGACTACAGAGAAAAAAGCGCTAAACAAGTATTTACTGTTATTAGCTGTGATTTTCAGATAAAAATCCCCATTTCACAGGCCTATCTCATTTCACTAAGGAGGACACTAAGTCTCAGAGAGAGAGTTCCTAACTTAGTAGCCCCATGTGAGAGTCTGACTGCAGTCGATTTTGACTGAAGGCAGAGAATGCTCTAAAGATGATGCCCCCTAAGTATTTCTGGACCATGGACTCCCCTGTAAATCGGATGCCAACTATGAGCCCTCTCCCCAGAAAAGTGTACACCTGTACATACACATAGTCTTTTATAGGATTTCAAGACTGGGAATCCAGAACCATTCTCTAAGGTAAGAGCCAAGTGTAAAGAAACCTGAATGACAGGATGAGAGTGGCTAGTCTTCCCACCTTGCTTTGGCTTCTTCCTGTAGGCTGGCAGGCCCCAGGGTCATCATTTAGTAATGGTACTGAACAGAGAAAATGATGCCTGGGAATGCCCAGGGGCTCACCAACTAATGCCACAGGCTGACAGGCCCCAGACTTCTGACACTTATTCTTACTGCAGTTCTCCTTACAGTCCATGCTCATAGGAGAGTTATAACTGAGCTTTAAAATAAGAAAGCATCTACCTAAATGGGAGGCAAGGGATCCCTCAGGACTAGCATTCCTTTGTAATCCTATGGAGGGCTCTAAGTTACATAATTTCCTAACTAGGCAAGCGTGGAGCTTTAAGAAGGCAGCTGAACTACACTCATCTACACACACAACTGACACCTGCTTATGAGAAATCTATTAAAGGAGGACTGCCTTCTACTCGGTAATGGTCCCTTAGTGTGAGCTACTACATCATCTGAATGTAATAAAATGGCATTTCCAAGGAAATGTTCCACATTTCATTTTCTTCCTGTTATTAATATTTCCAATAACAGCAGCTGCTATGCTGCTAGTGCAGTAACAGATGCTTTGACATAAATCACCTTCTTCAAGCTTTACCCCCTTGCAAGTTAAGTATTTATTTCCATTTCGCAGAGTGGGAAAGTGAGACCATGAGAGGTTAAGTAGCTTGAAAAAGTCGTCCAGCTAATCCACAGGTCAGTCTGCTTTGTTGGGTTATTTAAATAATAACAGCAGCTATACTATACCTGCTATGGCTCAACTACTTAATGAACATTTAAATCTACTAAACTATTCAAAACATAAGCACTATTATAATCCCAATTTTTCATAGAGGGATACTGACATTCAGTGAAGTAAATTAACTTGCTTGTGGGTATTGGTAAACGGTGGAGCAGAATGGAATGTGGTTCCCCATCCAAATGCATCTAGCTGTTTTTATTTTTTCCCCTAGACGCTACATCTACTTCTTGGGGCTGCCCCTTCCTCCCCCACCTTTGCCATGCTAGGGTGCCTGATCCAGGGCACCTTCCCCTCCACTCACCTTCTCCAGCAGAGCCTTTCGTAGACGCCGCTCCTCCTGCACCATGATGAACATCTCCTTATGCACAGCTGCCGCCAGGTTCAGGTCCAGCTTCTCTGGGCAAGCAGCCATCTTGCATATGAGCTCCTCATGGGAGAAGACGCAGTATCTACGGAGCCGGCGGTAGTGCTCTATGCACTGGCGCCCAGCTGGCAACTGTGGACAGATTAAAAGTTGAGTGTGGCCAAGGCTGGAGGCCACGGTGCCTCAGCTTCCCTGTAGCCCTCCTGCTCTTTCCCTTCCAGCCTGCCGCACTCCAGACTCACCCAGTCAGCAGTGCAAAAGTTGACAGCCTCGGCAAAATTGTAGCCTTGGTTGAAGCCACTGTGGTAAGCACGGGGGAAGGTGATGACAAATTCTCCTGCGCACTGATTTGTGCGGACCACCTGAGAAAGGAAGGCCAAAGTCACTGAGACAGAGGGTTCCCAGTCTGTAGAAAATTGATCTAAGTGCAGGGTTCTTAAGGAGACAAAGGAAAGCCTCAGGGAACCCAGTCTGACAATAGATTCCCAGACCTCAAACTCTGAAACGACCACTGGTCTCTGCTGTCGAAGTTTTGTGTTGACAGGTGACAGGAAAATGTGAGTCAAAAGTAAAAAACAGCCCTGGCTGGTGTAGCTCAGTGGATTGAGCATGGGCTGCGAACCAAAGTGTTGCAGGTTCGATTCCCAGTCAGGGTACATGCCTGGGTTGCAGGCCATGACCCCCAGCAACCGCACATTGGTGTTTCTCTCTCTCTCTCTCTCTCTTTCTCCCTCCCTTCCCTCTCTAAAAATAAATAAAATCTTTTAAAAAAAGATTTAGAATGTCACCTTTCATTAACCTAGCCAAGGTTTTTTTCATTAATAACTATTTTTTATCAGTCATATGTAAATTTCGAGAGCCAAAGGGTCCTACAAGGTTTGTTACAAAGTCAGCAGGGCCTGCCATTCTCCACTCCCCGGAGCCCATCACTTTTACCTCTTCCGATTATTTTGGCATTTACCTTAACCCTGAATAAATAACATGTCTCCATACTAAAAACAGCCTACCTCTCAATTTGCTTAATTTTCTATGCATGTATTAGTAATGTAAACCCCACCTTTTGGACAAGTGTCCAACTCTACTGTCAGTTTTTACCTTTCTGTAACAGACTGTCATACAGCCTTAAGTTCTGCTTTGGTCTGGCCGGGCTGTCCTCCTGGGACCATTGCTCTCCCATGAAGCCTCTCCTATCTTCCAGACCCCATGTTTTCCTCCCTTGGTTCATTCCTTTGCTGTGCTTGAGCACACAGCTTTTTTTTTTCCTTTTGATTGCATTTAGTATCTTAGGTTGAAAATCATTTTGAAAGCATGGCTCTAATCTTCTAGATTCCAGCGTTGCTTTGGAAAAGTCTGAAGCAATTCTGATTTCTAATGCTTTGAATTAAACCAGTCTTCTCTCTTGGAAAGCTTGTAGAGTTTCCTGGTCTCAGTGTCTGATATGAAAAAATCCACCAAATATACTTTGGTGTGAGTCTATTTTCACTCATGTACTGGGTAGGCCCTTTGATTCTAGAAACCCAGTCTTTTAATTCAGGGAAGTTTTCTTAAATGATTTCATTAATGATTTGATCCTTTCAGTTTTTATCTATTTTCTTTTCGGAACTCCTATTATTTGAATATTAAACCTCCTAAATAAATTCCGGTTTTTTTCCTGCATTTTTCCGCCTTTATCTTTTTATTCTATATTTTTCTGGGACAGTTCCTTAACTATTCATCTTCTAACCTTTCTAAATAAACTTTTTTGTTTTGTTAGCATAATTTTAATTTCCAAGAGCTCTTTTTTTCTCTGTATGGTCTTTGAAAATAGTATTTGTTCTTATTTCATGTTTGCAATATATGCCCATCTCTGAAGATGTATTAATGAGGTTTCTTTTCCTTTCCTTTTTAAAGTTTACTTCTCCCTGCCTATGCTCTGTTTCTCCAAGTTGCTTCTTTCCCTGTTCGGTTCTATTTTCGAGTTTCTCTGGTTGTTATGTTAATTTGTGGCTACTTATATTTAAGAGTAAGAAACAAAAAAGAGGAATAGAAACTCTGAATATATAGGTGAAGTTTGTCAACGGTGAGCTTCACTGTAGGGTGATCTGGCTGAGCCATGTAGTGTGGGAAACTCTTAGGTCTTTCCTTTTGGGCCAGATTCCCCCCAAGTCTCCCGTTTTTTGCCTGAAGGAAAAAGGTCTGTCAGTGTTCTGAGAGCCAAGTGGAGGAATACAGCTGGGAACCTCAGCATCTCGTATGTATACAATAACGAGTTCTACTATTTTCACCGTACCTCCACCTTCAACTGTACCTAGAAGACCTCAATCCAGAGATCTATTTTAACCTCTTCGAAAGTAAATTTCCAGTCTTTTGCTAGAGTGAGGGTCACCTTTCCAGCTGCCCAGCATGGAGGGTATCTCGCAGCTTCTTATATAGATATGAACCATTCCTTATTTTCACTCCGTCTTCTTCACCCTCAGGATGCCTGGTGCCACCAACTACTAAACCCTTGGGGGATTCTGAGGCATATAAATCAGGTGGGTCCTCAGATGTTCCAGTACTGGTTTAACAATGAGTTTTCTTATCTGTTTTCTAATTTCAAGCGTTTTGTTTATCACTGTCTTCTCTCTTATTTATCCATCTTTGTTCTTTTACCTTAAAAAGAAAAAAAACCTTTGTGCTATTTTAGTGTAGTTACACTATAGAATGGAAGTGTTCATGTGTATGTTTAATTCGCCATCTTTACCAAGAAGTCTCATAAAGTTTCCTAAGATGAATATTCTATGCTGATAAAGACAAAGTGAAATAGGTACAGTGTCAGTAAGGGGACCAATAACCTTTACTCTCTAGAAGACAAAACTGCCAATACCTATCAGGAACCTAAGATGTTTATAGCCTTCAACCCAGCAATTCCCCTGCTAGGATTCTAGATTAACGTGAAGAGAATGAATATCCTAACAAGACCAAATCTTTCCACTGGTGAAAACCTCTAAACATTTATTCGGCTCATGCATCAACTCCCACCTCCAATACATTTTCTCCTCAAATACATCCCCACTTAGAGACAACATTAGCATTTTTTGCCTGTACTATTGCACTGGGCCCCATTACCAACCACTAGAATTAGTTTGCAAATCTGACCCTACCAGGAAGCCCTAGCTTAAACCCCATGGCCACATGATAAAGCCATAGCCAGATAAACTCTTCCTCTTCCTCCCAGAGTCATTGCTACAAAGGCTTTCTTGACCACCTCACCGCCCCCTTCCTCAGGACCCAACCGGTTCATCTGCAGCACCTCTAGCATTTCATTCCATTGGCTCACTCACCTCTGTCCTCCACCCATCAGTGCATGCCCGTAGGCAGGGAGTGGTTTATTCACCCTCAGGGTAATGACCAGAGGCCTTGCACACTGAGGGAGTTCTAGAAATACTTGTTGTTGTTGTTGTTTTTTTTTAATTCTTTTTTTTTTAAAGATTTTATTTATTTATTTTTAGGGAGGGAAGGGAGAGAGAGAGAGAGAGAGAGAGAGAGAGAGAGAGAGAGAGAGAGAGAGAGAGAGAGAGAGAGAAACATCAATGTGCGGTTGCTGGGGGTTATGGCCTGCAACCCAGGAATGTACCCTGGCTGGGAATCGAACCTGGGACACTTTGGTTCCCAGCCCGCGCTCAATCCACTGAGCTACGCCAGCCAGGGCTAGAAATACTTGTTGAATGATCTAGTTCCAGCCTTCATTTTATAGATGTGAAAACCGAGTCCCAGAGAAGCCTCAAGTAGCAGAGCCAGAAACAGAACCTAATGCTCCTGATTCTTTATCTCAACCTACCCCTTCATTTGGCAATGTCCCTTTACTGTTTCCTATGTAGTTATTTTAAAAAGCTCTCCTCACATTCTGCAGCTATTAAAAAAAATGACCCAAATGTCCATCAACTGGTGATGGGATAAACAAAATCTGGTATACCCATACAATGGGAAATTATTCCATTATAAAAAGGAATGAAATTCTGACGCAGGATAATCATGGATGAACTTCGATAACTGCAAGCAAAGTGAAACAAGCCAGACACAAAAGACCACATACTCCTCCATTTACACAAACGGTCTACAAAAGGCAAATCTGTATAGACAGAAAGCAGATTAGTGGTTGTCTGGAACTCGGGAGTTGGGATGGAGAGTGACTGCAAAAGGGCACGAAGTACTTTTTGGGGTCATGGAAATGTTCTAAAACTGGACTGTGGTAGCACAACTCTGTAAATTTGCTGAACTGTACATTTAAAATGTGTGAAGTCTATGGTATGTAAATTATACTGCAATGAAGCTGCTATTTTAAATGACTTTTTTAAAAAGATTTTATGTATTTACTTTTAGACAGAGGGGAAGGGAGGGAGAAAGAGAGGGAGACACACTTCAATTTGTGGTTGCCTCTAGTGCGCCCCCCATTGGGGACCTGGCCTGCAACCCAGGCATGTGCCCTGACTGGGAATTGAACCTGCAACCTTTTGGTTTGCAGGTCAGCGCACTCAACCCACTCAGCTACAGCAGCCAGGGCTGACTTGGTATTTTTTTAAAAGGCAATTATAAATAGTTTGTAGTAAAAAAAACAAAAATCATTCTACACTAGCACTCTCTAATATAATGCCAGCCACATATGCTCTTTAAAATTCTCTAGTAGCCACATTTAAAAAGTGAAACAGGTATAATTAATTTCAATATATTTTATTTAACTTAACATAGCCACAATATTATCATTTCAATGTGTAATTAATATATAAAATATTAGCGAGATATTTTATATTGTTTTGTACTAAGTCTTGAAATCCAACATGTGCTTTCACTTTTAGCATTTCAGTTAGGACTAGCCACGCTTCAAGTACTCCATGGCCACATGTGGCTCGTGGCTACCAACCTGGGCAGTGCTATTCTAGACCACACACTGATTATTGCTATGTCAACGTTTACATAGAAAAACAACAGGTAGAAACATAAAATGTGAAGGAAATAAATACCTCTCTATTTCCATTTTTTGAGAAGGGGGCATGTTTCTTTTATAATGAAAATAATACTTATACTATATATCTATAAAAAGAAATGGCCTTCTCTCACCAAAGAGGAAGGCAGGGCCAGGCTAAAGATAGCTCTGGGGGAACTCCAACTGGCTAAACTGCAGCCTGCCAACAGGAAAATATGAAAATTACAGATGTCTTGGATTGAGGGATACTACCATGAGCAAGAGAAATGCTGTAGAAGCAAAGAGCACACGTTTAAAAGGCTGTGATAAAGTCTGTTTAAAAAGAGGTAAAGACGAAACAGCTACATATATATGCATCTTAGCTGTCTGAATCCTTAGGGAGAACCCTCCTCTACTCTTTCACTTTTCCTTGACACTCACTGCAGGTCAGGTTTAAGGAAAGGCCAGACCCAATGTCTAGATGAGCAGAGAAGTGGAAGGGCCCTTGATCACCTCAACATCTCAACTTCCGGAATTCATAAATGGAATGAGGTGGCCATGGAAAAGGATACTCCACCTCTAAGTGGAACAAGGTTGCCCAAACTATTGTAAAATGTTTCCTCTAATTCCATCGATATCTCAATCCCTGGTTAAATACCACTAAAATGCGTAATAAAAAATATTACTCAAAGAGTATACAGTATATCAAAAGAAGGTTAAGGCAAGAAAACATTCAGGTGAGAACCACTGACCTAGTCCAAAGCCTTACTGTACAGATGTCCAGGGATCTCAAGGAGACATCGGTTCACATGTACTCACTGCCGACCATAGGCCCTGCATAAGACTAAGTGGCAGGGCAGGTAAACGTGGGGGTGGTGGAAGGGAGTGGGGAGGAGTACAGAATAAGACTCAAAGCAGAGGTGGTGAATGCACTAATCCCTGTTCCTACAGGACTGCTGATCGGGCTATTTTAAGATCCACCCCAGAAAACTAGCTGATGCTAATCAATGCTGGAAATTCCCAGGGATATAAAGCGTCTTACAGGTAAGCCAGGATATACACTCACCAAAACGTTTTATGGGGTAAGAGAGGTCCACAGAGGAGGACAGTATAAGCCAGGACTTTGGGTTCAACTTTTTTAAAATGTTGAAAGATATTAGTACTTTTTTAGTCACTTTTTCCTCCCCTTGGCTTTACGGAGATATACAATATTGTGTAAGTTTAAGGTATACAACATATTGAGTTGATAGACTTACATATTGCAAAATAATTACCACCAACTGTTGACCTGTTAAGTAAAAAGACCTACCCACTGCTCTGAGGTTACAGAATGAGGAGTCTGGCAGAGACTGCTAGTTATCCCGATATTCTCTCACCTTCTTTCATAACAACATGACCTCCAATTTGTAGCTGGTACATAATCATCCAGAACAAAAATGACATTTTCCAATCTTCCCTGCAGCTAAATGTGGCCATGTGAGTAAGTTGTGACTAACAGGAAATGACTGGAAATGATGTCTGCCCTTCAAAGTAAGGAGACCTGTCTTGCCCTGTCCTTCCATCATGTCCCTCTTCCCCTGGCCGGAATGTAAATGCAGTAAGAAGCTGTTCCTAAGGTGTTGCCCTCAAACACACGGCCCAGACAGCTCACCATCACTCTGTATCTCGAACCACTGTTATCTTGGGTCTCTGTTCAAGTTGTCAAATTGACAGCCCAGTAAAGATACGAGGGGAATGAGAAAAAGGGGAGGGGAGGATTCCAGACAAGGACCACTACCACCACTACAAAGGACATCACTAACATCATTCCTACCCCTTGTCCCTGTTTCCTGGGCACTCACCGGCACACCATGGGACATGAGGGTATTGGGATTCATGAGGGTGACAAGTTGGTGCAGGAGGTCAGGCTGGCTATCAAAGAGCTCAGGTGTCAACTTCTTCATCACCTCCTCCAAATGTTCTGCTGCAAGCGAGGGTACCCCATACCAAGTCTTTGGTTCACCCCTGTCCAAGTGGAAAGGGGACATATAGAGTGGTCACACCCGTGGTCCTGAGGGAGTCCACTCTGCTTTCCTGGCTCCCCAGGGTCCCACTCACCAGTGGAGGTAGTTGATGGAGTAACTCCAGTGATCCTCAATATGCCAGCAAAAGGCCGAGAAGACCATGCCTACATAGAGCCAGGGCACCTTCATGCCAGAGATATCCGCATTGATGTGGCATAGCACGGACTGCTCCAACACCGGCATCACGTTCAGGTTCCAGCCACTGGTAGCATACTCCTGCCGAGCCAAGCATTTGCAGAAAGGGGGTGAGGCTTTCGATAGGGAGCTGAGGTCTTTAGCCCAGGAAACCTTAATTTTGAGGTCATGGACCATTTTGAAACATCTAAGGATTCTTCTCCCCACAAAATTTCAATTCAATTCAATTTCAGGGAGGTTGGCAGATACCCACCCACCAAAATACTTGCAAGTTAAAAGACCCTGCTTTGACCCAGAATGCACCCTTTCCTTCAGGCAGGCCCGGGCTCTCACTCCGTCCTGCACTTAGCATCTCAGTCCCTGAACCTCTTGTGAACAAGCCAGGCACCCCGCTACTAGGCATTTCACACAGCTTCTCACTGAATTTGTGCAACAAATGTGTAAGATAGATACTATCCCCATTCTACAGACAAGCAAACAGCCAACCTCATGCCTGGAGATGCCAATGCCCTGCCAGTCCTAGGCTGTGTTCTTTGCACACACATCATCTCACCTAAACCCTACCGAGACCACAAATGGTAAGCATAATGATCTGCATCTACCAGAGCCACTGGGTCCTCCAGACACTCAATGACTTGCCTAGGTTTGCAGGGCTGACCATGAATCATCCACTCACCTCCTCCTCAGGGGTTAGGTGCCTCTTACTGTCGCTCACAGGGAAACCGCTGCCAAATTCTTTGGAATGGATGTCAGCCCCATACTCAACCGTCACATCTTCCTCGATGCTATTCACCAGCCGCCAGAACTCCTTCTCCACAAGTTCTGTGGGCACCATCTGGGGAACAGGGGTAGCAAATGACTGTGGCCCATCGTATCTTAGCCCCACTGACCCAGGAGAGCTAAGACCAGCAGACGCCAACACCTACGACCCTAGCCCTGACACTACCCCAGCCCTCCATCACCTACGTGCACGGGCATGTTGAAGTAATCGGCTTTAAAGGAGTCAGCCATCTCGCCAAAGCTCTGCAGAGTGTATTCCCGGGTAGCCTGCTCAAAGCCAAAGGCTTCGGGGGGGCGCTTACACTCCTGAAACCCAAAGGAGAACATGTCACCAAGGCAGAGGCAAAGAGGTGAAGAAGCCTCAGAAGCAGAGCTGGAATATGGGTCGGAGCAGGGAGGGAAAATAGCCCTAGGTCTGCGCTCAGGGGTCCTGAGGCAGGCCTCGTTTAATAGCTCCACCTTTTCTTCTAGCACTTCGGCTTAGTTTTTTCATTTCTCACGTGCTTGCTACCATGCGCTTGCTCTTCTCTTCCTTTAGGACTTTATAATCTAAACCATGGGCTCTGACTTAAAAATATACTATCCTATGCTCTTCTGCCACCATTCTTTCTCTCGAGCTAAAATATGAGTTTATACAGGGTGCTTAGGAAAGCTTTTATGCCCAGACTGGGACGACGGGCCTGGGAAATGGGCAGTGAGTACTGCACTATCTGGAAGCAGGGGAAACAAAGGCAGCTTTTACGGTGTCAAACCCTACACTGTTCTTGTTCTTTAGATTGTCTCAGAATACTGGATGTGGGCTGACCTAACTTTGTACCTATATTCATGGTTTTACATGACAGCTGTTATGTACCCCGGAGTCAAACACACACTTTTCTTATGTCTGAAAATGTTAATTGGTCCACTGGCCCACAGCTACTTATAGAGCCAAGCAGAGCTGACAGTCTTTGCTGCCTATGATACTATTACTATTCAAACGCCTCCCCGAAGGAATCTCCACCATCCCAAGCCCATTCATTATGCACTGTCCTGCTCTCTTTCCTCATCTGTGTGTGTGCATGCGTGTGCACATGCACACCTGGTCTCTACAACCACCGTTGTGTCCCTAAGATAAGGCTAGAGAGACTCTCAATATCTGCTTCCCAGAAACCCAGAGAGAAATACAGAGGCACACTGAGAATCTGGATAAAGGTTGGAAGTTCATGGAACAGACCTGGCAGACTTTCCAGGCCTCTCTGCCCTCACTGCTGCTTCAGCTGCTCTCCTTAGAGCCCTTTTGCACTAGGAACATTCTCCCCATATACCCTTGCTTCCGCAGTCCCGCTGTTCCCCAGTCTAGAATTCCTGCCTACCTTTTCTAGTGAGATTCTGCATCACTGCAAACCAACTGAATTATCACAACAGAAGGAAAGCAAATAAATTTTATACCCATATGATGGACCCCCTATAAGAAAAACAAACCATACCCATGAATAAACTTCAAAATATAGAAAAATGATTATAAAGTAACAAATGAAAATATACAGTAAGATCCCAAACTTGTTAAAGATATATATATCTATATATATCTATATATATGCAACAACAAAAAGATGAGAAGAAAATATACCAGACTATTAATAATGGTTGTCTCTAGGTGGTGAGATGATAGGTAATTTGTCTATTTTCCAAGCTTTCTAAAAAAAACAAAGAATAAAAAACTTGGAAATCAAAAGAACAATTTTTTCTTCTTATTCCTGTCCTCCAAACCTCAACCCTGACACCTACCCTTAGTCATTTTCCTCTCCTCAGAACTTCTACACTTCCGAGTTTCAAACACAATTTAGCATTTCAGTACACTGAGTCTGTCTAATCGGGGCTCTCACCTGCCCAGGTGGTCTGGGAGCTCTCAGAGGACACAAGCAAAGGCTGAGTCTCCTCTTCCTCCTCCTCCCAAAGCTCTACCCAGACTAGCCCCATCCCAGGGGCCCAAAACATACAACTGTGGCTGAGCTAGGTGGCTGCTCTCAGTAATGCCAGATGAAGGAGGGCAAGGACACCCTATAAGGCAGACATGGACTGTGGTTAGGGAAGGCCTTACCGCCATGACACACTTTGGGCACCGCCAGACACCCTTGGGAATCTCAGGCAGAGGAGGCAGCAGGCAAAAGATATGGTAGTTGTCATCACAGCCATCACACAGCAGGAGTTTGTCATCCTCGTCCCCTCGGGAACACATCCGACATACATATGATTCAATCTGCCAGGGGAGGGAGGCAGTAGTTACCCACCAAGGCCCCATGCAGCCTCCACACAGTGGACCCCTCCGGAATGGACCCAGACACAGAGCTTTCCGTTGGGAACCCACAGTGCTTGCTAGTTGGATCACTCTCGGCCCTGGGCAGGCTGCTCATGCTAGGTCGGAGTTTACCTGCATGCACGCACCATCTCCCCAAACGAACTGGTGGAGTTGTGAAAGCAGAGTCTTTATCGTTCAATCTTGAATCTCCCATTTTTATTCGTTCAATAAACACTTGCCGAACACTTACATGTTCTATAGTGTAACAGACTCTGCAGGACAGTGATGAACATAACATGGCATCTGCCTTCTAAAGGCACAAGTACACCAGAGACATGGGTTTCTAAAAATTACTGGGGAGTGTAGAAACTACCAACAGTGGCCCATAAAGGGTACTATGGGACCCTAGAAAAGAAAGCACTCAAATCAGCTGGCGAGAAGGAGGGAGAGCACTAAGGAAGGACTCCACTGAAAAGGTAGCACTTGAAACTGAAACCTGAAAGCAAACGCAATGGGGCAGAGTGCATGGGGAAGAAATCGCATGTGCAAAGGATGGGGAAGCAAAGAGCGTGGTGTGTCGAGGAAACAACGAACAAACCTACGAGTAGTTCGGTGTGGCTACAGCAAAGGAGTGGAGGGGACAGTGCTGGGAATGAACCTAGAGGTCGGCAGGAGCTGCGTCATGCATGGCAACGAGCAGCTCAGCCTTCATCCTGAAACAACGGAGGGAGTCTCCTTCTTTAGACCCTTGGTCTTCTCTTGGACTCTTTCTGAACTTCACATTGATAGTATTTGACAACGCTTTCTCGCTCTTTGTTCTGTGTGAGTTGGCCTGAGGGGAGGGCACACCAGGCCCTCTTTTCTGCTTAATGCAACCGGGTCCAGTGCCATGCTGGGGAAATGCTTGATGAAGGGAAAGCAGCAAAGCATGAGGAAGTCGGGGCTGGGTCCTTACAAACTGGGCATTGCTGTGGTTCCTCCGCAGTCTCATGGTCATCTTGGTGCAGGGCTCTGGGCTGTGACTCAGCTCCTCCTTGCTGTCCAGGAAGGTCTTAGGGGAGGTTGACTCCATCTTCATGTCCCCGCTTGACTCCTCCTTCACCACTACAGTGGGGGGGCACTCAGGCCCTTCCTTATCTGGGAGAGAACAGCAAAGTGCTAAGATACAGGTCAACAATCAGGGCCCCGCCTCCTTTCCCCAGGTGAGGCCATCTTTCACGCTGCTCCAGTCTTGCAGGCCTCACCTTTCTTCCGCAGAGTCTTATCCTTGGCCATGAGGCCCAGGCCCATCATCTTGGGGCCTGCCCCATAGATCTGCAGCTTCTTCAGCTCTGGATTCTTTTCAATGTCTTCCTCTGTGGGTTCCGGCTGGAAAAAAAGAAAGAAATGAATCAAGACTACTACCTTGGGCAGACTGCCCCCTCCTAAAAGAACAATAGCTTAGAGTATGTATCAGCTGAGCTTATACCAGGAGCCGATGCATAGATAGGCCAGGGCAAGAATTCAGAGCTGCTTTTTGGATATTGGGGGTAAGTGAACACCCTCCTCAGCCCTTTCTTAGAAATGAATTAAGACAATATCCCCATTTTCTCAACTCTAAAATTGAGAATATTAACTCTTACCTTAAAGTTACAAGGGAGTTTGGGGATTACTTAAATAAAAGAAATCTAACAGTATTCGGCACTACCGATAAATGGCAGTGACTTATATGATGTGCTAAATTACATGCTTTGGTGAGTCCAGGGACAGTGTCTGTCTTGTTCCCTGTTGTACTCCCAGTGCCTAGAAGGATGCCTGGCATATAAGCTTCTGCCTGAGGCTTGGATATAGATGTAAAGAGAAAGAAGAGTTCTGCCCCTATGAGCAGAGTGAGTCAGGAAAAGAACAAGGCAGGTAGGAAGGGAACACGTACAAAAGATACTGTACGGACAGATCAAGACCCAGCTCAGAAGCTCAGCGGAGAGTGGAGGGAAGAACAAGAGTGAATTCTGAGAGAGGTCCACTATGGTTCAGAACTAGAGAACTGGGAGAAGGGAGAGCAGAGCAGGGAACAGAGCCTTGGCCAGAGGGAGGGAGAGCACTCTCTCTACCCTACAGACCTAAGTCAAGAGAAGGGAAGTACTCACATCAGGCTGCAGTCTCTTGGCCCGCCGGCCATAGCTGTTGAACTTGGAAGGCTGCACCGACTGTCGAAGGGGGATGCTGTGGGGTTTGTACTCCTTGTCCTTCTCCTCATTATCAAATGGACGTGTGTTGCACTGCTGAGGACAAATAAGGGGTAGAGGTCAGGGCATGGGGTCCCAGCCCGACAGCAAGGACTTCCATCTCCCCTCACCCAGTGGCAACCAAAGCTGTGGTCGCACCTCCCTGACCTACAACAATAGGTCTTGCTCAGCTGGTGTGTACCACTGACACCAGCATACACTTTGGGAATTCTTCTCATTCCTTTGTTTATTCCATTCCTCCTTTCAACCTTCCCCCCTACAATGATCTCCCCAACTAAACCAGATTCCATCTCTTCCCAGACCTCTCCTCCAGCCCCGAAGGCCTCT
This sequence comes from Phyllostomus hastatus, assembly GCF_019186645.2. Taxonomy (NCBI): domain Eukaryota; kingdom Metazoa; phylum Chordata; class Mammalia; order Chiroptera; family Phyllostomidae; genus Phyllostomus; species Phyllostomus hastatus. Next base: position 2,435,866 of record NW_025333499.1, on the reverse strand, counting down.
CCCTCCTCTGAATTCTTCTACCAGTTAAAAACTTGTCACGTAACAGATGGTCAGTTGGCCATGCTGTTAACTCCAGGATCTGTGACCCTGGGCAGTGTGGGAAAAGAATGAGCACTGATAGAAAACAGTGGAGTCTAGCTCGCAGGCCTCCAGTCCACTGAACCAGATTCGTCAAGAGCAAGTGTGAAAATCTGTGTCTGGGAGAGGAAGCCTCCTTCCACCCCGGCCTGGCATCCTTACCACCAGGTTGGCTCCAGACTGGTACATCTCATAGGGGTAAACGATGCGTTCATAGTGGGAGCGTAGCAGGGAGCCAATGTTTTTGCCTGGTGGGTAGTTGAGGCGCTGGGCCACCCGGGCCCACCGACGGTCCTTGCAGATGGCTTCATAGCCACCTTCCTCCACCACGATCTGCAAGGACAAGCAGGAAGGGACGTGGATGTGCTGTGTGTATGTACATGAGGGAGTAGGCCTGAAGAGAGCACGATGAGGACAACTCCAGCCCCTTACTGCACTGGGGGTTACCCCTCCTCCTACCACCAACACGAAGGCGCAAACTGCAGCAAGAGACGCCCAGAAGTTCTGATGACAGCTTGTGTGCTACCAGGCTGTGCCCCTTCCACTGCAGCCTAGAGAGCCAGTGTCCAAGCCAAGGGAACCTCCAGAATACCAAGGATATTAAGGTGTGGTGTTGGAAGGAGTTTGAGAAAAACCTGTTCTTACTTTGCTGAGGCTGTAGAGGTCCAAGATCCGCCGTTCGACGTTGGGAATCTTTAAGGAGGAGCCCTGGATTTCCCAGAATTTGGCAATCTGGTCCAAGTAGTTCAGTTTCACTCTCGTCTGGGCCTGGAAAAGAAACAATTCAAAGAGGCTCTGGTCTTCTGGCCTAATCTTATAAGAGGAGGAAGGGTACAGAGCGGACCACTACCAGGGGCCTCTCCCAATGAACCGATCTCAAACTCCAGGCAGTGGTTAGCCGCCCTCGCTCTGATCTCTGCTACTTTCTATCAATAGGATAAGCCCAAGGTCCCAAAACAGAGAGGGTCGGGTCACAACAGCCAAAGCTTCACTTGTACTCTTTCTCAGTCTCCCTGACAGGGCTGGATGAGTATCATCTCTTTTACAGAGAACTTCTGTTTCCTCAAGTCACACAGCAGGTACCAAGAGATCTCAATGTCAGTACGATATAATGATACAGTTATATAATACTATAATATACAATGTGATAAATACCGTTACATCAGCAATCACATTACAATGTGTAAGTAATACGCTGTACGGTACATAAACTTACACAATGTTACCTGTCAAATTTATTCAATTAAAAAAGACCGTGCCCGATCTGAATGTCAAATAACAAGCTTCAGCTTTTTGTCTGCTACTGATTTACTAAACAGCCTTGAGCAAATCAGTTTTATTCTCTGGATTCGCATTTTCTAATTATAAAAAGGAAATAAAATAAGTGCCCAGTCCACCTCCCCCAGAAGGGTGGACTTATGAGAGGGACCATGAAAACCCTCTAGAAACTCCAGAATTTCATCTAAGCTCTACAAATGTTTCAGAGAATGAAGGCTCCCAAAGACCTTTCATCTCTTCTCAAGCTCCACAAAACTTGTTCCATGGCACCTGAAGGGTGAAAGTGCATGACAGAATAGCCTAAAGAACTAAGAGATGGTGTACTAAAGCAGCACTGGCACCTGGCCAACCCAGGGCCAAATGTGGGCCAAAGGTTCTAGGAATAAAGCAATATCATACTTCCCTGAAATCTCAGTGGCCCAAGTCTATGACCACCTCACCCTGGTCAGAGGGCATGATTCTAGGGAGACCTAAATAATTCACTACCATTTACCATCTTGCTCTGACCCTATCAGGGGAAGCAGAGACAGGCCTGTTTCATAGATGAGGAACACTAAGATCTATTTGTGGAAAGAAACAACCTATTATGTCTCCTTAGATGTCAGCACCCCTAAGGGTCCGGGAACTCTACTCCCTCCATCTCAGTCCCTTAGATTTCCCAACCTGGCCTCATCCCTGCCCCTCCCCCATCATTAGACAGCACTATCTTTCTAGAAAATCTGTCCCTGTCCCATATTAGATGACACCTTGCCCTAGTTGTACCCTACAGATCTGGTCAGACCCATTTCTCTAAGAAACTTGTACTCCTTACAGGAGATGATTTTTGTCCCAATCCACATAGCACCTAGACTGACCCTAGAACAGCAGTTCTCAATGAGAGACAATTTTGCCCCCAGGGACATACAGCAATGCCTAGAGATATTTTTGGTTGCCATAACTAGGAAAGGGTACTACCAGTGTCAATGGGTAGGCACCAGGGATGCTAATAAACATCTTGCAATGCACAGGACATCCCTCCACGACAAAATATTATCTGGGCCAAAATGTCAATAGTGCCAAGGTGGAGGCACCATGGTCTAGGAGACAAATAAGCTTTTAGGTCGTGGGTATTCAGTTGAGTCTAATATCCCCCAGGACATCTGGTAAGGCTTGTGGGCACATAATAATGAGGGAGAGGGGTGGTAGCGTATTTCTAACCTACATGTTCCATGGGAAACTCCAGGATGTTACCTGGAACTGGCTTCAGGGCACCCATTCTCATTAACCCCAGGACATCAGTATAAAGCCCTTGGTGGAAAACCTCAGCTACCCATGCGAAGGACCTGACTTCCTGCATAGAACAAAAGGAAGAGGGAAAAGTCTACCTGCCTGACCCTCTGCCCAAATTTGGGCATATTCCAGCCTCCACACAGATAAGTTTTTATATTGTTCCCGCCCATTCACCTCATCAAGCACCATGGAAAGAAGACAGGAAGCACAGCACTGTGTGGATGAACTGCATAATGAGGCCACATTCAGGTGGCCAAGCACAACAGGGTCTCAGCCAGCCCCAGACTTCCGTTTTGTTGGGTCAGCTAGGATAGGTTAGTTGACAGGGGATCTTCAGAAGTAGCAAACCTTTATGAGAAAGGGATAACCCCAGCCTTTCAGCTACCAGATCAGAAATGCTAAATGCCCACGTTCTTGGTTATGTTCAAAGCCCTGAAGTTTCCTCCATGCCCTCCATGCAACTTCGCAGAAGAGAGAACAAAGGCCTAGTCAGTCAAGTACCTTAGCCAGAGAAGGCACGAGGGAACAGGGGTCAGAGCTCAGGTATCCATTCTCCCAACCCCACCAACAGCTATCAGTCTTCTCACCTCTAGTTCATTCAGCCTCTGGATTCGGGGAGTAAATCTGAAGTTGTCCACTTCCACAGCAAAGGGCGGCTGCCAGTCCTGAGGGGGTCCAAAGGGGAAAGGGAGTTGGGTTATTCCAGCATAGTGCAAGACCAGAGGACACCCAAAGCAACTCAACACCCTCCTCACACCTTCCCAGACCTTTAGCCACCCCAGACCTTTTACCTTGGCACACACCCAACCCACTACGCCACACAGAACTCACAACAGGGCCTTAGCAGTCCCTCAAGTCCACACCCAGTGCCCCAGGGACAGGCCCTGGGAAGCTTTTCCTAAGTCCCTCCCAATAGTACGGTATGCTAGAATTTCAAGAAACAGAGATGGGGCCCAAAGTAGTTGACCCCAAACTTTCCCTACAGCCACATTAACCCTTCACCCCCAGGCACATGCTATAGGGCACGGTCTGAAAGTACTGGACAGCACACAGGGTGGGGGTCAGAAGACCTAGGCTCACGTTCCAGCTCCACTACTTACTGGCTACAGGATTTTGTCTTTCTGTACCTGTTTTCATACCTATAAGGCAGGAATATGAACTCTTGTCCTGGCTTCACCACAAGACCGACATGGAAAATTAAAGTGGTTTTCAAATTAAAATGTTATTCAAAGGTGCCATCATTAAGACTTGACATCTAGCCCTGGCCGGTGTGGCTCGGTTAGAACATTGTCCTGTACACCAAAAGATCACAGGATCGATTCCCAGTCAGGGGACATACCTAAGTTGCAGGTTTGGTCCCCAGTCAGGGCACACACAGGAGGCAACCGATCAATGTTTCTCACATTGACACCTCTCTACCTCTCCCTCTCTCTCCCTCTCTCTCTCCCCCACCCCCTTCCTCTAAAATCAATAAATGTACCCTCAGGTAAAGATTTGAAAAAGGCATCTAAAGCTGACCCCACCATGTCACATGGGGCCCATACACATGCAGGGTAGATCAGCTCTGATTCTGGCAGGATTTAAAGGTTTGGGCCTTCATGTCTGTTCTCTCAGTTCCAAGGGCTCGGGACACACACTGCAAGGAACAGGGAACAAGAATCTGCATCACTGACCTAGCAGGCTCCTTGGGCCCTCTCTCAAACACCTGCCTAGCACAGGGAGAGGCAGGGGAGAAAGCCCCAGGAGTGAGCGGGAGGTGTAAGTGCAGGGATGTCCAACTATGGTGGCTAAGAACGAGAGGTTTTGGGGAGAAGGGAAGTCAGAGAAAGGTAATAAAAGTGAGGAAGGCTGTCCCGCCAAGTTGGAGCTTGTTGTGTCCTGCGCAAAGAATGGCCGTGGAGAACCCACTCCCCAATGCCCTCGCATGCAGTCCTCCCCTCCCCAAAGCCCTGGGCCCTGCTGTGGTGCTGAAGAGAATCTACAGCAGCCTAGACCAATGCCCTCATTTTACAAATGGGAAAGAAATGTGATTTCTCCAAAATCACATGCTGAGTTAGTGGGAGACCCAAGGCTAGAACCCATGTCTTCTGACTGCTAGTTCAAGGCTTTTGCACTCCACCAGGCTACCAGTGTTCATGAACACATGCACACATGTGGAAGGGGGAGGGGTCAGTAAAAGAAAAGGATGTTGGGTCTCTCCTGCATGCACACTTTTAGAAAAGGTGCCAGAGCACTCACACTTGTATCCATATACATTCCCTCCACTCCCCAAGCAGGTAGAAACACCTGGGGCTCAGTGAAGCAGGGGGGAAGGGAAGGGAAGGGAAAAAGGAAAAAGGAAAAAGGAAAAAGGAAAAGACTAAAACGTTATGCCTAAAGCCCAGACAAACTCCCTATGCCTTCTTGCCTCCCATTAGTAGGGCATTTTCCTCAGCACAGGTAACCCAGGTAGAAAAGTGCTCAGACCCCAAACTCCAGGCACCCCTCTTTTCTGCTGAATCAAGTTCTAGATAAGAGTAAGCACAATATCAAGCAAACTGACAGGAAATAGCAGAACCAAAATCCTAGAGCAGGAGCTGTGGGTGCAACAGATAGCTGGGGGAGGTCCAGCAATACGCCTTGCCTGGCTCTTCCTGGGACCTAAGAGCTCCCTCATGCTACCACCACATTCCTGCATGCCAAACTCTCAGGGTGTCAGTTTTATCAGGATGGTGCTAAAAAGCTTGGCTACCAGAGGCAAAAAGCAAGGCCCTTTCGAGCTCCCTGGGTCTACTCCAGGGTACCACTGCTCTCCTGCAACCTATCTTCCCCAAGAGTAGTAGTTTCCTGTCTAGCAATTCAGAGCCCAAATCGTCCTTCCTTGGGCAAACTTCTATTTCCAAGTACCCACCCGCACACAGGTTCCCACCCTGAGCCCAAGCACCACTTGGGTGAGTGCTTCAAATTCCAGCCAGAAGGCTTGGCTGCCAAGACAGCCTAGGAGCAGCCCCACAGGAGGAAAAAACAGAATGAAACCAGAGAGACACATCTCCTGAACTGGAAGAAGCGCACTGTTGAGGTGGAGAAGAGAAGCGTAACAAAAGACAGCCCCCCACATACACACTAGGGACATGTCACTTTCCCCCTTCCTGGTCCCCCTCCCCCAAGGAAGAGTAACATCACTTGCACAAAGCCAGGCCACCCAGATAAATCCAAGACAGAAAAATGAAAATTCTGTCAGATGCTGCCTCCGTTGAGGCTTCCCAGGACTCCCGCTTCTCCTTTCTGCTAGCCTTCCTGACCTTTCCCTACCCACTGCCACTCCCTCACCACAGACAAGGATACCTCAGAGATCTGTGGCCAGGCTCCAACAAGGAAGAAATTAGCTTACCCAACACCTCCCAAAGGATCCATTTGAAACCAGCCTAGATCTGTGGCAGAACACCAGAAAGCACCAAGTTGAATGAGAAGATCTGTGGTGCCCTCCTCAGGTGGCAGCGAGGCTTCCCAACCTGTTTAAGCCAGGGACACCTACTCCAAAACACCCTACTCCAAACAAACTCAATTCCTGCCCTTAGAATTCCAAGTGGTGACTGAACACACACACCATCATCTCTCCTCCATGCCAGCCTATCCTAGCCCTTGGGGGACTTCTCCTGGCCTGAAGCCAGGCCTAGGAGCAAAGATATGCCCTTTGTCATTGACCTCTGGGAATCAATTGTTCTAAAGGCAGACTTCCATAGTTGCATTCTGTTTCGGAGAGTCCAAGAATACCCTATCCTCTGGGACTTCCTACATCCTGGGACAGGGCAGAGTAGAAATCCTCGGAGGACACATACCCCACCCCCAAGCCAAGTGGTCCAAGCCTCTTCACAGAAGTCAACTCTGGGGAGGAGTGATGTGCAGGAAAGGCCCGGATACTGCCTTCAACTAGAAAAAGAACGGGACCTGGGGGACGGGGGCGCCTGGGCAGAGGAGGGCAAGGGGGAAAAATTGGGACAACTGTAATAGAAGAACAATAAAAAAATTTGAAAAAAGAAAAGAAGGGCACAAGTCCCTGAACCCATTTCAGGGGAGCCACATAGGGCATTCCCCGTACGACTGTTTTCCTATCTGATCTACTGGGCTAGGATATTATCGTAGATGGATTGGCCTGGCAGGATGTGAGTAAATGAGTCAACTCACATAGGAGCAAACCAATGAGTACATCAAACACCTTCACAGTCACAGTAATTACCACTGATCTAGTGCCTACTACACATAGGCGCTACCTAGTTTAATCGAATTTTTGAAATAACTACGCAGGGGACTCATTTCACAGGCTTGGAGAGATACGTTACTTGTCCAAGGTCACACAGCTGGGAAGCTACAGAGTGGGGTTTTGAACTCATGTCTGTCTCCCTTGAGAGCTGTGATCGCCCACAACACACCGCCTGCCTTAGGAGAAGTGGTGACAGTACAGGGGAGAAAGGCCTTATTTAGTTCAGCCTTAACCTGGGTGGTCCGGGGTAACTAAGAGATATGCGTGTCTCTATCTGTGAACTCTCCCTGGCCCACTAGGCATCCCTGCCTGGACCCTAACCAGGGATGATTCTGAAAGGCGAGGTGGGAGTGGGGGTGGATTTGAGAGTCCAGGTCACTTGGGGACCTCACATCACGAGGACCCCTGGCCCCAGCATCCTTTCTCCCACCCGCGTCGCACCCACAACGGCCCCAGGCACCCCCTTTCCCCACATCTCGAGATGCCCTGCGCCCGAGACTCCCCCACCGGCTACCCTAGTTTCTCATTCCCGGCCTCGCCGCCCGGCCTTACCGCGGGTGGGCGGATCTTGCAAATGCCGGACTTTTCTGCGATGGGCCTGATTTTCGCGATGTAGCCAAGAGGGTCTCGGAACTCGGCCCAGCTAGGTTCGAACACCGGGCACTCCGGCGGCGGTAGGAAGTCGTCAGACCCCGGCTCCATGGTGGACCCTAGGACTGGAGGGCTCGGACAGCCCTTAAGGACTCATGGCGGATACCGCCGTTTGAAACCGAGGCACTGCTCGGAGACTAGGCCCTAAGCGAGGTAGCCGCCGCCCGCCGAGGGCTAAGGGGGCGTGTTGAGTGCCGCGCTTTGAAAGGCTCGGGCTGACGCTACTGCTGCCGCCTCTTAATCCTGTTCCGTTCCTTCCAAACTCTGCCGCTGCCTCCCAACTCCTGCAGCCTTCACCACTACAGTTACCTCCCAACCGCCGCGGCCTTCATCGCCGCCGCCGCCGCCATCTTGGTTTGTCAGCGTCCTCCCCCTCTTCACACCACAACAAACTGGATCCCTCCGCTGGTTGTCCCTCTCAGTCCTGGGTATCTTGTGTGAGGCCAAGCCCTAGGAAGCTTTCACCCCGTGAGGACCGAGTATAATGGGCAGGCGTGGGTTCCCTATCTGGGAGCTGAAACTCTGAAGTACTTCCCAGACACAGATCAAATAGTTCTCTTCTTCGGCGGAGGAGCAAAATTGTAATTAATATGCCGGATCCTTTTTCCGGATGGACCAGCGATGCACGTTTAAAGGCCAGTGGTGCGCATGCGCGTTATGAAGAGAGACCGGAAAAGAAGCAGGGGTTGGTGGGCGTTAGGCGAAACTGACACCCTTCCCTCCCCTGATGACCTCAGCCCTGGTTGGAGCCCCGCCCCAATATTCTCTTCTCTAGGGTCTTTTCGTTGTGGGCAATTGCGAGCCAACCCTTCTGCTCTGGATCTTTGAAAGAAGGAAGGCAAGAGGCTGCTCACTCCCTGGGGATTATGGATTTTTAGAATTCTGGGATCCAATGAGAGGAAGAAAGTATTTATTTCGTCCAAGGTTATGTGTAGAGGCCTCTCAAAGATGGGGCTTCCATTCTTACCCCCAAAGAGTCATTGTGAATGAGCATTTTAATGAACACTCTCAACTGTTCTGTATGCACATTTGTGGCATGTACTCCTACAAAATAAGCCTGAGTGTATATATGTTAAAAACTTGAATGTTTAGCAACAGCTTACTTACCTATCGCCTATTAGTCCCTGCCATATGAAATACTGTTTGTGCATCTGTGAGCCTACAGTGGGCTTACCAAGCATCTGTGTACATGAGTTATATTTGTTGTGTATAGCCCGTCATATGCTTTTGTGTACCTACCATGTGTACACCTACTCCTATTATGTACATATTCATTGAGTACAGGTTTATCGTAACTATCTCAAGTAGCAAACCAGTACTTTGCTCATACTTTAGGCATCTACTGCATTTGAGAATCATCTTTGTTATTCAATAGTTGTGGGCCTACTGCATAGAGTTTGAACACCTACTGTGCACATATTACAATACTTGTATACATGCTGATTAAGTGCTTATTTTGTGTTCATTTATCAGATTGTATTCCTTAAGGCAGGGATGATGTGGCTTTATACTTCCTTAACACTTGGCATGATAAACAGTAAATTAATGTTGAGTAAATGAAAGAAAAATTAATGTGTATTTTTGAGCAGCCTTAGTATATATTGGCTGAAAAGAATATAAACTCTTTGCAACATTTTCTGTGTATACTGTACTAAGCATCTGCTATATGCTTAAATATGCTTGAAGGGGATATGGAGTGTTATTCCTTCATTCAGTTAATTGCTCCTAATCACATACTGTGTCCCAATCTGGTACATCATTTTGCCTGCTTCAGGACTGAGCTAAGGACACCTGTCTGCAGGAGCAGGGCACACTGGTAGGAGCTTACACTCTGGGGTCAGAGAGGTCCAACTTCTAGTTCCACCAGCTCTCTGCAGTTTTCTAATTATACGATCTTGGGCAAGTCCTAACCTCTGAAACAAGTGGGGGTTATAATACCTACCTTGCAGGACTGCTGTACGGTATCTGGCACATAGAAGGAGCTTAGTATATGTTAACCGTTATTTTTATTTCTGAGAGTCTACAACCAATATATCAAATCTCATTGAGAATCTCTTTTGTTCTAGGCATTGTGCCTAGTGATTTCGAATTTTGTGTCACCTGAATCCTTATATTACCTTAAATGTTTGGAATCTTTATCCTCACTTCATTTGTGAAGAAACTTTTCCTGAGTAATAGAAATGGTAAGTGACATCTTTCTAGTTTTCTAAGTGTCAGGAGAAACCTCAGTGCCTTTCCACCAGGAACACAGGTGAATGAGCCAATTGAACAACTGTCTGGATGGGAAACAGAAAGCTAGGTGAGGTGATGCTAATAACAGCAAAATCACTAGCCTCTCATATGTGTAAGAATCGGACAGTCCACACAGCTCTTTCATACCAATTATCTCCCTTAATCTTTGCAGCAGTCTTGGGAAAGATGTAGGTTAATTTACCCACTTTGGAGATAAAGAACCATGTTCCAGAAAGATTGAACAATTTGCCTACTCTTACACAAGAAGTTGCTGACTCTTGGTCAAATGCTCTTTCTTGTCATTTGCTCTCATCAGGAATACCAACTGGGCAGGAGAATGAAGAAGGTGGGAGAATATGCCAAAACCTAGGCTGAGGGCTGAGAGAAGTTCAGCATTTCCATCTGAAGGCAGCTCAGTGAAGGACAAAGCACATGCATGAATCAGGAGTTGGGAGACCAGGTTTGGTCCAATCCATTCATTTACAAATATTTATTAAACTTGTACTATGCACCAGGCATTTTTCTGGGCCCTGGGAATATAATGGTGACCAGGACAGTCATGGTTCCTGCTTTCCTGAAGCTGATATTCATCTACTAAGATCTGTCAACTACCTCACCTCACTTCCCTGAGCCTTGATTTTCTCGTTTATCCAATGAGGCACTATAATCTCTTCCTCAGAGGGTAGTTATGAAGATTAGAGATAATGGTGACCAACATTCATAAAGGGCCAGGTGCTATGAAATAGGTATTGTTATCCATGTTTTACAGATGAGGAGACTGAAGCTCTGGGAAGTATTAACTTACTCAAGTCACAGGGCTAGTAAGCAGCAGAGCCAGAATTCAAACCCATCTTTCTGACAGCCATACAACTCTGCCCATAAAAGTCTCAGATGGTGCTCCTTCCCTAACACACAGTAAGGTGCCCAGGAAATGAATTCCTTTTCCAAGTCTTAGGTCTTGCCCTCATCTGGGCACTGCAGGGTTAAGAACTGGGAAGCACCAGGGAGCTCACCTTGGACAAGGGGCTGGCAAGCCTCTGGGAAAGAGGGTCTGGCCTGGAGCTGGTGCAGAGCTATCATTGGAAGGGTTGGTGGACTCTTGACTACACTCACCCCATTCATGTTTCTTGGGGGAACTGGATGAGTGTGACTTTGTGCCTCACTTTTTTGATCTGTAAAATAGGGTCCCTTCCAGTTCTGAAGTAGGTGTGAGCTGTGAGTTCTGACTCGTAAAGAGTTCTGGAATCCATCTCCTCCTGGCATGCCATTTTCTAATCTTCTACCCCTGTGAGCACCATTTAGTATTCATAGCCTGTATTGAAAGAGATTCCTCAAGGTGTCAAGGTATCTGTGTGAACTCAGGAACCATATAATGGAGAGAGATAGAGAAATATAGATGTATATTATGTGCTTAATATAAGTAACAATAAAATACATTAAAAACAATAGTAATTCTAAATGAATTATAATAGTAGTGGATCATAACTCATTGAAAAAATAAAAATCCATATCTCCACATTGATATAAATGATGGAAAAGGGAAAGCTCTTTCTTAAAGGAAGGATGGAGTTAGAAAATCATTGAGAGATGCTTAAACATTTTTCAAATAAACAAGCAAACTCTTAAAGTAGCTATAGTACTTAGTGCCCAAGTCTTGGTTCCTGAGTACCATTCTCAATCCAAAAAGATCCAGGAGTTCTTGGAAAAACTAGTTGATGCCAGGCCTGGGGCAGAGAAAGTACAAGATAGGCCTGGAGCATCTTGTGGTTCCTGAAAACAAGTGTTCAAAGAAAGATGGGGACCTGACAAAAGGGCACAGGCACCAGCTTGGAGCACCTCTGGATGGCCAAATATGAGGCATCTGAACATCAAAATAAAGAATGATATTACTGGATTATATATAACCCATTGAATAAAATAGGCAACCATGAGTCCACGAGGATAAACATAGAAGTCAAAGGAATGATGGCATTTGAGAATCACTATCTGGCTGCCTGGAGAATCATCAGTGAATGCCAAAACTGGGGGGTGAAAATTTGAGGAGTAACAGAATATTGACATTTTTCAATGCATCTCTTCATAAGATACTCATTAATTACAAAGGGAAAAATAGTGACTGTACAGTGGAAACACCACGTGGCCCAATGTATCACCTGGTCTTACTTTTGCTCTTACTGAAGTCCAGGTGAGAAAACCTGTGGCAGCAGAGGAATGAGGATGCATGCACCTCCTGCCTTCGTGCCATCACTCCTGGGCTGCCCTCTCCTGTTCCTTTCTTATTAATCCATGAACACATTATGGACACCCACACCTCCATGCCTTTTCATATGTGGTTCTCTCTGACAAATGCCCTTCTTTACCAGGTCAATTCCTACTCAACCTTCAAGGCTCAGTGAAAGGGGCAGTTACAGAAACACTTCCCTGACTGGTGGGTACCCCACCCCATCCCAAGTTGGGTTTTCCTCTTCTCTGCACTCCCATCATGCTGCGCTTCCTTCCCGGCCCGTACTTATTATACTGTATTGGCATAGTCCCACCAGCCTGTCCAACTCCTCAATGTCTCCACCTGTACTGTCTAATACGGTAGCTACTACCCACATGTGGCAGCTTAAATTTAAATGTAAAAATTTGGTTCCTCAGTGGTGCTAGGAACATTTCAAGCAGCCACATGTGGCTAGGGGTTCTTGTATTGGACGGCACAGTTACAGGACACTTCCACCACCACAGAAAGACCATTGGACAGCACTGGTCTGAGACAAAGGTAAGAATCTCAGGCTCTTTGAGATTCTAGGACCTTTGTACAGTCCTAGAATGTGTTGTCCCTCCCCATCCACATTCCTAAAGAGACTGGGAGTAGAACCTTTAATGTGAGAACAGCCGATGGGCTTCTTGACTTCAGGCCCTCAGAGGTCAAGGCAATGTTAAAGAGGTAAGGAGCTGAACTATGCCTCCACAGTCTGATCAGTGAGCCTCCCGGGGAGAGGGGGGAGATGGGGCAGCAACAGCCCAGTGCTGGGACTGCAATGAGGAGGGGAGGAGGAGAACATCAGAAAGAGCTGAAGGAAGCATGAGGATGTTCCAAAGAGGCCCCAAAGCTTGGTACACAGGAACATCAATCAATAAATCAACCAAACATAACTTTACTTACTCTAAGATTTAGTTTAAAATAACTATTCAGTCATTCATTCAAATCAGCTATGTTTTAGTGTCATCTGTGCTGAGCCAAGCACTGTGCTGGGCAATGCTCTGGACAGAGATGATTTCAGACCAGTGTCACTCTTGAGCTACTTTATATAGCCTAGTGGGGGAGATAGATAATGGTGTGAGGGATCTCAGAAAATGTGACCAAGGGCACATTCTGTGAGGGACGGATTCTTTAAGCCCATCTCACAAGGGTGAGAAAACCTTCATCGGGAATGTTGAGGAGAGCACATCTGGCAGGGGGCCAGCACAGGTAAAATACAGCTGACCCTTGAACAATGTGGGGGAGAAGGGTAAAGGTGCTGACCCACTGCAGATCAGAAATCTGCATATAAGTGGACCCGTGCAGTTCAAACCCATGTTGTTCAAGGGTCAGCTGTACTGAGTTGGGAAATTAAACACAGGCCCTTTCAGGGAATGAGTGGATGTCCAAAATGTGGGCGAGGAATGACAGGACTACAGAGATCAGCTGGGGCCACATGGTGGAGAACCTCCAATGTCAACGCCAACGAGTTTACACTTCTTTCTGTAGGTGGCTGGAAACAGCTAGCTGTGGGTCTGGCAGGAGGTAGCATTTCACATGCATCTATTAACAATTGCTCTGTGAGATTATTGTCCCTATTATACAGGTGAAAGATCAAGTTCTAAGGGGCTAGAGGACTTGCTAAAGGCAACACAGTCAAGTGTGTAACTGAGCCAGGATTCGAGTGCTAAAACTGAACTTTGGGAAAACAAAACCAGCATGAAACTGAAGGTGGGAGAAGAGGGGCACGACCAAAGGCAGTGCAGCGTGGTCTACCAGGGAAGAAACAAGAGAGTGCTGATTGGACTTAATTCCTGACTCTCCGGGTCTAGCTCTTCAAATGCTTAGGTCTGGTCCTCGAGGAGGCATGAAATGCTCAGATGGCCCCAGCTGCTGCTTTTGCTTAAATGTGTACATGAAGAAGAAAACAGGCACCGGTTGAAGATGCTCTAGATGATGGTCAGCCAAACCACGCCCTCTTGGAGGCCATTCCAGACTCTAAAAAGGCACCAACATTTTTACTGATTGCTGCTTTCAGGGACCCTGCTATCCCTAACCAAGAGCCATTGCTTTGCCCTATTCCTCCTGGGCTCTGTTGAGGACCAGGACATAATCAGCAGTGCTGGAAACATGTCCATTTCATAGGGAGGCTGTTTGGGGGACTGGAAAGAAGTCAGGAACCCCCATCTTGACTTGCTTTGTGGCCTTGGGAAAGATCCTTCACTTGTCCGGGCCTGTCCCCTCCTCTGTAAATGGAAGGGAATCCAGCTATTTGTTATCTAACATTCCAAGCATATACACGGAGCTCTTACAATGTATCTAGCCCTTGGCTTCCGGGCCTAAGTCACCACCCCCCTCAAGGGCAGAAATGTAGCCAGCTGTGGGGAGGGGAAAGGACTGCAAGGCCAAGCCAAGCCAGCCACAGGAAGGGTAAATATCGATGCTGCAAGAGTAGAAGGAAGTATCCAGCTTGTGAACGGAAGAGAAGGGAACTAACTTGCTGAGCACCTACTCCAGGCTGACTGCTTGGCATTTGTTACCTGTGTGGCAACGGCTCATCACCCCAACTTTTAAACTGAACTCAGGGAGGGTATATTTCCCAAGTGCACATACCTAGCAAGGAAAAACCCCAGCATTTGAACCGGATCAACTCCACAGCTCAGAGCCTCGTTACTTTGTTATGCAGACCTTTAGTAAAAGGAGGCAAACCTGCCTCACCCTTACCTCCCACTCAGTCAGAGCATCTCACCCACCCCAGTTGCCTGAGACATCTCCCAATAGTGCCTCACCTCCCAGGGCTAAGGCCTCTCTCTCCATAGGCTCCACCATGGGGGAGGGGGCATAAGGAGGAGGCAGAGGCTGGAGGTGAGCACAAGGTCTTTTTATGAGGCATCAAATATACATTCTTATATACAAGGAGGAAAAAAGACAATGCCTGAACCCCAGCTCCTCTCCACACGGCCCCTCCCACTGCCACCCTCCCCTGTCCCCAGGCACCACAGTGCCTGGCCCTTCATACAGCCAGGGTCTGTCTGTCTCTACTGCAGTCCATGGTGGAGAGGGGAGAGGGAGGCAGGAGCTGAGAAAGGAGCTGGAGATGCAGGTCCAGAAGAGGAGCTGGGGCTTGTAAAAAATATATTTATAATAAATAAACAGGGGTGTAAAGGGGCTGGAGAGGCAGAGGAGATTTTGATGGACAGAAAGACTCAGGCATCCTGGCTCCCAGTCCCCGCTCTGATGGCTTCAATCTTTGCCTCAGGAAGGACCATCTTGGGCTCACGGTGGCCCTCTGGAAGCCTCTCTCCCCAGGGCTGATGCTGGGTGCCCTGCCCCAGCAAGGTGTGTGTGGGCGATGTCTTTAAAGTGCATTGTCTTCCGTCGTAGGAGGGGTAGGTGTAGGGGAATGGGGGGGCATGCAATATGGGTGAGGGAGGGTAGTACCCTCCTCATCCCAGACCTGAGCCCCCCCCAGCAAATCTGTCTGGACTTTGATCAGGATAAGAACGTTGCAGAGAGAGACAAGGTCCTGAAGCTGAAGAAGCCAGGGCTGGGGCATAGACTGGCTCTGGAGAGGAAGCACTGCCCCATCTGGGGATAAGCATAAATGGGAGCCCACCCACCTAGTGTGTGGACAGTCCATGTCCTCCAGCAGGCGGAGAGACACATGGAAGGGTGTAGTCAGGCCCTGAGGTCAGAGAGAGGGCCAAACCCTAAGGTTTGGCCACAACTCTACAGAGCTCCCTTCTAGGCCCACGTGGCCAGAGGCGCCCTGGGGAAGCCTTTGCCTTCACCCCTCCTAACACCTGCTCTTCCCTACAAGCCAGAGCTGGCAGGAAGCTCACACTGGTGGGGAGGTCTGAGGTCACCAAGCTAGACCTGGGTGTGAGGGAGGATGAAGAGAGGAAAAAGAGGACGAGGATCTCCAAAAGGTTCCCCCCGGAGCTCAAATCCTGTGTTCAGGTTTCAAGTGGCAAGGACCCTTGAATTTGGAAGGAAACCCCATGGTGACTGTTGGGGATTAGAGGAGGGGTCCCAAGGCAGGGAGGAAGTGGGCAGGAGGACATTTCTATGTGTACATATATTTTGGAAAAACTGAGGAAGCAGAGAGGGTGCAAGGCCCTTCTCCCGTGGATTCCCCAGACCTCCTTGGGTCCCAGCTCACTCTTTCCATTCATCACACCACGGTGCTGATCCGGCTTGGCTTGGCCTTAGGGTTTGCAGTGGGTGGGTTGGCTGTGCCAGGGGGCCCAGAGGCGTGCAGTGGGCCATGGGGGGAAGTGGGTGGCAGCGGTGAGTGTGGAGTATGGGGTGAGGGTGGGGGCAGGGGTGGGTAGGAGGGGTGGGGTGGGATGGGTGAGTGTGGTGACAATGGAGACTGAGGGTGGTGGGGGTGGGAGTAGGAGCCCCCTGGTGGCCGGGATCCTGGGCCCCCAGACGCCCCTGCTGCTGGCATCATCTGTGGGTGGTGGCTGAAGATGAAGTGCTTGGGGCCCTGTTTGTGAGCTGGAGGGTGCTGGGGGGCAGGACTGTACAGGGGCAAGGGGGATGTGGGTTGGTGCAGGGGGTGGCGGCCATGTGGAGCAAACTGAGGGTGTCCTCCAGCCCCTCGTCTGGGAGCTCTGCCTGGCCGGCCCAAGGTATAGTGCTGGGGGCCTGGAACTGGGCCATGGGCGTGGAAGTGGCGATGTGGCCCCACAGGTGGGGCTGAGGCGGGAGGTGGTGGAATGGAGCCCAGTTGGGGCAGGGGTGGGGGCTGCTGAGGAGGTGGGGGGAGAGGAGGTTGCTGGGACGGGAGATAGGGTGGTGGGGCGGGGCCTGGTCCTTGGCAATACTGAGCATGCAGGGCCTGGAGCTTGGACTGCCCATCAGGCAACACCCCCAGGCCACCGTGGCTGTGACCATGGTGGTGGTGGTGGTGGTGGTGGTGGGTGGAAGAAGCAGATGAAGAGGAGGCAGAGGCCTGGCCTGTTGGCGGTGGTGGCATCTGGAAGGGCCCCTTGCCCCGCTTGCTTCCAAATAGGGAGCCCAGGAAGGATGAGGAGTTGGAGACGGGCCTCTGGCTCTTGTACTCCTCTGGCGGCGGGGGTGGGGGCGGAGGTGGCATCCTCTGGTGAGGGCGTGGACTGCTAATAACGGACCCCTGGAAGGGGGAGGGGGGGAAGTCAGGCCAGTCTAGACGTCCTAAATCCCCAACCTTAAACTCCCCCTGGGCCCTGAGGGCTGGAGCTGGGGAGACAGGAAACCCCACAGCATCATGAAAACCGAGTAACATCCTGTACTTGTACATGGAGCACCCCAGCTCGCAGAGCTCTGCAGTCACATTCACTATCTCATCTGAGCCTCAGCTGGGAGAGGAAGAGGAAGAATTAGCGGTTCCTCCTCCTCATCCCCATTTTGCAGGCAGACAGAATGCTAGGCGCAGAGAGACAGAGTAACTCGCTCAGGCTCCAAGAGCAGGAGTTGGAGGTAAGAGCTCCTCGCAGCCCAACGCCAAGGGCCTTACTACTCAGAGTCGGCCCAGGGGTTGAGAGAGGGGGCTCGGGAGAGTTGAAGACAGACTGAGAGACAGGCAGAGTGAGGACAGACAGAAAGGACAGATGGAGAGAGTGGTTGGCTGGGAGAGGCAGCAGCAGGGTTCCCAGCAGGGAAGAGGCAGGAAGCAATAGGGCCCCTCCTCCTCTGGGGTCCAGGCAGGGCAAGGCTCATGCAGAGGACGAGTTGGGCAGGAGCTGGCACTTACTTCGATGGTGCTGTCCAGCGATCCCACGCTGTTACGCCGCCCCCGCTTCCCTGCACCCACAAGCAAGGAGCCCAGCGTCAGAGTGGCCACCCGCCCTCCCCACCCTGCTGGGCTCCAGAGCTGGGCACCAGGCCTGGGCCCCTCCCGGGGACAGACACCCCTATTCCCTTTCCCCCATTGAAGAGGGAGGGTGGGGAGGAGGAGAGGTGGAGGAGGAGGTAAAGGAGGAAGAGATGGAGGAGGAGTAGAGGTGGTACTGGAGAAATAGAAGAGGAGAGAGAGGAGGAGAAGTGGAGTAGTAGAGAGGGGCTAAGACTGTGGCCCCACTTCACACTCCCAGGCCCAAACCCTGGGCTCCACCTGTTCTGATCTGGCTCCCAGGCCCCCTACAGCACAGTGCCCAGGCCTCTGGACGAAGGCAGGGACGTGCATGTGTGGCAGGTGCAGGGAAGGCTGGTGGTCAATGAAAGGAGGCAAAGAGGACACCGGGTCCCACGTCTCCCCAGCCAGGGCAGGGGCCCAGAAGACTTGCCTGCATCTGAGAGGTCTCGCAGGGAACTGCTAAGTGCACCCCTTTTGAGCCCATCGCCTGCTCCATAGGTGTCCTCCAGGCTGCTTCTGGCCAGAGTGCCATTTACTGAGTCCTTGGCCCCTCCGGGCTGTGACGCGTTAGGCCGCATCATACCTTTCTGCTTCTCCAGCTCAGCTGGGTGGCAGTGGGGGCGACAGGGATTGAAAGTCAGGAAGAGGAGTGACAGGCCAGCTGACTGATCCAGCTCTCCATGGGCCTTTCCCCTCCTCGCCCACTGTGTCCCCAGGGCTTTTGGTTCGCCCCTTGGACCTCCAACGCGTCCCCACCACCCTCAACTACATTTCCCAATCCCCCTGTAGTGTCCAGCCCCTTCTTGCATCATCTCCTCTGCCTTGGTCTTTCTTTCCTCCCTCTCAGTGCTTCCTCCTCTCCTTGCCCTTCTTGCTTTCTCCCGCCCCTGCCCACTCTCAATTTGGTCTCCTAAACCAGACCTGCCCTTCAAAACAGAGCTTTGTAGTGGCTGGTTCACAGTAGGGGCCCTTCTAGACTGTGGCAAAGGGCAATCATTCCAGAATCTGCTCAGTTCTAAGATACTTTGCTGCAGAGCAGAGGGTTCCTGGAAGGGCAGGAGCAGGAAACGGACAGGAGTCGTGTCCTCTAGTATGTGTGAGCAGTATGCTGGGCACTATGTGTCCTCGATCTCTGTCAATCTTCACAAGAGTTCAGAAGTAAGTGTTATCATCCATATTTTTTCAGAAGAAAAAAACCCTGAGAATCCAAGAAGTCATAGAGCTTACCCAGGGTCATATAGCTGGCAATGGGGCAGCCAACATTCTGGAGGCAGGTCTGCCTGAGTCCAGAGCCTGTGCTGTTCAGCCTCCTTATACCCCCACCACCCTGCAGAGGTCATGGAGCTGTGTGTCCCCCTCCCTTTATCTTGGTACGCTTATCCCTCTCTCTGAATGTCTCAAGGATCTAGTGAGCTAAAATGTGTGACCCTGCCTTCTTGAGGAGTAGAGTAAACCCTGGAACTGTGAAGGCCTCACTGAGAAGCTGTCTTCCATCCATATCTCCCTCTCTCCCTCTCTCTCCCTCTCTCTCCCTCTCTCTCTCTCTCTCTCTCTCCCCTCCCTCCTTCCCTCCCTCCCTCCCCGCTTAATACCATGTTATATAACTGTAACTGCTTTGTTTGGAGAAGAAGAGAGTTGGACAGCATTGGGCAGAGTGAGATGTAATCACACACTATTTTCCATTATACATGATCAAAATGACTTGGTGTGGTCCCTGGGGGCTAGGAGGATGGGTCACTGGGACCCAGCTGAGGAACTGGCATGTGGGGAGAGGAGAGGAGAGGCTGGGAAGAAGAATAACATTTGCTGGTCACCTAGGATATTTAAAACTAGTGTCCCGCTACCATGGAGGACACTATGTTGGCCTTATCTCATTGAATCTCCGTAACTCTGTGAAGGAGATTTCCTTATCCCAATTTCATGTAGGAAGACAGTCAACCAATCTGCCCCAGCTCATCCAGATAATAAGTACCATACCTGGGATCTGAAACTAGAGTCCTACCTCCAATACCCTGATTCTTCTCCCTGATGCCTTTCATTAGCAAGAAGAGTTGCTCATAATTAGGGCTTGGAATAATAATCAGAAGTTGACAGGTAATGAGCCCCTTGTCACTGAAGGTATTCAAGCAGAGGCTGAAGGGTTCCTGGAATGAGGGTAGGAACGTTGGGCAAGCTAACCCTCAGCTCAGATTTTCAGAGGACAGGATTCTTGGTGTCGACATGGTTCTGTATCAGGATGGGGTGGGGAGGGGGAAGGAGAGATGGTGGGGCTACTCACACTCCACGCGGTATTTCTCCATCTCTTGCACCTCAGCGATGGACTCACGCAGGTCAGATGTGAAGCGTAGCCGATCCTGGAGGCTGGGGGCGTTGAAGATGATGAGGACTTTCCGTTCCCCGCCAGGCACTGCAGACAGCAACTTGATCCCAAACTGGTAATCTGTGGGGCAAGGGGGGGCAGCGGGGCCCCTCTGTGAGGACTAAAGTATGATGGCTCATATGCAAAATAAGTTCTTTCATGTCCAGCTCTGATTGAGCCTCTTATCTGTTCAAGCATCTTCAGTGGTTCCCCTTTGCCCCCAAGAGCCACCTGGGAGTCGGCCATGTTACTCTCTCTACCCTGGGATGTAAGGGCAAACTCAACTCTGGCTGCTCTCTAGAACCCCCTCCTTTACACCTCTACCTCTACTCACATTGCTCCTTCTGCTCAGAAATCCACCCAAAAATGGCCTCTGGCTCAGTGTTTCAAAGCGCAGCATCACTACCATCCCTTCAGCCCCCCAGAAACCATACACACTGTGGGACCATGAGCTCCCCAGGACACAGGGCCGACTCATACTCCACCCTATCCTACCCTGCATCCAGGGACCGAGTAGATGACATCAGCCCAGTTATCATGGACTCCCAAACTGGAGGTTGGTGTGGATGCAGGATGAGCATGGGGGCCACGGCATAGACTGTTGGGATGATGGGATTCAAGAAGGGACTCACATGAATTCTGGAAGAGCTGCATGTGCATTTCCACCAGAGGAAAAGACTGACGGAAGCTGTACGTCACCAAGATCTTCTTCTTCTGGAAAATTTTGGTGACCTTTGGCAGGGGTGGGAAAAAGACAAGAGGCAGGGTTTGGGGTGGGGAATTTCCAAATGGCACCTATTTCTCATCACCTCTCTCCCCTCCCACTGCCACTACCAGATGTATACACACAAACACACATACCCACAAACTGGGGAGAAGTGAAGCTTGAGGAGCAGAACAGGACACAAGAGAAAATGCAAGTTCCTGATGTAATGACTACGCACAAACAGGTGTTTGCAGCTTTCACAGGAAGTAACTGAATGCTGCTTCCTCCAGGAAGCCTGTCCTAAGAGCCCACACAGATCCACCCCTGCCTCCCAGAGTGCTAGTTCAGTGCCTTTCACCATCCTCAGCCTTGAGGAGAGCGCTCTGAGTGTGTGATCTCTTCTTACTGGACCAGGAGCACCAAGAGGCAGGAGTATGGTTTTCATATATCTCGCCCACTCGCATGGAGCCCAGCACACAGTGGTAATCTCCACTGAATCAACGTATACGTTAATATCTTCGTGTGAACGCAAGGTCTTTATCAAGTACTTGGGTACTCTGGACTCAATGAACACAGGTTGTGAACACCTGAGACACTCTGCAAGCAGAGGAGTCTGCAATTTGTGTTGAAAAGCAAACTATTTGAGCCCTGACTGGCGTGGCTCAGTGTGTTGCGCTTTGCCCCACAAACCCAGTTGGGGGCGTGTGAGAGGCAACCAATCGATGTTTCTTTCCCTATCTCTCCCTTTCTTCCCTTCTCCCTAAAAATAAAGAAAGTCCTTTTTTTAAAAAAAAAAAGTAAATTATTTGATTTCAGGAGAGTTTCAGTGTATAGGTAAGCAAAATATTTGTTGAGTCCTTCAGACTATGAGCTCCCTAAGGATAAGGACTAAGGCTCAGTGGTCTCTGTGAACCCAGTGCCTCTCACAGGGCCGGACACACACAGGGGCCATTGTCTGACAGACGCTGAAACATTTACTCAGCAACTGTATGGGCCAGGGACTCCTCTGGGTTGGGCTATTCCACATCTGACCTCTTATTTCATCCACAGGAAAACCCTATGAGATAGGAAGTAGCCTCATTTCACAGAGGAGGAAATTAAGGCTCAGAGAGGGCATCAGAGAAGCTTCATCTAATGCAGCAATTCTCAAGTGGGAGTGACCTTACTCCTCCCAGGGGACATTTAGCAAAATCTAAAGACATTTTTGGTTGAAGAAGTGCTACAGACATGTAGTGGGTTGAGACTAGGGTACTACTAAATAATCCCACAATGCACAGAACAGGCCTCACAACAAAGAATTATCCAGCCCCAAATGTCCGTAGTGCTAGAGTTAAGAGACCCTGCTCTAAAGGAGAGAAGATCAAGGGAGACAGTTCACTGTCCTCAAATCCCCGAGGAGAGGGAGAACTTGTTCTCTGTGATCCCAAAGGCTGAGTGACAATCATTGGAGGAAGCCCACCAGGAAACAGGCTCCAGCAGTCAGAGCTGTCTGACTGGGAACCTGGATGCCAAGGCAGCCTTCAGTCCTCGCAGTCACACCAGCAGGGCACTGTGCAGGGCACCGCTGTCTGCCCTGGGTCAGCGGTTGAACAGGAGACCCTGAAATTCCCTTCCCTCCTGCAGAGTCCTCAGAGTCCCAGCTGTAAAAGACGCACGTCAACACTGGTGATGAGCTCGGTTTTAAGAATCGCTTTAAGCATCCTGACCACCTGAAGGGCTCAGACTGAGCCCAGGGTCACAGGTTCACCTTCTCCCACCCAAACCTTCAGGTTATTAAGGTGGATAGGGACCTTTCCTACCACTTCTGAGATTGTAAGCCTATCATCTCCCCTGATCCTCATGTTTTCTGCCCTCGTGTGGCTGTCCCTACCTCCAAATGGATCCAGGAGGTAAAGCGGGGAGCAGGGGGAGCCTATACCTTGCCCAGGACCACAGAGAGAGAACACATGGCAGAGCACCACGCCCACCCTATCTGCACTACTGTTCACACGGTTCCCAGCGCACAGGGGCCCAGCTCACCGCCTCCTCTCCATCTCCTCTCCTACAGTGCTCTTACCACGAGGAGGTCGTTGAAGAGGAAGACTTCCCGCTGATGCAACCCTAGCCTCTGGGGGCGGTTTGGATCTGGCACCTCATATAGCTGGCAGCAGCAAACCAGTCTACGGTGAGGAAGAGACAGGACCTAGACAGGCAGGAAGAAATAGGTGTCAGCAAGACCAGCAAGGCAGCTTCAGGCACCTTAACGTTGACTGCAAGAGGACATTTCCCTCTGATACACACAAGGAGCCTAAGAAACAAATGCCCAGGCTTTTCTGCTGCCTTGCCTTTGCCCCGGGAGTTCCCTCTGTCTGGAATGCCTTTCTGGCCCAGTTTCATATGGCCACACTCCACTCTTCCTCTGAATCCTAGCTCTAGTGCCATTTATTCCAAGAAGCCATTCCTGCTCTCCAAGGACTGAAAACGACCTCTCCCTCCTTTGTGCTCCCCTAAACTAACTGTAAGGCAGAAGTATTGTGTCTTTGTCTCACACCCCCTCTCCCCTGCCCCGCTCTGGGCCTGTGAGCGTCCCCAAGGACAGAGTGTGTGTGTGATTCATATCTGCATCCCTGGTGCCCAGTGAAATGCTGGGCTCGGTGGAAAGGCATCCATCAATATTGGTTGACTAAAAGACTACAATGTGTTCTTGACTTTGGTTATCAAGTATTGGCTTGGCTCCTCACTTGGGATGGACAGACAAAACCAGAGGTGGGAAGGATGCTAAGACTGAGACAGTACCCACCGTGTGCCCTGCAGCGCACTAGATACATTCCCACAGAGTGTCTCAGTGCACATCGTGACCCCTGAGGAATGCATTATCACCCACTCCATTTGGCAAGTGAGGTGGGTCTAGGGCTCAGAGAGGGACACTGACTTACCACTTGGTGGCAGAGGCCAACCCAAACCCTGTCTCCTTTGAAGCCACACAAGTCACTTACCGGCTTCTTGCCCACAATCATGCGCTCCACAGCCTGCACCTGGGACACATGGTCATCATTGGTCCGCAGTTCACGCCCCTGGATCCGCTGGTAGATGCCCACCAGGAGGTCTCGAGGGATGTCTTCACCGTTGTCAACCCCTGCATAGGGGGAGTAACATAGGTATATGGCATAAATGTGGGGAGTGGGTAGCAGGTGTTCTCCACAGAACCCCACATGCAGGCCTGGGCCATAACAATAGCCAGGAGTAGAAGGAGTAGGCACCCTCAATCCTTTTATCAGGATCAGCCAGGAAAGCCATCGCTCAACTAGAGAGGCAGTTGCTTTCCTCCCCAGCGTGGGGATTTTGTCTAAACAAGTCAGATCATATTGTGATTAAAACAATCTGATACTTTTTTTGCCTTTCCAACTGGCAAAAATAATGTTGAGTGATAAGATCTAGTGTTAGAAAGAGTGCAAGGAAGTGGGCACATATAGTAACATAACTATTTTGGAAGGTAATTTGGCAAGAGCCTAAGTAACTCAGTGATTCCTGTCCTAGCAGTCTGCCCTAAGAAACTACTCAGAGACATGTACACAGACATGTAGAAGCGCTACTGAGGGGAATTTTTTGAAACAACCCAAGTTCTGACAATAGAGGAACAACTAGGTAAAGCTGAGTATGTCTGTTTAATAAAATAATCTATAGCTATTAAAAATTTGACATTTACAAAAAGCATGAGAAAATTCCTCTAGCAAATTCAGTGAAAAGAGCAGGGCAAGTTGTATGTAGGATCTTGACTTCATGAAAAGTTACATGAGTGTAGGAAAAAAGACTGGAATACACCAAAATATCAACCATGATTGCCTCCAGGGGGCACAATTTGGGGTGATTAAAAGAAATGCCAGCCCTGGCTGGGTTGCTTCATTGGTAGGAGAGTTGTCCCGTGCACCAAAATGTTTCCGGTTCAATCCCCGGCCGGGGCGTGTGTGGGAGCCAATCGATGTTTCTCCATCACATCAATGTCTCTCTCTCTCTAAAATCAATAAAACATATCCTGGGTGAGGATTCCAAAAAAAGAAACGACGACATGCCATGCCTGCTCCTTGCACAGGTGCTAAAGGAACATCCTTCATCACACAGCCTTTTGACCTCAACTGTCAGAAGGGTTAACTCATCGACTGTGAAAACCCTGAAGGTCAGCAAATCAAATTTGTCTTGTCTGCTTGTTTTTCTGCAATTCTATTTCCTTCTTTTGTTTCTGTTTCAATAATCCTAACATCTGTGCCATTTTTAAAAGGCTTCTCTTTGGTGAGAGGCTGGGCCTGACCAGCCAAGAAAAAAGGTGACACCCTTAACCTGGCACTCAGGGCCTTTGTGTATTGGTTCCAACTGCCCTTTCTGACTGGGTCATCTACCCCATCTCTGTTATTAGCTGGACAATTTTACACTTTCCTACTTGGGTGCCTTTGTTATTCTTTCTTTATCGCCACCATTCTGCCACATTATCTGTGCTTTCAAGATCCACCTTAAAATGAATACTGCTTCCTTCAGGAAGCCTGTTGGAGATGGGCCCTCCCTCCTCTGAGCTCTGACCATGCTTTTGGCCTGCTCAACATCATGGTCTGATATCTCTGTTTGCTTTCTGCCTTATGCTGTGTCTCTGGTACTGTAAGTCAGTTTCTCCCACAAACAGGAGCTCTCTTAGGGTAGGGACTATGGCAGATGCCACTCCACTGCCCTCAGCACCCATCACAGCACCTGGCACACCTGAGGCACTCGGTTAGTGTCAACTGGCTGGCTGGCTGGTTGAGTTAAAAAACAAATGCATAAGAAGAGGGAAGGATACTAAAATAATTGAGTGAGTCTT
Source organism: Phyllostomus hastatus (assembly GCF_019186645.2). Classification (NCBI taxonomy): domain Eukaryota; kingdom Metazoa; phylum Chordata; class Mammalia; order Chiroptera; family Phyllostomidae; genus Phyllostomus; species Phyllostomus hastatus. The sequence goes on along the minus strand of NW_025333499.1, from coordinate 2,410,162 downwards.
TATGGGTATAAATAAAGAAGAGAAAAAAGGAGGGAGTGATGAGTGAATGAACACATGAATGACTGGGTGAGTTAGCATTAGCTCTGTAAGAGTCGGGGTTTTTATCTCTCTTGTTTAGGACATGCTCGGTCAATATTCAGTGTGGGAATGAGTAGATGTACAAACTATTGAGTGAATTAATGAGGGAATGCCCTGGGAACATCCAGTCTTAGCAGAAAGTGAGAGCATCACAGGTTAATTTCCAGGGAGCCTTCCCCCCACCCCACGCCCCTCACCCTGCCCACTTTCCCTTCCCAGGGGAAGGACAGGAAAAGCTGATAGGGAGGTGTGGGGTCACCTCTCAGGTTCTTGATGAAGTCATCTAGTTTCATCTTGCGTTCAGCCTTGACGCTGGGACTGTACATGTCAGTATTGAGGAGGATGATGGCAAAAGCAAGGATGAAGATGGTGTCTGGGTTCCGGAACTGGCGCACGAGGGCTGGGTTACACACACAGTACCGCTGGCTGCAGGCAGGAGGGGTCAGGGCCAGGGTCAGGCATCAGTAATCTCTACCGACCCACCATCCTCCAAGTCTGGCACCACCAACCCTCTCCTTTGAGAAGTAATCCCAAGCCTTCTACGTCTGTCTTTTTTTCTTTAGAGTTTCCCCAAGACCAGTGCATAAAACTCACACTCACTACCTTTTACTGAACTCTGCCAGAGGATTTATGCACATGTCTTATGTCATTCTATCACAGTCCTGCAAGGTAGCTATTAGCAGCCCCATTTTACAGCTGAAGTGACTTGAGACCCCCAAGTGATATGGTAATTTGCCCAAAGTAATAGAGCTGATAAATGGGGAAGCCAGGATGAAAATCCAGATCTTTTTGGTTGCAAAGCAAATCCTTCTCCCATTACGGGAAACAAGTTTTCAGCAACTCTCCTGTGTCTCCTCTAAATACCCCCAAAGTGGTGGGGCCACGGTTTATACCAAGGACTGCCTGAACTCTGCAGCATTCATAGTAGAGGATAAGAGTTAAGGGTTGTGGAGTCAGACACGCTTGAGTTCAAATCCTGGTTCCACCACTTACTCACACTGTGTGGCTCTGGGAAAGTTACTTCACCTGTCTAAACTTCTAACTTCTCATCTGCAAAATGGAAATAATAATAGAGGCACCTACATTATAGGGTTCTTGTATTCTGTGAAATAATCATGCAAAGTGCCCTGAAACCTGGTAAATACCCAACGAACATTAGCTATTGTTGCTGATGTTGTCATCACTTATCGGAGACCCATGTCCAGATGCTAAGCTAGACACTTCATGCACATTACCTCTGATCCTCACAACTTATCTGCCTTGCAAGATAGGATGTATAACTGCCCTTTTCTGATGAGGAAAGTATGAGGCTCAGAGAGGGGATCTGCAGACACATTATGCTGCCCCCCCCCGCCAAGATAAGGAAAGGCAGCTTCAGCAGTGGGGAACAGGCGCACCTGAAAGCTTCTATGAGTCGCTCCACTTTCTGGGCTTCGCCCTGAACCCGGATATGGGACTGGAACTTCCTGAGTGCATCATCCAAATCCATGGAGGAGAAGTCCATCTCATCCACCACACAGCTGAGGAGCAAAGAAAGGGGTGTGACATTCTTAATTCCTCTGCAGAAAACCTCTGACCCACCCTGACCAGCTCAAATGGACAAACACCCCCACTGATAGACATGCACGCAATATGGACCCGTGGCCCAAGTAAGTACGTACAGGGACAGAACATTGAAAATTGAATCCACCCCTGAAAAATCAGGTCCAGACACATGGTTTCTAAGAGTCTTTTCCATTGACCCACTCATTTCAGAGATGGGAAAACTGAGGCCCAAAGAAGGCCATAGGATAAGCATGTCTTACCTGGGGCCACCCAGAAGACTTTAGGAATAGGGTCAAGAGAGATCAGGCCTCTTTGGGGCACAAGGGTATAGGAGCGGGAAAGGCTATTTATCCCATTTTGTAAGTTTATCTGAGCAGAAAGGAAAGGCTGCCCCCTTCCTCCCTCTTGCCCTCCTTTTCCAGGAATCCCTGGCCCGGTCTGCCCCATCCTGGGGTCCTCACTCCAGCACATCTCTGTTGAACTGTTTCTGCCGGTTCCCTAGGAATTCCCCTATCATCTGCCGGCTGAGGCCTTTCCGTTCCAGGATGAAATGAGCCACTCCCACTGGTGTGTCTGACAAGAAACCCCGCTCGATCAGATACTGGATACCCTTCTCTGGCTTCCTGCAGAAAGAGAAGAGGTAGATGAGATGACTGTCCTCCTAGAATGGTGCCCTCTGTCCCATTTCTTGAACTCATTTTGGGCCCAACCGTGACCTTGGAGAAGCAAGGAAGTCAAATACATAATTTGATTCAATCCCTTTCTTATACATGGAAGAAAAGGAGAGGAAGCCACTTTCCCATTTCACAGAGCTTCAAAATTCCAAGGCACCCTCAACTCAACTTCCTCCTTCACTAGAGCTACACTGTAATGGAAAGAAAATTCAGATTTAGTGAGAGCCTGGTGTGTGCCGGGAACTTTGATCTTCCCAGCAGGCACTGAGGACTCCTGGGAGAGGGCCTGAGCTCCAGGCTAAGCCCTTTTTTCTGAGTCCCAGACCATCAGTTTAGGAAAGAAGTGAAGAGGCTACCTTGCTTCTTATCCCACGTGCCCCCTAGACAGGTATCGGCCAGCCTCTGAGCATGTCTATAAACAAGGCGCTCTCTACTTTCCACACAGCCAAATCTGCGTCTGAACTATCCCATATTCGGAGACCAGAGTCTTAGGATCCCACGATGCTAGAATTTGAAAAATACTCTGGTGGGACAGGAGTCTTAGACCCATCACTTATCACGCATGACTTGGGACAATTCCCTTTACTTCTTCAAGCCTCAGATCCTTCTCCATAAAATAGGAACACTACCACCCACCTTGCTGAGTTATTCTGAGACTGAAATATAGGTGGCAGTGTCTAATAGGCTACATGTAAGACATTTATTTTCTATTTTCAAATCACATGTCACACTCCCACCCCACTCCTAAGTACCTGGCCCAGGACCAGGCATCTAGAAAGAGCTTGGTCCTGGTTACTGACTAGTCTAGCACTCCACCCTGCCCCCCAGTACTCAAATATACACATCTTACTAGTCGACAGATGGAAACATTGAAGCCCAAGGAAGGAACCCACCTTGCCCAGGGCCTACACAGCGAGTCTGGCCCAAGTCAGGATAGGGTCCAGGTCTCCTGTGTCTCAGAGCAGGGCTCTTTACGTAGCACATCAGCTCCCCACCAAAAAGGGGAGGTGGGGGACCCCAGGTTCAAAATCCATTATATAGATAGTGAACTGGGGCCCAGAGAGGGGAGCATCTCACCCAAGATCACACAGCCAGTCAGAAGCAGTGCTCGGACTAGAAGTGCCTCTGATGGGTGTGTTGGGGGACTTTCTACTCTGCCACCCTGTTTTCAATCTTCACTGAATGGCTGGGGAGAAACACCATCCACGAAATGAGAAGGTGGCAGAGGCAGATCACTGCTTGGAGTTCAGCCCCAGGGGTCAAAGTGCCCAGTGGCAGGGTAGAAAGGGACAAGGGGGGGCAGGAATGGGAAGCACATACTTATTGAAGAGGTTGAGGCCGATTCTGTAATGCCGCCTCTGCACCACATCGTTGTTGAAGGCTGGTGAGTCCCAGCTGTGCCTCGTCTCTCTCTGGTAAGTCTGCTTGCACAGGCCAGTGGCTGGAGGCTCCCTCAGGCTGTCCCTCGAAGAGGAGCCAGAGCTGCAGTTGATGGTCTCGTTGGAATTGCTGGAGCTTTCAAGGCTCTCATTATCTCCACCATCAGAGTTCTCCCCTGCTGCCTCACACTTCCCCAACCTCCGACCCCCAGCCACACCACTGGGCCCAGTGCCACTGTTGGGGGCTGGTGGCAGAGGCCCTGGTGGGGCTGGGGCTGGGCCCTCTGGGGCTGGGTAGTGGCGGTGTGGGATCGGGGCCCTGCTTGGTGGCCCCTTGTGCTTTAGGGTCCCATGGGGGCTGCAGCCATCAGCCTCATACACCAGCTGGCGGTGGACAGAGCCGCGATCTGAGCGGTCACTCAGGTCCACAGAGCTGTCACTAGGAGGCTCAATGGTAAGCAGGGGAAGGTGGGCGGCCCGCAGCCGGAAATCTCGACACTCCAAGCACCCAGGCCCCCTTCGAGTGCCTTCCTCACGGCTACCATCTTCCCGGGTCCCTGATGGCCCTGATGCAGGAACTGGTGGGAGAGGGGCCTGTGCCCAGAACTCAGGCCGGCCCTGGGGTGGGGGCTCTGTGCTGGGCAGCCGTTCAGGGGATGGTGGGGGAACTGGGTCATCCAAGTAGAGGGGAAGGTCACTGAAGGATGTGGCTGAGCTGTCCTCTTGCTGTTCCTTCGACTCTCGTTTCTCCAGTTGGGCTGATCCTGTCTCCTCAGACATGGGCCCCGATGGGTGGCAGTTTAAGGCCTCATCAATGGATTCAGCCAAAGACTTTACCTGTGTTTGGAGGGAAAGGGGAAGAGGGAAAGGGAGAGAAAGGAAGGGAAGATGAAGGGAAGGTTGATGGGATGGTAGAAAGGTGGGGATGAGGGAGGAAGGGAAGGGGAGGGAATAGGGGAAAGTTCTTGGTTGGTCAGCCAAGAAAAGGGATTCCCCTCCCCAGCTCCCAGGCAACCATTGTGACCTCACAAGAGCAGGGAGTAATGGCCACAAGGTTCACTCTCAGATATCCCAATACCTCTTCAATGTCCATATAAACCCAAGCCAAATGCCACGTCCTCCTTCATTGAATCCACATTTCTGCCTCTGCCATCCCATGGGTGAACCAAAACCCCAGCTTCCTCTGGGTTTCCAAAGCCATCTGTCTCGTTCTGTCTTAGGAAACCCATATGATTTAGCCTTGAGAATCTAGACCATGGCTGGCAAACTCTGCCTCCCTGTGGTATTCAGCCTGTCAACTGGCCCCCAATGATTCCTGCCTCCTGGTATTCACACCCTTGTGTACCATACTGTCCTGGGGTTGGTCTGTGGGATTGGTAGCATATGTCAGAAGTGATGACATATCACCTCCAAGAATAGGTTAAGGAAGACTGCAACTTCTGTCCTGAGGACTCTCACTGGCTTGTGCTTTCTCTCTCTCAGACCCTTTGCTCCAGGGAAAGCCACGCTGTGCACAGCCCTATCGAGAGATCCATGTAGTGAGAACCTAAATCCTCTTGCCAACAGCCAAGCGAGTGAGCTTGGAAGCAGATCTGTCAGCCTCAATTGAGTCTTCAGTGATTGCGGTCCCACCCTACAGCTTCAGTACAGCCTCATGAGAGACCCTAAGCCAGAACCACCAGCCAAGCCACTGCCCTCAGAGACAATATTTGCTGTTTAAGCTCAGTCTTTCAGTTCCGTTTTAAACAGTCATTCGTTACACACCAATAAATAACTAATACATTTCCCCATCAGACTTGGATAGCACTGAGAGCTGGGCTTAGGCCTGGTTCCTTGATCTTCTCACCAGACTGTGAGTCCCTTCTCGCCTCTCTTCCCTGAAGGATGGGTTCAGGCCCAGTTTCTCTCTTTCTAATTCAGCTCAACACATTTCTTGACAGAGAAGAGATGTTCAATTAATGTTTGTTGTATGAGTGAATACATGAGTGATTTAGATTTTTGTATATATTACAAAATACTAGGTATTTTTGCATATATTACCTAGCTGAAATGAATCTCCAGAAGAACTCTAAAAATAAAGTTCTACCTCCATGTTATTGGTCATGTTTCAGTGAGGTTAAACAGCTTACCCAAGGTCACACAGCTGGGAAATGCCAGAGTTGGAATTTGCACCTGAGCAGCTGTGCCGTCACACCCAAGCCCAGAATATTCTTCCCACTACCATCAGTGCCCTCTACATTCCCACCTTTCCATGCTTTTGCTGATGCAATGCCTATGTAAGCCACCTAGCTTTAACTTGCTAAACCGTATCTGTCACGTAAGGCCCACCACCATTGCTGTTTTCTCAAAGACGCCTTCTCTGGTCCTCCCAGAAGAAAATTTCTTCTCTGTCTTCTAGGTTCCCATGTGATCCTTTCTCATGGCTCTGACCACATTCTATTTTAGGATACAGTCATGTGCACATGTGTTGGCCATTAGATCCCTGAGAGCTACTGGCCTGGGAGGTCCTTGAGAACAAGGACCCTGGTGGTTCCTCTGTCTCCCCCACGGTACCCAGCACAGAGCCCGGTCTGTGGTGTTGTGGTGTAAGTGAAAGGGCGTGGGCTTTGGAACCAGACAGAGCTGAGTTCCAATCCAATTCGGAAGAGTCATTACACCTTTCAGTGTCTCAGAGCCATAGTCGTGTTCCCTGGAAGATTGGGGTAAGCCCCCATCTCACAGGTCATTATGACGTATGCACAGTAAGTGCTCATCACCTGTTATTAGGCCTTAATTTGATAGTAGATCAAGTTCCAAAGAGTGAGATTTTTAATGTTTTTATGTGTTTTATACACCCAGATTTTTAATTTGCTTGTTTTAACTATATAATTTTTGGTCTTGCCAATTGTTTCCTCACCCCTAACAAGTACCCAGGAGTTCCTGCCTTCCGGTGGGTGGGCTCCCTCCCAGAGAGCTGCAGGGTGCTACATTCCAACATGGAGAGATGGGCCAGGCCTCCCAACTCCCCACGCTGATGAACTACCTGACCCAAGGGTGACCCCCAATGGTCTTTAAACCTCTGGCCCTAGGTACCTGGAAAGGGGGAATGAACCCCTGAAGGCCAGAGCCTCCACACCGACCCCCGTGGTTCCCGCATTTTGTCAACTGTTCTTCATTGTTCCCATAGTCCCTACTGGTCATTGTTCTTAAATGCCTGTTGGGCAACACCTTCTAGTTTGAACTATAGGTAAAAAGTGGTAGGAGTAGCCGGAACATAGGGATGGGAAGGGAAGGCCCTTCTCAGGGATGCTGACCTGCTTGGAGAAGGAGTCCTCGAGTTCTGTGATGTCATTGGAAAACTCTCCAGATGTGGTGACAGAGCTTCCTCCACCATCGATGCCCCCTCCACAAGAGCCTCCATATGGGAGTCCCCGTTCAAGCCGGTGGCTCCGGGCACCAGCCATGGCACCCTCGTCCAGCGAGGCAGGCTTGCCCTCGAAGTACGCGGGGTTCTGTGCCTTCTCATACTCCTCAAAGGAGAACTGCATCCTCATGTTGGAAAGGATGATACGTCGGGACATGCGGCTTTCTGAAGCTGAGCTGCGGAGCCGCTCAAAGTTCTTGTTCATGCGGTACTGGCGGAAGGCCGTCTGGATGGTCCTGGCGGCCCTGCGGCTCAGGAAGGAGCCCCCATACTTCCTTTCCAGCATTTCCACCTGGCAGGGGAGGTTTGACAGGAACAAGGTCAGACATTCACTACAGCCTCATCTCCCTGGACCTCAAGGACACCGCCGCCACCTTGCAGCTAACTGCCTACAGCTGCCTGAATGCGCCAGGCTGCCCCCGGAGCATTGTCTTTCACTCTAGTCTCAGATAGCACTTGTTACATGGGACGGGACTGTGGTTTTTCTCTCTTTTTTTTTATTTACAAGAAGTAGATAGTATTCCAAAAAAAAGTTAGACAAAATAGAGAAGTCAAAAAAAGGAAAGAAGGAAGGGCGCGGAGGGAGAGAGGGGGAGGGAGGGAGGGGGGGAGAGAGAGAGAGGGAGAGGGGAAGAGAGAAAGAGAGAGACAGAGGAAGGAAGGAAGGGAGGGGGGGAGGGAGGGGGGAGGGAGGGAGAGAGGGGGGAGGGAGGAAGGGAGGGGAGGGGGGGAGAGAGAGGAGAGAGAGAGAGAGAGGGAGAGGGGAAGAGAGAAAGAGACAGAGGAAGGAAGGAAGGGAGGGGGGAGGGAGGGAGAGAGGGAGAGAGGGGGAGGGAGGAAGGGAGAGAGAGAGAGAGGGAGAGGGGAAGAGAAAGAGAGAGACAAAGGAAGGAAGGAAGGAAGGGAGGGGGAGGAAGGGAGGGAGGGAGGGAGGGAGGAGGAGGGAGAAGAGAGTAAGAAGGAAAGAAAAACTGGGAGCAAGAAGGAGGAAGAGATAGAGAGGGGAGGAGTGGGAGGGCGATGCGGAGCGGGGAGAGAGGAAAGGAAGGAAGGAAGGAAGGAAGGTTGGGTCACTTAAAGTCCCAACACCTAGGCATAACCACATTTAACATTGTGGTATATATCCTTCCAGTTGTTTTCTATACATAGTATTTTGTGCCCCCACTTTAGTCAAACACTATCTTGTGTGCTATATGTAATACACTATAGCACACTCTTCTGAAATTGTCAACTTATGTGTTTGCTTCTCCCCTTAGACTGAAATTTTTGAGAACTGGGTCCAGGGCTCATTCATTTTTACATCTCCAGTGCTCAGCACGGAGCTCAAGGAGTGTGCTTGCTGAGGGAATCAAGGCTTGGTGACTAGGTGGTGAATGCATCCCCAGCAGGGTGAAGGGTCCTGGAGCCAGTCTTCTCCCATTCCAGTCTCACTGTCTCTCTCTCTCTGCAGACCACCCCGAAGTGCCACATCCCAATCCCTCCCTTGGCTCTCTCATTCCTCTACTCCTACTTTCATTCTCAGTCAGAGCCATGTCTGCCGTACCTTCTTGTCCTGCAGGTCCGTGGAGAGTTCGTAGCTGTCGGACAGGGCCTTGGAACGCTTTATCTCCTCCTCCTCCTGCTTCCTCAGGGCAACACTGGCTGGCTGGAGGCGAGCCCGCTGAGCCCAAGGAAGGCCCACCCCAGCAGGGGAGCCCCCCATGTGGCTGCTGGTGGGGGGCAGCTGGCTCAGCCGGTATGGGGGTTGGCTCCCAGGACTATCAACCGCTGTGCTCAGGTCACTGCCTGGGGCATCACCCTCCACACTGCGGGGATGAGATAAGATGAGCCAGGATGTGGGAACAAAGGACAGGTCTGCTGGGCCAGACGGAGCATGTGGATTAGATTCCTTCTGGCAACCCCACCTCCTGAGGCTTCTTCACAGACACAAAGACCCTAACAATTAAATGCCAGAAAGGAGTCCTACCCCCCAAGCTGTCTCCTCACTACCCTCATGGTCCCTTCCTTCAGCCCCCCTTGCCTTCATAGTGCTATCCTCATTCCACATCAGCCCCATTCTCTCACAGCTCCATCCTCAAGTGTCCCTCCCCCCTCACAGACCCCGTCTCCTCACAGCTTCATCCTCTAGACTGCTTTCCTTTAAGGCTTGGTCTTCTCAGTCTTGGCCCCAGTCCTACTCACCCCCTTCACTGCCTGGCCCCCTCATGGCCATATCCCACCACAGACTTATCCCCAGACTAGTTTCTTTCTGATCATGTCTCCATAAGTCCCTTTTTCTAATAGTCTTGTCCTAATAGTTCCATTTCCAAATCCTCCTTCCCTTCAGGGACCAGTTCCCTTAGAGCTCCGTCCCTCCCCCACACCTCTTTCCCTTATAGCTCTATCCCCTCATGGCCCTGTCCCCGACACAACTGTTCTGTGGTTTCCCTCCTTGCCCGATCCCCAGCACAATTCCAGGTCAGCCCTCTCCCCACACCCAAGGCGCACTCCTGGCATCCTGGGCATCCAAGCTCTCCCCTCCTTGTCCAACCCTGCCCCCTGCAGCCCCACCCCTGCCTTTAGATGCCTGGACTTGGGCATGGCCAGTTCCCAGGGTTCCCTGGCTGCTAAGGCACAGGGCTCAGCAACAGTGGGCGGTGCCTCCCATCCAGCATCCTCACAGGTAAAGAGCTGCCCTGCGGGGCAGCTTCCTTTTTCTCCTCATGGCCTCCTCGGCTCAGCTGGGGGAGGGAGACAGGGGTCTCAAGGCTGAATAGTGGCAGGAGCTGGGCACTGGGCCTTGCCCTCCCTGGTTACCCAGAGCTGTTGTTCCACCTGACCCGCTCCCATGGTGCCATGGCAACCAGGCTGCCAGGGAACCCAGGTGGCGACAGAGCTCAGACACCCTGAGCCCAGAGGGCATGGTGCAGAGCCACAGAGGTGGGGGGACAGGGAAGGGACTCAGGAGAGGATATCTGGTGAGGCCTGGAGGGGGTTGTAGGATAGGGGGAATGGGTGTGGTTGGGCCCAGGTAATGGTCTGGTTTGGGCAGGCACCAGGTTGAGGGAGTTATTGTTTAGTGAAAGGATTAAGGGGCCACTTTTCAGCCCTTACTTAGCAAAGGCCAGGGTGCAGGGCAGAGGAGAGCTGCGGTGGGTGTAGGGGAGCTCTCTACCAGTGCAGGAGCTGGAGCTGCAACAGGCCTGCTAGCCTTGCAGAAGAGCAATTTGGGTGGGGTGCTGGGCTCAGTGGGGAAGCTGCAACAGCGAGGCTGAGTCCCGGGCTGCTCGGGAGGAGTTCTGCTTCTCCCTAGCGGGAGCTCCCGCCCACTATTCATCTTCCATGCTCGCAAGCATTAGTCTGCAACATTATTAGGAGCCAGGCAAAAACAAACTGGAAGGCTGCTCTTTACCCCAAATTGTCTTTTTTCCTGGGCCTCCGGGGCCTGTGCAGTCGCCCTCCAGGAGTCAGTCTCAGCCCAGCCCCTTGTCCCTACCACAGGCATCTAAGATGCTTCTCTCCTCCCCCTGAGGGCTGTAGAATTTTGTCCAGCATCTCTCAAACTTCTTTTTCCCACTACACAGCTCCAGCTCAGTTTTGATCAACCTTCTCCTTTGTTCATGAGCTAGCTAAAGCTCCCACTGCCCACAGGAGATAGCCCCAGTTCCTTACTGTGGCATTTGAGGCCTAAGATAATAATTGCTAATGCCTAGAGAGCATGTAGCATGTTCATGCATTGCCCTTACCACTTCACATATAATAACATGCTTACTCTTCAAAATAACCCTATGAGATAGGTGTTGTTATTTATCTTCATTTTACACATAAAGAAACTGAGGCCTAGAGAGGTTAAGTGACACACGCAGCTACTAACAGTAGAGCCAGGGTCCAGATCCAGGCAGTCTGACTCCAGAGCTCACACTCGTAAACATTAAGCCATGCTGCAGGGTTGGCTGCCGGTCCCCCACCCCATCCACCCTTCCCTCCAGCCTGGCCCAGATCCTGTTTCTTCCCAGTATTCCTCTGCTTTCCACCTCCAAAGCTGCTCACACAGTACCTTTCACCTAGAATGCAGTCCCCATCATCTCTGCCATCTGCAATGTGAAAAATCCCCCACGGGTCATATGCCACCACTAAGAAGCTGTTCTGAAGCCCGCCTCCAACCAGAAATGATGCCTGATCCTGTTCTGAGCTCCCCCACACAGCATGCCTGTCCTTCTTTTTATGGTGCAGGTTAGCTTTGGCAAAGTGTGACCGCTATTTGTGGTCATGACTCCCAGAATCCCAGCACAAGAAGAGAATTTGGGAATCTCCTAACGAACACAGAGCTCAAGGCCTGGAGCAGAGTAGGTGCTCAATAAAAAACTCCCAGGGTAAGGAAGTCAGTGAATGAGCTCTGGTGGGCTTATTAGGTGAGAGGAGACACAAGTCCTCTCACCTAAATTTTGACCACAGCACCCAATCCGTTCTCCATCCTACGATCAGAGAGAGAGAGAGAGAGGGCGCTTTCTGAAGTACAAATCTGACTCTTTTGCTCTCCCACTAAAACCCTTCCAGAGCTCCCCATGACTCATCCAGCAAACAACGATTGAGCACTTTCACTGTGCCAGGCACAGTGCTGGGTGCTGCAAATTTAACGGTGAACAAGATGCATAAGATTTGTTCCCTCAGGGAGATGACATTCTAGTGGGAGAGGCAGACTATAAATATACACTATCGTTGCAGGTAGTGGTAAAGTGCTAGGAAGGAAACTACAGCACAATAATAAAAAGTGCTGTCTTAGATGTGGTGGACAGGGAAGGTCTTTTTGAAAAAATGGCATATAAGCAGAGCCCTGATGGAAGTGAAACTGAGCTGTGTGGTTATCTGAAGCAAGAACAGTGCAGATGGTGGGGGTGGGGGAGCAGGGAGAGTTAGTGCAAAGCCCCTGAGGTAGAACTATGCCTGGCATGATTGAGGAACAGTTACTCCTCTGCTCCGGTTTAGCTGGAGCAGAGTGACAGGAAGGAAAGTGATATGAAATAAGATCAGAGGAGTAACAAGGGGCCAAATCATGAAGAGTACTGAGCCCATGATAAAGATTGGTTTTTGCTCTGAGATGAGCAGAGGAGGGACACGATCACGATCTAACAGGTATTTCAGGAATTATCATTCATGGGATAACCTCCAGCTTCCTCACCACAGCCATGGATGGCTCTCCTAACCTGCCTCATATACCCTCTGCCCCAATACCCTGGCCTAGCAACCTCCTGCTCACCCTTCAACATTTAGCTGAGGTGTGCCCTTTCATGCCTGCCTTCCCCTTTCACACAGATTGGTTTACAGGTCCTTCTTTGTGCTGCCATAGGACCCTCTAGTCAGCTTGATCCTTAAGGCGAGGGCATTAATTGGTTCACTGAAGCCTTGCAACTTACTGAGGCAGGCACCATTGACACTATTTTCTAGATGAGGACACTAAAGCTCAAAGAGATAATGTAAACTGGCTCAAGGTCACACAGCTGTTAAGTACGAAAGTCAGGATGCAAATCCAGGGTCCAAAATGTCTTTTCAGAACTTCTCACTGACTCTCTCCACTTCTGGCTCAGTGCTGCCCCCTGGCTCTCCATTCTTTGGCAATTCCACCCTAGGGAGCTTGACGCACAGTTTTGGTTGCAAAGGGAATAGCAGCAGGGAAGTCAGGCTGTCAACTCAGGCTCCCTCTAGAGGGCCTGGCAAAAAGGACAGTGCTTGATGGCAATGCTCCCAACACTGAGACTTGGGGGAGTGAAATGCCTTAACTCACAGCCCCCAAAACACTCAGGGACATGCTGATCATATGGAAAATCTCTGTCTCTCTCTCTGTCTCTCTGTCTCTGTCTCTGTCTCTCTCTCTCTCTCTCTCTCACACACACACACACACACACACACACACAGATGTGCACTCTCTACTGGGCTATATTCTGCAGGGGAAACTGAGAGCATCCTCTGCGTTGGGGGAAATAAACCATGTGTCACAAATAACCACAGTACAAAGCTGAAAGTTCTCAGGGCTGGGGAACAGAGGAAGTGTTGGGGGAGCTCAGGAGAGAGATTCCTTCTGCTTGGGGGTGGCTGAGCAGAATAAAAATAAACTCGCACTTACAGTGCACCTTCCCTGTGTCAGGCATTTTCTGCACATTATTTAACCTGCATGGCAAATGTGAAGGAAGAATTAGGATTCCTACACTGCAGGTGAGGAGAAGGGCTCTGAAGGGGGGAACTGACTGCCAAAGGTCCCAGCAAGAGGCAGAACAGGGACTCGAAGCCCAGAGCCCTGCTAGTTCCCCTATTGCCTGAAGGCATCCTGGGGGAGAAAGCTATTGAATGGGGCCTTGGCTAAGAGCAGTTGATAGAGATGAGGAGTAAAGGACCTTGTGAGTCAAGGCACTAAGATGGGGAGAGGCAGGGCAGGATGTTCTGTCTGGATCTGTGGTAGCATGCTCATGGCAGAGGCACCAACCCTCCCCGGCTGCTGTTCCTAATGGGAGGTCTCTCTCCCTCCTTCCCTTTATTGGCACTGCCCAGAGCCAGGCAGCCAGCAGGGGATGGGATGAGGATGCAGTTGCCATGGAAATGAATGGGGGCTGTTGCTATAGATACCATAAGATGAGGGCAAGAGGAAGCCAGGGATGCTGAGGACTATCCCCATGACAACTTGGGCTGGAAGGGGGGGACCGGAAGTGAGAGACAAGAAAACAAGATGAGATCAGTACACCCAGATGAGGCTGGAAGAAGACCGGACAAGGAGATGGGACCCAGCCAGGGGCCAAAGGACTCCAGTCACCTCCGTCTTGTCCCATAGCTCCTTTGCAAACTATTCCTGGTGTCCAATCCCAGTGCCACAGGGCTTCCAAACCTCAGGTCAGCCCGGCTTGGCACAGGGGCTGGCAGGGCAGAAGGAAGCCATCAAAGGACTGGCTGGGCAGACAGCGGGCAAACACAGTCTGGCAAGCACACAGACCTGGGTTTGAATCCTAGCTCTGCTTCTTTGCAGTTGTAAAAATAATAGTTGCCATTTACCAAGTACCTGCTTTCCTCTAGGCGTAGCAACCCTGTAAGGTCTGGGTGGTTCTCCTGAGGGCAGTAACACAGATGAGGAAACTGAGGTGCTGAGAGATGAAATAGCTTGCCCACAGTCTCAGTGCCCAGCAGTGGTGGAGCCAAAAATCATACCAAGGTTCCTGCTCTTACCACCCCGCACTGAACGGCCCCTCCAAAATGGAGTCCCTACATTCTCCAGCTCCCCACATCTTCCCACAGGGGCATGCAGAGGCCCAGAGACTGGGTGAATATTTGTGGACTGTGTGAGTGAGGAAGGTACCCAGGAGGAAAGCCTGAGGTGAGAAGGCAGAAGTGCCTGGTGCGAGAACAATGGCCCATGGGTTTGGGAGGCTGAGGGTACAAGATCCACAGAACTAGGATGGACTTTCTGAATCCCCCCAACCCTCTCAATCCAAAATGAGGTGCCAATAGTCAAAGTGATTTGCCCAGGGTCGCACAGGATGAGAACCCAAGTCCCCTACCTTACAGGCCAGTGCACCCCTTTTAGCTTTTTAGCTGAATCTGTCCAGCCTCCTCCTCCCCAACCTTTAAGCTCCTAGACAAGAGCAACAGCAGGCTACTTGTACTTCCTAGGATATGGCGAGCTGATCCAAACTGCCATGCCTGGGCTCAGGCTCATCCTTGGCTTCTTTTGTGCAGGATGCTCTTCCTCTCCCCTTCACCAGCAGACTCCACCATGGTCTAGGGAAGCTCATCTGCATCCTGCAGCATGTGGGGCAGGCGAACCCTCCTGGGAAGTTGGTTCTGACTCACAACCTGACAGGGTCAGCTACTCCTTACTATGCACACTCCTGTCACAGGTGGTCCTCATCTCCAGCCAACTTGTGATTATCTACTGAAGTGTCCATTCCTCACCCTCTTCCTGTTTCCCAAGGGCAATGGCTGGTGTGATTCATCTCTCTGGCTCTTCCAGTTCCAGGCCCAGGCCCAGCACACTGCAAGTGCTCAGCAGCCACCTTGGTAGCATAAGAGCACAGGTAGTTTTCATGTGTGTCTGTGTGACCATCTTGTGAGACAACTATCACTCTAGAAGCCACAGTCCCATATGCGTAAAAGCCACCCACACACAGTCTTGTGATTATCTCCACCAGGTACATAAAGTCGCCACCTCATACAATAGGCCTCACCCATTCAGAATTCCTCACACCCAGCCTCACACAATCATATTCCCTCAGATATATAGCAGTGCACAGTCTCTCACTTCTGTTATACACCTGCCAGGCTCACACAAAGACATGCACATGTATGCACAGGCACACGAGTTTCCCTCACAGCTGACAGGACCGCCCCCCCTTTCCACAGCACAGGCCCTCAGTCAATTCAGTTGCCTACACAGGGGTCTACGCCACAGCTCCCACGATGGCCATCTGACCGTGACTTGCCTTGTCCTTTCATTTAGATGGACCCTTGGCTCCCTACTTCCTTCTATCTGCAATCAAATGAAGAATAGAATGTTCTCCTACAACGTTCTCCTACTCCTCAGACACAGGTCACCTAGATCCAATGCCCAGGAGAACCAAACAGAGCCATCTATGCACCATTGCCCAACAGGACCCTAGAACTCTCCACCAGGTTTCTGTCCATTCTGTCTCTCTCCTATACTGACTTCTTACCTCTCAATGCCTATTCAAACCCTTCCCAACCTTCCACTCTTGCCCCTTCTCCTCCAGTAAGCCTTCTTGGATACCACTCCCCAGCCCACCTTGTTATTTCCCTCCTCTTTGGGTCAAGAACATATTTTGCTCATTACTAAAGCCATATCTGTTTAATCATTTCAACCCTTCACAACCTGCCTACTTTCCCAAGGGATTTCTCATCTCCCCTGAGAGATAGAGGACTTACGGCGAACACAGCCAATCTTAATTTTGATCCCTCACAGTACTTAGCTTGAAGCCTTGCACACAGTGCCTTCTGGAAGAGTAAATAAGGGAGAGACAAAGTGAGGCAGGGAGGAAAGGAAGAAATAAATGAGAGTTTGAATGAGTAAATGAATAGATAAGTTGAGTCACTGAGTGAAGTAATGAGGGAGGGAATGAGGTGAGCCTCTGGAAAAACGATGGGATCAATGTAATGAAGATACAGAAGGGAAGGAGGAAAGAAAGGGGAGGAGGGACTCTCATGTGGGCCTTAATCAGAACAAGAGCCACGATCACTGTGCACTCACCCAACCACACACCAGACCCTATGCTGGGCTCCTTGTGTTTTCTTGCTATTCTTTGTGACAACCCAGAGAGGTAAATGTATTCTCACTGTGATCGGAAGCACAATCAAGCACAAAGAGAAGGAAATCCTTGCTCCAGTTTACAGAGAGAATAAGCGGCAGAACCAGAGGCAAACCCAGATCCGTCTAATGCCAAAGGTTCAGAAAGGGAAAGTAGGATACCAGCCCACTTAGGGGGTCTCCTGGCTTTGCTGCTAACACAGACACATGATACAAGATGTGGGTTCCACAGCCCTTAAAGGGCACCTTTCATCCTCCTGCCAACAGCCTCCAGGGATTCTTAGAACCAGCTTCTGGCAGGTGCAGGAAACATTCAGGGTCATTGCATCTGGGGTGGAAGAAATGGCTTCCCCTCAGATTCAGATATCCCTAAAACTGCAGAATCAGAATCTTGAAAGTAGAGAATCAAAGACTTAATATCTCAGAAGATTAAATCATACCATCAGAAATTTTTTCTGAAATGGGAGAACCATGAAATCTTAAAACCACAGTATTGGAAAATCCAAAATTACTCTGGAAACAGAAACCACAGGACTGCATGGAATATATCACTGAATCATATCTTAAATCCATAACTTCTTAAAATTGTAGCATCTCATATTGACAGAATGTCAGAGCTGGAGAAGCCCTTGGAGATCCTTTGAGCAGGCCTCCCTCCTCCTGTCACACATGGGGCAACTAGGTCGAGGAGAGGCCAAGTGACATGTCCAAGTTGGCCAGCTCACACTTCCTCAGGCTGACGGGCTGTAGAAGGCGACAGGCTTGCTCGTGGTGAGAATGCCACACCATTCCTTCACTTACTGGGTGCCTTTTGGGTGTTAACAACACCACAAATTAAACCCTACTCTCTCTCCCAGACCCTGTTCCCAGCCCTGGATAGGAGAGCAGGTAAGGCCCTGGTGAAGACAGGGGGAGGGAAGCAGGGGTGGGGTGGAACATACATCAGACAGAGAGAAGAGATCAGCTTTTATTGATGGAAATTCCTTTGTACACAGCAACACGCACTCTGAAAGGCCTTTTCCTCCTGATCTTATTTACAGAGCATTATGGGAGTGGCAGGGGGCATGGGACAAGGCCTTCAAGCAGTGGGAGAGATGGCAGCAATGGCCACAGCAAGGGAACGAGCGACGGGGAACTAGGCAGGCTGGTCCTCCGAGCCCTAGGCACCCTGCATCTCTGTTTGTGCTCACAGAGGACAGAGGTAGGTCCTTGGGATGTTATTGGGAGACCTCTCCAGGAGTGGCAGGCTTCAGGGTGCCTGGGAAGTGGGGTGCAGTTGCGGGAGGGTCCAGGTTCCAAGCTCCAAGCTTTGCTGCTCCCACATTTGAGTCAGACCTAGGGCTCCAGCATTTATAATTTGGGGGCTGGAGTCCAGGGGAGGCAGCAGGGGTAGGAATTCGAAGAAGGAGGTGGGGGAGGAAGGGGCACGATGCTTGCCCATCTGGTTCTTGAAGCAGGGATGGAGTGCCATGGGGGATTGCGGGGAGGGGGCATGGGGGACTGGTTAAGGCTTTTGCTTCTGCATAGAAAATGACCCTTGTCCTCTCAGTTACCGAGAGGAGGGACTGCTGCACTCGGAGGCTGGACAGCAGAACTGATGAGCGTCTTCCTCTTCCTCTTCCTCAGTCTCCTCCTCCTCCTCTTCCCTGGGACCAGGAAGGGCAGGGTAGAGGCCACAGGCGGCGGGTGACAGAGAGAGGCAGAGGCATTAGTTTGCAGAGCAGGGGAGATACGTGAAGGGCTGGAACCAGGGAGTTGGGACTAGGATGGGGGTCAGAATGGGGAGGCCAGGGCAACGGATTATCTTGTGGCTGGTTCCCTCCTAGGACAGCTCCCCCCGCCCCACACACACACACCCAAGCTGGGCTCAGTCTTCAGGTCTTACCCAGAGTATAGAGACTCCGCTTCTGACCTGACTGGGGCCCAACCTTCATTTGAATACATAGTAGCAACTTGCTCTCTAGGGCACTTTGCATATATCATCTCATTTAAACACCCCCCCCCCAACTTGCAACAATGCTGCAACATTTTAGAGATGAGGGAATTGAAGCTCAGAGAGGGTACATAACCTGCTTAGGTCACATACCTGGATGGTATGTGCAGAATCAGGGTTTAAATCTGGAGTCCCTGGAGGTCCAAGTCTCAGACTCATCCCACCAGGGTCTTTGGGTGAACTTGGCACTAGCCCTAGAAATCCACTATACCCTTGAAGGACAAAGATTTGTACAATATTTCCTGAAAGCTCAGGGTTGGGGAAATAGGAGCTGCTTAGAAATGGAGTGTGGAAAGCCCACAACTTTGGATGCAATGCCACAACAGACCTGGGTTGCAATGCCAGCTCTACCAGTGCTTCCAGGCCGTGTCCCCAGGTGTATTATCACCCCTCTTGAAGCCTCAGTTTTCTCGTCTGCAAAAATGGGGCTCATATGCCAACCCCACTGGATTGTTGAAAGGACTGGAACATATGGCAAGTGCCTCGCAAATAAGAGCAATGGGAACCCGGTGGTGGTTATTGTTCACTGCTCATTAGCTGAATCTAATTCCCAAGGTGGCCGCTTATACCCACACAGAAGTGCCACAGAGGCAAGGAGGAGTCACTGCAGATACACAGTACCCTAGGGTACCACACAGCGGTACCAAGAGCCAGTCTGCATGTGGCAGTCACTGGAGCTTCGCTATAGCTTCATGAGGTTGATGGCGAGACAGCAGACCTGGGAGCGGTGGTGGAGGAGGGGCAGGTGCCTTGGAGTGAGGAGCCTGATCTTCTGAGGAGACCCAATGAAACATTATCACCCCACTCCCGGACCCCTGGGCTTGGGGGAGGCAGTAGGTACGGAATCTAGGAAAGTGGAGGATTAGGAAGAAGTGGGAAGGAAAGAGGATAGGCAAGGGAAGGCACTGTTGTCCATCTCACAGACAGACAGGCATGTACACACACATGTGCACACAAACACGCACGCACACATGCATGCACACACAAGCCTCCTCATACTCAGAGTTCCCTCTGACACATTGTTCCACAGAGCCCCTGAGTCAACCAAATCACATGAACCAGGGCTCAAGTCCTGAACAAGCAGCTCCCCTTTTCTGAGTCTCCCATTCCTCATCTATAAAAGGAGAAGAAAACTCTGTACCTCTCAAGGCTGTCATGAGGAACAAATAATCTTCCAGGCCCACTGCTCACTTCCCTCATATGCAGGCCAGGCCCCTGCTACCCTTCACTCTGACACTGCAGCCACTTCCTGATTTCTTCTTCCTACACTTTTGGCCTACATTAGCCTTCCTAAAGCCCACCTTCGACCACATATCTTCTGCTCAGACACCCACCTTGGCTCCCCATTGCTTCCTGGATAAAGTTCAGACTCCTCAATTTGGCATTCAAGGCTCCCCCACATTATAGCTTCACCTGGCCTTTCCTGTCAGGTGGAAGAAGCACCGGCTTTAGAGTCAGACAGACCTGAGTTTGAATTGTCAGCCCCACCACCTACTAGCAGGATCAGCTGGGCTCCACTTCTTCACCTCTCTAGGACTTATTGTCCTTATCTGCAAAAGGAGGAAATACCTCTTCTGCAGCGCTCAGTGGGAATAAATTCAAGTGTGTAACACACCTACCACCAGGTAGGTTTGGTGCTTCGTGCATGGTAACTGTTGTTAGTACTGTCATCATCAATGGGATCAATGTTATCCTGCTCACTCATGCCCGGCCTTCACCAAACTACCTTGTTCATCATTCCACCAGTATGCCCAGCCTCTAGGACTTTCCTAATTCTGTTTCTTCCTTCTGCACAGATCTTTACCTATGGAAATCCCATCTGAACTTCATGGTCCAGCTCCAATGTTGCTTCCTGCAGGAAGTCCTCCCTGATTCCCAACCAGAAGTATTCTTTGCCTCCTCCTAGCTCCAGCAACCATGCCCTTGGTTAGGGATCTCCATTTATTGCTTTGAACCTTCCTGAAGCATTCCTTTCACCATACCCTCAGTGCCCTTGTATTCCCTCCCCCACTACCACCACCACCTCTGCTTTCCTTTCCTATGCTATTTAAGGCCAGTCCCTCCACCCGGGCTCTGGAGCCCACCCCTGATACCTCCTCCAGAGCAATCATCCCCTCTCCCTCCTGTATTTCAACCTCTCCCTCTCTGTGCCTCCTTTCTACCAACATTTATAGAAGCTCAACTCTCTTCCATATGGGAATAAAAAACCCTCTATCTGCCCCCACATCTCCCTCTAGCACTCACTGCCCCTGTCTCCTCTTCACAGCTAAGCTTCTTGAGAAATTTGTCTACACTGGCCATCTCCATTTCAGTACCTCCCACAAGCTCTTCAACCCACTGCAATCTGCCTCGTGTGCCCACCAAGCCACAGAAACTGCTCTCAGTAAGGTCACCCAGGACCTCCTAGTGGTTAAAACCAATAGACTCTCTTCCACCCTCATCTTACTTCCCCAACTGTAACATTTGCCACTCTTAACAAGCCCCACCCCCACCCGTGCACAGAGGGCTCTTTCCTTCCTCTGCTTCAGTGAGCCCACTCCCTGCTGGCTCTCCTCCTACTTCTCTGTCCACCCCCAGCTCCTCTTCTTCTCCCCATTCCTTATGTGTTAGTACCTCCTACCCAGTTCTGCTCTGGTCCTCTCCTCTTTCATTCCACACTGTCACTGATCTCATTCCATTCCATAACTGAGGTATGCTGAGGACCCCTGAAGCTCTCTCTCTATCATGTTCTCTCTCCTGGGTCCCCAGACCCATCAAGACTAATGCTTGCAGGAAGCTCCACCGGGATGGTCCTTAGGGACTTCAGAGCTCACGGGAACCTCTAACTCACCATCTAACCAATGCAAACCTATCCTCCTGCATTTCCCACCTTAGTGAAAGGCACCACCAACCATCCAGTCGCCCAAGCCCAGAACAAGCCTTAGAGTCACCCCAGATGCTCCCTGTTCCTTTAGCAATTCCAGTCACCAAATCCCCCCAATTCTACCTGGTAAATAGCTCCCAAAGACTATATATACATCATCTGGCCCCTACTACTTCATTTTCTACTCTTCTTGCCCCTTGTTCACTCTCCAATCATACTGGCCTCTCTGATGTCCCTCAGACATAATGAGCACACGCTTGCCTCAGAGCTTTTGCACTGATGTTCTTTCCCCAGGTGTTGCACCAGACAGTCTACATATTTAGTTGCTTATTTATTGAGTATCTGTCTCACCCACTGTAAGATCTATCAGGACAGGCAATGGTTTGGTTCAGTGCTATGTCCCAAAGCCCCAGCACAGTGCCTGGAATATTTGCTGAAGGAATGAACACGTTGCTACGTCTGAACACTACAACTTACTGTGAACTCCACCCTCATTTACCTCCACCCCTTACCCATTATCTTTTTTAAAATCATAGATAAAGTCTTTATTACTCTGTCAGCTGATTCATATACACTGTTTGTTTTTTTCTTGGAATCAGCTACCTGGGATGTTCCAAGACTGCTTTAACCACCTCTTGTTGTCTTAGCTAAGAAAGCCCACCTCAGTTCTGCCTGGAAGTCCTCCACAGGTACTTGCTGCTGCTGAGATTGCCGGGTACAGCTGACACTCTTGCTTGCTCAGGGAGGCTGTCCTCCTACGTTTGACCTGGACTTCCTGCTGGGGTATGTGCTGTTCCGTAGCCCTTCTCAAGTGTAAGTGGTACCTTCCTTGACCCCCAAGCCCCCCCTTCTATGTGTCATTCCAGGCAGGCAGGCAGGCACCGAATGTACTAGTTACCCCCTATGCAAACCCTTGACCTCATCGCCTTCCGCACTCCACTGCAGCCTTGTGGAGAGGGGACAGACGCATGGCAGAGACTAAGCAAATGGCATGTCCCTTCTCCTCCTTCCCATAATTGCAGCACAGTGGGAAGGGACAACTGTAACAGACAGGTGAAGGAGGTAGCTGCCAGCCGTGCTAGGCAGAGGCTGAGCCCCCACGCATTACCTTTTTAGTCTCTAACTCCAGTCTTCTCTTCCTCCCAGTCACCTCTCAAATCCATCTCCTCTGCTCCATCCCCACGGCCACTATTTTAGCCTCTCTCTCTCTCTTTCTCTCTCTCTCTCTGATTACTACAACAGCCTCCTCCCTAGTTTCCCTTCATTCTAAAGTGCTAATTTGATCATATCATTTTCCCTACTCAGGAAGTACTCGAGGCTCTCCAGCGGCCTACCACAAACAAGAAGCCTGAACTCCCCAGACAGCTGTTTAAGGCACGTCTAATCACGCAGTCCAATGCTTCATTTCACCATTTCTCACCTCCAGGCCTTTGTTTACACTCTCAGAGCATCCTCTCCTACCTCTATCTCTCAGAATCTTTATGGACTTCAAATGACCAGCTCAAACACTACTTTCTGCAGAAAACTCACAAAGCAGAAGTAATTCCTCTCCCAAAACCATAGAGAAAGAACTGTCTGCAATGTCCCTTGGGATCTCCAAGTATCAGGAGTAGAATAGAAGGTAGTAATTATGTCAGGGACCAAAGACTTTGGGTACTGGGTGAGCACTAATAGAAGTACCTTTTTCCTTCTGCATGATTACCTTGGACTTATGGCCCCCCAGATATCTGCTGACACTGACACATCCTTGCCTCCTCCTTTTCTCTCACCTTCTATTGGGTCTATCTCAATAACAGCTCTCAAAGGATTTAGAGTTCCTAATTTGAAGCTGAAACGCTTATCTGTGAGTGCTTCCCACTGGAGTAGCACAATGGCAGCCCAGTTCAAAGCCGTTACTTTATTCTAACACTCCAGTTTGGGCCTTCCCGCTGACCTCTGTGCATAGAATCCACTTTTTATACTGCTAATATGATGTTTCTAAATCACGAATTTTACTCAACATCTCTCTTATTTAGAAACCATTCACATGACAGTTCTTCACCAGAAACACTGGTCCTTAACCTTTTCCAAGAAACACAAACCTTTCATGCATTTAATGACAGTCATTAACCATCTTCCTGACCAAAAAAAAAAAAAAAAAATACACGCACCTATACCCACACAACATTTTTTTTCTTTTTTATAAGATTTTATTTATTTATTTTCAGAGAGGGAAGGGAGGGAGATAGAGAGAGAGAGAGAAACATCAATGTGCGGTTGCTGGGGGTCATGGCCTGCAACCCAGGCATGTACCCTGACTGGGAATCGAACCTGCGACACTTTGGTTCACAGCCTGAACTCAATCCACTGAGCTACGCCAGCCAGAGCTAACATTTTTCATTCCATTTCAGGAGGTTCATGGGCCACAAAGCCCAGCTGGGACCCATACAGCCCAGGTTAAGAACCTGGCCCTACCCAATAACATCCAGGTTCTTTTGCATATGCTGTTCCTTCTGCCTGGAATGTTCTTCCACACTTTACCCTTCTGTCCCTGGCTAACGCTTACTCATCCCCTAAGGCTTAGCACTTAGGCTAAGTTGAGCTGCATCAGACCTAGATGGGGCCAGATCCCTTCCTTTGGGCTTCCACAGCCCCCTGTTCTCTCCTTTGTTATAGCCCTTCGCAGTCTCCCCTACTGACTGGGAATTTGTGAAAGGCAAGAACCATTACTCAGCATAAGCTGGAGCCACAGCAGAATGCCATGTGTCTACTGAAGTGAATACTAATAACTGCTATGCTTTTTTTTTTAGCACCCATTGTGTGCCAGGCACTCAGCAAGGTGAATTCTACTTATGACCTCATCTACTCCTCTATAAACAAGCTCCATGATGCTGATGGTATTGTGTATTTTTTTTCACAGAGAAAGAGCTAGGCGCAGAGGTGTGAAGTGAGTTGTGTAAGGTCACTCAGCTAGTGAGTAACAGGGTTGGGATTGAAATCGATATGTGTTGGCACCAGTGCAAGTATTGGTCCACCATGGTTCCCTGCCCTGGACTGTGAGATTCAGAGATGGCATCAACGAATAAACAGGACCAAGAACCAAGGCCAGAATGCCCTGCCTGGGCTCCATTTCCAAGAGCCACCTACTTTGACTTCCGCTCCTGTGTCACCTTACACAAGGCTAGGCACCTGGCTCTCCCTTCTTTTGGTGCAATCCCCTCCATTCCCATGTACTACTCTCAGACTCCTCATCCCAAAGCCCCACCATGGTCAGGCCCATTCTCTTCTCCAGAACCATCCCCAGACATGTACAGCTTTTAGATCCAAGCTAATCTGATGCTATGCATTTGGACATGAGGAAAATAAAACATGGATAGTCCCTGCCCTTCAAGAGTTGATAGCCACCCAGGAGTTTTACATATATTGTTTCCAATCCTAAAATCAGCCCTGAGAGGTAAGTAGGCATTATTCTCATTACACAGATGAGGAAACAGAGGCTCAGAGGTTAAATGGCTTGTCTAAAGTCATAGAGTTAGCAAGAGGCCAAACTTGGACTTGAATGAAAGTACTGACTCAACCATTCCCCCCCCCCCCACAATTAGATCATCCCACTTGGAAGAGCCAAACGTGGACAACCGTTTCTGGCAGGGCTGGGGGAAGAAGGAAAGCTATTACTCTTTCAACACTCAATACACACATCCCCTCCTGTAGGTGGACAGATAGCATTAGGTGTACCTTCTCTGGCAGCCCTCTGAGGCTACTTGTGTCTCAATCCAAACCACACTATGCTGTCATTGTCTATGTGTCTCTCTCCCTTCTAAACGTAAGCTTCCTAATGGTAGAACCAGATACACTTCATTCCCATATCCCACTCAAGGTTCAATTCAAGGCCTAACAGAGAGCAGGAAGGACAAATGCTTGCTAAATGAATGGGGTGGCCTTTGAGCTAGTTATTAAAATCTAAACACTGGATACAGGAAAAAGACATAGAGGAGGAGGGCAATAAAAGGGCCAGTACTTTTGAAATTATGACAGGGTATAAAAAACCTGTTGTCATTGTTGTTTTGGGGGTTTTGTTTTCCTTACATGAATGGGCTCATATCATAAGCCCTGTTTTGCAACTTGCTTTTTTCATGTAACAATAAGTCTTGGAGGTCCTTCCATGCCAGTATGTGGAGATAAGCCTTTTACTTTTCATCTGCTGCAGAGTAATCCATAGTATGATGGATCATGAAGGAAAAGCAGTTCCAATGGACATTTAGGTTGCTTTAATTTTTCACTACTACAAACAATGCTAGGATGAGTATATTTGCATATGTCTGCAAGTAGTTCTGAAGGACAGGTTCCTAAAAAATGAACTGCTGGGCCAAAGGAATATACATTTTGTTTAAAATGTAGATAAAAGTTATTTCTATTGCTTTAACGTTTTTATAAACTGGTTAAAACTAAAGAGTATTTCTTCTTATATAATCCCGTTTTTATTTTGAGAGGCATACGGCATGCAACCTTTTCATTAAGAGTCGGCTGAGAATGCTATCCTACAAGGGCCTATGATAAAGAGTTGCACAGTATGATTTATATTTGCGATTGGAATTGAGGTATTTCAGGAAAGGCCTCTGCTGGCCAAACTGGGGCGCATCTAGCAGTAAAACTGTGGAGAAATCTAGCTTCCAGACGTGGTTCCCAGCTTGGAAGCATATGATATTTAAGACTCTGGTGGCAACTAACAAATTGTCCTATTTTCTTAAAAAAATGGTACCAATTTGCACTCCAATCAAGGTAAGTGAGGGATTCTGTTTCCTTACAACACTTTCAATAGTTTAGATTTTGGCACTTTAAAACCGATACTTCATTGTTGTTTTAGACACATTTCTTTAGCTATTAGTAAGCTTGAGCATCCTTTCCCATTCATTAACTAGTTGTCTATTTCTTCCCTGAGTTGCCAAATCATGTATCTTCTCTATTTTAAAGGGGTTGCATGACTTTTTCTTGTTGATTTCTAGGAGACCACATAGCTACAGACAGAGGTATTAACCTTTGCCTGATATCTGTGTAACAAATACTTTCTCTTAGCCTATTGGTTGTGTTTTAACTTTGTGTATAGTATCTTTCTCCACAAAGAAGTTCTTAATTTCAATATAGTCAAAATTATTGCTTGATAGCTTGTGCATTTTTAAGTCATGTTCAGAAAAGCTTCTTACCCTAATATTATAAAAAATGTTCTGTACTTTCTTTTGGTACTTGCGCATCTTTATTTTTTGTATTTGTTTATGTATGAGGTTAAGGGTTTAACCTAATTTTCCCCCAAGTAGTAGCCAATAGTCCCATCCCATTTGTTGACTCCCCACTGATTTGAAATGTGTTCTTTATCATAAATTCAATTCCTATATGAATATATGGATTTGTTTCTAAACTCTTTACTGTTTCATTTATGTATTCTTCTATTTCTGTGATGATAAAATATTTTTAATGACTGCAGTTTAATGATAAGTTTTTGTATGTAATAGGGCAAGACCCCCTCACTGTTCTTTTAAAAAACTTTCTTAGTAATTGATGGGCATTTACTCTTCCAAATGAACTTTAAAATCCAATTGCTCAATTCTCAAAGAAAATATCACTGAAAACTTAATGAGCAATGCACTGAACCTTTTGACCAAATTAGGTGGAAAATGTCATTTTTACCATGTTGAATCTCCCCATCCAGGAATAGGATAGGACTCTTGATTTATTCAAATCTCCTTATAGCCTTTGATGAAATTTTATAGTTATCTATAGAAAATTATTCTACATTTCTTGTAAATTCCTAGGAATTTTATTTTTTTGCTATTGTGAATGAAATATTTATTATGTATGGTGTTTTCTAATTAGCTATTGCTAGTATTCAGAGAAGCTAATACTTTAGGTGTTTACTTATTTTGTATCTACCCATCTCACTGAATTTTCTTATTCTAATAATTTTCTTTTTTATTCTGTTTGATTATCTAACTAGACACCCATATCATCTTCAAATCACGCTAACTCTTTCTTTCCAATATTTATACCACTTATTTCTTTTTTTAAAGATTTTATTTATTTTATTTTTAGACGGGGGAAGGGAGAAAGAGAAGGAGAGAAACATCAATGTGTGGTTGCCTCTTATGCGCCCCCTAGTGGGAACCTGGACTGCAATCCAGGCATGTGTCCTGACTGGGAATCGAACCAGCAACCCTGTGGTGTGCCCCGGCCCATGCTCAATCCACTGAGCCACACCAGCCAAGGCTTATGTCTTTTTTTAATCCCATAGGTTAAACTTCCAGAAAAACAATGGTTAATGACAGTGATAGCAGTCATGTTATTTGTTCCTGAATTTAATGGAAATTTATCTAGTAGTTCCCTGTTACATTTGATGATTGTTTTTGGTTTCTGACAAAAAGTCTTTAGCAAGTTAAGGCAGTTTGCATTGATTCCTTGCTTACTGTACTAGTTATCTCTTACTGTGTAACAGATTACCCCAGCGCAGCAAGACACTCACTAAGACTTTTTAAATTAAGAATGAATGTGTAATTTTATCAGATGATTTTTTTCAGCATTTATGAAAGTAGTTATAGGATCTCTTCTGTTTAATGTATTAATGTAATTAATTACAATGACATCTTTCCTAATGTTGAACAATCCCTGCACTACTGGAACAAAGCTTCATTTGTCATGACACATTTTTTTAATACACTGATGGGTTCAGTTTGATAATTAAAATATTTTTTACTCTATTAATATGTGAGATTAGGCTATAGTTTTCCTCTTTTTTTATTTTTGGTCTAAGCCTGCCCAGTTATAATAACCTTATGGCATGAACTAGGAAGCTGTTGATCTTTTCCTGTCATCTGATCTTTCAAGATTCAATAGAACTTCCATAATACCAAATGGGCCTGGTACTGTCTCTGAGGAGAACACTTGGTCCATGTTTTAAATTTATTCTATACTGTTATATTCTGCCATTCCTTAAGTCATTTGGTAATTTATATTTTCCTAGAAAACCACCCATTTCATCTAGATTTTATTGGCATAAAATTACACAAAGTATTTTCTTATTACTTTTTTTGTCTCCTCAGATTCTATAGTTAAATCCTTTTTGTCACACTTTATTTTACTTATGTTTTCTTGCCTTTTTTTTTTTCAGACATATCTGCCTGAGAATGGTCTGTCCTGGTTTCTGGTCTTTTGAAAGACCGACCACCTCTTAGTTCATGAAATCTTTTGTTTTCTATTTTATTAATTTCTGGTTTTATCTACAGTAATTACTTTATTCTACTTTCTTTTGGTCGTTCTTTTTCTACATTCTTGAATGGAATGATTAGTTCATTTAATTTGAACTGTCTTGTCTCTAATAGAAGCATTTAAGACTACACATTTTCTTCTGGGACCCCCATGGTTGTATATCATAGGTTTTTATATGTCGTGTTGTCCTCAGCAGTTATTCTAAACAGTCCATAAATTCCATTCTTATTTCCTCTTTAGGATTAGGATTTTTAAACTTTCAAATGGACCTAGTCTTTTTACCACTGATATTAATGTTTCATTTTATTGCATTATAGTTAGAAAATGTAAAACGTGTTTTCCAATTAACCTGGCAATAACGTTGTTTTGCAAAGGTGTGAGCAGAGTTTTCCTCACACTTAACGCCCTTCCCCATCCTATCCAACTGGCAAACTCTTACTCATCCTTTAAAACAGTTCAAACATTACATATTCTAGGGCCAACCACTCCTGCTTTTGGCAACAGGTATCTAGGGAAGAATTTTTAAGGAAGGACCAATCAATTATGAACACGTTCTGAAAGTCCTCTTTGGTTTCCTGACCTGGTCCCCCAATCATTCTCCTCACATGCTCAGACACCCATTCCACAGTCACTCCAGGGGCTAGAGGGAGATGGGGAGAGGGTCTGGCAATGATATTGCACATTTGTCTGGATGGGTGAAGGATTGGGGGAGGGGTGGGTCTAGCTCTTACCTGCTCTCTGCCAGCCTGCCTGAGGGGGGAAGCTTCATGGAGTCAAGGACCTGAGTAGGACAGCAATACTGGTGTAGAGTATGAGACGCTGTGGACCTGAGAGACAGTGAGAGACAGAGAGAGAAAGAGATACAGAGAGAGAGAAAGACAGGGAGGGAGGGGAGAGGCAGGGTGGGGGATGGGGACAAGGATGTGAGAGTGAGTAGGGGGAAGGGAAGAGTAAGAGGAAGGGGCGGTGCAGGACAGGTGGAGGACAGGGAATGGAAGAGGGGGGTTGGGAGGTAGGGAGGCAAGAAGGAGGGAGGAAAAGGAGAAAGGGAGGGCAGGAAGGAAAGAGGGAAGGAAGGAAGGAAGGAAGGAGGGAAGGAAGGAAGGAAGGAAGGAAGGAAGGAAGGAAGGAAGGAAGAAAAAAAGAAAAAACCACAAAGTCAAGAAAGAGAGGACGGCACTCGAACCACAAACAGAACACAATGACAACAGGGGGCAGCAGAGACAAAAGAGCTGGGCTGGGCCTCCTGTGTTCCAGGTGACTCCGTGGGGACCTTGGCCACGGAGACACTGGCACACCACAGCAGGGAAGGGGGAAGGGAGCCCTCCTCACACCAGACGCCACACGAGTAGGGAAGAGCGATGGGGGAAGTGAGGGATGAAAGAGAAAGGCAAAAGATGTAGGGGGGGGGCTCCCTTTATAGAATATTCCTCACAATAAGGGAGGGAGGGATGGAGAGAGGCAAAGCTCTGGGTCAAAAGAGGGGGAAGAGCCCAGGCCAGGTGGGTGGTAGAAACACTGTAGGGGGGAGAGGAAGAGAGACAGCCAGAAACTGAAAGAGACAAGGAAAAGGTGAGACAGAACTGGAGAAAGACAGAGGAAGAGGAAGACAGAGAAAGGGCCAGACAAAGGACACAGAGAGAAGACAGGGAGAGGCAGAGAGTGCAAGAGGAGTGGAGAGGAGAGGAGAGGAGAGGAGAGGAGAGGAGAGGAGAGGAGAGGAGAGGAGAGGAGAGGAGAGGAGAGGAGAAGAGAAGAGAGGGAGGAGGAGAGCTGACAAGGTCTCAGTGGTCTTGGTGACAGGATGGGACTAGGGGGTAGGTGGGCAGGTGGAGCCCAGCTAGCCAGAGGACAGGGTAGTTCCAAGGAGCAGAGGTCTTTGCTTCCAAGGCCAGTGCTGCACCCCCACCCCAGGAGAGGGCCCATGTTTTGCCTCCCAGCGCTGTGTACCCACCCCTAGTGCAGGGTCCAAAGGCCCCTCTGCCTCCTGCTCCTCATGATTAAAGTCCAGAGAATGGAAAGGGAGAGGAGTGACGGCAGGGTAGTGAGGCTGAGGGCCTGTTCCCTCCCCTACCCAGCATAGGGCAGATGCTGGTAGTGGGGCAGGTCCTTCCAGGTCAGCCAGCCCCTGCCCCCCAACAACTTCTGAAGGGAGGTTTTGGCCAGGGCCCGGCATTCAAGAGCCCAAATAAAGGCCTGAAGATGTGGCTGCAGGCCAGGCCAGCTGCCCGCTATCTCACTTTCTGCAAATGTGAGGGTACCCAAATCTTAGAATCTTTCCGAATCTTGGATTCTGAGACTCTTCTTATCAGACACTCTAAATCACCATCATCATGAAAATGACTGTTTCTCAACTGCCATCTATGTGCCACTCACAAGCCTAAGTCCTTGACTCATTATCTCATTAACCCTGAGACTCAGAGACCCTAAGGCTGCGGGAATGTTGGTATCAGCGAATCTCTGTGGCTATCTGGAGTCCTGCAGTGCTGGGCCACACTGCACCCCAAGGCAGCCACCAATCACAACTCTCCCGGGCCACGGACTGCGCTACTCAGGACTCCAGGGTCTTAACGGTGCTGGGCACGCTGATGTCCAAGGGCTTACCCACTCCAGCTGGCTCCCTCCTCCAAGCCAAAGGCCCTCCTAGAGTCCAAGAGGGGAGCCAGGAACCAGGAAGCCAGGAGGCTGCTGAATCAGCAGCCCAGGGACTAGGTCCAGGCCTGAGCAGGAAGGGAGGGGGTCAGTCTACAGGGGTTGGGGTGCCAGATTCCTACCTGCTACTCCTCCCGGGGGGCTCCATGAGTCTGAACCTTTCCCGCAGGCAGGCCCCCAGGCCCGGGCGGGCGGTGCCTCCACCGTGTCACCAAACCCTCCTCCCCAGCCCTTCCCTAGAAGGAGGAACCAAGGAGGCGGGGCCAGGACAGCCGGGCTGTAGGCCAGACTGCAACTGGAAACTTTGCTCCTTCCCCTGCTCCCCCAGGAGGGCTGGGAAGTCCTGGTAAGAGGAAGCAGCTATGAGAGCTCACAGTGACTCCTCTGGGCCAAACCGCAGGCTGGACTCCCTATGTGCACCTCCACTGGAATCACCCCAAGCACCCTGTCAAGTCTGTGTCACTAGCCCTACATCTCCTGAAGACAAAACCGAGATGCAGAGATGTTAGGCAACACAGCACAAGCACTATAGCTGGTGAGTGGCAGAACTGTAAGATCGGGACCTGTTTTGGCCATTCCCAAATCTGTAATCCACCCCCTCGGCCATGTTGCTGCCTTGTGAACGTAGAAACCTTTCTACAGAAGCTTTTCACAAACATCCTCTTCCTCAGCACAGCTAATGAAACCATTTGGTTGTTGTTCTGGGATGCTCCAGATCAAGTAAAATTCAAATCACTCATCTTGGGAAATCAAGATGAGGCCCTGGCCAGTATTCCTGACCACAGCAAAAGTTCTCACTCTATTCTGTGTTGCTTTCTGGACTGCTGAGAAAAAAGCTCCCTGTAGAGAAGAGCAAAAATCAGAAGAACCGCCATTCACAATCAAGAGGCTGTTTTCCCAAGGACATTTCCCTGCCTAATTTTACAGATGGGGAAATTGAGGCCTGGAGAGGGGAAGTCTTATTGGAGTTCATGCAGCCAGTCAGACTGGAATCCAGATGCCCTGACTCCCCAACTACCAACTACAGTAATCTCTCCCCTCCACATGGGTGGGGCTGGCAAAAGGAGAGAATGTGGAGGATCTGAAGGATGTGTGGGTCCTGAAGAGTACCCCAGATCCAGCTCACAGCATTCTTGTCCTTTCATGGCCCCAGAGCCTAGGCCCCTGGCTGTTCTGAGCAGAAGGCAGCCCTGGGAGGGGCCAGGGGGCCAGTGATCTAGAAGGAATACAAGCTGACAGACAACAGGCCAGCCTTCCTGCCTCCCTGCCGGGGCAGCTGGTTCCTCTCAAGAAAGCCAAAGCTGCTGAGAGAGACAGGCTCTCCGGACCACCACAAGGTTGGCATCTGTGGGCCCTTCGCGGCCTCCTCTGCCTCCTCCTAAAGCCTCCCCCCACCCCGCCCCACTGGTCCTCAGGACTCTGGACTCAGCCCCTGCTCTTTTCCATCTCCTTCAGCACCTCTCCTAGTTCCTGCCACAGCTGAACCTGGTGCCCATTTACATTTTTTTGTGTTAAGAGCTACACCTCTGGCCCAAACCTTCCTCTTGGCCTGGCAGGAGTTCAGAGACAGAAATTCTAGTCCTGGCCCTAAGGCTGATGCTGTGTGACCTTAGGCAAGCCCCTTCCCCTCTCTGGTGAGGTCAAGAGCCTTCACTTTGGTGCCTGGTAGAGCCAAGCACAAGTCCCAGGTTGGCCACTTTTCAGCTGGTAACCCCTCTGAAGCTCAGTTTATAAAAGACAAGTGGCAATTCCTCCCTCACAGGTTCTTGTGAGGATTCAGTGAGATGAATGTGCACAAGATGAATGGTCTCAGCTCGAGCCTGACAGAGTCTGACCCCTCTCCCACAGAGGTGAGGGACACCCATGGGAAGGCTGTTGGTTTCAGGGAAGGGACTGTTTCTAGGAAAATATCTCAATCTGGGCCATTCCTGGAATTCAGACTATCTGAATATGTTGGGGAGATTCATGTGAGGACCCACCAGAAGCTGAAGGGAAGAAGGAGTTGTGGATGAGGAGCTTGACTTGGCCATGGGGCACTGCCAAGGCCTTCATTCACTGATTTATAGATCCTGTGGGCCAGGCACTGGGCTGGGGGATGGACACAGCAGTGACTAAAGGTAGCCAATGTCTTGATCTCATGGAGCTTATACCCAAATGAGAGGAAACGGACATTCAACAACTAATGGAATTAAGCTAGGTAAAAGTGGAGGTAGCAGGGGAGAATGTTCCAGGCAGAGGAACCTTGGGCAAAGGACCCGAGGGGGTATCTATCTCCTGGAACTGCAAAGAGCCCAAAGGGGCTGAGTGGAAAAAGCAAAAGGAAGAGAGGTGAGTCTAGAGATATAAGCAGGGGCCCGATCTTGCACAGCCTCAGAGGCCACAATAAAGTTTTAGTATTTATACTAAGAACAATTTGGCAGCCCGCAGTTCATGAATAGGCATAGGGGATGTCGCTGAAGGCCCTGAAGTTGTATGACAAATATTAATGAGTGATAGTACGTATCTGGGGAGAGCATGGCTTTCATCAGATCCTCAGATGACTTTGTGGTCCCAAAAGAATAGGCAAGGTCCTTACACGAGTCAACGCACAAGTGCCTACACTGAGCTAGTGGGAGGCATCCTAGAACCTTCTCTGAGCTGGCCCCTACCCCTCCCCTCCACCTAGTTTCATTTGCCTGCCCCATCTTCACCCCATGCTCCTCCCAGACAGAAGTGCTTGCAATTCTCTCTTGCTCTGTTGTCAGCCTATCTTTGCCTGTGCCGTTCCTCTGCTCAAAAGGCCATTCCCCATCACCCTGTCCCCACATCTTTAGCTCCCTCTCATTCTTTACAAGCTAGCTCAGAGCTTGTTGGGCTCTGGAAGCCCGCTCTGACCCCTCCCCTGTGTCCTTTCCACCATGTGCTTCTCTCAGCACTCTGTTGCCTCTTCTGGGCGAGGAGTTCTGTGAGCAGGGACTGTGTCTTATTTATCTCAGTGTCCCCAGCATCCAGTACAAGGTACCTAGTCACACAAGCCAGTGTTAGTAGGAGACACACAATCCACATAGAGGTGCAGGCTGCAAGATGGGCTGACGGACACTCGAGGGCACTGTGAGCACTGAAATCATGGTCTGATGCTGGCTGGGCCGGGCCCCAGGGCCTTACATGCAAACCGCCCGTCTCCAGAGCCTGGAAGCAGGAAAAATGCTGTTGGGTCTTGCAGCTCCTCAGCTCGTGGCCTCACTGACCAGGGTCCCCGTTCCAGCCTCCCAATGTACTTTCTGCCCACTTTCCAGACCACTTGTCATGACAGGGCCATCGCACTGCACATACAGCCTTCGAAAGTCACAAACATAAGTGCTGAACACCACTTCCACCGCCCTGGCATGCACTTTGGCTCTGCCTGCAACACTCTCCACTTCTCCTCACCCCACCCCGCCCCACCCCTCACCTTACTAACTTCTACTCGTCTTCCAGCTCTCAGCTTAGATGTCAGCTTGGAGAAGCCTCCATGACCCTCAGGCTGGGTTGGGTATACTTCCTGGGTGCTCCCACAGCACCCTACACTTCCCCTGTAATTCTCTGTAATTGTTTCCTTGCCCATTGGCCTACACGACAGTGAGTTTCCTCAGAGAAGAAGTCTGTTATTACTCATCATCGTTATCAACTGCATTTAATTTAGCACATCAGTGCCTGGCACGTCACCCGTGAGTGAATGATTGAATACATGGGTGGACGAATGGATGGATGGCCTCTCACAAGTCCCTTTACCCTCTTTAGTGTTGTTCCCTGTTGGTAAAGTGGCTGTGACCATCACTACGTGGCAGGGCAACCGGGAAGATTAGAGAGAATGTGTGTTGAGGGCTCCTGAACAGTGCCTGACACATAGCAGACACTGTTAGAATCAAAGCAATTCTTAATATTTGGAATTGTGATAAAAGGGAAGGGAGGAGCTGGAGACTCTGCCATGAGCCTGGGGTGATCTCGCCCACTTGAGTTTACCATTTACATGTGGAAAGATGGCTTTAACAATAATCAGAAAAGTATCGTTTCTATTGGAAATAATGGCAGCAGCTGCTATGTGCCACAGCAGAAACAGGAGTCTCCAGAGAAGGAGGTGGGCAGCCTCCAGTCTCAGGCAGGAAACGGGAGGCCAGGACTGAGGCCAGAGCCACGGGCATACTGCCTCTGCATCCGGAGAGCAGTCATTACGGCCACAGCTGGTTCCCAACTCTTTACTCACAGGTGAAAATTTGTCTAAGGGGTCATTAAGGCCCTCTATAATTAATGGAAAAACTGCAGGGTTTGTATTAATGGAAAACTAAGCTCAAGCATCAAGCTGATAATATTGATAATGTGCGCTTGTAATTATAGACTGCAGATAACTATAAATTCAGTCACTGCACTAATAAAATGTAAAAATTCCTGAAGCAACCAAGAACCTGGTGGCAGCTGCACCATGAGTAGCATTATGCCAGTTGTTCTGAGGCTGTGAAAATCCCCACATACTGGGAGCAGTGGTAATAGTCACTGTGCACTTAAAAGCACAAAATAAGGGGAAATTTTTAGATAAAACAGGGCGTTTTGATGCAAGAACATGAAATTTGAAAGCACTGTGAGCAAAGGTCAATTTGCATTACAGTAGGAAACAAAACCTTGATGGAATCTTACAATAATGGGCCTCTGAGCAGACTGCCACCCAGGCTCCGACCTTCCTGTGGGCACAAAAACTGTGCTCATGGCAGAAGGCCAACCATCAAGTATTTGACCTCTCTACCCTCGTCCTCTTTGAAGGGAATCGACTCCCACCTACAGCGCCTTGCCACCTTGTGTTACCACAAGCTAGACAGAAACGCTGCAGTCATGTGGCTGTGGACCCTGAAGCCGGAAGGTCATGTTGCTTCCAGGTTGGTGGCCACATCAGGCTATGTGAAAGCAGAGGAAGCCAGTCAAGAGACAGGAGTCAATGACAAAGAGATGACAGGGACCCGGCAAGCCATGAGAGATGACAGGCAAGACGTGGGTGCCAGAGATAGAGAGACAGGGAGACAGAGACAGAGACAGAGATAGAGACAGGGACAGAGATAGAGACAGAGATATCTTGGTTTCTTGGTCCCATTTCCAGTGGGTGAGGCCTGGCTATACTTCATTTACTATTCTTAGATTCTGTGAGATGTAGCCTCATAATAGTTCCCCCCACCCTTTATTCTTGAGCAAATTTGAGCGGGTTTGTGTTCCCTGCCACAAAATTCACCCAGACTAAGACAAGGGAAAATTGGAGATATAAGTGCAGGGCTTGCATAAGCAAAAACGCAAAGAGAACACTTATGTAGGGAGGGGTGAATGTAATTATAAAGCATTCGTGTTTGTTCACCCAAATGGTCCCTCGTTTCCTGACACTGTCTACCACAGACGAACGCTAAAGACACACACACACACACACACACACACACACACACACACACACACACTGACATCCAGTGGCACACAGAAACAAAGGCAGCAACAACCAGACTTGCTCCTATGCAGACACCCTGACATGCACAGACACTCAGTAGCCTGTAGCACTGCCCCTGCACTCCTCACACCCGCATGGACAGGGCTGGCCGGCCGGCAGCAGTGCACCCACATGCATGAACACAGTAGCGTTGCCCGCAAGGCTTGGTTTGAGCCAGGAGTGGAGGCTTCACTGGGCGCTGAGCAGCCTCCCTCCCCAGCTGCCAAATGACTCATCCCCAGGGCTGCTAATTAAAGCCAGGACAGAGGGGACAGAAGCTAGGGGAGGGGAAGAGAGAGTTTATTTTTGTGCCAACCAGGCACTCAGCCAGCTTAGGGGTCACCTACTTCCTGGGGCTGGGCCAGGTGGGGGGCAAGGGAGTGCAAACAGGAAGGGGAGGGAGGACCCTCTTGCCCCTTCTTGTCTCCTGTGAGCTTCATGGAAAGGTACCTTCTTTGGGAAAATTACCCAACTTCCCCCGCCTCCCTCCTCCTCTATCCCGCTGTCAGATTCCAGCTCCACCCCTTCCAGACTCTTGTCCTTACAGCTGGCTTCTCAGCAGCAGCACACTCCCATTTGGGCTTGCCAGAACTGGCTTATCTGTGTCTCTACCCTGCTTCTGTCCCAGCTCTCTCTTGCCCCAAGGACCACACAATACAGGCCTGGTACATAGGGAATGCTCTGTGGTACTTCTGGAATATGATTGGGTTAACCCCAGTACAGCGCAACATGGTGACTGCAACTCTGGTGGCCTAGATCCCTAGCCTAGTTCCACCACAGGGGGAATCATTTTAGTCCTCCAAGCCTCGGTTTCCTCATCTGTGAAGTAACAAGAATATGTACCCTATAGGATTATTGTGAGGATTAAATGAGAAAATACAGGAAAAGTGCCCAGCACGGTGCCTAGCATATAACATAGCTTTAATGATCAGCTGGTAAGTGCTGCTGCTAACACCCCCATCAGGCCTGGTGCGACAGAGCCAGGTTCCAGGCTTGGCTCCACCACATACTACACAAGGGACTGCAGACAAAGTCACATAAGCTCTCAGAGCACTGTCTGTTATATAAAGTGGGATTTGTGACATGACACCATAGATTTACTGTAAAGAACAGGTGGCAAACATAAGGCCCGTGGGCATCAGCACTCCCCACCTTGTTTTATCCGGCCCAGAACCTTGATTCTACCTGGCGGCAGCGCCAAGCTCTCGCTTAACTGTTAAGGAGTAGTTACATGTATACGGTCCTAAAATTACATCCGGCCCTTCTACGGCAACTGCAAGGCTGATGTGCCCCCCCCGTGAAAATGAGTGTGACATCCCTGCTGTAAAGATTTCAGCCTGTCAGGTGTCCTGTGGGGAGCCCAGCTCTTAGATGCAGCTTGACAAACTGCAGCAGTGATTACTAAGGATAGCAGGAGGAGCTCAGACCTTTGCAGCCAAAGAGGCCCAGGAGGGAGGAAGCAAGCGGGGACATCTTCCCAGAGTGGGCAGGACCAGAGTTGCGCCTCCCAGGGTGCTTTGGGCAGGTAGTAAGTGACAAGGTTCCAGACAAAAGAAGTGACTGCAACAGACAGCTGGACAGGGTGGACACCCAGGCTGTCGCAAACATGAGGCAGCACGGGAGGGGAGAGCCAATGCCGCTGGGGCCGCTCTGGGGACTGCTAGTGCCTTGGACGTGTGAATGGGGGAACCGAGGAAGGTCGTCTGTGAGCTCTCAGCCACCCTAGATTACCAGGAGGTCAACACAAGGAAGAATTTTAGAGATTATCTAATCCAGACTCCCGATGGACAGATGGGGGCACTGAGGCCCAGAGTGGGAGGCCTCTTCTGGGAGCAGAGCCAGCAGTGGCTCCTCCTCCCACCTCTCCTCCTGAGATTGCAGCGGCTCCAGTTGCCATGGGGACATCCCTAGCTCCTCAGGGTGTCAGCCGCTCCCCACACCCTCTCTCCTTACCTAGCAACAGGCCACCTCCTCCAGCTCTTATCTTTGTGTGCCTAGCAACCCCAGCCCGGTCCCTAGTCCCCTCACTACCCAGTTCCAGCCTGACCCCAACTGCAGAGGCAGTACCTCTAGGACTGGGCTCCTTCTGCTTCTGGTGGCAGAGGCATTGGCCTCTCCTGCCCCTCTGTTTTCAAGTTCTACACTTCACATTTCTCAAGCTTGACTGTTCAGCATACGGCAATGGATTGGGTTAGGGGAGGCTAGAGAGCACCCCAATGTGTTATCCACTATTTTATGCTGAGCTTTGCTTTACTGTAAAGGTTGTCTTGTCAACCCACAGAAATCAGAATTATTATCCTCATTTTACTGACGAGAAAACAAATAAGGATCAGAGAAGTTAAGTGACTTCACAAAGCACACACAACTAGGAAGCAGGCTCTGCTAAGAGCCAGCTTCATGACCTTGAGCCATCACCAGTCCCTCTCTGGACATTGGCTTAAGGTGCCTGGAGGTTTGACAACTTCTCAAGAATCTACAGGAAGTCCAGGCACCTTCCTCTACCCACAGCCCTCCCGCAACACAAGCTGTTCAGCTCTAATTAGACTCCACACTTCTGCTGGCACCCCGTACTTGGAAGCCCTCAGGCCTGGGCCTTGCCATGGGGGTTTTGAATCCACCAATTCTGCTCACTCCTTGCTGTTCTGCTTCCAATGCGGCCGCTGCCTAACGCTTCTCCATGGTGTTTCTTCTATCTACCTAACCTTTCCCCTTCACACACACGTGCGTTCATTAGAGGAGGACACTGGGGTTCCAAGAGATGAACAGATTTCTCCAAAGTCATGTATCTAGACAGTGACCTAGCCATTAATGGAGCCCTTTGCTTCCCTTGCTATGCTGCAGAGCCCAGCCTCTCCTCCAAACTTTCTAGCCTCCTCACTGATGACAGAGGTTAGGTCGGTGACCCAACCCTGACCAGCGTTCTGATCTTTAACATTTGAGCCTTCCCCTGCCTTTTCCAGATGTGTTTTAGCTCAACCAACTGCTAACATTTCTAACCTCACGCTCAATTCCTGAGTACAGTAGTTCTGCTTCCAACGATGCCCTCCATATGCACAGTCCTTCATAGCCCAGCTTAGATGCCACCTTCTCCCGGAAGCCATCCCTGACCCCTAACTGAAGTGAGCTAAAATATTTACATGCAGGCACTCAGAGCATCCTCTGACAGTTCCATGTGTCCCTTGTCCCCAGTTAAAGAGTCTTCCTGCCATGTTTGCAAGATCTTGCCCCATGAGTGGCATGTTTTAGGTGCCTTCCACAGCCCAAGTCTAACCTTTAATTCTCCAATTGCTGAATCCTCACGGCCCCTGTAACTTCCGTGACTGTGGATCAGCATGGATGTTGGGAACATACAGGCTGGTTTGGATCCTGAGTCAGAGTGATGCCACCAGGACCCATCGCTCTTTTGGGGGCAATTCACTGACCCTCTCAGGAGCTTCATGCTCGTCATTTGTAAATCAAGGATCCTAATCTATGTCTAATTGGGATATTGTGAACATTAAGTAAGAACATGTTCAGAGTTCTTAGAATGTGAGGAGCAAATGATCACTGCTATTATTACTAATATTAGGATGAGGAAGAGGACAAGTACTATTATCTGCAAGGCTTCCAACAGCTCCCACAGGGACGTGGGCTGGGCTCTGGGCTTTGGGCCAAGCAGTCCTGGATTTGAATCCAGGCTTAGCCAAATATTAGTTTTGTGGCTGTGGGCAAACCAGGCCGAGCCACAGTTTCCTCAACTGTAAAACAATGATGTTAAGGCCAGCCCAAGTTCTGCCTACAGTGTCATTGGGAGGATCAAACAAAAGGAAGTCCTTGGCAAGTTCGGTAAGTTGTAAAGGCCCAATGTGTAGCACCATATGACTTATGATTATGATAATTACTAAATATCATGAGCTACAGGTCTCAGGAACTGCTCAAAGCTAGAGACATCTTCAATCCGTCCCTTGAAAAGTACCAGGCATATCAGCAGAAATGCCTGGGGGCCTGTGCTGGGAGTCAGCCCAAATTGCCTTTCTCTGAACCCACAGTGGGACAGTCGGGTCCGGGTCCTTTTTGAGACTAGTTCGTTCCTAAATGCTAGAACAGGCTGTGCCCATGTCACATCCTTCACTGCATGCATAGGCAGGGACTGTGTCTTGTCATGGATCATGGGCCTGACTGTGGTCATCACATGCCTCTTGATTGCTTGTTGGCCCACATGCACTCCCATTCCCACAGCTCCTACCTTGGCCCTGGGCATCAGTGTGCTCACCCTGTACTCCCTGCCTGGGATGCTACGGTACAGTGTATCTCATTATGCACCTCTGTCTGTATGCTGGGTTCTTCTGCCCCCTCCCATATCCACTGCCTAGATGCCAGGACTTGGGCTCTTGCATACTGTTGGACAAGCTGTGCCCTGCACAAGGGTTCACAGCCAAGAGGGCATGTGTGGGGGCTGAATCCAACCTGTGCTCTGCTCACTGAGCCAGAAACCCTACTGATGGGCTGCAGTAGCCCATGGAAAGGGAACATTCCTCCAACTGACACACTCAGTGGAGTCTTCTCTTCATGAGGGTGCTGCATATGCTAGTCGTAGCCCTGCCTGGGACCTAATGCACCCATCCCCTGCCTCTGTTGCCTGGGCCCATCTCATCTTACACGCCCACCCCATCACCCCTGACCCGAATGTTAAGGCTAATGGGCCTTCTTCTCACACCCCCCAGTAATTCTCACTTTGTTCCTCTACTTAACACTTGTGTCTTCATGAAGCTCCTAACGGGTTAAGGCATGGGAAATGCACAAATAGCCTTTGTCTCTAACCCAGTTTTATTCCTGCCTCTTCAAGTGACAAATTGATCACATCCTGAAAACTTTCTGAAGCTTGTAAACCTTTTTACCAAGCAAACAAAAAAAATATGTGCACTTGTCACCATGACGTATATTTCTAATATGTACAATGTGTCACATCGAAAGTCCATCCAAATCCCACTACCCAGAGCTACCGTTGTTCAGGGTGGAGCATGAAAGCCAGACCAGGGAAGCCCCACATTTATCGTGCCCTCTTCTCCTAGGAAGAGACAGTTGAAAAGGTCCCAGGGCCAGAGTTGGACTCTCTGCAGGTCAGCTTTCCCATCTGGGCAGCTCCCATGAACCCCTCCAGGGTTCATCCTAGCCCACAAGTCAGCTAGGGTCAGAAAGACTAAAGAACAGTTCCAGCCCCCTCCCATGCCTGCCACATTCACCCCAGCCCTCCCACCCCACTCCATACCCACCCCTATAGCAACAGGACAAAACCCTTGGAGTGGGCCCCCACCCCTACCCATGGAACCTGAAATAACAAATCAAAGACCCCCCCACCCTAGTCCCTGCCCCATCTCCCGACTACTAATAAAGAAAGGCAGTACTGACCTGACTGTTCTGGAATTCTCACCATCAGATCTGAATGGGAAACAGAGAGAGAAAAAAGAAAACGACAGTCAACATATGCTCTCACCTCTTCTCCCTCTACCTTGTGCAGTGGCCTTGAATCCTAATGCACATCATGAAAATGAGGACTCAGGTATTTCAGGCAGAGCAAAGAGCTGGTGCAAATGGCTTGAGGTGGCAAAAGGCCTAAACAGTTGTTGCAACAGGGAGGAGGACAGTGTGGTTGGAGTGGAGGGAGGAAGGGGAAGAGTGGTCAGAGGTGAGGTCAAAGAGGTGCCAAGAACCAGCCATGTGGGTCTGGTGGGTCAAGGTGGAGTAAGGTTTTCCATCAGCATAGCCGAGTGGCAGCCGGCAACTGTGGGCAGGGGCAAAGTTCAAGGTTTGAACTCAGACAGACTGAGCCTCAGATATCGGATCTGCCACTTTCTAGCCCTGGGATCCAGGCCAGTCACTTCTCCTCTTGGAATCTGAGCCTCAGTCTCCCCTCTTGTAACATAAGGTCAATTCTCACAGGGCTGTTGGGATGATTAAATCCTTCAGAACTCAGCAAATGCCAGGTATTATTAACAACACAGAAAAGGCTTTGACAATTGCCTGGTCCAACCTGCTTATTTTCCAGATGAAGAGGACCAGGCTGAGAGGGCTAGTGAGTAAGCTGCTGAGATCCTTTCTACATTGGTCTGCCTTCTTCACTGTGAGCCCTCTCAGAGGTGAAGGAAGGGCAACAAAAGAGAATGGGGTGGGGAAAATGAGGGAATGAGTGAAATCTGAATCACACCCCTCCACTGCTCCTCCCAAGGGACTATGTGTGTTGGTGCAGGGGGGGAGGGTGCTGCACACACAAGGAAGTGGGGAGTAGGAAGGAACTTGGTGCACTATCGCTTTGGGGATGGACAAGGGCAAGAAGAAGGACCAGGGCACCTGGAACAAGTGGGAGACTCTGGGAAATGCCTTCTTCATCCCTGTCATCTTCTTTCTCCCTCTTTAGCCCCTCCTCCAACCATTACACACTGCAAAGGGGAGAGACATGAACACATTGCAGGCCCTGTTCTCAGGTGAGAGAATCATGATGGGACCTTAAGTGTGGAGAACATCATCTATGCTGAGTGCAAAATGAGAGAGGGACACACAGGAAGCAGGTGGACCTCAAAAGAGAGTATTTGTTGAAAGAGTGAATGGAGGTGGGGCACGCAGGCATCAGGGTGCTGGAGCTCAGACAGTGGGTGAGTACAGTACTTCCAGTTCTGCTACTTACTAGCCACATAATCCTGGGGAAGGCACTCCCCTCTGCCCAGCCTCAGTTCTTTCACTTGTAAAGTGGGGGGGTGGGTGGGATGGTAAGAATCCCTCCCCTTGTGGGTGAGGCTGAGAAGCTTGGCCTAGCATAGTGCCTGACAGTGGGTCACACCTATAGGCTTCGCAGCCTTCTCAAGGGATGGAGGACCAGGGCCACAGAGAACCTTTTCACGTTTATGAGAACTTTCCATCTGACTCTGCAGCAACAAGATTGCTTCTGAGGCCTGGCCCCATTATTCACAGGTACCAGGTCAGAGGGTGGTAACTTCAGTGACTCCCCAACTACCAAAAGAATGGAGGCCAAGCCCCTCAGTCTCTCTCCCCAACATTAATCCTCTGCTCCAGGCAGGAAGGTCTCCTGGCTACCCCACCCCACCCGCAAACTCCAGCACACACTTATGCAGGCTACTGTAACCAGGTCCCAACCGGGGAATACAAACCCTCAAGGAGCTCTGGAATTGGCCCCCTGCCCCAATCTACTTTAGAGTGACATACATACTCATCTCCATTCTCATGTAAACCATCACTAAGCACCTACCATGTACTGGGCAAGGTGTCAGGCTCTTTTTGTACATTATCTCCTTTGATCCTGTAAATTGGAAATTACCCATCCAATTTTAAGGTGATGAAATTGAGACTAAGAGAAGTTCAAATGATTTGTCCCATGTCACACAAGTAAAGGGAGCTTGGTGTGAACCTACCAAAGCTCGTGCTTTTACTACACGTTCCACTATAATTGGAAAGGGGGCGGGGCTTGCACACGGTTAGGGTGGCTTTCCTTATCCTGGTTCCCCAATGTCAAGACGGACCCTTCCTCTCCAGGTCCCTTTCTTCTGAGAGATGTTACCGTCCTCAAGATGGCAGCTAAGGGGAGCCATGACACAGAGTGAATTAGTCAGTTCTCCTCCCTGAAGACTGATTTTTACTAGTTTTAGGGGTATACAACATC
Organism: Phyllostomus hastatus; assembly: GCF_019186645.2. Lineage (NCBI taxonomy): Eukaryota > Metazoa > Chordata > Mammalia > Chiroptera > Phyllostomidae > Phyllostomus > Phyllostomus hastatus. The sequence continues at coordinate 2,365,935 of NW_025333499.1, read as the reverse complement.
ATGTGACCTTCAACGTGGGGTGTTTCCACCCCGGGGGTTTGCAGCCTCTTATGTACTTCCTATATTTTTAACTCTGCATAGATAATAATCATCATCAACACCTCTTTGGGGCTCATACTCAGTGGTCAATCCACCTCTTACTCCAAGAAGCTACACCACCATTCTTTTGGGGGGGCAGTGTAGACTCATAGAAAGAATGCTGGGTTCTATTATGGCTCCTTCCCTAACTGGCAGTGTACATAGACTTGGATGAGCTCTCTGGACATTAGTTTATCATCTATAAAACAATGAAGCTGTGTTAGCTGAGTTCCAAACAATCTTCAGGCCTAAAACATTTAGTTTCTTCAGAATCCTAAAGTTTCTCTCTTTGATCAAACAGGTTCAGCTGTCTAACATAAAGAAGCAAAGACCAAGGTAGCAGGCCTCCCTTTATCAATCCACCTCAGGCCTAATTTCTCCTGCTAGTACCACAGCCTTCTCCTAAAGAAAGGTCACTTAGGTCCTCAGGCTTCTCAGAGGGTCAGCAATGCCAATTCCCATCCTGAGGACTGATGCGCACTAAACAGTAATGTGTTGAATCCTATAAGTATAGTGACCATATTTTCTGAACTAAGAACTCAGGCATGTAACCTGACCAAGCACTTCAATGTTGCTACTTCCAGATACAAGGGACAATCTGACAGATGGAAGAATAAATGGCAAAATAGAGAAAGTTCCTGAACCTCTTGGGGACTTATGGGGACAACAGGGCAGAGTAATTGAAGAGAATGTAGATCCTTGATAGCCATACTGGGGTTTCTGTCCTCATCTCCTGATTGGATTCCCTGCCTCTGGTTTTGACTCTCTACGCAGTCTGTAAACAGGACCTGGTGAACTATAAAGCACCTCTACCTAATAAGCTGGAATTAGATAAACAATTTTGTCCTCTGAGAACTAAACTATCTTTAAAAAATAAAATGCATCAGAAACAAGATATGCATAGTTACCTGAAAGAAAAAGACTGGTCCTCTAGCCAGGATTTGAGTAACATGTCTAAAAAATCAGATGTCCACCAGAAAGGAGATTGGACACCGATGAAGGCAGATTTTCTAAAGGAGACTTGAATGGCAACTGTGAACTGGGCACCTCCCAGAAGTGTCCCAGAGAGAAAGAGGTGGACATCCTGACCCAGGAGTCAGGTAGGTCTCTCCAAAAGCTGACAACTAGTCCTGGGGACAGCCGGGCAGCTCCTCTCCCAAACATCACTTTATCTAACTGATGGTCTCTTCAATGGACAACTACCTTCTCTAAAGCACAAACCAGTTAGTGTGGTTCTCCTGCTTCCTTCATTCGGAAATTTCCCCACTGACATTCCTGCTGGTCAAGCCCAAGTTCTCCAAAGCTCTAAATCACACTCTGCCCTTCCATCTGCTTTTTTCTTTAAAACACACACACACACACACACACACACACACACACACACACACACACACACACACACACACTTAATATTTGCTACCTGGAACAGTCTTGGCCCTTTTTATAGTCTTAAAATTAGTTTTAATTTATTAAAGTGGTACATTAAATAGTCCAAAAAGCCAAACTGTAAAAGGATCTTAACAAAATAATAGTCTTTTTGTAAACTATTTTAGTTCTTTTCTTCCTGAATTCACATTCGTATTTCTCAAGTGGATGCTCATGTTGCTAATCCGTCCTTGAAATTTTTGTGTGTGCTCTTTTGAAATTTTATTTTTACCAAAGTAATACATGTATATGGATTTCTATGTCACACTGTATCACAAGGATTATAATAAAACCCCACAAATTCCCAGCTCTACCTGTCCTCCCTTCAACTCCCACTCTCAGAGACAGACAGTTTTCAAATCTTTTAACTGCTTGTTTTGGTATTTACCTCCTTGTTTCTAAAGAACACACTTGTACTTCTACTTCTTGATTTATTTCTTAGTTGTATGTGTTATTATGGAATTCCTACTATTCGGGGAGGATACAGCTCTGTTACACACACTTCCACCTCCAGCCCCCAGTTCTCATGAAGGCGTACATGTCCCCTCCTCTCATTCTACCATTGTAGTCATATCACAATGTTTTGATTAAATCAATATTACTGTTTTCCATTATTATGACTTTCACAATACTAATAGTGGATTAATCGCACCATATGCTATGATTACATTTACTTTCCCATACAACTTTCTCTTTTCCCTGGTGTTGAATAATATTATTTTTGCTTGCATAGTTTTCTTCGTATATATGATCAATTCTCCCCAAACTCTGTTACAAGTGCAATTCTTCTGTTTTGGCATAGGTAATCCATCAGATATATTTTTTTTTTCATTCAAGACATTGTTCCTGTTGCAATCCAGGCTAGCTGCTCTCTAGACCAGTACAAGGTTGCCCTAAGACCTTCTCCATTCCTCATAACCCTGGGGTTCTGTGTTGGATTTCCTATTTTCTAGATTCCTGGGCCTTTTTTTCTGAGTTCAAGTCTGCATTTCACTGGAGCCCTTTCTCCAGTGCTTCCTGAGGAAGGAGGCACAGGACATAAAATCTTGAGATCTTACATGTCTGAGAACATCTTTCTTACACCCTCATCTTTGATTTATACCAACTGAGTATAGACTTCTAGGTTGGAAATTACGTCCTCTCAGCATTTTGAGAATACTACTCCATTGTCTCCTAGCTTCCAGTGCTGTTGCTGAGAAGTCCAATGTCATTCTATTTCTTTATCCTTTGTACACGACATGGTTTTTCTCTGGAAGTTTTCAGGATCTTCCCTTTACCCCTGGTATTTCACAGGAGCTCACCTTGGTATGGGTCTTTTTATCATTTGTTTTGTGGTTTACTCAGTGGGATTTTCATTCCTGTAGTTCTGGACATATTCTTGTATCACGTCTGTGATCATTTCTTTCTTGCTGTTTCTTCCATTCTCAATTTCTGGAATTCCTATTGTTGGATGTTGAACTTCCTCAATTGATCCTTCAATTTTCTCATCTTTTCTCTTCTATTGCCCATCTCTTCATCTTGTTATTCTGCTTCCTAGGGCATTTCCCCACGTTTTATTTTCTGGTCTTTCTTTTGAAATCTTTATTTTGGTTCTCACTATCTTTTATCTCCCAGGTTTCTTCTCCTCTCTTCATTACCTCTGTTCCCTCCGAGTTCTTTTTTTTTTTTAATGTTTGCTTGCTTGCTTACAGGTTGATGATCTTCCCCAAATAGTCTTGTACTAGCGATCATCTCTGGCTACCTAAGGTTTGGGTTTTTTAAAAATGTCAGTTTAATTTACAGGAAGTGAAATGTATCTATTTTAAGGGTCCTTGACTGATGTTCCTTGGCAATCAGTTCCCATGACACTAACAAGTTGATGGGAATCTCTGTGGGTAGATGATGTTTGCCAGGTGGTGGGCTTCACTACAGAGTTACTGAGTTGAAAGCCTGTTTTTGTTGTTGTTGTTGTTGGAAGACCGGCAAATTTCATCTTCTGGAGGCCCTTTAGTTCCCCAGAGAAGACTCCTTTGCCCTTTTCTGTGGTCCTGACTTTGGTGTCCTGGATGTAGATCCCTTTGCTTGCAGCCTTGTTTCAACCCCTCCTCCACTGTGCTTGGTGTCCCCAAGCCCAGAGCTTCTTCAATTTCTCCAAAGAATTGACCTCCAGCTGCAGAGTTAGGGGTGGGATGGGAAGAGTCCCTGACTGAATGGGGTTGGGGGAGGGCCAAGAGGGTCTGTCAACAGATTTTCAATATTCTCCCTGTTTTCAGTTCCACACCTCACCCTATCTTGTGGTTCATAGCACTTCTGAATCCTGGGCATTTATGGGGCTTTCTGGATGGAATAGTTTACTTCTGATCAGCATTTCCAACTTTATGTATTTCTACCATTTTTTATTCCTTTACTCATATTTCAATGGGACTTGGGGAAGCAACAGAGATAAATAAGTTAATTTAACTTGTATTTAACAGGAAGTTTGCCTTCTTATTCCAGCCAACTCCTATTCATCCTCTGGTGACTTATTTAAGCAAGAACTTTTCCAGGAAGCTGGTCTTAATGTCCCTAGGTTGGATGAGGAGCATTTCTTCCATTGTCCCACAAGATTCTTTTCTTGACTCTATCACAGCCTTGATCAAACTGTTCTGAAAGTGTCCATTTTCATGTCTGCCTCTTCCTGCAGACTGGGAGCTCCTGATGGTCTGGGGTTATGTCTTAGTCATGTCCATACCCCCAGTTCCCAGCATCTGGTCCACAGAAGTGCAGAGCAAATATATGGCAATGGAATGAATGAATAAAAGAATGAATGACTATAAGGATGAATCAGAGCAGCCAGAGGGGCCATCTAGGAAGAGAAATTAGAAGCTGAATACAATTGTTCCTATACAAGGTCAGTTTCCAGAAAGTTGTAAGTTCCCTAAAAGCAGTATGTACAGAGATACCCACTGTAGCATGATTTAAACTAGTAAAAAAAAACTGAGCCCAGCTTCTACACTAAACATTCAGAGGATGGTTAAGTACATATGGTATATCCTTGCCATTAAAAATTATGCCATTAAAAACTATGCTTATGAAGAATGTGCAGTGGCATGGAGGAATACTCAAACAGGAAAAGCAAGCAAGCCCTGATGGTGTGGCTCAGTTGGTTGGGTGTCATCCTGCAAAGTTAAAGGTCGACTGGTCCAATTCCAGGTCAGGGCACATGCCGGGTTGTGGATTCAGTCCCCATTCTGGGAGCATATGAAAGGCAGCTGATCAATGTTTCTCTCAGACATTGATGTTTCTCTCCCTCTCTTTCTCCCTCCCTTCCCCTCTTTCTATAAATAAATAAAAAAATATTTTTAAAAAGGCAAGAAAATATCGTATGTGCTATATCATTTCAACTATATAAAAAGAAGGCAGAGAATGAGGGAAATACACTAAATGTTCTGAGTGGCTGCCTTCGTGTGTGGTAATGATGGGCAACATTTTTCTCCTATGCTTTCCCAAGTTTTCCTAAATTTTCTAATAGAAGAATACATTAAATGTATAATTTTTTAAAGTTCCTTAAAAAGGAAGATAAGTTTCCTGAGAGTTCTATGAGCAAAATACTCTGAAGGGGTACTAAGGGTCTGTGTGCACATCTAGCAGTGCTTGCTGGGAAGGCTCAGTTCTCCACTGGCCAGAGACCCTGAAGGCCCTGACCCATGGGACACTGACCCATCCCTGCTGCAAAGCAGGACCTATCTCAGGAAGTCAATGGTGCCCATGAAGCCCAGCCTAGGACAAATCACAATGTCATAGGTTGTGTTGGGAAACAGAGACTGATACACTGGTCCCCAGACTTTACAGGCCCTTCTCCATGAGGTAAAGGGTCTTGTGGGGCAAAGGGAATATGTCCATCTGGATCTTTGGCCCTCTCTTTTCCAGACTCCACTCCAGGTACCCAGGACCCCAGAATTCCTTGTCCATGGTTCTTGAGCTTACTTGAAGAAATTGTATGGTCTTATTATCCAAGTCCACCTGTGAAGCCCAATGGGTGGCCAAGAAGAAGGAGAAATAGACGGGACTCAGTTGTGGACTATGGCGTCCATATATATCTAAAGGTTCCATATGAACCACAGGTGAAAACAGAAGGGTGGAGGGCCTCCACTGTACCTTGCCTGAGCCCCCCAAATATAGATGCAGGCAAGTCCATAAGTCCCTGCTAAGCCTCACGGTTTGTAGAAAGGCCTAACATTGAGTGTTGGACAGATTAGGGCTCAAATCCATTTATTTGCTATGCAATGGTGGATGAGTCCATTCCCCTCTCTGAACCTGTTTCCCCAGCAATAAAATAGGTATAATAATTCCAACTTCATAGAGTTGTTGTGAGGCTTACTGAGAGCAGAATGGCTTAGTGGTTGTGAGCACAGGCTTTGGGACAGACAGGCTTAGGTTTAAATCCCAGCTCTGCCCCTCCTAACTATGTGATTCACATCTCTAAGGCACAGTTTGTTGATCAATAGTATGGAGATCATAATATCACTAACCAGATAGAGTTGTTGGAAGGGTTATGGTTGTAATGAATATGTAATAACATTGGAAAATGCTTGAATGAGAAAAGGCAGCTTAATAATGGTCTTGTGAATACTGGCTATGGTGGAGCTGGCTGGGCATCTGCACTCCCCATTTCCCTGCCCAACCTTATTTTTCTCCATAGCACTTACTACTATGTGACATATTCTGTATCTTCTTGTTTGTTTCTTTTCTATCCCTGCTCCCTACATTCACACACTAGAATGTGTGCTCCTGAGGGCAGAGGTTTTGTCTGTTGTATTCACTGTTTCCCAGTGTCTGGAACAGTGGGAGTGTGAAGATGTTCTTCAGTTTCCAAGTAGATATCTGCCATGCAGACAGGGGTAAAAGGCATTCTTGGTCAGGAAAACAGCTGGAACATAGGCATGGAAGCATAAAGAAGTCCACCATGCTTAGGAAAGCCTAGACAGCTCAGTACAAGTTGAGTGCAAGATCAGGAAGGGAACAGGGTGGCTACAAAGATGGGTGGGGCTGTGGTCTGACCTGAAGGTGCTCACAAGAGCTTTCCTAGAACCACAAGTGGTGTGGAGACCTACTTGTGATGGCCAGGAAGGGGAAACGCACTAGGAAGAAGCAAAGTTGCCTTCCATGTTCAAGTGCTACCTAAATCACGACAATGTGAAAGGTAAAAACTGTGTGAAAGATAATTAAGGTGGAGAAAAAGACCCCTTTCTAGGGGGCCCATCTGAACTAGGAATCAGACCTAGAAGTGACAAACAGGCAGGTACTGAAGTCAGGTGGAAGAGGTAATGGTGACATGCAAGAAAATGTTATAAAGGTTTACTGAAAGAGAAGAACAACTAGATGAACCACAGGACAAATCAAAAAGCTTATTGGACAGTGTCACTGCTTTCAGCAATGGATCCACACAAGATCAAGGCTGAGATGATGGTGGTGTTGCAAAGCAAAGACCATGGTGCTTTCTGCTGCGGCTTGTCTTTTTGCTTCTGATTACTCTTCCTGTAGTCCTCGTTACCACTACTCAATGGACAGGTTCTGGGATGGCAAGGATGGTGCTGCTGCTGGTGATAATGATTGCTGTACACTTGAAAGGAAACACTTGTTTATCACTTTTTAAATTTCTTTCTTAGTAAATAAAGAAGTAAGCATCACTGCACATTATTTTAAAGAGAAGAAAGACAGGCAGAGACTATAACAAAGAGAGCTTTGAGTAGCAGGCAAGAGGGTAGCAAACTTCATTTGGTAATTGCTGGGGAGCCTCTGAGGGGGTTGGCCCAAGGAGTGATAAGGTCAAATGCTGTCTTCCCTACCACCCTGCCCACTCCTTTCAATCACTAAAGCAAGCTTTATTTGGTCCTTTGTATATTCTGCCTTTTAATAATCCAGAAAGAATACAGGGACTATTTATTAAGCATTTACAATGGTCCAAGACTTGTTATTACTTCATAACAGTTGTGCTTGGTAGTTATTCTTCTCATTGTATACATGTGAAAACTGAGGCTCAGGGTAGCAATGTGATTTACCTAGAGTCACACAGCTAATAAGCAGTACAGCTGAAATTCAGGTCTGGGTTTGTCTGACTCCAAAGCCAATGCTTTTAACTGCTACAGCTGTGGCTTCCTTTTGTCATGTCAGAGCTAAGAGGTACTTTATCTCTCATATCAGTCAGTAGGCTTGGCCCCTCTTCCTTGCTTGGCTCGGGTCTCCCCTCCACACAGCACAGCCCATGGTCCCCCATACCATGAACATTCAGGGAGTGCTTCTGGAAGAGAAAATCATTCCAGGATAGAAGAGAGGAGCACCAGAAAGGAAAGGTGGGCTTAGGCACAGGTACTGCAGCCCAGATCAGATCAGCACTATGACAGAGAGGTAGAGGTAGAGGTAGAGGTAGAGGTAGAGGTAGAGGTAGAGGTAGAGGTAGAGGTAGAGGTAGAGGTAGAGGTAGAAGGAGGGAGGGAGGGAGGGAGAAGACAGGAAAATAGAACTGGCTTTCCAGCCCTCCTTTCTTGCCTCCCTCAGCTGGAGGAAGAGGGATGGAGGTGCAGCCATGATGGGAAAGAGAGTGGGTGGAAGGGGGAGCAGCTAGAGCAGCCTGCTGTTGCAGAAGCCTGGGCTCAGCCTCAAAACCCCCTCCTGTGCACTTGGGGTCCATCTCTGGCCCACTTGCTCCCCACTGCCTGAGCAAAGGGTTTGGGCTGCTCTTCCAGCACTCACCCATATCCTGCTAAAGCACAGCTCACAGCAGACCTAGACCCTCTTCAATCACAGCAAGGGCATTCTGAGAGGCAGAGGGGCTGGCTCAGAGATCCAGAGGGAGGCAGTGGCAAGGTAGGGGTCAGGATACAGGTCTCCAGTTCCTCAGCTGAGGACTCTCTAGTCTGCATGGTCTAGATGGCTGAAGGTGAGGAAAAGGGGTGCTCCAAAGGCTGCCACAGAATATGCATGACAGGGCTGGAGCCAGAGGCAATACGTGCCAAAAGGAGGCCATCCAGTGTTGGGTATTTGGGGGCTTACTAATCATTTCCACTCTCAATCTGGATTGAGAAAACAGAACAACCATTTCTAAAGGTAGCTTTAGTCTTAGATTGGACCTCAAAAGCACAAATGTTTGTATCTCCCCTCTTTCCCAGGACCCCACTAACATGGAAGTAAAGGAATAAAATAAGGTATGAACTCCTAACAGTGAAGCAGATGCAAGAGAGAGGGTGCTTATCAAAGGGTGAGAGACATCCACAAATTTCTGGAAGCAAAAAACAAACAGAAGACTGGTCACAGTCGAAGGACAGCCAGGGACACCACTCAGGGGCTTACAGCTGGGGAGGGAGCCAGCTGGGCCACCAGAGGCCCGGGAGACTCCAGACTAGGAGATGGTAGGTATGAGGAAGGGGCTGAAAATGAGGGCGGGGAGGTAAACTGAAGGCAAATACAACCCCCAGACCCAGAGCACAAGCTCCCTGGCATTCACCCTTAGGCAAAATATCAGAGGGCTTTTAGCTAAAGAAATGAAACTATCTGGGATGAATTAGGGTACCCAGTGACATTTGGGTGCCCTCCAAGTAAAGTGCTTTTTTATTCTGTCATTTGAAGGACCCACATTACAACAGCCAGCTCCCTGGTGATCCATTTAAAATAAAGCCAGTGAGGGAACGAACCAACCCGGATAGGCAGACATCTCAGTCAGACCTTCTACTAACTCATTTATAAAGTATACAATGGAAAAAAATGAGAGAAAAGGTGAATGGCCTAGAGGATCAATCTAGGAAGTTCAACATCCAACTAACACATTCCAGGAAGAGAAAACGAATGGGAAGAAACTATCAGAGAAATTATGTAAGAAAACACAAAGTGCATCAAATGGCAAGGGCTCACTGAGTACCAGGTGGGGTGAATGGCATGCAGACCTTGAGCTGAATGCTGGTTACATAAGGAATATTTGGCCTGTAAAAATTAACCAAGTCATTAATTTGTGATATGACCACTTTTCTATATTTCAGTATGAAGTTAAAAAAATGCTCTCCTAAAAATCTTCAAGTAAAATATCTCCCTAGAAGATGTGTTATGATTATCTTGTGGATTCAAGTACTCCACACAAGAGTAAACAACCAAGCAAATAAATAATAAGGAAGGAAGCCAGACACGGAGTCAGGGAGGGAGGCATAAAGAGAGTCCTGGTTCAAATATGAAACAAAATAAAAAGTGGTGTCATTTTGAGCAATTTGTAGAACATAAGAAAGGAAATTTCATTTGCTCTTGAAGCTAGAAACATTTTCCTGGGAGTACAGAGGTTGTGACAGTGGACCTGTGGGAAGTGATGTGCAATTACAGTGCATTTACTGGGTCCTGCGATGAATAATATTGACATAGCCATCATCACATAAACACAGTGTCTTGGTGTTCAAATTTTCAAATCAATTTGTCTAGCTAAAGCACTTGAAACCTAATTATTGTTACGGCACAGGATACAAATGTCACCAGCCTCACTGCATGCAAAGCTACTGAATACAGAAAAGCAGGAGGTGGAAGGGCTGAGGAGAGGTGGGAGGAAAGATGGGGCACTAGTAACTACACCTTACAAACAGAGTGGTCAAGAGATATTGTGGAAAATTGATGGAACAACAAATCACCTATTAAAATAGTATTTAATAAGGTAACTAATAGAGGAAAACATAGTAATATAATTTATCAAATTTTAGGAGGGAGGATGAGAAAGAGCCAGTTATAAATAAGTGAAATTCTCATTTGTCACAGCAGGAAGAATTCAATAGATAATGTTTACAGTTGATAAATGAAGAAATAACCATTGAACACGTTATTTAGAGATAGGAAGTTACCACCGGAAAACCTAAGTAGTGAAAGTGGTATTTCTGGGGGCTGAGAAGTGGGGGCATTGGCATTTTTTACCATGTATGTCCTTGTGTACTATTTGCATTTTTTAAGATTTTATTTATTTATTTTTAGAGAGAGGGGAAAGGAGGGAGAAAGAGAGAGAGAGAGAAACATCAATGTGTGGTTGCTGGGGGTCATAGCCTGCAACCCAGGCATGTACCCTGACTGGGAATTGAACCTGTGACACTTTGGTTCGCAGCCCATGCTCAATCCACTGAGCTATGCCAGCCAGGGTTTTTTTTTTTTTAATTATTATACATTTTTAATTTATTTTTTAAAATTTATTTATTTATTTTTAGAGAGAGGGGAAGGAAGGGAGAAAGCGAGGGAGAGAAACATTAATGTGTGGTTACCTCTCACATGCCCCCCACTGGGGACTTGGCCTGCAACTCAGGCATGCGCCCTGACTGGGAATTGAACCGGCGACCCTTTGGTTCGCAGGCTGACACTCAATCCACTGAGTCACACCAGCCAGAGTATTTGCTTTTTTTTTTTTAACTGTGTAAACAGACTGCTTTGATTTAATTTTTAAAACAAGTCCCTCCTCTTTCTTTGGACCTCAGTCACCCACACAGTACACGCAGAAGGAGGAGGCTGATGATTCCAGAGGGAGGTGACATGAGGACCTCTTCTCCAATAGGTTTTTCTTTCCAGAGCAGGAGCAAGATGGGAGAGTGAGGGACTGGCTCCTCCCTAACTAATCCCTCAACTCCTCATGGGACCTCAGTCACTCATGCAGATGCAGCCTTGTCACTGCCTCAGCCTGCGCCATCCTCTGGTCCCTTTCAAACCCCACCATGGCCAGTCCGGCCTCTCTAGCCTTCCATTCATTCAACTACTTACACTCATTAGTTATTTATACCTGCCTGAGTCACAAAGGATTTGAGGTGAGGCAGAAACCAAGATACAATGAGCCATGACAGAGTCATATTAGGAAGGAGGAAATATACCAGTTTTCAGGAGAAGCAAATCTTTGCCAAGCACTGAATTCTTCAAGTCATTGTCCATGGGAGATTTCATGAAGGAGAAGAAAATGACTATTTTTGTTTTGTTGTGTTTTGCTTTGTTTCTTTTCAACTTTGTCTTATTTGAATGATATGCTATTTAAATATTTGGATGAGTTATCTCTTATTAAAACTGAAGAATTCCCTGCTAATACCATGATTATGAAATGAGGTGCAAGAGCATATGCTTTGGCATAATTGTGGATTATGTCACTGGTGTTCTTCCCCCTGAAATGATTCTTTATTGAACACCCAAAAGACCATTCCAATGATCTTGGGTAATCCTGAGAATTGGGCATTGGCGTCCCATTTTACAAATGAGGGAACTAAAGCTCAGAGGAGGTAAAATGACTTAGCTGAGGTCGTCCAGTGGGTTGGAGCAGAGCCCAGATTCAAACTTAGGATCTGTCTGTCTTTAACACTCATTCTCTATGTATCATACCATGGGGTCTCAAAAAAAATGCACAGGCTGGAGACACCCTGCCCAAGGTAATGGGGACACACTGATGACAGATACAGGCCTGCCCTCTCCCATGAAAACAGAATAAGGGAGAGTGGGGTGACAGGTTGGCTGCCAGGCCAGAAACTGCCTCTGAGCTGCCTCACTTACCTAAATGAGGATGTCGAAGGCAGAAAGCAGCAGAAAGAAGGCTGGGCCTAAGTTGAGGAAGGGAAACTGTTAAGCCCAGTTATGAACCTAACAGGTCTAATTTCTGAGGGGCTGAACCAGGGCAGAGGGTCTATCTGTTGTGGAAGCTAGAGAGCCTTTATTTAGGTGATGCCTCTTCTTCATCACTTCGTCCCCCACAAATCATCTAGCCTCCTTGAGCCCCAGTTTTCTCATCAGTAGAACACAAAGATAATGATCCCTGCATCCTCCACAGCATTTCAAGGCATAAAATTGTTCATTTAAGGGATGATGCTTTGATCACTGGCATTAATATGAGAGTGACTCATCTAATCAGAGCTCCTCTGCTCACACGTTGAATAGCCTTTCACAAGTCCTTTCTCTATCTGGGCCTCAGTATTCTCATCTATGAAATGAACAGCCTAAGCTGGATGATTTCTTTTTAATTTAATCCTTACCTGAGAATATGTACACTGATTTTAGCAAGAAATGGAGAGAGAGAGAGAGAGACATCGATGTAACAGAAACATTGATTGGTTGCCTCCCGTAAGCACCCTGACCCGGGATGGAACCCGCAACCTAGGTATGTGCCCAATCGGGAATTGAACCCACAATGTTTTGGTGTATTGGACAACACTCCAACCAACTGAGCCACCTGACCAGGGCAACTGAGCTGGATCATTTTTAACAGTCCCTCCAGCTCCAACTTTCTTGACCTTTATGCCAGTATTATTAAAACTCTTCTGGTCATGAACGGTCACCATCCCTCTGAACTCCGGAAGTGGACTTCACTTCTCTCTGTCACAGCACTTGTCATTGTGTTGTCATGATCTTCCCCCCCCCCACAACACATTATCTTTACTCCCACTGCCCGAGCTCAGGCCTTATCATCTCTCATGTAGACTATCACATCAGCCTCTTCACTGGATGCCCTCCAAACTACCTTCCAAACTGCCCTCTAGTGGGGTCTCTCCAAACATGATTCTCAGCAGTTCACCCCATACTCTACATTGCACACCTTTTCCCTCAGCTGAAAACCCTACATTGGCTTCCAATTCCCAACAGGATAAAGCTCCTGACCCTGCTCTTCGAGTGTCCTCATGATCTGGGCTGGCCAACTCTTCAGACTCTTCTCCAGACACTCCCTGCCTCCCTGTTTGTGCTCTAGCTTGTGCTGACTGGATAAAAGTACTCTCCCCTGCCCCTCATCCCCTGCCTCTGTACCCAGCATGAGGGTCCGCTCATGCTGTACCCTCTACATTAACCTCCTTTTTGCCAATTCCCACCAACCCACACACCACCCTTCTTCACCTAGCTAACTCCTACTCATCCTCCAAGCCTCAGTTCAGGCATCACCTCCTCCAGGAAGCCCTCCCTGACAGGGCAGATGTTGCTCCTTTGGGTTCCCAGAACCCCCGTAGCTCCCCTTTGGCATAGCACACCCAATACCACATTGCAATCACCTGTTTCCATGACAATCTTCTTTATCCAAATCTGAGTGCTCTTGAGGCCAGGAACTGTGTGATGTTAATCAAAGGACCTCCTGCCTACAACAGCACACGGTGTGCCACATACTAAGCATACAGTATTCACTGCACTGACCTGTCTCTCAGAGACGTGGTAAGTTCCTACATGATGTCTCCCTCCTGCTATTCCACAGCAGAGTTTTACAAAGTTATTATTCATCATAAAAATGCCTGGAACTGCTGAACACTTCACATGCATCATCTCTTTTCATTCTCACAACAATCACCATACAGTGGGTTATTTATGAATCGGCCAGCAGATCAGATGTGCACAGTTCTGTGAGATGCTTCCCAGTTCTACATGGACATTTGGGGGAAGAAAGAAATTAGCTACTTTTTATTACAGATACAACGACCATAATTCTAAACCGGTTTTGTAGAGGAGAATACTGTTTTTACTCAGGTGAATGCAGTACACTGCATTCCGGAATTTGGTAGGAAATCACAAGGCCCAGATATGCAATCATATTATCCCTTTTAAAAAGCATAAAAATCAGACAGCTACAAATAAATGCATTTGATATTAGTGAAATGGCACATACAGAGTGATAACTGTGATAGGTTTTCTTCTACCATGTTAGAGGAGTCACCCCGGTCAGCAGCGTACCTCTGGTTTGTCATCTTTGTTTTGAAGAAGCAGTGATGCAACGATCTTGGCTGGGTTGTTTGGGTTGCTACGCTCCACCTCTAGGGGGCAGGGCAGCCTCACATACTATTTTCCATCCCTGTCCCTCAGCTTTCTATCCTGATCAGGAGCTTGATGAGTGTGCTAGGCCGCCGGGGGGATTTTCTGATACATTTTTGTAGGGGGCAACATGAGTCTTGCATATCAGAAAACACACTATCATCCCTGCTTCCAACTTGAGAAAACAGAGGCCCTGGAAGTTAAGTGACACACTCCTTTTCCAGCACCACACTTTCTCTGAATGCTAAGTTCCCGGAGAACCTCAGTTTCTAAGTGCTTGAGAACGGGCTTCCCAGTGTAAATGCTTTCAACATGGGTGCTCTGAGAGAGACCCAATGCCAGGAGGAAGTGAGAGTGACTAGCAAATGGTCTTGCTCGAAATGAGTTACCTCAAAAGAGGAAATAAGTCACGTATTCATCATTTTCCCCTGTGACCAGTGTTTACTATTCTTTCAGGAAATACAGGAAGGAATGAGCCAGAGGGGCCGAGTCTTATTCTGACTCCAAGATACTGCACCTGGTCCAGGGTCTGAGCCCAGAAAAGACTTGATTGATAAATAACTAACTTTTTACTGGACTGGAAGGCCTGCACAGGACCTCTGTGCAGGCCTCTTTGCTCCTTTCAGAACAGAATATTCTTGCCTTGAGGGTCAAGACCATGATATGACATGGCCACAGCACGAGACAAAAAAGTAACCATGGAAGATGGGCCTAAATGTCTCCAAAGTTTCATCTGCCTCTGTTACTCTGACAGTCTATAAACTGGGAGACTGCTGAGTGTGAGGAGCATCAGAGAGCAGAGGCCAAACAGCATCAGGGAGCTGGAGGGAAAAGCCACAGGGAAGCCAAGAGAATTCTGAAGTTGAGTCATCTCTCTATAAAAGTCCTGGAATGAAGAAAAACGTAGGCACCTGTGGCCATTAGTGCACCAGGACTTAATCTGACAGTCACTTGTCTACTCAACATTTATTGAGCAGCTACTATGTGCTGTGCTATGTGTTTACAAGCCTCTAGCTCCTTCACTCATACCCAGGGCACCTAGCATAGATACAATATGCACTCAATCTATGTCAGTTACATCACAGTCTGAAGGGGCTCTCAATCTAGTAGAGAGGACACGAGATGTAAACAAATAACCATCAAGGTATAAAAAGGGCCAAAGTGCTCATTTCAAGGGTCAGGGATGGACCAAACATCAGGAGGGACCTGCAAACAAACATGGGAGAGATGCCAGCAGAGCCAAGCCTGGGAACTGAATGGAGGAAGCCCAGGAGAAGGGAACAGCATGAGCAAAGACCCAGGGGGTAGCAGAAGGCTGAGTGAGCTAGCAGTAGGGAACACAGGCCAGTCTGGCTGGAGCACAGTCTGTGTGAGGGGGGCTGTAAAGAGATGAGAGGGGAGAGTTAAGTTGGGGGTTCATCAAAAGAGGCAGAAGAGTTTGAACATTTCTATTCTCCTGCAGGCAGAAGAGAGAGTGAAACCACTGGAGCCCTGTGCAAAGCCTGGCCTGGCCGCACTTCATCAGAGGCTTGGCGAAGCAAGAGCAGGAGGGGTATCTATAGGGAGACCACGGCAAAAATCCGTGAGCCAATTAAGAGAAGGAGCCGGACTAGGACAGTAGTCCTGGGAGCTCTGCTGCAGGAAGCCCTGAGCCGCACCCGGACTGTTCTGTCTTTACACCCTGCCAGCCTGCGGGAGGTAACTGTGTAGCACAGGCTCAGGAGCCAGATGGTTCTGGGCTCCATGCAGTTGTGTAACCTCAGGCAAGTAACCACACTTCTCTGATCCTCATTACCTTGTCTGAAAAATGAGGATCATGCTAATATCCACCTGGCAGGGACCCTGTGAAAATGAGGTAAGAGACAGTACTGCCTATGGGTAAGAACACTGAGGACAGACTCTGGGCTCCTAGCTCCTTCTCAGTTCTTCCCCTTATTCACTGCATAACCTTGGTTGAGTTATTCAACTTTTGTGGACCTTGGTTTCCTCATCTGTAAAATGGTTTTAATAACAATATCTACATCAAAGGATTCAGGTGAAGACTGAAGGAATTCACGCATGGAAAGCGCTTAGAGCAAACAGTGCTTGGCACACAGTAAATGCAGTAAAAGTATGATAACTATTATTACATAAAGCCGCATAAGGCGGCACCTGGCATGCAGAAGGCTGAGACTCACTGAGCACACGTGTGGTCCCCTCTCCATGTTCCAGGACTTGATTGTGCTCCCAGTAAATTCAGAAGCCACAGCAGGCAAGGGTGGGACAGATGGAAAACCAGCCAGGGCAAGCTTGCATTCAGTCTTCTTCACATCTGCCCCTCCAGGAGACACACACTCTCTTCAAAGCCCCCGCCCCCTATCTGGGTCCTCGACCCTGACCTGGCCTATCCTGATCCTCTGGAAAATCTCCACTCCTCACCAGCCTTACTATGCATTTTGTCCTGAGTTCCATCATGATGGGGGGCCAGCCTGGAACCTCGTGTCTCAAGCACAGAGAGCATGGTGTTGGCTCAGCCTGGTGGCCCTTCCTGCTGTGTGCATGCAGCTAAGAAATGTTTGTGGATGACAACAGCCCCATTCTTGCCCCAGATCTAGACAGAGGAGGAAGACTCCTCTAATTCTCATTCAACTTGACATTATCGTTTCCTCCCACACGACTATAATGCTCCCAACACAGTAGGGGGAAGATAAATGGTTTTCCCTCCTGAGAAGGAGAGACCCTCCTGGGAAAAGCACAAAGACCCCACAGGAGACAGACTTCCCCAGGGCCCCTCCCTGGGCTTGCTCCCTTCCTCCCGGTGCTCTCAGTCCCTTTGGGGAGCACTGACACCCCACTGCATGTGGGAGACAGCTATATGGTAGACCAGACGTTTCCCTGGATGTCAGGAACACCAGGCCAGGCCTCTGGTTGCTGTCTCCTAATGTGATGCAGCTTGTGGGGTGGGCAGGAGGTGGGAGCAGAGGACGGAGAGTTACCACCAAACCAGCTTCAGCTCACCACCGCCTACAGCAGAGCCAGAGCTGGGCCCATGCATAAAGCGTGGGGAACAGAGCTCTCTTCAGCATGGAGCGGCTCAGCACTGGCCCCAGCACGCCTGTAAATCATTCCAGGTGACTGACCTGCAAGGGGGGCCAGGCCAAAATCAACAAAGAAAGCAAGGTTCTTTTCTACTCATCTGGTGGGGGGGGGGCGGGGGGGATTGCAACAATTCCAGGGAAAAAGACCTGAGCATTGGTAGCAACCTGCAGCTACTAAACAACAAACAAACAAATAAGTGAAGCCCTGACGTGCAGAGGACCAGTGGCCAAAAGGAGATCGGGCTTTATCTCGCTCTCTGCTGTTCTAGAAAGGCCACACCCAGACCACAGCAGAAGGCATACTGGCATCCGGGAACTTGTCCAGAAGACACAGTGCAGGAGGATGTGGGAATCCTGGGGGTGACAGCAGTGGGGGTGGACGTAACACCTGCTATCAATTGCAGCAGAGGGAAAGTTCACAGGATTGGGAGACTGTTTTATGGGTAGTGTGATTTCTGCTGTGTCGCTTCACATCTCTGAGCCCTCAGTTGCCTCAGCAGTAAAGTGTGGATTGTGTTGAGAGACGCACAGGGTCGGCCGTGGGGAGGACTCAGTAAGTCCCTAGGCAGAGGGGGCCTTCCACAAGCAGCAGCTGGGTCCAGGCCCTTCTCTGCCCTCTTCCTCCACCAGAGGGAGCCTGGGGACCAGGAGCGCCCAGCCTGTACCAGCATCTACCTATCCTCCCCCAATGCTGCAGCCTCTGCTGCTCAACTCCCACCCCGCCTGCCCTAGCTTCCAGAGGCAGCCTTCTCACCCACTCTACAAACCCAGAACAGGCCTGGCAGGGGAGTCACTTGCAGCAGCTGTGGTAGCAGCAATAGCTACTGCATCAACAGGCCCTCCTGACGCCTGGCCAGGAGGAAGAGTGGAAAGGAGGGAGACACAGCCTTCTTTCCTCCCTGACGACTCCCCCACTAATCCTAGAGTCATTTCTTCCCGCTCAGATTCTCTAGATACCTAAGGCTCTCCTCACCTCTCCCAGTTCATGACCCAACCAGATCCCTGAGGCCAAGAGATTCTTGTGGATTGGAAAACTCTAATGGAAAGATAATAGGCATTGAAGACAGGTGGACTTGGGTTCTAGTCCCAGATCCATCAGGAACTAGCAGCATAACCTTGAGCAAAGTCTCTTCATCCTGGAGCCTCAGTTTCCCCATCTCCAAAATGGAGTTACTAATGCTCACTGCACAGGGCCTGTTGTGAGGACCAAAAGAGAAAATACTGGATGTGCAAGTATTTAATGTGTGGTTAGGAGGAATCCAAAGAACTATCTAACCCCTCTTATTAATCCAGTAGGAAATATGAACCCAGGAAATCTAACAAGAACTGGGAAGGAGCGAGAGGTTGGCTTGTGTGGATGGCAGAAACACAGAGCTCAAGAGCAAACAGGCTGCCAGCCAGCCAAGAGATTCAAACCTACGTCTGCAGGATGGAGAGTCTCAGTGTCACGGAATCCTGGAATTGAGGGAGGCCCAGGTCCTTTCGTCGGGCTTCACATCCAACTTAGGAAATGTGCTTTCTCCAGCTCTCCTGGCCCCCTGCTGGGCCTCTGCTGGACATGTACAGCCAGCTCCCACCCCCCACCTCTTGAGGCAGCCCACTGCATCATCAGAAGACCAGGTTGGAAAGGTCTCCCTGATTTATTCCCAATTTTTCCCACTGCTCCCGGTTCTGTTCCCTGGAGCCACACATAATGAGGCTGCCTCTTCTGTCACAGGCCTAATCACCCTAGAAGAGTCCACAGCCAGACTGAGGATCACAATACCTATCCAGTCTCCCTCTGCTCTCCTCCTACCATGGTCCTCTCCTGAAAGAAGACTAAGACAGTGCTTACTTGATCCAGACCCTCCTCCCTCCAGTGTGTGGCCCCAAGTCCCATGCAGTCAGCCCTGCAGGAATGGGCTCCCAGCAGCCCCACCTGGTCAGGAGAGCCCATCTCCCTGCCCACCCCCCCGCCCCGACTACTCTGGGACAGTTCACCGCAAAATTCAGCCAAGGGTGCACTGCAGTGGGGCCCAGCCGGGCCCTCGAGCTGCAGCTGCTGATCCTGGGGCCCAGCCATCTCAACCCAGCACCCCAGTCTGCTGCCTCACCACGGGGGAGTTGCAGAGAGCTGTCTCCCGGCAGATTTCCTGAGGCAGAAGGCTTCCCCACCCCCAGCCCAGCCTCCAAGAGACACTCCACCGGTTGTGGCACATGGTAGGACCAGCTGAGCAGTGAGAGGAGGGGGAAGGCTGTCCATTCGCTAGAGGACTTCAGACTTGCTCTGTAGTGTGGCTGGATTAGTGACAGAACCATCAAATTTAAGCTGGAGTGGCCCCTAAAGAGCATTCAAGGCAGACCTTGCCTTTGAAAAAGATATAGCCAGAAAAAGGAAGGGACTCAGTCAAGGTCACAAAGCCAATCTGCAGCAGAGCTGGAAGGGGAACCCAGGTCTCCTAACTCCCAGTTCAGTCTTCTTTCCAATCTAGCAGAATAGAAATGAGGGAGCCTTTAGGGCAGCCCTGTGAGCCCGCATGCCCTTGACATTTATCAGTTTAACATCTCTCAGCCTGACATTTATCCTGCCCAGCAGCTTACTGTGGTATCTGTGGGGAAGAAGTGGACCCAGCCCATGTCCCACCGACCCAAGAGATAATGCCAAAGTGTCCCAAATAGGCAGACACACAGACCCCAGCACAGAAACTGGCCCTGATCCAAGAAGAGGGAAGCTCTGTAGACTTCTCTTCCTTGTCTGCTCTTTAGCTGGGTGGTGTTTTTCTTTAGGTGGAGAGGGGGGTGGTCTTTGAGGAACTAGCCACGGGCTAGGCCTCCATCTTTGCTCCCCAGGCCAGGATATGCTGCAGTTCCCCTCCCATGGATGTCTCAGCCTCCAGCAGCCATTCTGGTCCCCACCTCCCTCCCTGAGAAAGGATGGAGCTGAGGCTGCCAGAGGAGACAAGATCAGGCCTGCACTCAGGACCTGCAGAGGAGACCCCAACAGGCAAAAAGGAGGTGGGTTTTCTGAGTGGGTTTTCTTTTCCTGGGGGCTCTGAGTTGGCACCTTCACACAGAATAAACACATCCTAAACAAACAAACAAACAAACAAACAAATAAATAAATGGAAAGCCATCCCCTGGCAAGGCTACAGCCAGGGAGTGAAAAAAGTGGAGGGGCGATGACTGCTGTAGGCTCTCCCTCTCCCTGGCTGCGGTTCTGAGAAAGAAGAGATGCCTGCTCCCATAGGGCCGACCCAGTCTGGGGTGGCTAGACAAGGGGCCTCTGGCCCATGAGGGGTCCGGGTTCTTCCTAACAGAATGGGACAGGAGAGAAGGACATGGAATCAGGCATAGGGTTCTGACTTTACCAACTAGCCAAGTTGGAGAGGGAATAAAAGGGGAAGAGGCAGGGGTACAAACACGTTCCTTACTTTCTCTGGAGGGTTGTGGCCGGGCTGGTGCTGGTACTGGTGCTGTGGCCGCCACCGGCCCCGGGACTGGAGCTCCTGGATGCGCCACGGCTTAGTTGGCCCCGCTCCCGAGCTGAATAGCCGCCTTCCTTTTCGCGGCCCGGGTGCGTCGGTCCGGCCTCCCGCCCTCCCCGCTCTCGACCCAGGGCTGGGTTCTCGTGGTGCAGGTGGCACTGGGCCACGTCGCGCTCTCGGGCTGGGTAACCAGTAGTGTCCTGGAACGGGTAGGAGGCGTCCCGCTCCTTGTCCCGATACACCGCCTCCCGGTTCTGGTAGGCGCCGTCCCGGTTCGGGTACCCCACGTCCCGGGCCGCCTGGTGGAACTGGCTCTCCCGCAGCTCGCGGTGGTGGAACTGGGTGTCCCGCAGGTTCTGGTACTGGCTCTCGCGGCCCGGGCTGTCCCGTGCGCCGTGGGGGTCCCTGTGCAGCTCCCCACGGTGCAGCTGGCTCTCCTCCCTCAGGTCGCGGTTCTCCTGGGTAAGCTGGTCCAGCTGGCCCTCCAGCTCCTCGATGCGCCGCCTCTGGGTCTCCAGCAGCTGCTGCTGGCTCTCTATGATGTTGTTCAGCTCCAGCAGGTACTCCACCGCCCGGTTGGGGCTTTCGGATCCCGGGCCGCCCGGGGGCCCCGACCCCGCCTCCATCCTGGCTGCCCAGGGACAGGGGAAGGGGCAGGAAAGCCCGGTCCCCGCTCTCTCACGGCGCCACCCTCCCCCGGGCCCAGCCGGGGGAGGGGGCCGGCGGGACGCGAGGGCGCGCACCGGGCTTGAGGGCCCGGGGGCCCGGGGGGGCCCGGGAGACAGCGCTGGGTCCGGCGGCACGGGGAGCAGGAGCTGAGGCTACCGCTTCTGCCGCCACCGCCACCGCCACGGCACCGGAGGACGCGGCCCACGGCGCTCCGCCCGCTGCGGAGTGACTGCGCAGCGCGGCCGCGCGGGACCGCCCCGGCCGCCGGCCCGCCCCCCGCCCCTGCCCCCACCCCGTTCTCCCGGCCCGCCCCCGCGCGTCCCACCTGCCACAGCCACCAGCGTCCAGAGTGGGACCCGCCTCAGGCACCCGGGCCAGCCGCTTCACAGGCTACCGGAGATCGCTCCCTTCACGGGTCCCAGGGTCCTCACCCAACGCTTCCTAACGAAGCCCTCCACGCCAATCCGTCCCAATGCACCCCGGGTCTGCCAGGCCCAAGACAGTCATCTAAGACATCCCAGGAACCCCCATCTCAGGCAGCCCCCACCCCCACCGCCGGTGCAGGCATCCCACGACTCCCTATCTGCTTTGGGTCTTCCAATCCCAAGTGTCAGATACCCGCCAATTTAGCCAGTGCCTGGGTCCTCCAACCAAAGCAGTCTCAGGATCTCCCATCCCAATAAGCCCTGGGACTTACCATCGCAGACAGACTTAGGATCAAAGCTCTGTATATTCCTTCAACCCTCATTTTCTGCTCTTCTTTGGAAATGTCTTCCACATTCAGCCTATTATCTCCATCCAGTGAAACTGTTCCCATCCTTAAATGCCACCTTATTGAAGCCAACCCTGATTTCCCCAGCTAGAAGTGCTCACTTTTTCTCCCCTCTTGACTTCCCACTGTACTTCCTCTACACTTCTCTTGTGGCATTTGTGGGACAAGTGGAACTGTGCTTCATAGCACACTCATTTGCATTCTTGTTTTTTGTCCTCTGCCAGACTGAACTCCTTAAATCCAGAAACATGTCTTCATTCGCCTCTGTGAGCACATTGCGGTAGAGGAGAAAGCATGAGTTTTCTAATCAGAACAAAAAATGATTTAAATTTCATCTTCTCTCTGAACTTTCATTTCCCTACCGACAACACCTACCTCACAAGGTGGTCCTGGAAAAAAGCATGCAAAAAACATTTGGCACAGAAAAGATAAGCCACAGAATGGGAGAAAATGTATGCAAGTGATGTATCTCCTAAGGGCTTTGCGTCCAAATTATGTAAAGAACTCTTACAGGTAAACAACCCAACAATGATTTGAATACACATTCCTCTGAAGATGTACAAATGACCAGTGAGCACATGAAAAGATTCTCAACATCATTAGCCCTCAGGGAAATGCAGATCAAAACCACAATGAGCTTCCCAAGGTGTTTTTCTGGGTTCCTGTTGTGACTAAGAGGAAAACTTTCACAATGTACAGAACCCTTGCTGTTCTGCAGATGAATAAGAGGGATGTCCTTAAATTCCTTGCAGCAGAAACCCACCTAGGTAGCACCAACCTTGACTTTCAAATGAAATGGCACATCTACAAAAGGAAAAGTGACAAAATCAAAGGGGTGTAGGATCAAGGGTGGGAAGAGGAGATGGCTGGGGTGGGGGGAGCGGTGGGGGGGAATGGGCACAATTGTACTTGAACAACAATTTTAAAAAAAGAAAAACAGCAATCACCAAAAAAACAAAAAAAAAAAACAAAACAAAACCAAAATGTATTTAAAAGAAAAAATAGGAAAAGTGATGGTATCCTCATCATAAATCTGAAGAGAGGCTGGAAGAAGCTTCTGCTGGCAGCTCATGCCATTGTTGCCACTGAAAAACCCTGCTGATGTTAGTATCACATTGTCCAGGAACACTGGCCAGTGAGTTGTGCTGGTTTGCTGCTGCCACCAGGGCCACTACTGATGCTGGCTGCCTCATGCCTGGAACATTCACTAACCAGAATCAGACAGCCTGCTAGAAGCCATTGGCTTCCCGTGATTCCCGATCCCAGGGCTGGCCATCAGCCTCTCACAGAGGCGTCTTATATTAACCTGCCCACCATTGCTCTGTGTCACACAGACGCTTCCTCTGCTCTGCGTGGACATTGCCATCCCTGCCACAACAAGGGAGCTCACTCAGCGGGTCTGTTATGCATGTGCAGGACCATATCCTGTGAGCATCCATGGGAGGTCCTGCCTGATCTTTACTTCCACAAAGATCCTAAAGAGATTGAAAAGGGAGAACAGGCTGCTGCTGAAAAAGGCTGTGACCACAGAGGAATTTCAGGGTGCATAGAAGACTGCTCTGGCTTTCCGAGTTTATTGCTGCTCAGCCCGAGATCACTGAATGGGTAGGAATAATCACTGGGTGGTCTTAAGCTGTTCTTCCACATGCTCCTAAACAGAAAATGGAAATAAGGTTGTTGAAAAATAAACATCAGCTTCTTAAAACACACACTGAGATACCATTTTACACCCACCATGAGAGCTAAAATAAAAAGGACAGACAAGGAGAAGTATTGGTGAGCAAGTGAAGAAATTGGAACCCTCATTCTTTGCTGATGGGAATGTAAAATGGTGCATCCAAATTGGTGAGACAATTTGTAAGTGTCTCAAAATGTTAAATACAAAGTTATCATAGGACCCAGGAATTCCACTCCTAGGTATATACACAAGATAAATAAATACATACATCCACACAAACATTTGAACATGAATGATCATAGCAGCCTTATTCATAATAGTCAAGATATGGAAACAATCAAATGGCTATCTATTGATGGTGAATAAGGAAAGAAAATGTGGCACATCCACACAGTGCAACGTTATTCAGCCTTACAACGGAATGAAGTCCTGAAGCATGCTAAAACGTGGGTAAACCTTGAAAACATGATGCTAAAAGAGACTCAAAGGGACACATATTGTATGATACCCTTTATCTAAAATTCAAGAATAGGCAAATCCATGGAGACAAAGAGTAGAATAGTGATTTTCCAGGGACTGGGGCATGGGTTGGGGAAAGAGGAGTGACTGCTAATGGGTATGGGTTTTTTTTTTTGGAAGGGGGTTGAGGAGGGTGAAAATGTTCTAGAATTGGATTGTGGTGATGGCTGCACAACTCTGTTCATGAAAAACCACTGAATTAGACATTTTTAAGGGAAAATTTTTTGGTATGTGAATTATGTCTTGATAAAGCTGGCTTCAAAAAACAGCTTGCAAAGACAGAGTCCAGCGCATCATAGTAATCACAATAATAATAACTGACACATCTGTGGTGTTTCCCATGTGACAGGCGCTGCACTAAGCTCTTTACATGTACAAACTCACATCATCCTCATGACAGCCCAGTGAGGTAGTTACTGTTATTACCTCCCCCTTACAGTGAGAAAGTAAAGCCCAGAGGTTGAATGACTTGCCTAAGTTCACCCAGAGGCATAGCCAGGGTGCTTGGATGTTTCCTTCTCACTTCTTTATACCTTTCCTTACACATTGTACGAAACTGCTGTTCCATAAGTGTTAAATCAATACATCCATCAAACTTCTATTCATCCAGAGAACATTTACAGAGCATGTATTATGTCCTAGGCAATTTATTGCATTCTGTCCTTATCCCTACTTCTCTCATTCAGATTCCCTGTGGGGTAGGGACAGAGAGATGCAAAGATTCATTCACAAAGTGTTTACTGAGTGCCTACTATGTCAATTACTATTCTAGATACTGAGAAGATAGCAGTAAACAAAAGAGACAACAATCTCTAACTTCATAGAGCTCACAGGGGGAGAAAGACCATAAACATAGAGACTATAGAGAGCATGTTGGATGGTGTACTGGGTTGAATAAAACTCTCCAAAACTTGATGTCCATCCTGTGAATGTAACCTTATTTGGAAATAAGTGTCTTTGCAGATTTGTTCAAGTTCAGGTGAGGTCATACTCTATGGGTGTGGGTCCTAATTCAATGATTAGGGTCCTTATAAGAAAAAGGAAATTTGGACATAGACCCATGCACACTGAGAATGCCATGTGAAGATGGAGGCAGAGATTGGAGTCTACAACCCAAGGAATGCCAAGGATTGCCGGCAACCACCTCAAACTGGAAGAGGCAGTGAAGAGTTATTCCCTAGAACCCTCAGAGAGTATGACCCTGCTGACCTTGATTTCACACTTCTAGCCTCCAGAACTGAGACAGAATAAATATCCACTGTTTTAAGCCACCCAGCTTATAGTACTTTGTTATGGCAGCCCTAGAAAACTAACATAGATGGAGAAAAACAAAACAGGGAAGGATGATGGAGAGCTCTGGGTGAATCAAACATTGCCTGTGCTCTCAGGAAGTTCCCAGTCTAGTCAGAGAGCTACAACCATAAGTCACAAACAGGACTAACAAGACAGAATGTGCAAGGCACTAGAGTGGAGGCACCAAGACTGTGGTGCTGGGATGTCTTTATGGATGTGAAGGTATTTGAGCCGAGCTTAGGATTTCTACAGGTAGAAGTGGTAGAGCTGAGAAATACCTGTGGAAGGGAGCCATGTCCACTGGGAAGAAAGGAACAATCAGGAAAACAGTGCCTGTTTGGGGAACCGCATATAGTTTGGTTGAAGAGAGTATGAGAGATGTGTGTGTGTGTGTTGTAAGGCATAGGAAGATGGGAAGACATGGCTTGATTCAGTTTGGAGAAGACTCATTGACGAACTGGAGCATTGGGGTAGAGAGAGAGAGAGAGAGAGAGAGAGAGAGAGAGAGAGAGAGAGAGAGGGAAAGAAATGTTGATTTGTTGCTCCACTCATTCATGCACTCATCAGTTGCTTCCTGCATATGTCCTCACCGGGGATCAAACCCACAACCTTGGTGTCTCAGGACCATGCTCTAACAAACTGAGCTACCCAGACAGCGCTGGACCTTCTTTTATAGACAATGAAAGTCATGGAAGGTTTTTGAGCAAGAGAGTAACATGGTAGGAGGGGAGGGGGTCCACATGGATACTGTATATACTGAATATTACACACTATGAGGTGGGTCTTGTGTTGGTTACTTGTTCTTGTGCCTACTGCCTCCCCAGAGGCATTTCCCAGAAGCTTCAGCCCCTGGTATGATTACCCTAGAGCCAGTTTTGCTAAGGAATACAGAGCTCAAGCAGAAAAGAGACCTGAAAACCACATCTCCCAACTGCCGGTACCCAGTCAACAAGAACTTGTCGTGATAACAAGAACCATGAAATATTTTCCTTCCATGGAAAGGTGGCATCTGTTCAAATTGGTTTTTCCTATTGGATTCTCACAGCTCTTCTCATAAGCAGATCTTCTGTACCTGTTAGCTGCCAGACACACGATGGGAAAATCAGATTTAAAAACAGAAATCATTGGTCTTTCCCTCAAAGAGTTTACAGTCCAGAATGTCAGAGCTGAAGCAACCTTAGAGATGAACTCGTTTTTCATATGAGGACACTGAGGACCAGAGAGAAATGATTTGCACAGACTTGCTGTGTAACTACTAGGCTACAATTTCTTATTTGGGCTATTTGCTGAGGTTTGGTGTTCCAAAGAGTCTTAAGATTGAAGATTTTAAGAGCAGAGTGGTAGGGAAGTGACCATCTGTGAGAAACATAGGAGAAGGAAAATGGGAGGGAAAAGGAAGACGCTTATCTCTGTGGGGATCCCTAAGGAGATAGCAGTACTTAAAACTGAGACAGCATTTGTCTAATTAATTAATTATCCTTCCAGTGCTTTTCTCCCTACTGGGGGAAGGGCCAAGATGTAGCCAAAGTGCCTGTCAGTCTTAAACAGTCTCACAGAAAGCCATCCTAATAGGCCAGTCAGGAGTTTTGTTTTAGGAACAATTTTCTCTGCGCAGATGATTTGTAAGCTTGATCCTGTCAGAACATAAAACCACACAGCCCAATGCATTTCCAATTTTGTCCTAGCTGGCATAAAACTTTGAGCCAAATTCAGAGTCCAATTATAATCCAGTTCATTTTAGGTACCTGGCAACATCTATTCGTGCTTCCTTTACATAGGTCTCTGCTCTGTTTTCTTCCACATTTTTATCCCCAATTGTCTTTCTTTCATGTCGCAACTGATGAGTTGCCTAAGATTCTCTTTAAAGTAGGCAGGATATAAATCTTACATAAACTAAACTATATTTACAGATGCTAAGGGGATTTGAACCAATAAAGAACATTGGAAAGAACAGATGATATTTGGCCTAGAGGAGAGCTGGCTTATGAAGACGTGATTACTGGCTTCAAATATCCAATAGGCTGTGAGCGATGGCGGGGGTGGGGCATTGTAGTGGATTTATTGTGCTTAGCTCCAAAGGGTGCAGCCAGAAACAATGGATGAAAATTATGGGGAGACAGAATCCCAAAGGGAAGAAATCTCTCACAGGCAAATCTCAGTGAAGATGGTTAATTCCCCATCCCTGGAGGTCTTCAAGTAGTGGCTGGATGGCCTCATTTGGAGGGTCTATTGCAAAGGGAAGGTAAATACTGGATAGGGCTGTTGGATAAGATGATTTTTAAGGGCTCTCCCTGATATATGCAAAACAGTTCTAGATGTAAAAAAGACGACTGGGGGCGGAGTGGGAAGAGGGGACAGGAAAGAAAGAAACAAAGGTTCATCGAATGCTAGAACATTCTAGCCCAAAGCAGTGAACTGTAACTGTTCCTAAGGCTCTTGCAAAAGGACAAATGGTCTGTAAACAGAACCCAAGCCTGCCTTTCTCCAGTCCTAGTCCATGTGAGTCCTATACAACAGGAGAAATAGAAGAATCAGCCGCATTGTTCCTGTTGCCATCTAACTGGCCGTTATTCAAGGAAGAGCAGATCAAGTCTGTTAGAGCTGGATGGGACCTTAGAGATCCTGTAGCCCTAATCTCTCATTGTAGAGCTGGAGAGAAAGAGGCCCAGGGAGGGGAAGGGGCCTGTATACCTGTCAGGCACTTCACCTGATCACATGCAGCTGCAGGGAGCTTTCAATCTCCTAAATGGGCCTGGCTCGAGGTCCTTGCACATGGTGGGCACCCAGCAAGCAGGTAGAAAATTGGACTGAATTGCCCAGAAGGGCTGGAGCTAGAAGCTAGGCATTTTGACCTTAGCCTATGAAGCTTTCCAAGACAAAATTTTATCCAATTCAATTCAACAGACATTTATTTGGCATCCCTGTGTGCCAGGGCTGGAGCTATAGAAAGAGACGAACAAGAGGCAGGCTGTGCCTTCAAGGAGGAAACAGCTCCTCCAGGGAGCTGGGCTTTTCCCTTCTTGGGCCCTGTGCACCTGCTGTTCTTTTGGCGTGCAAAGCTGTTTTCACTGCCTACTTACCGCCTATTCATCCTTCAGATCTCAGTTCAAATGTCAGTTCATCAGTGGCACCTTCTCTCCCAGACGACGTAGATCCCTCTGATATAGCCTCTCAGTGAGTCTTTCTTCCTTAAACTTAGCAAGTGTGTAATTATATATTGATTTGTGCGGTTCTTTGTTTGCTTCCCTCCTGCTTCCTTCACTAGACTGTTGGCTCTAAAAGGGCAGATACTCTGTCTCTTGCTCCACATTGTAGCGCAAGCCTGGCAAAAAACCTGGGACATGGTAGGTAAGCAATAAGCTATTCATATTTGTTGAATACCTAAATCAACAATCTAATGGGATATCTGACAGATAAATTATAACTACAATTCAATGTGATAAGGGGTATAAGGTGATATAGAAATCAGTTCCCTAGGAAGGAGGAAGCAAGCTCCTTTATCAACGGAGCTGGCCTTGCAGAATGTGTATGCTGCCAGACATCAAAGCACGGGCCGAACAGCACAGCCTTGATACAATGCTTGTTGTATTCAGACAAACCAAAGCTGTGTGTCAGCCTTTTTCTATGTCCCCATCCCCCTGAGAAGTGGGTCAGTTCTGCCATACAGGGACAGACTGGGGGACACCTGAGGGCCGATTGGGGTTCTGGCACGACTGGCAAAATCAGACCACATGGGGCTGGCAAGGCCAAAAGGAAGCTCCTGACATTCGAAATCCAAGGATCTCTCTGTTCTTCAGTGCTCTCCTCTAGAAGAAAAGGACTGAGAGGATTGCTTGGTCCTGGAATCAGGGGACAGTTCTGTGCCTTTTGGGTGGCGTTAGTCCTACTGCCAGGCATAAGAGAATGTTGCCCTCTAGTGGTAGTGGTGATGATGATGATGATGATGATGATGGTGACAACGACGACGAAAACGATGACAACGACTAATGGATGTGGTCCTTGCTAGGGTGACGAATAATCCTGTTCTGCCTAGGATTGTTTCAGCACTGAAATTCTGCTTCCCAGGGAGCCTCCAAATCCCAGGGAAACTGGGACAGTTGGTCATCCTACCCCTCAATGGCATTCAATGCATTCTGCATACACATGATTTCATTAGATGGCTCATAACCCTCAAGGGCAGAGATGAGGGCTCAGGCTCCAAAATTCTGCAGAGCATTAGAGATGCAGCCCATTTTCCAGATGAGGAAAGAAAGCCGTACAGAAGGGAAATAACTTCCTTGTTCAACAGCACATTGCAAGTTGATGGCAGAACTGGGATCTAGGTCTCCAAACCCACAGCCCAGTGCTCTTTGCCTCTGCCTGGCATGCCTTCACCTATTTCATCATTGTGTCTGGGTCCCACACCCTCCGGGAAGCCTTGCCTAAGCTACCCACTCCTTAACCCTTTCAGAAAGCTTCCCCCTCTTCAAGCCTGAAACACTCATTTGTCACTTAGCACATGCTATAGGTACTGTTTTTTTAAAAATCCTTTAAATGTATAACTAACAAGAAAAAAAGTTCCTCAGACCACCCAACCCCCTTGGAGATACTGGGGAGGAGAGCACCCTCTGGGGTGAAGAGTCTCAGGTGTGCCCATAGCTTATCCAGTGCCCTGAAGCAAGGACATTTGGCATTACAGAGCAAGAAAAGAGGCAAAGGAGAGGCTTTTGCAATCACCAGGTGGAATGGATTTGAGAGCCAAGAGCTGAGCACAGGTGAGAAGTCATCCCTGCAGCATCAAGAGGATAGAGATTGAGACCTTTCCTCACCCCAGTGTCGCCATTAGAGAATGGATCCTAGGGTTTTTTTTTAAGATCTTATTTATTTTTTAGACAGCAAGGAAGGGAGGGAGAAAGAGAGGGAAAGAAACATCGACATGTGGTTGCCTCTCGTGTGCCCCTGACTGGGAACCCGACCTGCAACACAGGCATGTGCCCCCACTGGGAATTGAACTAGTGACCCTTTGGTTCAATCCACATCAGCAGGGGCTGATTCCTAGTTTTCTTGCTACCAGAATTGCAGTGTCCTTCCCTGCTCCCCTGGTCCTGATGAGGACCCCCCAAATCAGTTCTTGTCTCTCCCCTCCACTGAGACAAATTTGCAAACTCCCACATCTCTGTGGAAACGGCAGAGAGCAGGGGAGAAGAAAAAAGGAGAAAAATCCACCCACATGCCAACAAACTGGAAAAAAAATAACCCAGGCCTTGTTTCACTCAGCTGTTGGCTTGCTGCTCCCTCCCACTGTGGCGGCTGCTCCTGCCTCCTGGACAGGGACCTGGCTCTGTGCAGCTTCCCTTTCCGTCATGAGCTGGCTTTTTTCAATACCCCTCTCCCCACCCCAGGTACAGGAGGAAGTGTCCTTGAGCCCAGGGGTAGGACAGTTGTAAGAATGGACTGACAGAACCACTAAATGCTTGTGGCCAACCACAAACTCAGTTTCCATCACTGTCCCCCAAACCATGCAGGAGACCAACCCTCCTCCCATCCCAGGAAAAGAAGTCAAGGAGCTCTCTCCTGCCAGGCAGCTTCTCCCTCAGATGCTGTCCCCTGCCTGCCCCCCCACCCAGCCCATTCCCTCTGCTGCCTCTCTCTACCATTTCAGTTTTAGGCTCTGTTTTCAGTCTAACTCCCTGTACTTTTTGTACTCTATTTTTTCTTCACCTTCTGTCCTGGTGTGGGGCACCATATATTTTTAAAAAATGAAATAGAGTGTGTTGATAGGAAAGGAGGGCTCTGGAAATCATCACTATCAGAAACTGTTGAAGAACATTGAGAAGTTTAGGCTGTACGAGAGAGGATATGGACTGGTAGAATCATGGAAGGATGACACCACAAGGACCATTTTAGAGTAATCATGTCCAACCTTTCATTTCATAGATGAGGTGACAGGCCCACAAAGAGAAGAAAAGCTGGGCCGTCACACAGAAGAGGGGACAGCTTTGGTCTGTGGACCTCCAGGAAACAAGGAGTGAAAGACTCCTTGTGAAAGACTCCTCCAGTGAAAACAAGTGGGTGAAAGATAAGAGAAAAGCAAAAAAGACACTTTTGTTTCTTCCTTCCAAATCCTTATTCCTGTTATTTTATTTCTTTCTCTTATGGTGCAGGATCTCCAGTTCAATGGTGAACAAAAGAGATGATAAAGGGCAAACCTGTCTTCTTACTCATCTTAAAGGGAAAACTTTCAATGTTTCACTATTATATATGTTTGCTGTAGGATTTTGGAGGATAGTTTTACCATTTTAAGAAAGTTCCTTCTCACTCTGGCCAGGTGGATCAGTTGTTTACAGCATTGTCCAATACACCAAAAAGATTGTGCGTTGGATTCCCAATATGGCACATGCCTATGTTGCAGATTCGATCCCCAGTCAGGTCAGGGCACATAGGGGAGGCAACCAATTGATGTTTTTCTCTCACATCTCTCTCTCTCTCTCTCTCTCTCTCTCTCTCTCTCTCTCTCTCTCTCTCTCTCTCTCTCTCTCTCCTTTTCCCTCTCCCTCTCCCCTCTCTCTCTCTCAAATCAATTTTAAAAATACATATCCTTGGGTGAGCATAAAAAAATTTTTTAAAAAGAAAGTTCCCTCTTAGTAGGCTAAGAACTCTTTGATCACAAACAAGAGTCAAATTTTAAGTGCTTCTTCTGTATCTTTTGTAATGATCATAAATTTTTTCTCTTCTAATGTTTATATGGTCAAAACTACAGTATTTAGGTCAAGAGAAATGTGAAATTTCTAACATAAAAAAAAAACATTCAAAGAGACATTGGCTACCTTGTGGGTCAAAGACGGCAGCTCCAAGTCAGTGGAAATGTTCAGGCACAAGTGCAGCCATTCAATAAATATGTGGTTGCCAGGCTCTGTTCTAGGTGCTGGTGACTCAGTGGTGAAGAAAGTCCCTCCTCTCCTGAAGTTCACATTTTAGAGAATGAATGACAGACACAAACAAACAAATACATGAACAGGATTATTTTTAAAAATCAAAAGTGCTCTGAAAACAAATTAATGTGCAAAGGTAGTGATTGGGTGGAGATGGGGATTAAGATTAAATAAAGTAGTCAAGGAAGGTCTCTCCAAGGGGGTGACAGTTGAGGTGAGTTGAATGACAAGAAGAAGACAGTCATTTTAGGAAGTTCTAGAGTCATGTCATTTCAGACAGGGGAAACACAAGGGCAAAGGCCCTAGTATGGAAATGAGTTGGTGTATTCAAAGGACTTCAGAAAGAAATCTGACCAGAGGAACCAAGAGGCACTGGTATTAGATGAGAAAGGAAAAGAGTTTTGGAGCGAGACTGCGTAGGGCCATGTCAGTCACGGAAAGGTGTTTAGATTTTATTCTAGGTACAATGCAAAGGCATTGGAAGATTTTGAGCTGGGAATTTGATGTGTAGAGAATGGAGTATAGTGGGGGCAAAACTGGAAACAAGCAGGCCAGTGAGGAGGTACAGGCAAGAGACCATGATAGCTTGGGCTAAGACAGTGATGATGGAGAAAGATAAGTGGACAGACTAGGGATATATTTTTACCCAAATGCTATCAATCAGCTTGATCTCATTGGTATTTATAGACCATCCAACAACAGCAGATAGTGCATTATTCTCAAGCTTACAGTGAACACTCACCAAGATAGACCATATTCTGAACCATATAACACATCTTAATAAATTTAAAAGAATAGAAATCACACAAAGCATGTTCTCAAAACACAATGGAATTAAATTGGAAATCAGTAAGAGAAAATTTGCTTGGAAATCCCAAATGTTTAGAAATGAAATAACATATTTCTAAATAATGTATGGGTCAAATAAGTCTCAAGAGATACTTTTTAATATTTTGAGTGAAATAGAAATGAAAATACAATTTATCAAAATGGGTGGGATTGTACAAACTCTCAATCTGCAAATAAGCCCTCCTGTAACTAACAAGAATATATATAGCAAGGTTTCAGAATATAAGGTCAATACATAAAAATCAATTGCTTTCCTGTATACCAACTAACTATTAGAATTTGAATTTTTAAGAAAACAGTTATTATTTACAATAGCTGCAAAACCATGAAATACTTAGGTATAAATTTAATAAAATAGATGCAAGATCTGAATGTGGAAAACTATAAAACACTAATGAAAGATATCAAAAAAGATCTAAAAAATGGAGAGATAGTCCATGTTCGTGGACAGGAAGACTCAATACCATGTTGTAAAAATGTCAGTTATTCCAAACTTGATTTATGGATTCAGCATAATTTCAATCAAAATCCCACCAAGCTATTTTGTAGGTATAGAAAAAATAATTGTAAAGTGTATGTACCAAGATTTTTAAATACAGTGTATTTTCCAGCTTCCCGTCTTCACACCAAAATAAAGTATTGACACACACACACAGACATGGTTTATGTGGAAAAGCAAAACACATAGCACAACCGAAATGATTATGAAGAAAAGAACAAAGTTAGAGGATTCACACTACCTGATTTCAAAACAGCCAAGGTACTATAAAGTTTCAGTACACAAGAGAGAGGTATTGAAGAAAGAATAGACTCAAAGATCAATGGAACAGAATGGAATATATTTCAAGGTAGAGTCAACAGAACTTGATGGTAGCATAGGGTGAGGAAAGCAAGGAATCAAAAAGGACCATCTGTATGAGATGGAGGAAGATTGGGTTAGATGCCTTTTAATGTTTCTTCTGAACTGTAAGTTTTAATATAAAATTTGTGAAGTCTACGATTCCTTGACCTGACCCACATAATTGTCTTGACCTATGACAGCTATACTTGGGCCTGGGGTCTCCCTATTAACTGACCCCACACCTCCAAGCCCAGTCTCCCCACCCCCATTCCTGTTCTGTGTTGGGGTGCTATTAGGGACTCTCTGCAAGTGAGAGCCCATGAGCTGGGTGAATGCTGCCTGCAGTTTTGGTTTTAAGAGGATCAAGCTATGTGTGTCAAAGATCTGATTACCCTATAATTAGTGTGGTAATGAAGCATGAGGAAGAAGCTGGGGGAGGGAAAGTAGAAAGGAAGGAAAATGAGGAAAAGAGAAAAGAAGGAGATAAAGAAGGAGATATGGAGGGGGAGAAAAAGAGAAAAAGAAATGATCTGTTGGCCTAAAGAGGAGAGACAAGCAAGCCACTATGGCACACAGGAGTCCCCTCGGGCAGGGTGCATTCAGCCCTGCTAGCCTCGGCTCATGTCCTCAGCAAGATCCCTGCTCATTTGCAGACCTAAGAGAGCAGAGAGACTGTTACTGGAGATAGAGTCCTCTGTAGTGACTACATCTGGTCAAAGTGGGAGGATGGATGAAGAGAAATAAATGTACAGCCCTGAGTGGTTCCATGTAAGAGCAACCGATTAATGTTTCTCTGGCACATCGATGTTTGTCTCCCTCCCTTTCTCCCTCCCTTCCCCTCTCTCTGAAAATAAATAAATAAATCTTTTTTAAAAAGAAATAAATGTAGTTAGGGTGCTTAACTTTTTGTTGAGTCACAGACCTAGCTGAGAAAATTGTTAATATACATGATTATACCAAATTTTGCCTGCAACTCAATATGTTCATGGATTCTTTGAAACCCTCCAGAGTCTGTGAACCCCATGTGAAGAATCTCTCAGTAAGAGAATATTTAGGAGGTAAATGTCAACATGGTTAGTGAATGGATTGTATGTGGTTGTTAAGAGAGTAACTCAAAGAGGAAATCAGGATTTATGGCTGGGGTGGTTGGGTGATGGAATAATTCACTGAGACAAAGAACACCCTAAGAAGAACAGGTTTCAGGGAGAAAGTACTGAATTAAATTATGGACTTGTTGTCCTGACTGGTGGCTCATTTGGTTGGAGTGTTGTCCCATACACCAAAAGAAAAAGAAAAAGTTGCATGTTAGATCCCTGGCCAGATCACATACCTAGGTTGCAGGTTCAATCCCCTATTGGGGCACATATGGGAGGCAATCGATCAATGTTTCTCTCTCATATCAATGGCTCTCTCTATATATCTATGTATCTATCTATGTATCTATCTCTTCCTCTCTCTCTAAAATCAATAAACATATCCTCAGGTGAGGATTAAAAGTAGATGTAAACTTTGGACCTGCTGAGTTTAAAGTGTCTATGAGATATCCAAGGGGAGATATTTGGGAAGCAGTTCGGTTTATGGCTCTGGAGTTCAGGAAAGAAATGTAGGTAGGAGCCATAGAGATGGGAAGCATCAGCATGTGTGTGGCTATTAAAGCCATAGGAATAGATAAGATCACCCACTGGGACTGCAGAATGAGAAAAGGGCCTTGGACACAACCTTATCAGACACCAACACTTAAGGAAAAGGTGGAGAATGATGAACCCAAAAGAGGGATGGGGAAGTAGTGGCCAAAGAGTAAACAGTAAAACTAGGAGAGTGTGGTGTCATAAAAACCACGGGTAAATTACCTTCCAAATGGAGGCAATGGTCAATGTGCCAACTACTACATAAAATAAAGTCCAAAAACCATTCACTAGATCAGCAAAATCAATATATAAAATTAGATCGAAAATCAATATACACAAATCATTTGCATTTCTATACACTAACAATGGACTATCAGAAATAAAAATTTAAAAAATAATTCTATTTACAATTACATCAAAAAGTAAAATACTGAGGAAAAGTAAATTTAACTAAGAAGGTGAAAGATATGTACAATAAAAATTATAAGACATTGATTAAATAAATTGAAAAGTCACAGATGAATGGAAAGATATTCCATGTTCATAGATTAGAAGAATTAATATTATTATAATGTCATACTATCCAAAGCAATCTACAGATTCAATGCAATCACTATTAAAATTCCAATGGCATTTTTTTACAGAAATAGAAGAAACAATGTTAAAATTTGTTGGAACCACAAAGGGCCCTAAATACCTAAAGCAATCATGACAAAGAACAAAGCTGGAAGAGTCACATGTCTTGATTTCAAACTACATTACAGAGCTGTAGTAATCAAAATAGTATAGTGCTAGATCCTAAAAATTTTCATCACAAGGAAAAAAATTATTTTTTTGTAACTATATGAGGTGATGGATGTTAACTAAACGTACTGTAGTAATCTTTTTACAATAAATGCATATGTCAAGCCATTAGGCTGCACACCTTAATCTTATACAGTACTGCATGTCAATTACATCTCAATAAAATTGGAAAAACCCAGTATGGTTTTGGCATGAATACAGACACATTGATCAATGGAAAAAAATAGAGAGGCCAGAAAAAAAACACATGTATATAAGGTCAACTAATTTACCATAAAGGAGCCAAGATAAACAATGGGGAAAGGGTGAAAGGTTCTTCAAAAAATATTTTTGGAAAACTGGACACATATATGCAAAGTAATGAAACTGGACCTCTATCTTACAACATACACAAAAATTCAAAATGGAATAAAGACTTGAACATAAGACCTGAAACCATAAAACAACCTAGAAGAAAATATAGTGGGGGGGGGAGTTCCCTTTTAAGAACATATATATATTATTGATTATGCTATTGCAGTTGTCCCATTTTTTCCTACCCTTTATTCCCCTACACCTTGTACCCCCTCCCTATCAACATTCCCCCACCTTAGTTCATATCCATGGCTCATACATATAAGTTCTTGTTGGAGGCCATCCAACAACCAACCCTTGACAGAGTCGCGATGGATGAGACGTGTCTGCACAGCAGAAGCAGCTGTGGCAGGGTCTCCTGTCTATCTCTTCCCATATGCCTGTCCCTATTAGCATCAGGTGGTGAGATTTTTGGACACCTGTGCTTTATAACAAAAAACCTTGCACAATGCCTCCGATTCTGTGTGATATGACTTGCTGACCACTAACTAGAAGCCCCTAATAATCCTAATGCTGCCCATTCCCCCAACCTGGAAAGTTAAGGATAAAATTAAACTATGGGCAGACTAGCTGCCAGAATGCTGGAGGAGGCCATTGCTAGGAATGTTTAGGGAGTCACCATTCAAAAGCTCAAGATTTATTAGAACCACTGCCTTTCCCATGCCCTGGGCAGGAGCGGTTATTGATGGGACCAGGTAAATAGAGGAGGAAGGAGTTTTAATTTAAATATAATAATCTTAATACATAGAAACATAATATGCCCCCCCCAGATATGTAGTTAATAGATCTAGGCAAAAAATCATTTATATAATTTAGACAATCTAATTTCTATAAACAATAATTAATTTTTAAATCACTCCTTGTACCCCTTTAATTTAGACCAATCTATAGAAATGTAGTAGATATTTCATTATAATCAGCCTTTAAAAGTTTGTGCTCATATAGCTTCGTTGGCTATCTGATTAATGACCCTCTTGGTCAAAATAACCTTTATTTAATATGGTTGATCTGTGAGATTTCCTGTACTTTTCAGTTATTTCTTTGTTTAATATGATTGATTTGTAAAACCTTCTGTGTTTTTAGAAATTATTTCTGTGGTAATCATTTTTGTTTTAATAATCACAATATGTATTGAATGTTGTATAACCTCCCCTATAAAAATAAAGATTGATTTTTCTGGGTGAGTCAGTCAGGACTAGAGAGCCTGGCTGTCCTCCGGCATCACATCTGGTGTCTGTCTCGTTTCGCCTGAGCCGTTCCTCCTTCAGGGACCCTGAGACCCGCAAGGCTGAACCTGGCCAGTTCTTTGGCTTCTCCATTTCCTATACTATTCTTAACCTCCCCCTGTCTATTTTATACCTACCATTTATGCTTCTTATTCCCTGTACCTTTTACCCCATTCTCCCCCCTTCCCCTTCCCTTCCCCTTCCCCGCTGATAACCCTCCATGTGATCTCCATTTCTGTGATTCTGTTCCTGTTCTAGCTGTTTGCTTATTTTGTTTTTGTTTTTGTTTTTGTTTTTGTTTTTAGGTCCAGTTGTTGATAGTTGTGAGTTCATTGTCGCTTGACTGTTCATGCTTTTGATCATCTTCTTTTTCTTAGATAAGTCCCTTTAACATTTCATATAATAAGGGCTTGGTGGTGATGAACTCCTTTAACTTGGCCTTGTCTGGGAAGCACTTTATCTGCCCTTCCATTCTAAATGAGAGCTTTGCTGGATAGAGTCATCTTGGATGTAGATCCTTGCCTTTCATGACTTGGAATACTTCTTTCCAGCCCCTTCTTGCCTGTAAGTTTTCTTTTGAAAATCAGCTGATAGTCTTACGGGAACTCCTTTGTAGGTAACTGTCTGCTTTTCTCTTGCTGCTTTTAGGCATCTCTCCTTCTCTTTAATCTTGGGTAATGTAATTATGGCATGCTTTGGTGTGTGCTTCCTTGACTCCAACTTCTCTGGGACTCTCTGGGCTTCCTGGACTTCCTGGAAGTCTATTTCCATTGCCAATTGGGGAAGTTTGCCTTCATTATGTTTTCAGATAAGTGTTCAATTTCTTGCTCTTCCTCTTCTCCTTCTGGCACCCCTATGATTCTGATGTTAGAACATTAAAAGTTGCCCCAGAGGTTCCTAAGCCTCTCCTCACTTTTTTTGAATTCTTGTTTCTTCATTCTGTTCTGGTTGAATGTTTGTTTCTTCCTTCTGCTCCAAATCATTGATTCCAGTCCTGGTTTCCTTCTCTTCACTGTTGGTTCCCTGTACATTTTCCGTTATTTCACTTTGCATAGCCTTCACTCTTTCCTCTATTTTGTGACCATATTCAACCAATTCTGTGAGCATCCTGATTACCAGTGTTTTGAACTCTGTATCTGATAGGTTGGCTCTCTCTTCATTGCTTAGTTCTATTTTTTGAGCTTTGATTTGTTCTTTCACTTGGGCCATACTTTTTTTTTTTTTTTTTGTCTCAGAGCCCCTGTTACATTATAAGTGGCGGAGCCTTAGGTGTTCACCAGGGCAGTGCACCCCACATGGCTGTATTGTGGGCTGTACATGGGGGGTCATCTGAGAGGGAACAATGGTGCTTGTTCCCCTCTCAGCTAGCTTTGAGTCACTTCCTCTGCTACCTATTACTTCCACAAGCAAATTGGGCCCTTCTGGTGCTGATTCCCAGGTGGGTGGGCTTGTGTACATTCTAGAACCCTGTGGGTCTCTCCAACAAACTCTCCTGTAGGCTGGGAGTTTCTCCCACTGCTGCAATTCTCACAGGTTTTTACAGTCAGAGGTTTTGAGGGTTTATTTCCCTGTCCTGGAACCCTGGGTTGTGTGGTCTGTCTCACTCCCCAGTTGTTCCTCCTGGTTTATCTGCACACAAATGTGGGATCACCTGGTCCACCAGCTGCTGCCTTTCTGAGTCCTCTCCGCCCTGGCTGCCCATCTCTACCCCTCCTACCAGTGTGGATGAATGTTTCTTTAACTCCCTGGTTGTCAGATTTCCATACAGTTTGATTTTCTGGCAGTTCTGGCTATTTTTTGTTTTTAAATATGTTGTTGTCCTTCTTTTGGTTGTGCGAAGAAGCAAAGTGTATCTACCTATGCCTCCATCTTGGCCAAAAGTCAATAAAGCCCTATATATGAAGCCACTGTCAGTTCATTGTTTGTCATCATTGTTGTTATTAAACAGGATTTTAACCTGAAGGACTACCATGTTTCTTTATAATATGCTTATGCTACTATTTCTTAACTCTACAATGCGAGACATTATCTTTGGCAATCTTGTTATAGGAGATTTTTATCCCCCTCCCCTCCACACACACATCCTGATTTTCCCTCCCTTCACTCTTCTAATATGTTTATATCCCAATTCCTAATAAACAGTGGTTGCTACAGAGCCAAGAAATGTAATATAATTTCCTAGATTTCTTTTACCCTTTTTTTTTTTGCATTTCTGAGTTTAATAATTCCTTGGTTTTCCCCCTTGAAACATGTCCAGCCTTCGTTTTCCCCATTTGCTTAATCAGTTCTTTTATAACCCTATTAGCATAACTTTTTCACAAATGTTCAAACCTCTCAGCTCATTGATGTAAGAAAAAAAAACAATAAAAATTTGATTGGTTGGGAGCCTGTGTAAGGGGCAGGGGTTTGTCAAGTTCACTGCTAGCCTTCCCTTTAAAGAGACTGGGTGGGGTCCTGCGCATTCTGCTGGAGGACTCATGAGTCCAGGAAGTGAAGGCTTTGTTCTGAGACTGTATGATTTCTCTGGGGAGCAGTTCACATTTTGCTCGAGTGTGGATGCGTGGCTGTTGTAATTTCTACCCATGAGCGCAGAGGATGGCAGAGGGAAGTTGGGGTCTCTACATTTTACTCCCACCATCAGGAAACCTTTTCTGTGCCACAGCCTCGCCAGGCTTTTTGCAGGCAGACCAAGGATCTTCAAGCAGATCCTTTCCCTCATGTGGACTGTGCCTCTAGCTTTCTCGGCCCTGCTTTCTCAGTTACTGTCCCTTCTGCCCCTTCCTGCTTGCCAGAATGTTGTTGAAGCCTCTTCCCCATTGATGGAACCTCCTCCAGTTTCTTTGGAGATGTGAGTTTATACACTTCATTCCTTTACTCTTATATTACGTCGTATCTGGAGTTAGACAAGATAGATGCATTCCAGCTTGTTGAATGGAAGTTAGAATAAGAATTTTTAACAGCCCCAGATTATTGGGATAAGCCCCAAGCATGTAGACGAACTTTTGTGAACCATTGGCAATGGAAAAGCCTGGATTAGGGATTCTGATGAATTTGAGTTTGAATTCTGACTCTGTGACTTCCTTACTGAAGTCACATCCATGGGCCTCAATTTTCTCCTCTAGAAAATGGGAATTTTGTAGATTTCCTACATGGGAATAATGGGAAGATTTCCTTAGCTCCTATATGTAAAGCATCCAACACAGAGCTTGGCAGACAGTAGGTGCTCACAATTGGAGTGAACACTTTTTAATGGGAGCAAGTGGGAAATGTGACTGGAAAGATCTGAATCAGGTTTTAGGAGTGCCTCAGATGCCAGGATTTAGTCTTGGGACACTGGGGAACCCTGGCAGGCTTGTGAGCAGGGAAGTGAGTTGATCTCAAAGAATTTGTGAGATTGCTCCTTCAGTTGGGTGTGGAGAGGAAAGAAGAAGCCCTTGGCCCAGCAGCTCTTGGGTTAAAATCTTCGTCTGCATCTGAGTTATTTGTAACCGTTGTCATAGAAACAAGTTTAGCAAGTGAGCCAGTGCTACAAGCTCTTGGCAGTAGGGAGGGGAGGGCAGTGGGGAAAGACAGAAGATTTGGAGGGGGGGTCGTCTGCGACCAGTGCCTCGTTTTCCTCTGATTTGTCTGAATAATTCAGCTGGAGATGAGGGTGAGCATCCTCCAGGGAGAATCACGGGATGTTGGAGACTCTCCTGCCCAATCTCCTGATTCCAGATGTGAAAATAGATCCAGAGAGCTTCAGTAGCTGACTCAAGAGCACCCAGGAAGTCAGGGACAGAAACAGGACAAGATATTTTTAAAAAGGACTCAAGGTCATAGTCATAGAACTGAAGCGTAGTAAAGCTGGAGAGGTCCTTTGGAAACATTTCACCCACCTCTCCACCAACACACATGCTTTCACTGTCATTGTTGCTCACATAGCAAATCAGAGACCCAGAGTGGGTTTGAACTGACTCAGGGTCACACAGCAACTGAGGCACTGACTGGAGATCAGAACCCAGAGCCCTCGGGCCTCCCAGGCCTGGGTACTTCCTGAAGAAGTGGTACTCTAGGGTTCAGAGCTCAGAGAAACCCTTCACTGCCAAGTGCCAACGTAGGGGCCTCCCAGGGTAAAATTCATTTGACTTCCTTGCACTTTGACCCCACTGAAAACCAACAGGCATGTATGCAGGTCACATCACCCCTCCACACACACCTCCTTCCTCTGCAAGCATGTGTGTCCTCCTACCAATGGTGATAGCCCAGCCTCACTCTACCCTGGACCAAACCCACCTGCCCCAGGTCTCCCCCTTTGAATCACCCACAGGGCTAAGCACTTCCTGCACATTCTTTTATGCAGTTCATTTCTCACCATTATCCTCCTTTTCCCCCAATTTATCAGGTGGAAACCTAAAAGACCAGAGGGCCCAAGGTCACACAGTGTGTCTTAGCCAGAGCCCCTCCTCCTCCAGAATGGTGTCTCTGCCCCTTCTATCCCACACTGATTTCTCAGCACCCAGAGTTCCTCCTGCCATT
Organism: Phyllostomus hastatus; assembly: GCF_019186645.2. Lineage (NCBI taxonomy): Eukaryota > Metazoa > Chordata > Mammalia > Chiroptera > Phyllostomidae > Phyllostomus > Phyllostomus hastatus. Next base: position 2,323,103 of record NW_025333499.1, on the reverse strand, counting down.
ATCTTTGCCTTCATCGCCCCCGTGGCACTTGTGCAATAGTTTCCTCTGTGTCCTCTGCCTTGTGTGCAGCCCAAACTCCCCTTATCCCCTCATAGCCCACCCCTCACCAAGTGCAGATGATTCTCCTTTGTCTCTCAAATCCAGTGCTTTCCTCAGCCTCTGTCACTTCCCTGCTCCATCCGCAACACCCCTCACACCAACAACCCCAAGTCCACTTCCTGGCTCCTGGCACCCCTCGCCTCCAAGGATAAAGTTCCAGTTCCTTGTTCGGCAATTAAGTCCTCCCACAGTTACGGCCTCACCAGACCTCTCAAGCCACATCTCTTGTCACTCGTGGTCTGACACACTGTGCTCTGACCACTGAACTAACTTTAACTGCTTCCTACAATGTACCCGCTCTCTGTTGTCTAGGTGTTTTTGGGAAGGGTTCTGCATGGGAGGCCCTTCATGGAAACTCCTTAGACCTGACGGACTCACCTCACGTGCCACTTCATCCAAGTAACCTACCTTGGATCTTAACTCTGGGCTTCCCCAGCCCGCACGGCTGCCCTCTAGTTCTGCCCCATGTGGAATGGATGTCTAGGCTTCTCTCTCCTATTGGATCGGAATCTCCCAAAAGACAGGGCCTCTGTCTCCAGCAAAGCTCAACATATGGCCAGTCCGAGAGGAAGGTGAGCAAATATTCATTGCACCGATTCAGGTGCATGAATGGTTGAATATGGAATGAAATTTGGGCTCAGCTCTGTCCTCGTGCACTTTGTGCACAAAAGGGTGTGTGATGTCAGTAGTTGCCTCACAGGTTCCAGTCCACTTCAGGGCATGGTTTCTCCAGGCTGGGGCATGGCTTGGGTCAGCTGAAACAGGGTGAGGCCCAAGCGGCCAAGTGGTGAGCTGGGAGGTGGAGCGAGGGGGATGGGAAGAGGTGCAGTGATGGATAGAAAGTGAGAGTGCCCACTGAAGTAGGTGCTGTTATCCTCCACCCCATATGTACATAACCTGAGGCACAGGGAGGCTTCTGTCACTTGTCAAAGTCACACAGTTAAATAAGGTTGTGGTGGGACCTCAACTCTGATCAACTTCAGTCATTTTCCAACTTGTCTTAGCCTTTTCCAACATTGCCTTTGGACAAAAGGTGGAGCTGTGCCTTGAACCAGGGTCTTAAAGTAACAATTGTCAAGGCAGAAGAGAGAGAGAAGAAATCATATTCTGAACATCTACTGTGACCTTGTGCTGTGTGGACACCAAGAGGAGTGGGGTGGAGGGACAGGGGATGGAGCTTCAACACTTCATGTACTTCTGTTATTCAGTGAGAACTTTCTGTTGTTTGCTCAGGACTCTCTCTACATAACCTTTTAACACTCACAACAGCCCCTTAATGTGGAAATTATTATCCCATTTCATCTCTGAGAAAGTGCGGCTCCTAGAGAAGAAGCAATTTACTTAAGTTTAGGCACCTAATAAGCAGCAAGGGCGGGACACAATAGGTGTGTCAGGCTCCACAATCAAAACGGGGGAGCAAAGGCTCAGGTACAAATTAGATCTTGGCTTCTGCAAGGGCATGGGGCAAGAGTGGCTGGGGTGAGAATGGACTGGCTACAGGAGGGTCCTGGTGGGGTGCGCGTTTTGAAAGAAAGGGTGGACTTTGGTCATGGAGGACCCAGAGCTGGACGCCAGGCCCAGACAAAGCACTCTCTATTAAACATACATGTGATATAGTGATATGTAACATACATTATACATACATACATACACACACACTCACACACACACACACACACACACACACATATATATATATATATATATATATATATATATATATATAGAGAGAGAGAGAGAGAGAGAGAGAGAGAGAGAGAGAGAGAGAGAGTCAGGCACCTCTTAATGAGGGGATATATTTAGAGAAGTGTGTCTTTAGGTGACTTTGTCATTATGCAAACTTTGTAGAGGGCACTTACACAAAACTAGATGGTACAGCCTGATACACACTAGGCTATAGGGTATAGCTTATTGCTCCTAGGCTACAAGTCTGTAGCATATTACTGTATAAAACAACATGGGACTAAGTCAAGCACAAGAGAATTGATGCAATCAAGAGATGTGAACACGAGATATATGAGGCTGCTACCTGCATAACAAGCACACTGTTTCACAGCAAACTTTTAATAAGTAGAAAAAGTACACCACTGACTACCAAATGCTCTTGGTGGAAGTGTTGGGAGGTGGGTGATGTCTGCTTGCAAACGTTGTTGGGTGTTTGTGTCTTTTGAAAGCAAGTTGCACCTTGGAATGTGTACCTCAGAGATGCAAGGGAAGGAGCAGAAATGAAGATGAGTAGCAATGAGGCTGGCCTGGAAGAGTAGAAGGAATAATAATGGCTAATAGCTTCCCTTTAGTGAGAACTTACTGTGTGCCATACAGTGGGCTGGGAGATTTACAAACGTTGTGTCTGACCCAGAGTAATCTTGAAGGTGCAGTGAGGAGGACTGAGTAGCTAGCAGTGACGAGCCACAGTCAGAGCCCCGAGAGGGAGGAAAATGGTGGGGGGAGGCCATGGAAGCAGAAAAGCACTGTTGCGTAATAGGCTGGGAATCAGAAGACTGAGGCTCAGGTCTCGGCTCTGCCACCCTTTGATTGTGAGATGTCAGGTGATCATGTAGCCTCTTTGAACCTTAGTTTCATTGCCTGGCTACCTCACAGGGTGGTTATTAGAATCAAAGTAATAACTCCAAAGGCATATTTGTAAACCCAGAAGTGCTACACATGTGGAAACAGTTGTTATTTACCGGGCTCAACACATCTGGGGTCTCCTCTTCCACCAGAGGCCACTGTTCTCTTGGAAATGCAATTGACCTAGGTTATAGGAAAACCCTGGAGACCTGTGTCCCCACTTATCCCCGTGTGCCAGGGAGCTTCTGGGACATTCCTTTGGCAACCTTTGAGTTTGCTAATGCTACCGAACCTACCATAGCCTACATTTCTAAATAACTGTGGCAAGTAGTCTCTACAACGACCGCTTAATGATCCCTGACTTGGTATTCACACCCTTCCTTTGAGTGTGGGCTGACCTGGGACTCACTTCTAACCAACAGAATGGGGCGAAGGTGGTAGGACGTCACTTAGGGATTTGACTGCAGAAATCTGTGACTTCCACCTTGCTAGGAGACTTTCCCCTTGCTGGCTTTGATGAAGTAAGTTGGCACGTTAGGGCCGTCCGTGTGTCAAGTACGTGAAGGCCAGCATTTGGCCAAGAACTGAGTCTCTCAGTCCAACAGTCCTTGTGGAATGGAAAATCTGTCAACAACCAGGTGATCTTGGAAGTGGGTCCTTGCACTCTCAGACCCTCACAGGAGACCCTAGCCCTGGCCAACACCTGGACTGCAGCCTTGTGAGAGACCCTGGAACAGAGGATCTGGCAGGGGACTTGCACCCAGCTAAGCCCACAGAAACCATGAGATGAATACATGTTTTAGGATGAATACATATTTTAGGATACTAAGTGTGTGGTTAGTTTTTACTCAGCAATAGATAACCAATACAGCAACCATGTTTTACATGAAGTCTTCTAATCATCTGTTCTCTCCTGTATGTCATGCAACTCTGTGCTTTCCCTACCTTAAGCCAACATTGAACCACCTCTGTTCCTCCAGAACCTTTCCACTGCATGCTCTGAAACCCTCATTCTATACTTAACAAGCTCCCCTATAGCATATAAAATATCTGAGTAAACAATAAGGCATATTTAGTTCCTGGATGGCCAGATTCAAATGAATTTATGCATTTAATGCAACCAAAATAATTTTAATTCACATTGAATTTCTAAATTTTATCCCTTACAGGGGTGTCCAACCTGAGGCCTGTGGGCTGCATGCAGCCCAGGGTGACTATGAATGTGACCCAACGCAAAATCGTAAATTTATGTAAAAGGTGATGAGATTTTTTTTGTGTGATTATGGGTTGCAATGTATTTAACATGTGGCCCAAGACAACTCTTCTTCCGGTGTGGCCCAGAGATGCCAAAAGGTTGGATACCCCTGCTTTATAACATTATTATTAGCATAGAAAATACATAGGTGAAGGAATCCAATTAAAAAAATGGGCAAAGGACTTGAACAGACACCTCTCCAAGGAGGACATACAGAAGATCCAAAGACACATGAAACGATGTTCAATATCGCTAGCTATCAGAGAGACGCAAATTAAAACCACAATGAGATACCACTTCACACCAGTCAGATTGGCCATCATAACCAAAACAACAAACAACAGGTGTTGGAGAGGTTGTGGAGAAAAGGGGTCCCTAGAGCACTGTTGGTGGGACTGCAGACTGGTACAACCACTATGGAAAGCAGTATGGAATTTCCTCAAAAAACTAAAAATGGATCTGCCTTTTGATGCAGCAATTCCACTGCTGGGACTCAATCCCAAGAATACTAAAACACCAATCCAAAAGAACCTATGCATCCCAATGTTCATAGCAGCACAATTTACAATAGCTGGATGCTGGAAGCAACCAAGATGCCCATCAGTAAATGAATGGATCAAAAAACTATGGTACATTTACACAATGGAATTCTAGGCAGCAGAAAGAAAGAAGGAGCTCCTGCCCTTTGCAACAGCTTGGATGGAGCTGGAAAGCATTATGCTAAGTGAAACGAGCCAGGCAGTGAAAGACAAAGACCATATGATCTCACCTTTAACAGGAACCTAAACAACAAAACAAAGAAACAAGCAAAATATAACCAAAGACACTGAAATAGAGGACAGGCTGACAGTGACCACAGGGGAGAGAAGAGGGAATTTCAGGGGAGAATGGGCAGGGTTTCCAGGAACAAATTTAAAGGACACATGGACAAAAACTAGGGGGAGGGTGGTAATGGGAGGGAAGTGGGGAATGTTGGGAGGGTGGGCGGGATTGGGAATAAAAGGGAGAAAACTGTACTTGAACAATGATTAAAATAAAATTAACAAAAAGAAAAATAAGAAAATAAATAGGTGAATAAACATCTAGAAATAACCAGGAAAATCCTGAAAGAGAAGAGTGGTGAGTACCAAACAGTGTCACCACTTATTGAAAGATATTGTAAGGCTGTGGGGATTAAATACAGTGGTATTGGTTCAAAACTGACAACTAGATGAATGGAACACTATAGAAAGTTCAGAAAAACCATCCAATCTATGGAGAATTTAACATATTGAAAGATGATATTTTAATTCATTGGTGAAAGGATGGATTATGCAATAAATGGTGTTGGGGTAATTGGCTTGTGATTTGGCAAAACATGACGTTGGATCCCTATCCTATTTGTTACAGCAAAATGAGTTGTAGATGTATGAAAAATATTAGTGTTTGAAAACTACTCATACTTTATTCATTCACTACAAAAAAACCTGGACACGACCCAAATGCCCATCAATGGTTGAATGGATATACAAAATGTGTTACAGATATACGTGGGAATATTATTCAGCACTAAAGAGAAATAAGCTGAAAACCTTGACATGGAGAGATTATCCTGGTTATTTGGGCAGGATTGATGTCATGACAAGGGAGGAAGGAGGTCAGAGTCAGAGAAAGATATGACAACACACACAGATCAGAGAGCAAGAGATTTAAAGATGCTGTGCCGCTGGCCTTGTGAATGGAGAAGGGACTATGAGCCAAAGCTGGAATAGGCAAGGAATCGAATCCTCCCCTACAGTCTGCAGAAGGAATGCAATCTTTGATTTTAGCTCCTTAAGCCCCATTTCAGACTTCTGACTTCCAGAAGTACAAGATAATAAATTCATATTGTCTTAAGCCACTAAGTTTGTGGTAATATTTTATACTAGCAATAGGAAATCTAACGTACACAGTTTAAAACTCAAAACTATACAAATAGGTGTACCCTGAGATAGATCGTCTACACCCCGTCCCCATCTACCTGTTCTCCTGTGAATCCTATAGATAACCAATATTAACTTTTTGTTACCCGATGTTTCTTTCTGCCAGTATGAGCAAATATAAATATTTATTCCGATTCCCTCCTTTCTGGCACAAAGGGTAATAGACTATATATACTTTTCTGCCCCTCACTGTTTTCCAGGTAATAATGTAAAGACACATTTAACCGAATGAAAATACAACTTTAGTGGATGACACTATAAATAGTGTCAAAGGATAAACTTGGAAGAATATTGCCTTGGAACACCCAGGGAAAAGGAAAAGCTGATTGTGCACTGAAGGTGGTTTCTCAAGTAAATTATGCTGGATTCATGAAATGGAATACTATACTCACTCAAACACTTTTAAAAAGGGGAAGGAATTATGATTAGGAGATGGTAAAAAGAACTTGAGCCTCACCTGAAAGCTTTACAAAATTTTAAAGTATAACCTACTCTTATATTACTTGTGTAATTAAAAATTGTTAGGCCCTGGGCTGGGTGGTTCAGTTGGTTGGAGCATCACCCTGTACACCAAAATGCTGAGGGTTCTATCCCTGCTCAGGGCATATCCCTAGATTGCGGGTTCAACCCCTGGTCAGGGTGAATATGGGAGGCAACCAATTGATGTTCCTCTCTCTCCTCCTCTAAAATCAATTCTAAAAACATATCCTCAGGCGAGAATTTTAAAAATTATTAAAAATAAAAATGGGAGAAAACAAGAAAAACATAGATTTATATAGCTTGGAATAATATCAAATATATGATGTTAAGTGAAGAAAGCACTGGCAAAACAGTAACTACAGAATAATCCTATTTTTGATAAAACATTACTATTAGCATGAAAGCATGTAGAGAAACACTAACTAACAAACTACTGATCATAGTTATCTTGGGGGATGTGGGGTCGTGAGGGACTTTTCACATTCTACATTAAATGTTTATGGAATATTCAACTTTTTATAAAATGCATGTATCACTTTATAACAACAATTTTGAAAGATATACCTTCTTAAGTGTTGTAAGCCCCATATCCTTTACTAGTCAGGGTACTTGAATGGGACCATCAGTGATGACTTCAGTTAACTGTAACAGAAAATGAAATGACTGAAAAGTGTGGCAGGGTCACTTACTGTCTGCTCAAAATCCACATTTCCCAGTCCTCCCAGTTAGATGGGGCCATGTGACTAGTTCTGGCCAATGTGCTGTGCATTTAAGAACTGGTGCACAATCCTCCTGCTCTCCCTTCTCTGCTGTGGCAGCTGGGGAGGCCTCAGATGCCAGATTAGACAGCCACAAGATGTCAGCCTGTATCCCTGAGTTACCACTTGGAAAAGAGCTCTCTTCAAAAGCCACCGGACACGTAATAGATTTTGCAGGAACAGGAAATAAACTTGTATGAGTAAGTCATTGAGATGTGGAGTTTGCTATGCTTTGATAAGCACAAACCACCCTATCACAACTAAGAGAAAAGAGCATCAGCTAATCCACATGATCCAGGAGAAGCCTGGAGAGCCAGGCGGGGTCAGGGGCCCAGGGTGACAATGAGATGACATAGCAAAGAGTGTGCTGTGGGGATGGTCTGATAGGATGAGGCTTTTGTCCCCATTGTCAATGACACGTGCCACTACAACTGTGTTCTGCTGCTTCTTGATAGTATTTCTGTCCTATCAGACCTTTGACTCTGCGGTAGCTGCCTTAAAATGTCTCTAACTGACCCTGCACACCTTCTATCACTCCCTCAACCTTCAAAGTCCCAGGCAGGATGCTGTGATTTGCCATGCTGAGATCACATGCCCATGCACTAGCTACCAGGGTATAGCAAGAAGAAATATGAGCCCCCTCCCTGGTTTCAGTAGCACGTGGGAGGGCCCTGCCTCCAAACCTGTCTTGGGTTCTCACTAAAGAGCAAGAGCGTGTGAATGCCGAGTAGCCAAAATATGAATGTTCACTTCACTCTTCAGCTTCTTCACTGACAGACCTTTCATCTCCTTGACTGAACTGACACTCGCCTCTCCCCTGAAAAGTGGAAATGTGCCCAATCTGCTGTTTTCTAGCCAATAACATCCTCGAGCATATGTTTTGCCATCCTTCCATCACAGCCCAACCCTGGATGAATACAACACTCCACCTTCTCTATCTCAATCCCGGTCTCAAACAATTGCTCAGATGGGAGCCACTGAGAAGTCATGGTCCCCAACCTCTACTCAGTCCTGCATGCTGTCTGCAATCCCGTCTCTCTGCTCAGTTCTCCAAGACTCCATGGCCCCTTTGCCAAATCCTCTCTTCCTCAGCCTTCCTACGCCTTCTTTACCTCCCACTGCACTTAAACTAGATGGCCCCAGACAGCAATGTTCTCAATTCCTTGCCACAAAGTACATGCAGATTCATGTACCCACCTGAACAATCCTGCTCTTTCCCTTTTGACACAGTGGAAGTGGATCCATTTTTCTTCTCAACTAATCTTTCTAGTTGGTCCTCTATATCCCATTTCCTACTACTTCCTCAGGAACCTTGATCTATCAGTTTCTTCTCCCCTACATCTTCAATCTCTCTGTACTGAGTCAGACTTTATACATATTCAAGTTTCTTGTGTCTTACAAAAAAACCCCACTACCCTATTCACACTAGCATGAAAAAGAATAAAATACTTAAGAATAAATTTAACTACGGAGATTTAAGATTTGTATACTGAAAACTACAAAACACTGCAGGAGGAAATCAAGAAGACTTAAGTAAATGGAAAGACATCCCATGTTCATGATTGGAACATTTAACATTGTTAATATGGCAGTACTACCCAGAACTACCTAAAATTTAAATGCAATGCCAGACTTTTGGCCAAGACGGAGGCATAGGTAGATACACTTTGCCACTTCACACATCCCAAAGAAGGACAGCAACAAATTTAAAAACAAAAAACAACCAGAATTTCCAGAAAATCAAACTGTATGGAAATCCAACAAACAAGGAGTTAAAAGAAGAAATATTCATTCAGACCAGTAGGAGAGACCAGAGAGGATGCATGACAAGGTGGCAGCTTGAGGACCAGGATGGGCAAGTCGGCTGCTGGCGGTCCCACATTTGCGTGCGGATAAACCAGGAGGAACAACTGGGGAGTGAGACAGACCAAGCAACCCAGGGTTCCAGGGTGGGGAAATAAAGCCTCAAAACCTCTGACTATATAAACCTGTGGGGGTTACGGCAGCAGGAGAAACTCACAGCTTCACAAGAGAGCTCATTGGAGAGACCCACAGGGTCCTAGAATGTACACAAACCCATCCACCCAGGAATCAGCAACAGAAGGGCCCAATTTGCTTGTGGGTAGCAGAGGAAGTGACTCAAAGCTGGCTGAGAGCCGAACACGGGGCATTATTCTCTCTCAGATGCCACCCCTCTTCACACAGCACCATAACCCAGCAAAGTTGTTTGCCCCACCCTGGTGAATGCCTAAGGCTCTGCCACTTATAATATAACAGGGGCTCTGAGACAAAAAAAAAAAGTATGGCCCAAAGGAAAGAACAAATCAAAGCTCAAAAAATAGAACTAAGCAATGAAGAGAGAGCCAACCTATCAGATACAGAGTTCAAAACACTGGTAATCAGGATGCTCACAGAATTGGTTGAATATGGTCACAAAATAGAGGAAAGAGTGAAGGCTATGCAAAGTGAAATAACGGAAAATGTACAGGGAACCAACAGTGAAGAGAAGGAAACCAGGACTGGAATCAATGATTTGGAGCAGAAGGAAGAAACAAACATTCAACCAGAACAGAATGAAGAAACAAGAATTCAAAAAAGTGAGGAGAGGCTTAGGAACCTCTGGGGCAACTTTTAATGTTCTAACATCAGAATCATAGGGGTGCCAGAAGGAGAAGAGGAAGAGCAAGAAATTGAACACTTATCTGAAAACATAATGAAGGCAAACTTCCCCAATTGGCAATGGAAATAGACTTCCAGGAAGTCCAGGAAGCCCAGAGAGTCCCAGAGAAGTTGGAGTCAAGGAAGCACACACCAAAGCATGCCATAATTACATTACCCAAGATTAAAGAGAAGGAGAGATGCCTAAAAGCAGCAAGAGAAAAAGCAGACAGTTACCTACAAAGGAGTTCCCGTAAGACTATCAGCTGATTTTCAAAAGAAAACTTACAGGCAAGAAGGGGCTGGAAAGAAGTATTCCAAGTCATGAAAGGCAAGGATCTACATCCAAGATGACTCTATCCAGCAAAGCTCTCATTTAGAATGGAAGGGCAGATAAAGTGCTTCCCAGACAAGGCCAAGTTAAAGGAGTTCATCACCACCAAGCCCTTATTATATGAAATGTTAAAGGGACTTATCTAAGAAAAAGAAGATGATCAAAAGCATGAACAGTCAAGCGACAATGAACTCACAACTATCAACAACTGGACCTAAAAACAAAAACAAAAACAAAAAACAAAAAACAAAATAAGCAAACAGCTAGAACAGGAACAGAATCACAGAAATGGAGATCACATGGAGGGTTATCAGCGGGGAAGGGGAAGGGGAAGGGGAAGGGGGAGAATGGGGTAAAAGGTACAGGGAATAAGAAGCATAAATGGTAGGTATAAAATAGACAGGGGGAGGTTAAGAATAGTATAGGAAATGGAGAAGCCAAAGAACATTCATGTATGAGCCATGGACATGAACTATGGGGGGGGGTGCATGGTGGTCAGAGAGGGACTGCAGGGCAGAGGGGACTAAAGGGGACAAAAACGGGACAAATGTAGTAGCATAAGCAATAAAAAATGTAAAAATACTTATGGCTTTATTTATTAATTTATTTTTCGGGAAAGTAATTTATTATTAACAAAAGTGTGGCATGCTGCTCAGGTGCATGCTAAGTTCAGCTGCTCAGCTAAGAAACCAGTCTCTTTCTAAGTTTTTGTTTCTTAAAGTGTTGAGTCTTCATCCTCATGCTCATTCCCTCAGGGTCACAAGAGATGGACTCCTGAAAACATCTCATGGCCATAGCTGGGACACATGGCCATCTCTAGCTGCAAGGGAGACTAAGAACATATCTGTCTCTTGAGCTTCTGAGTGGGAGATGACTGGGGAAAAGGGAGTTCAAAATGGGAAATGCCAGAAGAAACAGCCAAAGACTGGTAAAATAGCTTAAAGTAGCTGCCTCTAGGGAGCAGGACTTGTAGTCAGAGTGGGACAGGATATTTCTGGATTGTTATTATGAACTCCTGGGCATTATTTTATTTTTTAAGTGTGTGCAAGTATTACTTTGATGAAAAATTAAAATTTAGAAATAAAGTGTTATGTTTTCTATGAAAACAATTTTAAATAAAAGCTAGTGGCCATTTTCTGTCTCGAGAGGAAAGGACATCAGTTCGCTTGGAAGCAAACTAATGAGAAAAGTCTGTTTACTTAGATTAAGGTATCTCAGGTATCCACCCGCTGATTTTAGAGAAGATTGTGCTATCACCATTAACCTGAATATGGCTGGTAAAAACCAATGCAGCACATTGTAGCAGCTATGTGGGCTGACTGTGGTTTGACAGTCCTGGTACAATTTCCTGTCTGGCATTTATGAGCTCTGTGGCCCTGGGTGAGTGACACCCGGGAGCCTCACTTTCCTTCTTTATAAAATGAAGGTAATTCAAGTGCCTGGTACAGAGTAAGCACTCAGCAAGTGCTATCCACTTTGATTAAAATGTTAAATGTACTGAGCAGTGACATAATTTAGGTGTAATTTAACAGTATTATGCTTCCATTGAGTTCATGTTTTTATTCTAAGCATGGGTCTGGACTGGACTGTCCCTGAAAATTATCATTTGTTCTTGAGAGATGTGTGTGCATATTTTTTCCCAAGCTTTTGTTCAGAGATACTCAGTTTGGACCACACCGAGAGGTATGCAAGCTTGGATTGCTGTTAACTCCTGTTGGAGGAGAGACTATAAAAAAGAACTAGACTGGATGTTGGTTCAACTACATATATTATTATTTAAGAATGAAAACAACCCACTCTGTGAAATGTGCTGCTGGCTATTGTAACTGTCTCAGGTGGGCCACAGGGACCAGGTCGGCATGATGGGAGACAGGTATGTGAATGTCCAAGGAATAAAATAGTTATGTGAAGTGCTATGCTGGAGCAGAACATACAGTTGGCCTGGGAATAGGGAACAGAGCAATAATCTCTCCTCTCTACTGTCAAGGTGAGAGCTGAGATGTGGACTCCAGGTAGGGAGCACATGGTCCAAAACCGTCCATTTGGTATACAATCATCTTTCTCACAAAAAATATACTAGGGGGCTAAAGAGAGGGACAGCTAATAGACAGTCCCCTTCAGATGGGCATAGGTGACATTCTCTTGGAGGGGTAATATCTGATATCCATTTAAAATTTTCCTTTCTGGCTTGGTAATTATCATCCATTATCCTCAAGACTCCAGTAAAGTTCTATTAAGCACACATACACAGAAGATATTGCATCCATTAGAAAAAGGATGCTATGAAAAAGGCACCTTTGGAGAATAAGAAAGACTGCTTAGAAATTAAAAATGACTGCCAAAATAAAAAAGTTCAATAGAAGATAAAGTCAAGAACATGTCCCAGAATGCATGTTAAAAAAAAAGGAAAGACATGGGAAATGTGAGAGAAAATAAAAAGACAAAGACAGTTATCCAAGACATCCAAATCCAACTAATAAAAGGTCTAGAAAGAGAACAGAAAAAATAAAGGAGAGAAAGTTAGCAAAGAAATAAGAGTGATTTCTCAGAGGAGAGGGACATGATTCTTTAGATTGAAAGGGCCCAACCACCAGGTGCCCAGCAAAACAGATGGAGAAAAACACACTTCTGGGCTCATCACTGTGATATTTCAAACACTAAGTATAAAGGGGAAAATATGAGCCTCCAGAGGTAGGGAAGACAGGTTGCCAACAAAGGAATAAGAATAATATTAGCAGCTGACATCTAATCAGTAATTCTACACACTAAAAGCAATACCTTCCAAATTCAGAGGAAAAAATATTGTAATGTAGACCAAACACAAACTATTATTCAAATATGAAAGTAAAATAATGCTATACTTTCAGGCATGGAAAGAACCCAAAATTTACCTTTCTTGAGAAGTAACTTGGGCCCTGGCTGGGTGGCTCAGTTGGCTGGAGTGTTGTCCCATAGGCCAACAAGTTTGTAGTTTTGATCCCCAGTTAAGGCACATACTTAGGATGTGGTGACTGCTTCCCACAGTGATCCCCAGTCAGGGTGCCTATGGGAAGCAACCAATCGATGTTTCTCTCTCACACCAATGATTCTTTCTCCCTCTCTTTCTCTCTCTCCCCCCCCCTTCCTCTCTCTCTAAAATCAATAAAATATATCCTTGGGTTACGATTTTTTTTTTCAAAAACGAAGTTACTTGAGGATGTTTTCCAACAAAATGTGTTGTATCGGTCAGGATTTGGGATGTAAATAACAGAAACTGACTCTAGTTAATTTAAACAGAAAAGGGGTTTATTGTAAGGGTATCACGCAGCTCACAGAAGCCTGGAGAATGGGGCAAGAGAAACCACACTAAAGGCCACAGTGTTAACAGCTGGTTAGAATGCTGCTACCGGACATCATCTGACCCCCACACACCGCTACAGTTGAGGGCTAACCATCCTCCTGTCTGTTCTTGATTTGTAGTCAACTTCGGGATTGTGTTAGTCCTGCTCCTCAAATGCATGGCTCATTCTTTTCCTCAGTTCATATGCGGTTCCTCTTTTGCTTTATTTCACTGCATTATTACTTTTCCCGGTCAGTCCCCAACCTCACTCCCATTCCCCTTTCCACCTTAGTGAGCTGCTTAAGTGCATTCCATGTATATACACTTCCTCCACTCCATCTTCCATATGTTCATTTTGACATATGCATATCCATGAAAATATGCAGTGTTGTCCTCTTACATTTACATAAATTGTATTTTGCTCTAAATATCCTAATTTTAAAAAAAGATTTTCTTTATTTAGTTTTAGAGAGGGGGGAAATGGGGGAGAAAGAGAGGGAAAGAAACATCAATGTGCGGTTGCCGCTTGCACACCCCCTGCTGGGGACCTGGCCCACAACCCAGGCATGTACCCTGACTGGGAATCGAACCAGCAAGCCTTTGGTTCACAGGCCAGCACTCAATCCACTGCGCCACACCACCCAGGACCAAATATACTGATTTTTACCTTTTCACTCAACATTAGGTTTTGGAGACCTATCTATGTGGCTACAGTGAATTTAGCTCATTTCTTTTTATTGCTTAAGTTTTTCATCCTGTGACTGTTCCACAGTTTGCTTATCCAGCCTGATGATGATGGACATCCGGGTTGCTTCTAGTTCTTCACTACCATAAACAATGCTAAAACAAATGACCTCAACTATATTTCCTTAAGGACCTGTGTGAGAATTTCTCTGGAATATACACCCAGGATATACATAGGGTATACATAGACAGTAAGTCCTCATTGAATGTCATTAATAGGTTCTGAGACTAAGTAAAACAACATACAAGAAAACCAGTTTTATCATAGGCTAATTGATATAAACAAAAGTTAAGATCTCATGACATTTCATTATTATAAGAAAATGACGCTGGACCAAACAATGTTTCCAGGAGGTACTACCAAATTACTCTCTGGAATACCTGCATCAGTTTACACTCCCCACAGGGTTTTCCTTTCCCTCACATCCTCATCAGCAGTTGATGATATCTGACTGTACATCTTGCCATTTTTATACTGCTTTCTCACTATTATTTTCATTTTAATTTTTTAAATTAATAGCACAGTTGAAAATCTCAATATATTCAAGTTCCCCTTGTGTAAATTCCATTTCGCCTTCTGTTAATTACTCTTCATGTCCTTTGCTCATTTTCCTATTGGGTTCCTGTCTTTTTTTTTTTAGTTATTAATCTTTTGTTAGTTTTGCACATTTCAACAATATTCTCCTAATTTATCAACTGTCTGTTAATTTTATATATTCCTGTCTCCTTTGTGTTGCTGACTTCATATTCAAAGCCATGAACAGAGTATTCAGCCCTTGCTGCATGGTGGGCAGGAAAAGGAAATATCTCACCACGTTTGGTTTCCATAGTTGGAAGTAAGGCTCTATCTCCCTACAAGACTCACACTAGTGGAGAATCCCCGCAAACAGGATGGAGATTTAGATGCTAAGTAGTCACTACAGTTCACTTCTTTGGGTATCCAACATCCACATATACCGTTCTTCTCATACTTACTCTAAAAAAATTGTTCCATCTAATATAGAACCTCATATAACCAAATATGTACACATTCCCTCTCTAAAGGGAGACAGCGAAAAGTATGTTAGAACATTTTCAGGTGCAAGTAGTATAAAACACAACTCAAAATGGCTTAAATAATAAATGCAATTTATTGGTGCACATAACTGAGAAGTCCATAGGCAGGGCAGACTTCAGGCATGGTACAATCAGGACTATGGTTCCATTTGGCTGTGTCCCATTTCTCTTGGTTCTGTTTCTTCCATTTGTCAGCTCCATCCTCAGGTAGGCCTTCAGCATGTTCACAACACGGCAAACAGCAGTGACCAGACTATATACTTCTTTCTTCATATGCCAGGGAAGGCAAGCCACATCTCCTCTCAAAAATGGAAAAGTGCTAAGCTTCAGTGTGATTGGATCATTTGTGAACCAATCATCACTGTGGCAAGCAGGCAAGATTACTCATATTGGTTTATACCAATAAAGGTCTACATCTAGAGCTGGAGGTGGGCTCAAGCCCACTCAGATAGCACTGTTGTTGTACAAAGGGGAGGAGAGGCATGGATATTGGAGAACAACCATGAAGTCCGCTATAAAGGAGTAAAACTAGGAAAAGGAAGCCACGGGTCCAGGAAAGATGGGTCTGACCCAGGAGGGTACTGAATGTATGTCCCAGGATGACAGTTGTGCCACAGGCCTACAGAGCAATCAGTCCAAATTGGAGTAGGAAGGAGGTATTTGGGGAAAAAAGGGAGACTCAAATGATTTTATACTTTCCTTGAGAATTTGGACAACTTAAAAAGGAGGTAAGTCAGACAGTGCAAGCGGGGGCAGGGGGAGGGGGAAGGCAATTAGAAACTCCAGGTGGAAAAAAAGTGCATAAAAAAGAAACGTAACCCCATTCGTACACTAATTGGAGCTTTAGGGAACAACACTGACATGATCATAATAACATAGACACTCTTTAGACTTTTACAATGACCTGTCAGCAAAGTATGGATGACTTAATTATGGTTATTGAACAAAATGTAAATGTGATTAACCTTATTAATATAAAAGTAAAAGTATAAATGATAGAAGTTAAGAGATTGAAAAAGGGAGTATGCATGGATGTGATGCCACTGAGGAATTCATCTTTCTCTGCACAGCCTGGAGGTGTCTTGGGCCTTAAAAATACCAGGTATGATGTAAAGTAGGAGTGAGATGTGGGCTGAAAACCGGGAGATTAATCGGATAGCTGCATATCACACAGTTAACCCACCATCTTGTGTACAATTCACAGCAGCCAGGTATCTGCCCATTAGGCAAAAACCAGAGGGCTCTTATCAAAGGAAACTGAATAACCTCAGAGGAGACAAATCTTAGCATTCTGGCATTCAAGGACTTTGGAGCACAGTAGTCAGTTTGCCCCCAATCTTCCTCAAGGAGAGCCACCAGTTACCTAGCCCTGACCCCACATACAGAACCTCTGATCAGATGTTTATTGTCACATTCTTAAATATGAGTAAGCAACCATGGATCACCAGGCTTTTGAGAAAACTCTACAAGTTGAAAGAGACCAAAATAAGCAAACAGGGAAAAACAAATCCCAAAGGAAATAGCTATTTCAAAGAATAGAAGGAAATAGACAAATACCTCTTTCCCAGAGACACTCAAGATACTAGTGCATCATTTAACAAGAATAGAATACTGTAAGAAAGGAAAAGTGAAGATGGATAGATATTTGGCAATTTTAAAATTGCCAAAATTTTAAAAGAAAAGAAAAGAAATGCAATAGAAGACTTGGAAGATAAAATTAAATCTCCCAGAAAGTAAACAAAAATAAAAAGAAGAGATGGAGAGATGGGAAGGTAGGGGTGAGGGAAGGAGAAAGAGGAAAGTACAGAACAGATAAAAACTACAAACAGTAAATTCAAAAGGTCTAACATCCAACTTTACAAAGTTCCAAGAAAGAACAAAAAACACAGAAGAAAGGAATGTATCAGAGAAATAAGATAAAGAACTTCAAAATGAAGAAGGACCTAACCAATGACCAGCACAAGGAGTGACAAATCCCCAAACCTAAATGCATGATTATAAAATTTCAGAATAAGAATACAATTTTAAAAATTACTTCAAGAGGAGGTAGGTAGAGTAGAAGTACCTTTCCCTAGTCCTCTCCCCAAGTACAGTTAAAATCCTAGAGCATTATCTATAAACATAAGAAGACTCTAAGAGAAGGAGAGAAGAAGGCAAACCTGTTGGGGACCTTGATAGCGGAGGAGTGACATGGTAGTGAGTACCCTGGGTTTGCTTTTTGCCTCACAGTACCCAAGACTTGGTGCTGAAGAAGGTGGCAATGAGATAATAACCATTCTACTCCAGCCAAACACCACAGAAAAAAAGTGTGGCCCCACCAGAAAAGGCAAAGTGTGGAGCCTACACTTCCACCCTCACTGGCTATGAAGAATCACCCCACCTCCTTCCTGCTGGAGTGGTATCCAAGAAGGTTGAGCGGGGAGCCAGAACTCCCATCCCCTACCTAAGAGTAATGAAGAAACCCTCCCCCTGGTGTGTTAACGGAGACTGAGTAGGGATCCTGGACTTCCACGCCCACCTGGCAGTAACAAGGTAGTGGCCCCTCTTTTACTGCCAGAACAGTGTCTGAGGAGGTAAGCTGAAACAGAATATCTAAATAACATCCAGACTCTGAAAACACAATACCCAAAATTCCCCAGTTTCAATAGAAAATCACTCATCATACCAAGAATCAACAAAATCTCTACTTGAATGAGAAAAGACACTTAACAGACTCCAACACCAAGATAACAGAGATGTTAAAAATCAACTGACAAGGGTTCGTAAGGAACCATCATAAAAATGCCTTAATGTACAACTAGGAACATGCTTAAAATGAATAAAAATAGAACCTGTCAATAAAGAAATACAAAATATAAAATATAAAGAACCAGCCCTGGCTGGTGTGGCTCAGTTGATTGAGCGCAGGTTGCGAACCAAGGGGTTGGGCACATGCCTGGGTTGCTGGCCATGTGCCCAGTAGATGGCGCTACAAGGCAACCACATATTGATGTTTCTCTCCCTCTCTTTCTCCCTCCTTTTCCCTCTGTCTAAAAGTAAATAAATAAAATCTTTTAAAGAAGGAAGATGTAAAGAACCAAATGGAAATTTTAGAACTGAAAAAAATATAGTAACTAAAACAAAAAGGACAATGGATGGGCTAGCAGAAAAATGGAGAGGACAGAGGAAAGAATCAGTGGACTTGAACATAGAACAATAGAAAGTACCCAATCTGGAAAATGGAGAAAAAATAGACTGGGAAAAAGTGAATAGGGACCTGTGAGACTATAACAAAAGATCTAACATTCATGTCACTGGGGACCTAGAAGGACAGAAGAAAAAGAAATGGGGAAAGTCACTTATAAAGCAGTAAGACTCAAACTAATATCAGACGTCTTATTAAAAAAAAAAAAAAAGGATGCTAGAAGAAAGTGGAGCAATGCCTTCAAAGCTCTAAGGGAGCCCTGGCTGGTATAGCTCAATGGATTGAGTGTGGGCTGTGAACCAAAGGATGACAGGTTTGATTCCCAGTCAGGGCGTATGCCTGGATTGCAGGCCAGGTGTTCAGTGAGGGGCACGTGAGAGACAACTACACATTGATGTGTCTCTCCCTCTCTTTCTCTTTCCCTTCCCCTCTCTCTAAAAATAAATAAATAAAACCCTTTTTTAAAAAAAAGCTCTAAGGGAAAATGATATTGAACCTCAGAATTTATAGCCAAGTGTAAGGATGGAATAGATATTTTCAGACATGCAAAGACTCAGGAAATCTACCTTCTACACAACCTTTCTGAGACAGTTACTTAAGGATGTTCACTATCAAAGCAATGGAAAAAGAAATTAAAACAAAAACCTTGGGAACTAGTAAATAGTGGATATAACTAAGGAAAGCAGTGAAGAAAAGTCCTCAAATGCATCAGGCCTAAAGAGTGACTAAGTCTAGATTTGAGAAAGGGGATGGAGTGCTCTAGGAATAAGGTCTCTTGGGAGGAAAAATGTGGGCTTAATGAAATACTTAATGTAATAGAGATTTTGAAAAGAAAAAATGGAGTATGAGATAAAGTAAAATAGTAAAAGAGAAAAAAGAATTATAAACTCAAGGGAAAAATGAAAAATTGCTAAGGAAAACTAAGGAAAAATTATAAAAGTACATTAATTGGCTATGTAATATTTATAGTCATATTAATATAATAACTTTATTGCTTTTCAACTTTTAGAATCAAACTATCAAACTATGGACAAAACACACACATACATGCAAAAACTTACATCAACTTTACAACAGAAAAGACCAGATGACAGAAGTTGGGAGGTTGGCAGTGAGGAAGAAGGCAAGAGAAAAAGATATTCTCATCTAAGAAAGTTCTGGTCAAGAAATATTGTCTCTGGTTGGTGGAACAAGAAATAAAGGCATTACCTAAGTTCAGGAAGGTGGCTAACAGGGAAACCAAATTATATGAGAAGCAGGAAGGACAAGAGTTGAACCCAGTGTAAATAACCTAAAAGCTCATCTGTCAGAGCAGGACACCAACGAGTAATGCCTGCAATTGATAAAGGACAAATGCCCACATAGCATAACAAATATTTATATATGGATATAACAACCAGAAAAAAATGGTTACTAATGGTTAAAAGTGGTAGAGGGTGGGGATGTGTGGAACAGCAGATTCTTGCCTTTCATAATGTCCTTTTGTGCTGATATGAGTTTATTAATTTGCTTTCTAAGTAACGTAATGTATTCTACTTTTTAAAAAAATGTATTTAAAATTGATTTTTTTCTTTTTTTTCAAAGATTTATTTATTTATTTTTAGAGAGGGAAGGGAGGGAGAAAGAGAGAGAGAGAAACATCAATGTGCAGTTGCTGGGGGCCGTGGCCTGCAACCCAGGCATGTGCCCTGGCTAGGAATCGAATCTGTGATACTTTGGTTCACAGCCCATGTTCAATCCACTGAGCTATGCCAGCCAGGGCTAAAATTGATTTTTTAAAATACAAAATAGCCCTAGCTGGTGTGGCTCAATGGATTGAGCGCTAGGCTACAAAGCAGAGGGTCACTGGTTCGATTCCCAGTCAGGGCACATGCCTGGGTTGCAGGCCAGGTTCCCCAGTGTGGAGAGCATGAGAGGCGAACACACGTTTCTCTCCCTCTCTTCCTCCCTCCCTTCCCCTCTGTCTAAAAATAAATAAGTAAAATCTTAAAAAATAAAAACAACACAAAATAAATACTCCTGCCCACCACTTACCCCTGTCCTTAAATTCCCTTGTCCCTACAGATCCAATGGCAGCAGAATATAGAAAACTTTGGGAAACCTTCCGTCTCTTTTCCTGCTTCTCCCTCAAATGCAGCTCTGGCTGCAGTCCAACTGGAATATTTGTTAGCCCATACTTGCCCTATTATACCCACCACCTTGCTGTTTCCCTGTCTCCCAGGCCTGAAAAGCCCTTGCTCCTTATCTCCACCAGTTGGAATCCTCCCTATTCCTCAAGGCTCAGCTCAAATTCCACTTCCTCCAAAGTCTTCCTTAGTCCGCTGGTAGAACTTCTTCATCTCTCCTCCCAGACTCCCAAGTCTTCATTCATTCCTTTAATGATGACACATACTTTTCTTCAAGTACTTTATTTAGGTTAGCATTTCATGTCCCAAACCATCTACAAAAATGATCTCCCTAAAATACCACTCGTGCTGTCACACACCTGCTTCAAACCCTTCAGTGACTTCCCATTGTCCCAGGGTCAAACTAAGCTTGACTGCCTAGCTTCCACTACCTCTTCCATGGTGTGGGACAAGTCAGCTCCCTCCCCGCAGCCCCCAATCCATGCACTTTCACACTCCTCACATAACTTTACTTGGGCAGCTCCTCTGCTTAAAATGTTCTTTCACCCTTTTCCACATGGTAAACACCAACTCTTCCTTCCAAAACCAATTCAAGCACCCCCTTCTCTATAAAGGCTTTCCTGAGTACTCCTACTTGAGAAGAACCATCTAATGGTCCTGTATTCTGTCACTGCCTCATTTAGACTTCTGTATATCATCTGTCACACCTGGTAAACTTACCTGCTCACTTACCTGGGTCCTCAATTAGCTGTGAATTCCTGTAGTTCAGGGGGTATATCTCATCCCCAGAACCTAGCACAGGGTCTGCCCTGCAGTAGTAGAAACTCAATGTATGCTTGCTGAACAAGTGGATGGAAAAGTGATGACTGAGTGAATACAAAAAAGGACAAATGAGCAAATGAATAGATGCTTATAGTAGTGCACAAATGAATTAGTGAATGAATGAGTTTATGCATGAATAAGTGAATAAATGATGAGTGGATAGATGAATGAAAAAAAAAAGCCAATAAGTAAATGAACAAAAAGTGCCCATGCCCGTGCCAGTGAGAGAATGAGAGAGGGAATGAGTGAATTCCCACCTCCGTGTCTTGGTTCAAACCCAGCCAGAAGACCTTCTGCCCTGCTCTCCACCCATCTAAAGTGCAGAGCACCGTTTTAGCCTCTTTTTGATTACAAGGAAGAGAGACACTCAGGTTGGAGATGGAGATTTATTGAAGCATTCACAGTGCAATAAGGAAGTCAAAAACAGCTATGCAGGCAGCGTCACAGAAGAACAGAAACTTGAACATGGTTCATGATCCAAAGCAGCTCTGGAGCCTGGCTTATCTTGTCACCCCCTCAGCTGCAGGCATCTGTTGCTCCCTTCTCTAGTGCTTCCCAAAATGGTGACTCAACTTCTTTCTGGCTGTATTTATAGTCCTACTGCCACTGACTACCTTTATTCTGTTCCCCTCCTTGCTACCCCAGGGCCTTTGGGGCCTCACAGCTTCTAGGTCTTGTCACCTGCAGCGTCCTGGCTTCTGGGGCTTCAGTCCCAAATAGTCCTTCTCTGCTTGCTTGGTAGCTGCTGCCACCTCTTTGATTCTTGCTGCCCCATGGTTCCAGCTACGCTGTGGCTCCCATGGCCTCATCATTTCTGCTGCCTTGTGGATCCTGTATATTCAAGCCCTCTGCTGCTGTATGAATCTCGTGGATTCAGGGTGTTGTCTTACAGTTTCCGTCTTTTGTGGCTCCTTTTGCTTCTCCTTTTGCTTGTGGCCCCATGTTCTCATGATACACATGTCTCGAGGTTTCTGCAGCTTTCTCCTTGTTTTTGCTGTTTACTTTTTGGCCTCTCACACCCACCACCACTTCTGCCACATGAAAATCTAATTGTTCACTTCTGAATGCCTCACATTCAGCCTCCATGTCATTCAATAAGCCACCCCTATGAGGCAGAGTTCTTGTATCAGTCCACCCACTAGGCTGCTGGCCAGCCTAGGGATTAGATGTCCTTGAGTCAGATATTATCCTAACCTAACCATCAGGGGCCAGACTTGTGAGGTCACATGGTACAGAGCATGGCAACTCATGCTTAAGAAACCCCTTAGAAGGGGCTGTGGGCATGGTAGTTTTGCTGAGGGTTTCCAGAAGGGGACAGTGCAATTGGAAAGCTTCTTGTTTGCTCTCTCCAGGACATGGACTTTCAAGGCCAAACTAAGTCTCGCCTTCTCTGTGGCCACCTCTGCCTGTCCTGATCTTCAGTGAGGGACATGTGGAAAGGAACTTAGGTTCTAGCTCTGGCTCCAACACTTCCTAGTAGTGGGACCTTGGGGAAGTTCCTTCCCCTCCAAGTACCTCAGGAGGGGGTTGGACAGCGTCTCTAAGTTCCCTTACAGTTCTGACATCTGGGCATCAGACTTTAGGTTATTGTGTAAGGGATGTGAGTCTTACCTGGGGAAGCCCTCAAAAACACCTCTTGATGTGGTTCAGTGGGTTGAGTGCCGGCCTGTGAACCAAAGAGTCACTGGTTCGATTCCTAGTCTAGGGCACATGCCTGGGTTGTGGGCCAGGTTCCCAGTGGGGGGTGTGTGAGAGGCAGCCACACATTGATGTTTCTCTCCCTCTCTTGCCCTCTCTAGAAAAATAAAATCTAAAATAAATAAAATATTTGAAAAACACCTCTTGAGGCAGTAAAGAGGAGTCAGAGTTCTGGCTTGGAAGAGCCTCCCTGTACACAGGAAGTGTTTAGCCAAGATTTATTGAACTGGATGAATGAATCAATGGCTGGGAAGGAGGGGAGACCACACAGCACACAGAGGATGTTTGACCAGCTTGGGAGAGGAGCTGCAGTTACTGAGGAGTCTGAAAGGAGATTCTGATTCAGATGGATGAAGAAGAATTACTGGGATAGGGTGGGAAGCTTGGCTATTAATGGGTAACCATTCTATCCTCAGTCACCTCCCACACCCAATAATCAGTCACCAAGTCTGCTTCATCATTGTCCCTTGGCAGCTCACACCTACCCATTCCCACTGTCCCTGCCCTTGAGAAGGCCTCCAGGTATTTTCAATAGTTTCCTAACTAATCTCCCTGTCTCCTCTGCCTCACAAATGCAGTCACTGATGCAATCATTCACTCTAATGCTATTTATTATGTGTCTACTTGGGGTCTGGCACTGCGATTTTGCTGGGACTCTAACCATAGAAAGATATCCTCGGGCCCACCCTTCTGCTTACAGCTTTTTTAGAGACAAAATAAGCAAGTATGATACACTGTGAGGACTGAACAGGGAAACGACAGGCATGTAGTATACAGCATGAGCACCTGACCTGATCCATTCCACACTAGCTGGCCAGAAAGGGGTAGCTAAATTCACATCTGAACACGTCTCCCCTGCTTAAAACTACTCCATGGCCCCTACGGCCCCCACTGCCCTCATGCGCCAGTTCTAAGCTGGCTGCACCCTATGCTCAAGCGCTGACCTTCATAGGCACTCATGATTCTGAGGTCCCATCCCAGTTACTGGAACTGAACTTTTAGAGGGTGGGTTCAGTATGTCCCATGTGTTTTTGGGGTGCAGTCTGTTTGGGAACCACACTGGCCCATGACGTAAAGCTGGCCTCTGTAGTCAGGCTCTTGGGCTTCAAATTTGGTTCCTGACAACCTCTCCAGCTTCAATTCCCTCTGCTCTTCCCCACCCCAGGAAGCCCTATGCTTCCATATTTCTGAGTTTCTTTGCTGTTTCTTGCCTTCAGGCCTTTGTGCATACCATTCCCACTCCCTGGAAACTCCTACCAGCCCCTCAAGATTGAACTCAGGTCTCACCTCCTAGACTAGACGACGCCATTCCTTAGCCTCTCCCTGTTAGATGTCCCCCCTTTTCCATGCTGCCCTCAGAACACTGGTCACACTGACACTATATGGTTAATGGTAGTTTTCTGCATTGCCTCCCCAACTGGAAAGTGAGTCCCTCTCCAAGGCAAAATAAAGATTTGGCTCATGTTTGCGTCCTTGGTGTGAAACACCATGATTCTGAGAGTGACATGCCCAATTACAAGTAGACACTGTCGTGGAAGTGCCCCCTTAAAACAAAAAAACAACAAAAAAAAACAACTTTATTTATTTTTAGAGAGAGGGGAAGGGAAGGAGAAACATCAATGTGTGGTTGCCTCTCGCAAGCCCCCTACTGGAGACCTGGCCAGCAACCCAGGCATGTGCCCTGACTGGGAATCAAACCAGTGACCCTTTGGTTCCCAGGACCATGCTCAATCCACTAAGCTGCATCAGCCAGGGTATGGAAATATTCTTCAAGAACCTAGATGAAGGCTGCAGGGTCCGGAGTGTAAGAGACTCAACCCAGTGTTCTCCAAGGAGCCCTAAGGCTGCTACTCACATTCAGTTTCCTGTTGGAAACACCCTGGTGTCTGCGCCCCCGAGCACAGCTTCACTGAGCTCGCATTGTCTTGTGATGACATGAGGCAGTCACTGGGGAAGCACTGGGTGAGCATCAAAGGCTCAAGTTGAAGTCTAGGCTGTGACACTGAAACATTCAGATGTCCCACAAGCCATCTCACCTCTCTGACCCTCAGGATTCCGCTTAGCGTTTGTATTCCTGTGCTCCAGGGCCTTAGCCCATGACCCTTTCCACTCTGTGAGGTAGGGATCGATTGTCTAGATCAGTGATTTTCAACCAGCGTGCCACAATAATTTTTAAGACATGCAACACCTATTTAACTGCCCTCTTTTCCCTTAAGACTGTCAAGTAAAAAAAATTAAAACAGCCAACATAATAGCTATCTGGTGTGAATGAAACCAACATTATACCTATTTGTGTCAGAGCAGCAAAAAGTATATTTTTTGGTGTGCTACAAAATTTTAGTAGTTTGTATGCCGTGAGAAAATCACTGGTCTAGATTACTTTCCATATCCTACTGCACTAGATTCCCAGGGCAGGACCAGAGCAAGGAGCTCCAAGCCCTTTGGTTGTGGAGGTGCAGAAGGAACTGCTGCTTTTGAGTATAAGCCCTCCTGCACTGCTTTCCAACCTGGGTGTTGTACCACTTTGATTTTTAAAAAGAAGCTTCACAAGTGATTCAAGTCCAAGGCAAGGTTGATAACCACCCTCCCCATGGAGAAACCCCAAGGCTGAATCAGAGGGCCAGAATTCAAACCCTCACTGTCATCTGGCAGCCACATCACCTACCCTTCCTGAGCCTCAGTTTCCCCACCCGTAAATGGAGGTACCAGCAATTGCTACCTTTAAAAGCCTGTGCTCATAACTGCCAAATGGCTTCATACATATTTCATCTTTCCTACACTGCTGCTCTATTATCTCCTTTCCTGTGTGAGGAAGCTGAGGCTCACACAGGTGAAATAATGGGCTCAAGTTTCTACAGCCAGGATTTGAACCAGGATGACTCCCAAATTGTGTCCTTCTAGAGATGCCAGCACTACCCAAACTATGGCCCACCAGTGATATGGGTCTTCTTTGATTGAACACAGACAAATTTGTTTTGTTAGTAAGCATTTTAATATGTATTAAAAAAACACCAAGCACATAAAACCTGTGATTTCATGGATATCACTACTTAGGATGAAATTGAAGTTGATAATGATGTTAAATCTAAGACAATCTCAAAGAAAATTATTGAGTAAATAGTACAGGAGGGTAATTTGGAAGTATGTATTAAAAAACAAAAATATAAATAGCGTATGACTCATCTGATTCAACCCCTAGGAATCCATTGTAGGTAAATTTCACACACACACACACACACACACACACAAAATACTCCTATGTAGTATTTTGTAATATCAAAAACAGAAAAGTCTTACTATCACAAGAGACATGGGCAAAATTTGATCGAGTCCTATGACGACAATCTATACAGCAATTATGAAAGATGACCTGAACCTATTAGTGACATGCATAGATCTCAAAAATATTAAGCCGAGAAAACAAACTGCAGAACATCTCCATAAATTGTCTGTATTAAACACAGTATCATTTCCAATGATCTTATGTATGGGAAAGTCAAGGTCTAGACAGATACACAACAGAACAGCAGTTAAGGGAGGGAGGGGAAATGGTAGTCGAATGAGACTTGTTTTATTTGTAATAATGTAATCCTCAAAAAAGAGAGTAGATTCATGTATTACTTAATTGGAACTGCCTTAACTTGCCAAAGACACAAACGCAGTTACAGACCAGGACAAGGGGATGGCCTGACAGTGTGCGAACCAGAGAACCGCCCCTGCATGATCCCTGCAGCTAAAGCAGTTAGTTCCCCAAACAAACATCACTTGTGTTATGCTGGGGCATGGCCCAGGCACCCAGTTAACATACATGATTGAAACTATAGGCTTCCGTAGGCCCTCCACTTACCCAGTAAACCCGACCAGTGCTCTGGAACTTTCCTAGTAAACCAGGGCATTTGGCATCTCCCAGATCTGGAGGTGCCTTTTGTCCCAAACTGGCATCAGAAACCCCCAGGGTTCCAGGCACAAGAAGACCGCCCTCTGAGGGTTAAGCACCTCATGGATTCCAAGCACGGATAAGGCATCCAGTGAGAAGCTTGACATCATTAAATCCAAAGAGGTAGGTAGCATTGTTAGGTGAGGAAACAGGCACAGAAAGGCCAAATGACTTGCCCAATGCCAAACTAGTAAGGGATAAAATATGGGACTAGAACATACAATTGTCCGTCCCCAGAGCCCAGGCTCTGTTCCTAGTGCCTGACCATATCCTATTAACTTATCAAGGTCCAGCTCAAATGTGCCGTTCTCCAGGAAGCCTGGAGGTGATCGTCCTCTTCTTGAATTCAAAGTGCCCATACATGATTCAGTTAACCACAGGAACTCATGAACCTACTACATCTCCTTAGGAGGGATCATGTCTGATTCAGCTCTGCATTCCTACCAGAGAGCCTGACAAATAAAGAGTGTTTAGTATGCATTTGATAAATACACGAGTAAATGAAAAAATGAAAATACAAACGAGTGAATGCATGCAGTTCTATGTGACTGCCTGACTCCTTCCTATAATGCGCTGAGTATCTATGCTCAGCTGGGAGGTGCAGTCATACTAAGCTCTGTTGGAGTCAAATTTAACCTGGGCTTCTAAAATGAATCTGCAGTATCTTTATTATTTTGCAAACACACCCACACACATACACACCCACACACGTACACAGAATGCAAGGGGTCCCACAGACCCATGATTATGGATGATGGAAAGGGACGTCTGGGAGCGGGGAAAGTGGGAAGGGGCAGCTGGCCCTGTTCAGCTCAGCACTTCCTTCCAGAGGCCAGGATGCTCCCTGTAGCTCAGTTTTTGCTCCAGACCCAACATCACCCCCGTTCCTCTTTGCGCTGGACAGCAGTGCCTAAATGCCGTGACTATAGCAGACAGACACAGGAGGTCGGGGAAGGCTGGGAGACAAATATCCAGAGACTGGGAGATGGGCCGCTCTGGGATTGACAGGGTGGGAGGGCACACGTACTACTGCTCATTGGGGTTGGGGTTGGCATCTGGGTACTTGGTGAGGTCAAAGGTCAGGACTTTGCTGATCACACAGTCTCCTTGCTGAAGGAGGAAGGAGAGAAAGAAACACGAAATTAACAGGGGTCTAGCTTCCCAGAACTGGGGGCCTCACACCCTCCTCCCTACATACCTGCCCAAAGCCCAAGCAATGGTTCTTTTTGTGTGTGAGGGGATGTGCTGGGTCCCATGTGCCTTCTCTCCCTGCCTACTTCTGCATGCCCCTCCTTTTCTGTGCCGTGTGGGTGCCTCAGCCTGGCCTTTCTATCTCAACCCAATTGCCACAGCCCTGCCCAGCTCGGCTGGGTAATAAGCCTCTGGGGTAAAGCTCCAACAGGCCCAGATGGCCATTCAGGTGTCTATGCTTCCCGGCCCCCGTGTCCCTCCACTTCGGCCTCCCCTTCCTGCCCTGGGGAGTCAGGCAGGGAGTGGGGCTGGCTTCTGAGCCAGGCCCGCTCTACCTCAGGGTAGACGCCAATGAGGCTCTCAGCCTTGGTGTAGAATTCCTCCTTGAGAGAGATGACGATGGCCTGGAAGTTGCAAGTCGACTGCTCCTTGATGTAATTGGCCACCTGCGGAAGGGGCCACCAACACTTAGCAGGGATGAGGTCCTAGCACTGTGCCTGGCGTTCTCCAGTCAGAGCCAGAGGCAGAAGCGGGAGTATTGGGGGAAGAGATACCGAGAAGAGGCCGCTAACTAGCACGGCATGAATGACCCCGGGCCCAACCTCCCCAGCACAGACAGCAAGCAGCAGGAACAGCTAGGGCACACTCCGCAGTTGTTCCCCAAAAGCCAGCCCCCACCGAGGGGCCTCCATTCCAGGGCCCGCCTTCCCTGGACCCACCTTGCCAATGTTGGTGTTATCTAGGGCAGCATCGATCTCATCCAAGACAAAGAAGGGGGCTGGCTTGTAGCTGGGAAAGAACCAGAAGGTGAGCTGACACCAATGGGGTGTGGGTGGGGCAGGCCAGCCCCAGGGCCCATCATGCAGACCAGCCACCCCTCTGATTCTTCAGACTAAACACCTCATGCCTTAATGTTCCCTGAGCCCCTAAAGGCCAAGAGAACCACTGCACCCTCCTCTGCATCCAGTCCTGCGTTCTCGGGCCCTGTGAAACCAGAAGACATGGTACTCTCCAGAGCTTCCAGGCTGGCTGGGGAGATACAGATGTCCCAGGCTCTAGCCATACTGACCAGGTGACCTAGAGGTCCGCCCCACCCGTACCGTGCTGTCACATCTCCTTGCCTGTAGGCATGCTGTGTCCTCCACCTGGGACGCCCACTCATCTGTCTGGACAATTTCTACTCATTCTTCACATTTCCTGCCCCAGTGTTACCTAGCCTACCGTTAACAGCCTTCCCTGGCCACCCACACCCTTCTCCAGATTGGGTTGCTGTCTCTCCTCTGTACATCCATAGCACACAGGCTCATCTGGTTACAACAATTAGCTGCTGCCTGTTTACACATCTGGCTTCCACTAGACCTCAAGCTCCCTGAGGACAGAGACCATGTCTGAGATATCTGTGTCCCTAATCCAACCCCAGAGTCTGGTACAAAGCACCCGTCAAGAAACATTCGCTGAGTGACTCTGTACAATCAAGCAGTAGGTTGTGGGGGTCAGATTCCAGTACTGAGGAAGGTCAGCTATGCCACAATGGTCAAAGCAGGCTTCCTTGAGGAACAGGAGAATGAGATCTGAGGGGTGCAGGTGACAGTTAAGCCAGATTTGCATGGAGAGGGCCGACTAGCCCGCAACCATATGAGCAACAGCCTGGCAGTGGGACTGAATACGCGCAAGGGCCAGTGAGGACACACTGAGTGCGTGAGGGTGGACGGGGAAGACAAGTCCAGGAAACAAGGCCACATGTGTTGTAGGCAGGGAGACTGGGACGCAATCCAGATCCCCCCAGAACACCTTTACCCCTCAGATCTCTGTACAACCTTGGACCCCAGAGCCTCCAGTGGCCTCAGCTCGGTCTCTCCGCCAACTGCCACGGAGGGCCCAGCCTTACCTGTGAATGGCAAAGAGCAGGGCCAGAGCTGCTACTGTTTTCTCTCCCCCTGACAAGTTGTCCATAGGGCGGAACCGTTTGCCAGGCGCCACGCAGTTGTAGTTGATGCCATCCAAATAGGGCTCCTCGGGGTTTTCAGGGCCCAGGAATGCCTAGGGGCAAGGCAGATGGGTAAGGGTCTGGGTATGCATGGGGATGGGGACAGGAAGCATAGATGGAAAGGTGACTGAGGATAATAGGGGTTGGCTGGGTAAGGGGCTCCAGCCTACCTGGGCACTACTGTTGCGGGACAGGGCCTTATATATCTCGTCAATGTTGGTGGCCACAGATTCAAAACAAGCATTGAAGCGGTCAAAGCGCTCTTTCTTGATCTGTTCAAACGCCTGCTTGGCCTTCTTGGCTCGCTTTCGGGCCGCCTCAAACTCTGCCACAAGGAAAAGACAGGTGACTCCTCAGTGCCCGAGCTCTGCCAAGGCTGAGGAACAAGCTCTGTCTGACAAGGATGACCTGCAAATGGCAATCCACAGAGCAGGAATATCCCAGAGAGGGAGAGATGAACGCCTGGGGAAGAGTGCCAGGAAGACAGTACCTCAACCAGCTGTATCCAGCGGGCTGGCCAATACAGTCAGTGCCAAGGAAGAAACACAGCCTTGGAGCCACACAAACACGGATTCTTCCCCGGGCTCTACCACCAGCCAGCTGTGTAACCTTGACAGGGGATTCACTCTCTCTGAACCTTAGCAGTTTTCCATTCTATAAAACAGGTGTGAAGCCCTGACTGGTGAGTCAGTGGGCTGGGCATTGTTCCGCAAACTGAAAGGTCGCCGGTTTGATCCCCAGTTGGGGCACGTGCGAGGGGCAACTGATTGATGTTTCTCTCTCACACTGTTGTTTCTCTCCCTCTCTTTCTCCCTTTCCCTCTCTGTAAAATATAAATAAAATCTTAAAAAAAACAAAAAAATAAAACAAACAGGTGTGATAACCCCTACTGTTCAGGCCTGTTGGGCGTTTCAAGGGAGAAAGCATGTAAAAACGGGAGCTGCCAAGGTGTGCATTCACAAAAGGCCCTGGCCACACCGCCAGCCTCCTGTCTTCATCTTAGGTCCAAGTAAAAGGGGGAAATCCTACCATCTGAGGTCTCCTGGAACTTGTCTCGGACACTTTCCAGCTTTTCCATGGCCTTCATGTTGGGGGCAGCAATCCGCTGCAGCACACTCTGCTGCTCATTTAGTTTCTGCTGCAGTGTATTCATCTCCTGCTTGATCTCCTCTTCAGCCTGGGCATCCTGTAAACCCCAGGCCCAACAACATCAAGAAGGGCCAGGTTCCCGAGCCCAGGCCCCCACGGAGATGCTTGACTGTGTGGGGACATGCTCCTGAGGAGAAGGCAGGTTCTTTGGTTCCTCCCATAGTAACCATTCCCATCACCCCTGGAAACTACAGGCTGATGCTGCTTCCTATCCCTAACCCTTCCCCCAAGTACTGTAGACTTCTCCATCTCTCAAGAACAGCAGTTGGTGGGGCCCCTCTCTGGCTCTCAGCCCAGGCCATGAGCCAGCCCCTTCTCAGGGTTACCTAGAGGCTCCCGCACAGGCTGGCCTGGACTCTACAATAAATAAGGCAACACACGTTTTCTGCCCTGATCACTACATCTGAGCAAATTCCACTTGAGTCTGGTTTTAGCTTGTATGGATTTTGCCTGTAGGTTTTATGGATAAGCGCCCTTCTGCAACGCTGAGTGAATAAATATTTACGGAATGCCATCCAAGTGCCAGGCACTGGGGCCCTCAGATCCTGTGAGCCATGGTTCCTGTGCTCACAGAGCCTGTGGACTAACAGAGGAATGCACAGAAGTAAACAATGAGAACACCATATGGTGATACCAAAACTACACCAAACAGACATGTGGGGTCAGCACACAGGAAGATCACCTAACTCTGACTCCGGGGCTGCACGTATGTGTCTTAGAAAAGCCCTTCTGAAGATCTCCATATACTGGAGAAAAGTACTCTCTAAGATACGATATAAGTGAAATATGAAAGGTATATAATACAATGATATCTTTTATCTGAGAGAAGGAATATGAATATATTTGCATACAAATATATTCATGTTTTAAAAGTACAAGAGCAAACCAAGGATAATCCGAAAACGAATTAAAATGGTTACCCAAAGAGGAAGAGTGGTGAAGGGCCCAGGACAGGAAGCTAACTTCTCTTCATGGACCTTGTGCTATACTTCTGGCTTTAGAACAATATGAAGACTACATAATTATAAGACAAAATTGAATCAAAATGTGAAAAACACTGGGTAAAAAAAAGTGTTGGGGAACAAGATATTCACAAGATGCTAAAGAATCACCCTAAAGATTACTAACTATTTACAAAGTTGAAAGTGTATGTTTAGTGTTGAGAAATCTGGCAATTGAGACCTTAACTGAGGACCAAACTTAGTATCATAAACATGGGACATCCTAACATTATATGGTTCCTGGCATAATGCAATACAAAGCACAAAGCCTCACCAAGGAAATGTTCTTGCCAAAAAGTTACTTAACCCAAATCCGTCAAGCCTCCGGACTACATCAAACTTCCAACTCACAGGAAAAATAAGTTCAGCAACAATGAAAACAAACCGACATGTCCATCACGTATCTATTCTTCAAGACAACAAATAGGAAAAAAAGACAACATATAGACCCTTCAAAAGATCAATGTTATGGAAAAAAAAGTGAGGGGAATGCTCTATGTTCAAAGAAACTGAAGAGAAAGAACAACAAAAAGCAATACATAATTGGATCATAGTTGTGCAAGAGAAACATTGACTGGTTGCCTGTTGTACACCTCCGACTGGGGACCTGGCCTGCAACCCAGGTACATGCCCTGACTGGGAATCAAACCAGAGACCTTTCAGTTTGCAGGCTGGCACTCAATCCACTGAGCCACAACAGCCAGGGTGAATATGGGCAAGCTATTAAATATGAAATTAGGTGTAATGTGGAAATGTGGTTATGGAGGAGAATCTCTTGTTCTCAGCATGCCAAAGTACTTAGAGTTGAAGTCTGCAACTTCCTTCATACAGTTCAGCAAAAATAAAACAAGTGTGCTGTACGAAGGGAGGGAATCAAGATGAGAAAGCAGACTGAAAAAATTTCATTGGTGAACTTACAGTAAAAGGCATATGGATGTTCGCTATATTGTTGTCTCAATTTTTCTATAGGCTTAAACATTTTTTAAATTAAAGTTGGGAAAAAATAAAATATTCAAAAACAGCAATCCCTTAAAAACTGAAAACAAAGAAACCTGACTATACATTAAATTGGTTAAACACTCAGAATTCTTTCAAATTACTTTAAAACACAGAAACACAAGCGTGCATGCTGAATGAGCTATTAGCTTAGCAACAAAGAACAGCAAGGAAATCTTAAACAGCATTCAATAATTAAAGTGTCATTAACACTATTTTATTGTGATTTCCAAACTATTACAGAAGAGGATAAAGTAAATGTGTTACTATGTTAGTGTTGCTAGGTACCAACATTTTTAGCAAGAATAACTGAAGACTCAAACATAAAATCAATGATGTTGAACTTTGAGAATTACAATTTAAATTGGGAGTATAAATATAAACTCATGACACATTTTCCTTCAAAATTAAAAAAAAATGCATTTTGTAGCCCAGTCTACCAAAAAGTTCTAGAAGCACCAAGCAACCCAGCAGTCAGGAGCACTGCAGTGTGCAGATGGCCGTCACTAAGTAATAAGCATTTCCTACTAAAAGAAGTTAGAGCTTCGCAGAGAAATGGCTAACTCCAAGTCTTGGGGTACAAAACGTAGAAGATGTACCTGGCAAGATCAGGGAGCAGGGAAAGAAGTATCACAGACTGAAAGAGTTGTGTCAAAATGATTCCGAAACCAATTTGAATGAGTTCCCACAGGCCAAAGATGTGACAACTTGATCAGTAAGAATAATCACCACCACAGGATACAACACATCAAATGTGTTTAAACCCATTAAGTTCCTAATGATAAGAAAACAATTCAGTGGACAACTCTTGAGAATGCCACAGAAACAACTCATTATTTTATAAAATGGTAATAAAGGGAAAGAACCAAGCGTATCTATCTTGCCTCTCCTGTACAAACCGTACTTCAGGGTAATCATATAATTGATGAGAGGAAATCTCTCTTTGTAGTCTTCCAGCTAATAAACAAAGAAGAAATTATTTCTTTTGACAGCTACATTCTGAAATATTTACAAACAAAATGACATGATGGTCAGACTTTATTTTTAAATAACCTGGGGGTGAGAAAGAAGGAACAAGGGAATGGATGGGGTTGCATGTGAGACAGGTCTGGCCATGAGCTGGTAACTGCTGAAACTGGACATGGCGAAATGGGACAGCACTGCATTGTTTTACTTATGCATATGAAATTTTCCATAATAAAAATCTGAACTAAGGACAAAAAATACAAAAATCAACTTGAAGTGGCTCCCACTGGCCAAGGATGGGACAATCTGCACATGAAAAAGGAAAATAACTCCAATAGACTGAAACAGATCCAAATATATTTAAATACTTGTGTTTATAATAAATACAAATTAAAAACCTCATTGGTCACCTTTAAAGGTTACAACAGCAACCAATGGCAACCAACTCATTCTAAGAGCTGGTAAATAAAGGAGAATTATTAAGTATTTATCCTACATTTTCTATACTAACTGTATTTCAAGGGAATTAAATAGTTGATGTGACAAAGCTCTTTTTAGATACCCAATTAATAAATGGAGGAATTCAAGAATTAGAAAATTACCATTTTGAAAGCCCGAGGAATCTAGGCAGTGATCATAAAGAGCTGCTAACCCCAGCTAGGGAAAGGCTAACCGGGAACTTCATAAATACTGATAGGGCTCACACCATCTGGACTTAGTGATCATGACTGTTTTTCTTGTTTCAAACACACACAAAAAATGCAGAGATTATAATGAACTCCACTGACCTATTCCCCAGCTTCAACAATTATCAACTCATGGCAAATACTCTGCCATTTATACCTAATTCCTCGCTATAGTCAACTATTCTAAAACACACCTCAGCCGTGGCTGGTGTGGCTCAGTGGATTGAGTGCCGGCCTGTGAACCAAAGGGCCACTGATTCAATTTCCAGTCAGGACACATGCTTGGGTTGTGGGCCAGGTCCCCAGTAGGGGACGGGTGAGAGGCAACCACACACTGATGGTTCTCTCCCTCTCTTTTTCCCTCCCTTCCCCCCTCTCTAGAAATAAATAAAATATTTTTTAAAATCTCAGACATATCATCTACAAATACTTCAATATGTAGCTCTAACACTGGGTGTCTAAATCTCAGCATTACTGATGTTTTGGGCCAGATGAATGTCTAGCAACACCCCCAGATGCCAGCAGTAACCTCCACTGCAGTTGTGACAAGTACATGTGACAGGTATCTCCAGACATTCCTGAACGTGTCCTAGGGATGCAAAACCCACCCCACCCCACCCCAATTTTGAACCACTGTTGTAAAAGACAGGAGTTTAAAATAAAACCCAATACCACTGACTCACCTAAAAATATTAGCAGCAATTCCTCAACATCATAAATTATCTAGTCTGTGTTCACAATCATCCTGAATGTTTTATTAAAAATATTTTTTACAGGTTTTTCAAAGCAAGTTCCAAATAAGGTATACACATTGCAACTGGATGATATGTCTCTTAAACCTCATTTAACCTAAATGTTCCCCTTCCTCTCTTTTCTTTCTTCCTCTTTTCCCCTTACATGTTCCAATTGGCTGATTTGTCTCCTATAGTCTATAAAAGTCCTCCCTCTGTATTTTTCTTTCTTCCCATTTATTTATGGAAGAGAACAGATCTTTTGTCCTTTAGTTTCCCAGTCTGGATTTAGCTGAATGCATCCCTGAGCTTTTATTTAACATGTTCCTCTGGCACCAGTGTTTCTTATAATGGGTGGATATAAAAGCTTGATCAGATCCTTGAGTTCTTGACAAGTATATTTCACAAACAATGGTGAGCACTAACCAATCTTGTTACAAAGATGGGACTGGCATTCAGTGTCCACTGATGCGATGCAGAAGGAAGTTCACAAGTACACGGCACCAACTAGGGTATATTCTTGTCAAAAATTAAAAATGAACCTGAATCCAATCAAACCCTAGATTTAACCACCAGTGTACAGGAAATACAGGGGAGGGAAGAACATGTTAAATAACATCATGAGACATAATCAGCCAAATTCAGAATGTAGGAAATTGTGCAGGTCCAATGACCCAGTTTCTTCCATAAATAGGCAGAAAAAAAATACAAAGGGATAAGAAAATGTTATAGACTACAAGAGACCAATTGCAACATATGGACCTCACTTGAATTCTGATTTAAACACAGAAACTGTGCAAAAAAAAGATATTAATGGGACATTCATGGAAATCTAAACATTTACTAAGTATTAGACCATTACAGAGTTGTTAGTAAAATTATTTTTGGCATAATACTGTGGTTACATTTTTAAAAGAGTCCTTCTGTGAATGGAATAATACCTGAAATTTGATTTAAGTAAAACAGGCCAATGGGAAGAGGGAAGAATATAAAAAACAAGACTGACCATATGTTGCTGATTGCTGCAGTGGGGTGATGGGTATCTAGGGGTTCATTATGGAATTCTCTATACTTCTGTATTTGAAAATTTCCATAAAAAGTTGAAAAAAAAAATCAAGTCCCCCTGACTACAATGATGGATTGGAAAGCATCAGAGTCTATTTAGGAGGCTCCTCCATGTGAGGTGAAAGTGGCCTGTACTAGTGGGACCAGAAAAAAAGAGAATTCAACAGATATTTAGAAGATGAAATGGACAGGGCTTGGTAATTCACTGAATAGGCAGAGTGAGAGAGGGAATCAAGGATGGGGCTCAGATTTCTGGCTTGAACCTATGGCTGGCTCTGAGAAGAAGGGGCAGATCTGGGGAGGAGGACTGGGCTTTGAAGTACCCGTGGGACCTGGCATAGAGATGGCAGCTGAAGGCCGGGGAAAGAGCGACCCAGGATAAGAAAAGGCCGAGTGCACAGGAAAGAATGCCTGGGAACGAGCACTAAGGTCTATCTGTTCAGAAGCCTGTTCTGTGTGTGTGAATCAGGCCTAAGAAGCGTCCACGCATGGAAGGGGAAGACAAGCAGCAGGCAGAACAGGCACACCTGAGGGCAGGGGAGATGTGCAGGCGCCTGTGTATGCATGTAAGGGGAGGCCCTGGATCAAAACTCGAGCCTCCCTCTCCTGCCAGCTTGCCCTTCTTTCTGGTCCTGGTCTCCAGACAGCCCCCAGATGGGCTGACCCTCTCGTCTGATGGCTGGGAAGATGTCCCCCACCCCTGAAGCTGATCCTCACCTTCAGATCCTCACACAGGTCACCATAGTCAATCTCGATGAGGGCCTCTCGGGCATAGATACTGGAAGTTCGCTGGGAACCACTCACGGAATCCTCTCCCTGGGAGCTACCCTGCAATAGCAACAGAGTGTGGAATGAAGCAGACTGGCAACAAGAGGGCCCCTCTTAAAGGGGCTGGGGGCTCCTCTGCAGCTTTCAATGACCAAGAAAGCACCTGGGAGCAAGACAACAGCTTTAGGGGCAGAAGATCTGAGTCCAAAATTGGGCTCTATCCCTGCCGAGGGTGTGATCCTGGGCGAGTCATGCTGGTGGATGCAAGTTCTCTCATCTGTTAACATGGGGCAATGCCTGCTCGGCAGAGCTGTGGTTCGGATCCGGGGTAATTATGTCACGTGATACCATGAGGCCTGGTGCATTTCTGGTGCTCAAAATATTTTGCTGAATTAAACTGAAATGCTCTTTTGGAGGAAGGGAGGGAGGAAGACATGTGGGACTGATATGCATGTCCAGGTAGGAGACAAGCCCTTTGCAAACCTCCCTGTCAGTTAACATTCCCACCTCTTGATAACAATCTCCATTTCCAATGGATAAAATGCCTTGGCTCCTTTATCAGCCAGCTTCCCTCTCTTTCCTATAACTAAGCTTCACCTTCTCTGCACCGCTGATGTCCCCTACCCAACCCTCTCCTGGCCAACCTCCCTCGCTGCAGGTAAGCTATTTCTCCTCAGGTCCTACAGCTTCCACCTTCCTTTCCTTTGGGCTAATGCCCATCAATTCCTACCCTACCAGTATCTATCACCTGCTGGAGCTAACCTAGCTCAAGTCCTAAGGTTAATGAATGATTATATCTTCTTGCCTATCTACCGCCTACTGAGATACAGCTCTACCCACGATGCAGCTTCCCTCTCAGCAGGCTCCTGCCCTTTGCCTCATCCTGCCATCCTTCTTTATGTTTCCCCACCATCCTTACCCACCATCCTTCTCTTTCTCTCTCCTGCCCTCCCTGGGTAATATTGCTCACAGCCTACTCCCACCGCCAGCCATGATACTCGCCTCTTCCTGACTAATATCGTCCATGGTGCCCTTAGACAGCGGCAACTTGATGTCCTGCATCTTGCAGGCCTGTAGCAGGTTGTGGCGGTCACTGCGCTTCTGTTCAAGCTTGGTCTCAATGGCTGTCACCTCTTTCTGTAAATGGGTCATTTCCCTAAGAAGATTCAGGGAGATAAGTGAGACCCAAATCCGGCCAGCTGTCTGCTCTACCTAATTGCCCCAAGCCCAGACCTGAACCCACTCACTTGTTGGCGCCCCCCAGTTTCTTACGAATCTCCTCCATCTCGTGGTTCTTGTCGTTCACCTCTGACTTCTTGGCCAGGTGCTGATTCTTCAGATCCTGGAGCTGAGCCATGGTTTCATCTATGATCTTCATGTGTCTTTGCTCCTCCTGGTCCCAACAAGGGGAACAGGACAAGAGGTGAGGCCTTCCTTATCTCACCTCAGGATCGTCCCCCTTTGCCCCCGCCCTTTCCACCAATTTGTTGGAGCCTCCCTTCAGTGAGTTCCACTTTCACAAACCCCCATCACCCCTCAAGCTTCTTTTAGCTTATTCTAAATTATCTGGCTGCCCCCATTTTACCAGCTGCCTACTGTAGAAAGTTCCAAGTATAAAAAAAGTATTAAACGGGGACAAAAAATCACTCATAGTCCCACCAGCTAAAGATAACCGATCAATATTTTAGCCTATTTCCTCCCAGCATTAGTTATAGATAGCTCTACACAGTTGAGAGTGTAATTAAAATTCGATATTCTAACTTAACCCTATACTTCAGCATCTTTTCCACATCAAAACTACTGTTGTGAGCTGTATGATAAAATTTTCTTTAAAACCCAAACAATATGGTGGTGTTTTTTCCTATGAGTACACATATATGAATGTAGAAGTAGTTAAGTCAATACCTGCAGGTCTGGAAGGACACACACTCCATGGAGTTAAGCCCCAGAGAGTAAGGGGGCTGGGAATGAGAGTGGTCAGCCACAGTGGACTGTAGTCTTACTTATAATGTTCTGACTGTTTAAAAGAAGAATGTTTGGTTTTCATTTTGACCTTTAAGTCACCTGAAGGGGACGTATGAAAAGTAACACACAGACACAGAGAGTATGCAAAAGCAAACACGTTAATGACTGATGATGACTTAGTGGTGGGTAGATGGGAGTTCTTTGTACTGTTCTTGCAACTTTCTGCTAAGTTTAAAATGATTTCAAAATGAAAAGTCAAAGAGTCATGGAAACCCATGATTCTGGATCATCTAGCTATCCACGTAGTCCTGCTCCAGAATTTTACCGCCCAATCTGCATTTGTACTTAAGATTCTGGTGACACCAAAGACGACTATTTTCAACACTGAGGTTTAATGGGAAAAAAAAAAGCACACACAAACCAACAACATAGACAGACGAAGAAGTCACATATGGACCAAAGGACCTCAGGAGTGAGGAACAAGGATTTCACAGGAATTGAATTTAAAGAGAAGAGGTGTGGGGAAAGTGAGTCGTCAGGCCACAACCCAGCGGCACAGGCACACTCAACTCACAGGAGCTTAGCTGTGGCAGCGAGCCACACAGGCACACTGCGAAAAGGGATGAATTACAGCACACTATCATCTGCTGCCCTGAATTAATGTGGTTAATTGTAAAATCCAACTTGTAACTTTGTATTGGCTTTCTGGTTAAATGTTCCAAGTACACAGGGTGGGGAAGAAGTAGGTTTACAGTTCTGAGTACACAAAACAGTTTACCCTTACATTATTATTTTTGTTTTCCACATGAACAACTGTAAACCTACTTTTGCCCCACCCTATGTATGTCTGTATATATGTTTAAACAACATTAAGGATTTTTTAAAACCCAGAGATCTTGAGGAAAATCCTCTAAAGGGGGGGGGTGTATTACTAAAATTTGAAGACCATTAAACTACACAAAACTTGTATAAATGCAGTATAATTTGCCAAATCCCTAATTCCCAGGGGCACTGGAAAGTTTCCCATATGGAACCATTAAATGCTTGTAAGAAACGCCGACTTGTGCGCACAAAGCAGTGCCCACCCGCAACGCAGGTAGACGGCGCCACATGGCTTAACAAGGGTGGTCTCCCACACCATGACCAGTAGTAAGCATTATCCTTTAAAAAATATTTTGGATAATGTGATAAGAAACACATTACATGTGATGGTTGCTTTAATTCACATTTCTCTGATTTCTAAAAACTAAATTATGTGTATGTTTATGGGTTATTTGAATCTCTTCTTAAATGGTTTCTGCCACAAGCCCCCTTTTATTCCCTATTTCTGTCTTGGTGTTTTCATTTCTTTTTTTTTTTTTAAGATTTTATTTATTTATTTTCAGGGAGGGGAAGGGAAGGAGAAAGATAGAGAAACATCAATGTGTGGTTTCCTCTTGCATGCCCCTTACTGTGGACCTGGCCCACAACCCAGGCATGTGCCCTGAATGGGAATTGAACCAATGACCCTTTACTTCACAGTTCAGCACTCAGTCCACTGAGCCACACCAGCCAGGGGTCTGATTTTGATTAGAGCTTTATAAATTGTGGATATTATCCTTTGCTCACATCTCTTCCATTTTTTTCTTCCTGTTTTTAGTCTCTTTTCAGGCTCTCCTTCCTTACCTTCTTGAGCTTTTCTATCTCATTTTCATCCTTCTTCACTGTTTGCTCCCACATGTGCACTTTATCCTGGTCCTCCTTCAGTTGGTTCTTTTCAAAGTCCAACTGGATGCCCAAGCGAGTCTTCTGATTCTCAAACTCCAAACTGTGGGTAGAAAGGAGAACTAGGCCCAGGGCATAAGGGACCCAGGGTTACTACTGAATCTCAGTCTCCACTCAGCTTATCCATTTATATCCACATAAAATCATTCCCTGAAGTTGGAGAAGTAAGTTCCTCAGCCTAGCCTTGTAGCAACGGCATAAGGCAGGGGAGAATGGGCCAAAATCCATTAGTCCTCCTTTAAACACCAAAGAACTCCAGAACCCCTGCTCTAGATGGAAGCACAAAGAGGTTCACCTGAACCCACTAGCTTTGATAATTTCAATTTATTAAGCTTCTGCGTACTTTAAATATATTGCCTGTAATCCTCTAATCAACAAAAAGGCATTATTTTTTTTTAAGATTTTTATTTATTTATTTTTAGAGAGGGGGAAAGAAGAAAGGAAGAGAGGGAGAGAAACATCAATGTGTGGCTGCCCCTCGTGCACCCCCTACCAGGGGCCTGGCCTGCAACCCAGGTATGTGCCCCGACTGGGAATTAAACCGGCAACCCTTGGCTTTGCAGCCTGACGCTCAATCCACTGAGCCACACAAGCCAGGGTAACAAATAAAATTATCCTAATTATACAAACAAGGAAACTTGGGCCAAGAGGTAAAAGACCTTGCCCAAGGCCAGAGAGCTAGTAAATGGCAAATGCAAGATTGTAACTCAGTTATAACAAACCTGGGCTCCTCCTGTGGCACAGGTGGCAAACACAAGGCCTGCAGGCTGAATCCAGCCCTCCACCTTGTTTTAT
The DNA here is from genome assembly GCF_019186645.2 of Phyllostomus hastatus. Classification (NCBI taxonomy): domain Eukaryota; kingdom Metazoa; phylum Chordata; class Mammalia; order Chiroptera; family Phyllostomidae; genus Phyllostomus; species Phyllostomus hastatus. The sequence goes on along the minus strand of NW_025333499.1, from coordinate 2,281,037 downwards.
CCAGCTCGGCACCTTGTTTCTACCCAGCGGCACCAGTGAACTCTCGCTTAACTGTTAAGGAGTAGTTACATTTATACAGTCCTGAAATTACATTCAGCCCTTTGAGGGCAACCGCAAAGCTGATGTGGCTCCCGGTGAAAATGAGTTTGACACCTCTGTCAATGGCATCAGTGTAGTATAATGTGGTGGGATAACAGGAACTGTATCCCAACCCTGCCATTTACTAACAATATACTCTCAAGCAAGTTAGTTATCCTCTCAAGCTTCTGTTTCTTCATCTGTAAAATGGAAATAATAATAGTACTTACCTTGGAGTTACTGGGAGTTTTTTTTTTAATGAGTTAATATGTATCATGTCCTTAGAACCATGCCTGGCACATAGCAAGTACTCAGGAAATTTTAGTTACCATCATTATTGCCAGGTATTCAGCTCATACTGACTCTTTCCAATTACCGCCCCCACATGTGCATCCCCACGCCAAGATTCCAGAACTTTTAAGGGGCAGATCTGGGGTAGTAAAAACCATGGAGAAAATACTAGATTCCTGATATTGCCTTCTTCCCAATCTCTTAAAAAACTCAGAGTATGTAAGCAGCATACAGGTACTAGCAGGCCAAACAGGACTAACTTCCAACTCCCCCAATATGGTATAACAGATGCTGCCAGATGTCATGCTAGCAGTTTAAAAATATTAGTCACTATAATCCAAATGGAATATAACTAACTATATAATTTTCAGCTATGCAATTTTAAGTCCAATCTCCTAAGCATGACTCATAAACGCTGTCTGTGATCTGGCCCCCACTGACATCTCCACCATCCCTGCCTTCCACATGATCTCATTTCTATGCTCCACACATTCAAAACTACTTAGTTTCCACAGCAAGGCATGGTCTCTCACACCTCTAAGCACGCTGTTCTCACTGCCTGGGACTCTCTGTTGCCAGGCCAGCTAAATCCTACTCACTCCAGTTTATCATTCCTCATTCTATAAAACCTTTCCTGAAGATTGTGAGTGGGTTCTTAGTTTCTATTACACTTTGTTGGGTTCCTCCTCCCTTTTAGGCCCGGTTGACTTAATCACATTCCACAGTTCCTAATACATTTACGATTGCTGTCTGTGCAAGACCCTTTCTCTGTCTGCTCGATCCTTGATTTTCACTGCCATTATCTTTCTTACAGTGAGCGTGTACTCCAAAGTGACATACATATATACACACACATAGTTGCATACATATGTATATAGCCTTAAATATGCAGATCCTTGTAAAATGTCATTTTGTTTTTAAATTTACACAAATGCACAGTGTTATAAATATATCCATGGGACTGTCTGTGAGTCTAGTTCTTGCTTTAAACCGCTATACAATGTCAATAGTCTGTATATTCATCACATTTAACTGAGACTTACAATGCAGATGATTGATGGCCATCTGCATTGCCACCAACATCCTACTACCACAAATTATGACAAGATGAACCACCTTGAGCGTGGCCCTTTATGAGCCTATGACAACACTCTCTCTGGAATATATGAGTATACCCAGGAGTGGCTTTGCTAAATCATAGGGTTTATGTAGACTTATTTTCATCAAATAGCACTAAATTGTTTTGCTTTGCATTTCTATGATTAGGAATGAGACTGAACATCTATTTGTGATTAGCCATTCAAGCTTCTCTTTCCATGAAATGCTAAGGACGTCCTCTGTCCAGTTTTCTACTGAGTCTTTCGTTTTCCTTTTCCTCTGGTTGATTTGCAGTTCCTTGACCATTTTCTCTGTATTTTGTATCTACCTAAGGCACAGCATCAATCACACTGTTCTGAAATTGCTGATCTACTTGTCCGTCTCCCCTACTACTCCATAACTCAACTCCCTGAGGGCAGGGACAGTCTCTGATTCAGTTCTATATCCCTTGAACTTGGCTTGGGGGTGGAAGAGCAATGAATATTTACTGTACGGGTTATGGGCTGGATGAACTGCCAACTGAAGCCCAGGCCCAGTAAATGAACTCCTTCAGGGAGACTTCATTGTGTTCATCCGTCTTATCCTCATTTCCCAACCCCCTCCAATACCCAGCACAGGACAACTTGGCATGACAGAGGTACTCAACAAGGTTTGTGGAACAAATGAATAAACTGAAGCCCATCAGGATGATAATGATAATAAAAGCTAATATTTATGGCTTTTAGTAGGTGCTAAATATACGTTAAATAACTTCAGAAGGATTATTTTACCTGATCCGCCCAACGATGCCAGGAGACAGGAGTCATTATTATCCCATTTATAGATAAAGAAACTGAGGCTCAAAGAGCTCAAGTCACCATCCAACATCATGAGTTATGGAGCTGGGATTTTTCACCCAGGTAAAGCACGTCTAAAGCTGGCACTCTTAACCACTGGACTGTGCTACACTACCTCCCCGGCGGCCCTGTCCTCTAAGGCTGGTCTGCAGTACATGCCCATCTCTGTGAGAGCTGCTGCTGGCCTCATGATGGTGCCTGACTTTGCAGGACATCAGGCTGGGGTCTCAAAGGCACTGTACTCTCTGCACTTCCACTTACCGCTTCTTGGCGATTTCATTCTGCCTCTTCACCTTCTCCTCCTCAAACTCCCGAATGTTACGTACACCAATCTCCCGACAAAATTCTTCAAACACCTCATCCTCTACCTGAGAGACGCAAAGGGGGGCAAAAGCCCTCTGGGTCAGAGTGCTGCTTCCAGCCTCAGCCCTGCCCAGACGCACCCCCTGGCGTGGCTCATCCCTCACCAACCTGGTTCATCTTCTCCTTCAAGTCTTTCATTTCCCTCTCTCGGCTTTGGATGATCCTCTTGATATCGTTGATGCGAGGCCCGAAGTTGGCTAGCTCGCTCTCCAGCTTGGACTTTTCCTGCAGGAGAAGGGGTTGAGAAGGTAAAAGGAGTCCAGGCTCTTTGGAGAAAAAGAGGCATCCCAAGCACGCTGGTCTCATGAACTCAAAGGGCTAGCTCTCCACACGCTGACAGAACATGACTTAGCACCAGTCAAACCTCCGTCAGCTCTCGAACTACCACACAGCTTCCTCCCTGGCCTCCAGCCAGCCAGCTTCAAACCACAAGGCTGGGCACAAGGTAAACAGGCTCCCTTATCCATAACTCTTGCAGTCAAGTATGTTTTAGAATTCAGACTTTTTTGATTTTAGAAGGCAAAACTACACACACACACACACACACACACACACACACACACACAATACATTACATAACACCTTCAGGTCTGGGGAAGTACCTCATGATCAAACACATTAACATATCTAGGAGGGTACCCCCACCCACAGGTACTGAAATGCCTATAGCTCACTTGCAATTCAATTTCAAAAGCTCAAATATTTATTACATGAATGAATTATGCTAATAATAGCACCTAACATTTACTGAGTGTAAGGAATCAGTCTAACCTCTTTACCTGTATTAACTCATTCAATCTTCATAATGACCCTATAAAGCAGGTAGTATTCTAACTCACTTTACAGATAATGATGAAAAAAGAGAAACAAACAAAACTAAGAGAGAGCTTAAGAAACGTGTATGTCACATAGAGCCAGGATTTGAACCCCTGGTTGTCTGACTCTATACTATGCTTAGTTCCCTGGAGCAGCCTGGGAGGAGAGAGGAAAGTGAGACAAGTTCCTACCCTTAGAGAAACCTAGGCCAGGAATGGAAAGATGGCCTTTAGAAAACAGGGCTGCCCTGGCTGGTGTGGCTCACTCGATTGAGCGCCAGCCTGTGAACCAAAGGGTCACTAGTTCGGTTCCCAATGAGGGTACATGCCTGGGTCATAGACCAGGTCCTCACTAGGGGGTGCGCAAGAGACAACCACACACTGATGTTTTGCTCCTCTTTCTCCCTCCCTTCTCCTCTCTCTAAAAGTAAATAAATAAAATCTTTAAAAAAAGAAAAAGAAAACAGGGCTGAGGCCAGTCCCCACCTGCAGATTCAGGGCCAGATGTCGTGTCTTGGTCTGCTCTAGGTCACTCTGTGAGTACTTGAGCCGCATCTGCAGTCCGTGGGCCTGAGACTGCACCTGACGTAGCTCTGCCTCTTTCCGCTTTGCCTTCATCTGCTCCTGAAATGGACAAGAAAGAAGAGCAGGCTGGTAAGGAGGTGGCTGTCCTGAGCTTAGGACCCCCAGTCTTAGGCACAGCACTGCCTGTGGCTTACTTTCAGCTCCTCTGTCAACCGCTCTTTCTTCTCTTTTAACTTGTCTACTGCTTTCTCATCCCAGCGCCGTGCCTTGGCCTTCAGGTCACTGGCCCCACCAGAGATCACGCCTGACTTCTGGAACAGGGTCCCATCCAGTGCCACTGTCTACACAAAGAAGGGAGAAGAGAGAAGTTGAAGAGAGGAATCTCCAATATTAAACCTGCCCAGCTCCAATCTGTCCAGAATCCATACCTTGTGGCGCTGGTGGCCTCCAAAGGCAATGCGGCGAGCATCCTCCACGTTGTCACAAACAAGGGCATTGCCACAAGCGTACTGCAGGGCCTTTTTGATGTGAGGTGGCTCATAGCGAATCACATCAATCACCAGCTTGGCCCCTTTCAGCTCCCGGAGTTTCTCATCTGTAGGTTTCACCTGAAGAAAGAAGCAGCTCAATAGGTGGCAGAACATGGAGGGCTAGGAGGAGGGTCCCTCACAGACTGTCTTGATCCCATCCCCACCGGCCTCACCTCCAGGTAGTCAAGAGGCAAGAAGGTCTCAGGCTCCCCACGCTGCTCCTTGATATACTGTATACAGTCCCGGCCTGTCTTCTCCGAGTCCACGATGATGGCATCCATGTTCTTGCCCAAAACCTTGGTTACAGCAATCTGATACTTCTTTTGTGTGGGCTGGCAGAGATCAATGAGGCGGCCGTACTGGAGACATCAGAAGAGAAAACCGAAGCATGAGGCTTTGGGGAGCTGGCTCAGAAACACCAATTCCCAGCTTGGGCAGACTGGAGTCCGTAGCAGGAACATAAGCCCCCAGGCTATGAAGAAAAAGCCTCCTCTGGCAGCAATGACTTTAGGAAGTCATGTCTGAATCCAAAGTCATCTTTCTAATCCTCAGTTTTACCATTTCACAGACCACTACTACCTGACACCATGCCAGATACCCTATATAACTTAAGCAAATTTTCACAAGCACCCAGCAAAAGAAATCTCTTTTCCTAGTTTATTTCCCCTGTTCCCTCCGCTACCAAACAAATCATGGTTCCCTAAGAACTATCAGATAAAGGGAAATATCTTCAAGGCACTGAACCTAATTCACCCATATGAACCCCCACAGCAGTATCTAGAGGAAAGATCAGGAATGGAACCTAACTAAGCTGAACCCAGGGATGGGATTACAGCAACAGAGGGATAATATTCAGGAAACTCAGGAACTCAGGATTTGGTTCAAGAGGCCAAAAGACCCAATAAAAGCCTGGCGAGTGATCCAGCTGGTACATGCCAAGGGAGCTCAGATTAAAGCCTGCACAGAGCTACTTCCGGAGAGACTAATCTGCCCCATGTCCCCTCCCCTTCCAAGGGCCTCTCTAGTTCCCCCGCCTCCTACAGGAGAGTGGTCAAAGCAAGAGAAAACATTCAGGAAGATGTAGCTGGTGTGATAAACAGAACATGAGGTTAAGAGTCAGAACAACTCAGGTGTGAAATGCAGTTTTTTCACTCATAAGCTGTGCCTTTTTGGGCAAGTCACTTAACTTCTCTGAGTCTCAGTTTCCCCAGCCATAAAAAGAGAATTGGCAATCCTGTCCTCACAGGGTTGCTGGGGAAATGACCTGAGAGTCCGTGTGAAAATAAGTGCTCAGGAAATGAGTTCTCTCTGCACTCTTACCACAGAGCCAGGATACAGGCGTTTGATGCTTTCCATAATCTCTGCCTTGCGCTGCTGGCGGCTGCTCTCCTGGCGGTCAATGCGGGCATCCCCCAGCTGCTCCATCACCTGGTTCAGCTCCTTATTGATCTCATCAATACGCCGCTTGGCCATCTCCACCTCCTCTGTCAGTTCCCCCTCTAGCTTCTTCTGCTCCTCTAGAGACTGCCTACAAAGTAAGGGCACACAGGGGTTGCCTTGGCTGCTCAGAAAATACTATGGGCTGAGAGGGCCTCTGGGGGTCCTGCCTAGGGAGGGTCGGGATAGGCAGGTTCACAAGAACAGGCCTAGAAGTAAGAGGGAAGGCTGCAGAGACACATACTTGCTAGTTGTGATGTACTCCTCCAATTTCTCAATCCGCTTCTGATTCTCTTCAATCTCCCGCAGCTTTTGCTTGATCTTGGCCTGTGAGAGAGACAAATATACTCAGTCACCAGGGGCTGAGCAAATGAACTCCAAGACCACAGGGACCAGACTTACTTATCCCCTATGTGCTTGCTTATCCAAGAGCCCAATATTCCAGGACAATCTGTCACTATTGCAGGAGGCCTACTAAAAAGCAGACACACAGATAAGTGCTCAGCGTGGCTCTGCTGACTGATGGGGCCTCCCTGGGCCGAAGGAGACCCTCTCAGTGTTCTACGCAGCCTGGCCTATCTTCCTCACCACTCAGAGAGGCTCAAACCAAGGCCAAGTAAAGCTTTCTGGGCCCTTCATCTATAAAATATAGGTAACCTCTACTTCAGAAGTACATATAAAGTGTTTAATATAGGGTAGCTATTAATATTAATGCTTACCACCAAAAGAAGTGCTTAGCAGAATACCTGGAACACTGTAAGCTCCTAGGGCAGTGTAACAATTTGCTATTATTGTTATGGTTTTTACTACAATTGTTAGTAGGAAGGCAGTAAATGAAGTACACTTGTTAAGAGTGTGGACTTTAGCCCTGGCTGGTGTGGCTCAGTGGATTGAGCGCCGGCCTGCGAACCAAAGGGTCAATAGTTCGATTCCCACTCAGGGCACATGCCTGGGTTGTGGATCAGATCCCCAGTGGAGGGCACACAAGAAGCAACAACACACCAATGTTTCTCTTCCTCCCTTCCCTCTCTAAAAATAAAAATCCTCAAAAAAAAGTGTGGGCTTTAGAGCTAGACTTCACAGGTCCATATTCTGGTTCTGCCACTGAATAATGAGGTGACCTTAGGGTAGTTTCCTCATTTGGAAAAAGAGAAATTAAATGAGTGAATGCATGTAAAGTATAGTGCCTACCACACAGTAAGTGCTTGCTCATGTGGCTACTGTCATTACAGTTAAGACTATCTGTCACTACTTCTTCGACAACTACACTTGAACAACAATAAAAAAGACTATCATTACTTCCTCTTCTCTGGACCATCACCCCCAATCCTGTAATGCATACCCACCTCTGTCTCTACTTTCTTCCGCTCTTCCAGATCCAGCCGGTCCTGGTCAGCTTTCTGGTCTCGATTGAACTTCTCTAGCTCCTGGGCCAGGGTGGCTGCTCTCTTGCTAGCTTCTTCTTTCAACCGGTGGTATTTCTTCACCTGCGTTAAAGACAGGGAAGGAAGACACAGGTGACCAGTCAGCCCTTGTCAACCCAGCAATCTCTGTCCACCCCCACAACCCTCCTAGAACTTACTTGATTCTCCTCCAAGGTCAAGTCTCTGCCTTGACTCTGACTCTCCTCTTCCATCCGTTCCTCAAACTCCTGCCGGGCTTTCTCCACCGAGAGCATCTCCTTTTCTAGTTCATCCATGTCACCTTTACGTTTCTTGTAATGCTTCTGAGCATTCTGTAGGGACTTCTTGGCTGCTTCCAGCTTCTTGATTTTGTGGGAAGTATTCTCCTTGGCTTTGATGTACTGAGGTCGCTTCTGGTTCAATTCTGAATCCTTTTCTCTTTTGCCAGAGGAAAGGGGAAAACCAGTTAGCACTGTTGGATAAAGGAGGATTCTTAGGCTTTTTAACGCAAAGAAAAGGGGGCCCGAGCCCCACCATGGCCAGACTCACGGAATTGCCTAAAAGAAAAAGGACCTGATGCCCCACAGGTCCTCAAAAAAAAAAAAAGGGGGCAATCTAACTACTCCCTTCAGCCTAGCATTCCAGGTACTCCATAAAGTAGAGCTACCACCTTGGCCTCAATCGGTCAGGCCAGAACCCTCAGTAACAACTCCAAGAATACCCTGTGTTCACTTAACTGTCTCCCATCTAACCTAACCTTTTAAAATCCACTCTAACCCTTAAACTTCTAACTCCAGTTTTCCTCTTCTAAGGAGGCATTCCCAGGCAACCACTCCAGTGCCTGGGATTCTCACTGCTTCCTCTCGCTTGGCAAGTCACCGCCCCTTTCAAGTTCTCCCTCTTCCGAGTACATATCTACCCAGAGTCTGAGTACTCAAATACTCTATTTGTCTGAAATGCAAGTCAAGGGGAAAATAGAGAAACTAGTATGGGTGCTGGACTCCAGGCTTAGAGAAGCCCCAGAAAACAGCATAGCCTCTTGGTTTCCCCAAAATTGCAGGCCCGGGCCTGCCTCTTACTTGATCTCCTTCTCAATCTGCTGCTGCTCCCGCATCATTTTGCCCAGTTCCTTCTTCTTCTCCTTCAGCTCATCCTCTACCTTGTCCATACGCTTCTTGTCCTTTTCTATCTCCTTGTTCTTAGAGGCCAGTTCCTTATTGAGCTTCTCGATTTCCACTTCATTGTGATAAAGCTTAAAGAGCTGCAGCTGTACCTGAGCTCGGACCACCTCATCCTTCAGGCGCTGGTAGCGGTCAGCCTATTTAAATAGGGGTATGGAGGCAGGGAGTGCATCAGTAAGGCCCTGGCTCCCCAGCCTGGCCTCTCAGGGCCCAGAGGTAGCCTGGCCACCTACCTCTTCTTTCTCTTGTTTGGCCTCCTTACGTTCAGCTGCAATGTTTTTCTTACGATGGTAATTAAATTGTGTGTCCTCTTCAGCTTTCACCATTTCCTTCTTTCGCTTGTCATACTCCTGGGCCAGCTCTCCAGAGCGACTGATCTCTTCAAATAGAGCTGTCCTTTCTTTGGGGTTCTTCATGGCAATAGATTCCACGGCACCCTAGTAAAGGTCAAAACACTCTCCCCACTTAGAGCCCCGCCAGCCCAGTTCCTCCTACCTACTCCCACCAACTGGGTGCTACATTTCACATTGGGCTCTGAGGACACGTTCCCGGCCTTTGAGGTGCATGGCAAGCAGAAGAGACAAAAGCAAAGCCAACACCATGTATTATATGCAGTGACAGAAGTCGCACAGAAAAGGACTAAATGATGCTTGGAGGTAGGAGTCTGGTAGGAATGTCTACATGGAAAGGATTCCCGAAAGTGACACCTAAGCTGAATTTGGAAGATGGGGAAGATCTAACCAAGAAAGTAAAAGAGACGAGGTTATTTACATGCAGAAAAAAAATCAACGTGCACAGGCCTGTAGGCCAAAGAAAGCAGGTGAATTTGGGGAACTGCAAATGGTTTAATTAGGCTGGAATGCAGAGTTGGCGGGTAAGAGTATTGGCAGATGAGGCTAGTGAGGTAGGCAAGAAGTAAAGGATGGTGTTTCCTGAATGACAGGAGTCTTGATTTCATGCTAGGGCAGTGGCTCTCAAACGTTAGTGTGTATACTTGGTAAAATACACATCGCAGGGCTGCACCCCATAGTCTCTGAGTCTGTAGGTCTAGGATGGAGCCTGAGAATGTGCATTTGTACCATGTCCCCAGTTGATGCTGATCTGGAGACTAGAAAGGCCAGACTGGAGTTAGGAAGCCAGTGAGGAAGCCGCTACATTAGTTCAGGGCAGAGATGAAGTCAGAGACGGAGCAGGCCCAAGGGTGGGCAAAGAGCAGGGAGCCAATAATTGTTAAAAATGCCCACCTGGAAGACGAGGAAGTTACGAGCTTTGATGAGAATGCCCAACTTCTCTAATTCCTCACTGTACTCATGTAGCTGAACCACTTTGTTGTTGATCTTGTACTCAGAGGAACCCCCTACAAGACAACGCATGAGTTGGCCAAGACTCAGGTCTCCCTTCCACCTCAGCCAACTAGTCTAACCGTCTCCCATGACCCAAGGAGAGCCTTCCAGCTAGCCTCACCCACCAACAATAACACGGGCAAAGGTGCGGTCCTCAGCACCCTCCTCAGAGTAGACCATGCTGACGAAGGCCCGGTTGGCAGCTGGCTTGCCCACAGGAGCTCCGTGGATCAGATCCCTCAGGGTCTTCACTCGTAGATTGCTGGTTTTTTCACCCAACACAAAGCTGATGGCGTCCATGAGATTTGACTTACCTAAAGGAGGAAGAGAAAAAAAAAAAGAAGTTAGGATGGAAAAAAGAAAAGGAATAAAGGCGACATTGAGCGGAGCAGAAATGTTCCCTAAGCACTCAGTTCTCAGACTCATGGGAGGAGAAAATATTGCTCTGTCCCCATAAAGACTAGGCCCAACCAAAGCCCTGGGTCAGAAACTTAGAAAAATGATCCCTCTGCAATTACCTTAGCAGCCAAAAACTTAAACCCTATCTAAGGAAAAAGTACATTTACAGAATTGATTGTTCTGCAACCTTTAATGACATGAGAAAATGCCCACAATAGGAAAAACAAGCAAGACGCAAAATCCAGTACAGTTTGATCTCAATCAAATTTAAAAAAGTCGGGGCAGGGGGCGTGAGGGAAGTTCTTTAATGGGTACAGTGTTTCAGTTTCATGAGATGAAAAAGTTCAGGCAATCGGTATTCAGGTATTCACACAGCAATGTGAATACACTTAACACTACTGCACTGCATACTGAAAAGTGGTGACAACAGTACATTTTATCTTGTGTATTTTACAATTTTTTTAAAAAGGCATATTCCTGCCCTAACTGGTGTGGTTCAGTGGACTGAGAGCCAGCCTGTGAACTAAAGGGTCACTGGTTCTACTCCCAGTGAGGGCACATGCCTGTGTTGCAGGCCAAGTCCCCAGTAGGGGGGCACACGAGAGGCAACCACATATTGATGTTTCTCTCCCTCTCTTTCTTCCTCTCCTCCCCTTTCTCTAAGAATAAATAAAAAAATCTTTTTTAAAAAAGGCATATTCCTATTGTGATACAATATGAAGGACACAGCAGCATCTATGAAGTATCTTGCCAAAAAATACTTAACCTGAATTTAAACAAGTTTTTAGACCTCCCTTCTGGTTAAAGGAAGGTAGTAAATGACATCATGAGGAAACCTTAAGACAAACAAAATGTGGGATGTTCTACAAGACAACAGGCGTGGAATTTTCAAAAAGCCAATGTCAAAAAAGAAAGGTCAGGAAAACCATTCCAGAACACTAGAGATTACTGAGACCTAAGCAAAGGCAGTATACAAACTCTGATTGGATTCTGGCTAAAAAACAAAACAAAACAACAAAAAAAAACGCCGGAAAGACATTGTTGGGAGCAATTAGGGAAGCCTGAATATGAACTGGATGATTGATGACATGAGGAAATTCATTTTCTGAGGTGTGATAATGGTACATTGGTAACACAGGAGAATGGTTTCAGGAGATGACTGCTGAATCCCTTAGGGTGGAATGTCATTAAGTTACAATTTACTTGCAAATGATTAAGCAAAACACATATGCATGTTTGAAATTTTTCATAATGAAAACTTGTGGAGAAGGGAAAATATATGAAAATGTAAATGGTTTAACAGTGGTCACTTCCAGAAAGGAAAGTAGGTAACAATCAGGTCAGGGAAAAGATGGAGTGTTTTTACTTATATCCTTTGGGATTTTAAAAATTTTATACCATATACATTTATTAGCTATTCAAATAAATAAATACAATTTTTTTAACATTAAGAGTGGTTATCTCTTCCATAGAGAAGTCACAGTTTTTACTTGCATTTAGTTCTTTCTTTCCAACCTGGGCCCGGCATAATGGCTCCCACAAAGAAGGGTGGCAAGAAGAACGGCCGTTCTGCCATGAAGAAGGTAGTGACCAGAGAGCACACCAACGACATCCACAAGCACATCCATGGAGTGGGCTTCAAGAAGTGTGCCCCTCCAGCACTCAGAGATCTGGACATTTGCCATGAAGGAGATGGGAGCTCCGGATGTGCGCACTGACATCAGGCTCAAACAAGCCATCTGTGCCGAAGGAATAAGGAATGGCACATACCGTATCTGAGTGCGGATGCCCAGAAAACGTAATGAGCATGAAGATTCACCAGACAAGATCTATAAGTTGGTCACCTACATACCTGTCACCACTTTCAAAAATCTACAAACAGTTAATGTGGGTGAAAACTAACTGCTGATTGTTGAATAAAGTTATAAAACTGCCAAAAAAATTTTTTTTAATTTGGACTGGAGTTTGGGAACAGTTTAATCTCTATAAATTCTACCTCAAGATTCTCTCCAAACATGTTATGTGACTGTGAACTGAGGACCTGATTTCCAACACCCATCTACTACCCAGCTCTGAGAATGGTAGCCCATGTCCCTCCATGTAGGCAGTACAAGACAGAGATTAAGAGCTTGGGTTCTAGTCCAGTCCAATAGATTAGGTTGTAATCTTAGTTTCACTACTTCTTAGCTGACCTTCTGTTCCCTCAACCTGCCTAGTGAGTAACACATCTAAAATAATGCTTGGTACATAGTTCTCTGCTGGAGTGGCAGGAGCACAGGCTTTGACAGGCATGGGTTCTGACCCTGCCTCTGAGAATCAGTGTGTAAGTGATCACACCTCTTTGTGCCTCAGTCTCTTCATATATAAAACATAGATAATGGGATCTCCCTCCGAGTGGCATTGTGGGAATTTCAATATAAAAGGTCCCAATAAATAAAGTACTCAACACACAGTAGTTGCTCAGTAAATAGCAGTCCTATTCTAACAACAGGTCTGGACTCAGCAATGTCTCCCTCATCACAACAGGACTAGCACAACATGCAGACCAGGAGTCAGCTTTTTAGACACCCATTTCCAACCTCCGGGCTTCTCCCATGCTCTCCAGCAACAGGAATAACATCTCACAACCGAAGGCCTTCCTACTCACAGTCAATATTATAAGCATTTTTATAATACATATTATGAGCCCTAGCTGGTGTGGCTCAGTGGTTGAGTGCCAGCCTGTGAATCAAAGGTTCACTGGTTCAATTCCCAGCCAGTGTACATGCCCTGTTGGGGGCGTGCAAGAGGCAACCACACACCGATGTTTCCCTCTATTTCTCCCTCCCTTTTCCTCTCTGCATAAATAAAAAAATTTTTTAATATGTATTATGAGCTGAACACTCATAGACTAGTGATAAGAATATAAAAACATATAGCATGAATACAAAACAGGAGAAAATAAACATTAATGCGTACCAAGTGTCTACTGTGTGACAGAGAAGAGCAATGCACTGAGGTGAATCAAGGAATGCCGTGTGGAGGTGGACATTGAAGACTGGGTGTAAGTGGAACAGTCAGACCAAGGGACTTTTTGGAACAGGTGGGTATACAAATCTATCCATGTTGAGGGGACCAAATGCCAAGAGATGCACCCTGCCTCTTCCCACCACACTGAAATCATACGAAACTGGAGCAAAGCCCCAAGCTTTAGCCCGCTAGGCTTGTGATTCTCAAGAGGTTGGGAAGGGGGAATGATTTTGCAACCCCATCCAGGGGACATTTAGCAATATCTGGAGACATCCTTGGCTGTCATACCTAGGGGGTAGGGAGTGCTACTGTCATCTAGTGGGTAGAAACCAAGGATGCCACTAAACATCCTACAATGCACAGGATCCACCCCACAGCAAAGAATTACCTCGCTAGCAACATCAATAGTGCCACTGTTGAGAAAGCCTGCTCTCCACTGAGAGCCAAACATAGTCAAGACTACAAGCAAGGCCCTCAGTTAGAGCTACTTCAGCAAAGGCAACCACCTTAGGCTAGGAAATGATTCAGCTAGAACTAGGGGGAGGAGGAGCACAGCAGGATTCCAAACAAACCCTCCAGGGGGTTAGATGGGAGGAACAGACAATGTATCATTTAGAGATACGAAGTTAAGATATAACACAGACACTAGACCCACGACCACCCTTTCTTTGTTTTCCCCATTTTTAAATAACTGACATAATATTATCTTAGTTTCCAGTGTACAGTATAATGATTCCTTATTTGTATATATTGCAAAATAATAGCCACAATAAGTTTAGTTAACATCCATCACCTCACGAAATTACAATTTTCTTTCTTGTGATGAGACCTTTTAAGATCTACTCTCAGTAATTTTTACTCAGCAACTTTTAAATTTACAATACAGTATTGTTAACTACCGACTACTCTTTCTATTAACTACTGACACCATCCAAGTCACTCCATCACATCAGTCTGTCTCATTTCCTGCACAGCACTTATCAGAGCCGAAAATTATCTTATTTTCTCCTTTATTATCGTCTTTCCCCTCTGGATTGTAAATTCCCTGGGTGCATGGCTTATTCTATTCTCCGCCGTCTCCACAGCACCTTGAAACACTCCTTATGAGATAATAAGTATTCAATAAATTTGGCGAGAGATTCAGTTCTGATTTTTAGCAGTTTCAGTGCTAGCACAGGGGCGTGTTCGAGGCATCTACACCTCTGAGATGGGGGTTGGGGGGATGGAGGGTCGAAACTACAAGCACTCTGGAGACTGGAGCGCTTGGTATCATATTCAAAATTGCCCGCCTCTAAAGGGGAGTAAAAAAAAAAAAAAAGAAAAAAGAAAGAAAGAAAGTGGAACGTACCAATGTGAGGCGGGACGGGTTAAGTGTACCGTTTGGGACTGGAGGCCATGGGAGGGCTACCAGCGGCCCCACATCTCCAGGGGGTTCATACAAAGCGGGGAATCCAACTGGCAGCTAACTCTGGACCGCCACTTTTGGCGGGAGGGGGCAGAGGGAGGAAATGTACAGCCCCGGAGCGTACCACTCAGGCAAGAGCGGGGGCGGCGCAAAGAGCGGGCAACTGACATCTAGGAAGGAGGTTCAAGTCGGAGCACCCGAGCGGGGAAAGTGGGTTTGGGCCGAACCCCCTAAGGAGGGGCAAGGAACCGGTTAGGGTTCGCGACATTTCAGGTGCCAGGGGCTGGGTTGTACTATGCTGCTGGATAGGGCACCAGGGCGGGACGTCCCCAGTACGGCAGCGGGGTTTTTCTCACCAGAGCCATTGGGTCCAATGATGGCGGTGAACCTCTGAAATGGTCCGATTATCTGTCGACCCTTATACGACTTAAAGTTCTCAATCTCAATCAGTTTCAGGAAACCCATGACGGCGGCGGCGCCAGCGGCTGCACGAATGGCCGCGCCGTAAAACTGGAACTGGAGTAGCCTGCGCGGGAAACACCGCAGTGCAGGCCGGGCTGATAACAAACCTCGCGAGATAAATCCAGGCCAAACGAGATTTCCGGCTTCCGGCGCGGGTGGGTGCCAGGGGGAGGGTCTTCCGGCTGGCGTGCAAGTTTTGTTGATCCGTTGCCAGGACGCGAGCTTACGACAACCGTTTAGGTCCCGCCCCCCTTTCTTGTTGCTTGGCGACACAGGCCACCGCCTCTACCCAGCGAATCGCAGAGGTAGCGGTTCCCGGAGGACTGAGACGGTTTTGAGATCCCAGAAAACCGACCGGATCGGAGCTCACGCTTGCTGAGACGTCAGAAGTCACAGTAGGATTATGCCCTCCAGGGCAGGAGGAAGGTGGGAGATCGGATGTATCTTTAGCCTGGCGGGTTAGAAGGTTCAAACAAGAACACGATACGAAATGGACCCCAGGGAGCGTAGCGCTGTGTGGGAAGGGGGAGCCAGCGGGGGGATTCGGAGTTAGGTGAGCTCAGACCTTGCTGTGGGTGGAAGCGGAGTGGGATGAAGTTAAAGGTGGAGTGGGGTTTGAAGCGGGGTAAGGTGTGAAGGGAGATGATGGTGCCGTGGAGCCACAGTGATACGGGCTGGGGAAAGCTATGGCCAGAGGTTCTGCCTCTATCCTCTGCCTCCCTCCTGCTCCTCCAAGCAGAGTTCAGAGACTGACGCAGTAGCACAAGAGCGGTGGTGGACCTGAGCCACTTGTTGGCTACTTGAACCTAGATCCCAACTAGGAGCTTCAAACCTGGGACGCCTTGCTGAAAAAGGTATTTTCTGTGAACCCTTGGGAGTCATGATCCCTAAGCCAGTGTTCTCCACCTTTAACCTTTATTCTTCTTCCCATCTCTCCAATTCCTATCTCTCTTCATGCCTCACCCCCATCCCATTCCCTCCTTTCCATCCCCCCTGGGCCTGCCCCATCCCCTTGCTTCCCGCCTTCCTCTTTATCTCTCTGCTCCCTGTCCTCCACCCCTGTCAACGCCCCTGTTGCCCTCCTTCCTCTTTCCTTCTCTGCCCCCATGTCTGCCCTCTCTGTCCCTTTCCCCTCTTTGTTCCCCATCATTTATACCCCTCTTCACAATCCCTTCATCCCCCTATTACCTTATACCTGTCATTACTAAGGCCATGGCCTTAGCAGTCCAAGAAGCGTAAAATGTCTGCAGAATCTTCTCCTTCAGTGACCTTATATTGTGGTGATGGACAGAATGGACAGGCTGCAGTTGGTGCTTAGGCTTAGACATGGAAAGGGTCTGGTGGTTGCCATAGTATCCCTGTAATTATTTTTAAAATGATGTCTGGAGGCTCACAAGAGTCTTAAAGTGTTAGGATAAGTCCAGGAAAATGAGAAGGCTTAGTTGACAGAACCTAGCACAGGAACCATAAATGAAGTTCAACTTGGAGAAACAGTCACCATCAGGCCGAGGGGATATAATGACCAAAGGACAGCAATCTGACAGAAAATGCAGCTTGGCAGGGGGAAAATCATATTGAGTCCCTACCTCTGATACCATATACAAAATGCAATTCCAGAAGGGTTAAAAACTTAAATGAGAAAGGCAAGACTTTAGGAATTTTAGAATATATGGGAGAATATCTTTATGATCTCAGGGGATTTCTTAAATAATAAAAACTATTGTCAAATAATAATCAGGTGAAAAGACCAGCCACAAATTGAAGAGATTTGCCACATGTAAACTAAGAAATGATTTGTGGGTAGAATACATAACGAACTCCTAAAATTAATAAGAAAAGAGCAAACAATCTGATTTTTTTAATGAACAAAAGATATGAATGGGCACTTCCGAGAAGAATAAACAAACATAGCCAAAACACACATGAAAAGATGTGCAACCTCATTATCAGTAAGGAAAATTCCAATTCAAATTGATAATTATACTTGTATACTCACAAATGGGCAAAAATTAAAAAGTCTGCAATACCAAGTGTTGGTGAAGATGTGGGGTGCCTGGAGTTTTTATACACTGCAGTAAAGGGGTAAGTTGATACAATCTCCTTGGAAAAACAAGTTAGCATTATCTTGTAAAGTTAAACATTCTTTAAGTGCTAGGATTCAGCACTTCCACTCCTGGGTATATGCTAAAGAAACTTCCCACCTGTGTATACGTCTTTTTTAACCTACAGGTTACTCCTCCCTCTTTTTCTCTTGCAATCAAAAAATAAACTGTGTTGCTTGTGCCACAGAGTCCTGGTCCCCTTGAACCCACTTCAGTCAGACAGCTCTACCTACAGTGCTACCAAAACTGTGCTTGTCACGGTCATCAGCAATGCTCACGTTACCAAATCAATCAGTCCTTCGTCCTCCTCTTAACCCATCATCAGTTGCTCACTCTTTCCCCCAAAAATCATTTTCTTCACTTGGCTTCTTTGACACCACACTCCTGGTTTTTCTCCCAGCTTGCTGGCCATTCCTCTTTAGCCTACAGTGCTGGTCCTCTCCCCCTGTCTCCCCTGGCACATTCTTAACCATTTACTCTCACTCCCTTAGAGGTCTCTTACAGCCTTACAGCCTTATAGCTTTAAATTCCTTTGTATCAGTCGGGATAGGCTAAATTATGCTGAGGTTACAAACAGCCCCCGAATCTCAGCAGCTTATAAAAACACACATTGATTTCTCACTCCTGCTTCTTGTCCACTGTGGGTTGGCTGCATCTCTGCTCAATGTCATCATTCCAGTGATCCAGGCCAAAGGAGTGGCCCTTACCTGGAACACTGCCAGTCTCAGAGCAGCGAGTGAAGAGAAAAAGTAGTTATCACCTAACGGCTCTTAGTTCTGCTTGGCAATGACACATGTCAATTCTCACACTAGAGATGGCAGAGCAAATTGTGTGGCTAACCTTGAGGGCAGTGAAATAGCATGTGTAATCCTTCTGTAGGCCCAAACCTTAAAATCTTTCTTGATACTGCTCTCACACTGCACATCCAATTCACCAGAAAATCTTGTCAGCTCAGCCATCAAAATATATCCAGAACCTGACCACTTCTCACCACTGCTGCTATTACCAACCCAGTGTGAGTCACCATCATCTATTGCCTGGACAACTGCTATGGCCTTCTGACTGGTCTCCTGGCTTCTAGCCTGGCCTCCCTTACTCCAAGTCTATTCTTAACACAGCAATCAGAGTTGTGCTTTAAAAGTCAAAGGCAAACCACATCAGTCCTAGTGCTCAAAACCCTCCACTGGCTGCCTATTTCTCTCGGAGTGAAAGCCATGGCCTTTACAATGGTCTGCAAATTCTCTCTCTAATGACATTTCCTCCTACCTCTCCTTCACTCACACACTTGCCTCCTGCTGTTCCCTTGAATATATATTTCTTGTGTCCATCTTAAAGCCTTTGCACTTGCTGTTTCCTCTGCCTGGAGTGCCGTCCTCCTAGATACCTGCACAGGTGACTCTCTCACCTTCAAGTATTCACTCAAATATTACCCGCTTAGTTTTGCCTCCCCTGACTTCCATATTTAAAATTGAGACACCTCCCATTTCCTTGGCACTATCCTGAATTTTTCCCATAGCACTTATATCATCATCTTACAAACTATTTAATGCACTATTTATTGATTGTGTTCCTGCCCCCACTAGAAAATAATCTCCACAAGAATTCAGAGTTTTATCACTTACACTCCTTGATGTCTCCCAATACTTCAAAGAGTGTCTGACAGGAGGTACTCCACAAATATTTGTGAAATGATAGAATGAACGTGAATGAGAAAAGCAAGGTGTAGAACAATATATACTGCATGATGATTTTATAAAATTCCAAGACAAGAAAATATTTTAAGATAGTGTTCAGGGAATGGTACACATAGTATATTAATGCATATATTAATGCATGCAATTAATATGTGTGTGTATATATATACATACAGGAATATATATTCCTGTATACACATGTATACAGGAGTATAGGGCAATATATACACACACACACACACACACACACACACAGGACTGTATATACGCACACACACATACATATACATATGTATGTATATGTATGTATATGTATGTATATACATATATATACACACAGGAGTATATGTATTGCCCTATACTCCTATATATACACACACATACATATAGCATCAGGAATATATATATATATTTCTGAATGTATCTAATATTTTACAAAATAGTTTTTTGGAACAAGGTGAGAACTAGCTGTAGGGGGAGCTGAGGAATGGCGTTCCAAACAGAAGAACACCATGTGTGAAGACCCTGAGGTGGGAGCAGTTGTTTTATTGGAGGACCTGATACCAGTGAGCCGGGAGCACCGGCGGCAAGGGAGCTGGTGGCACAAGATGAACTACAGAGGAGTATAGGAATGGGCTCTTGAAAGGGCACAGTCAGGAGTTTGGATCTGATTCTAAGTGCGATGGGAAGGTAGTGGAAGGCTTTAAGCAGGTGAGAGATTTAAGATTTATGTTTGCACAAGTGTTTTTAGCTGTGGCTTTGGTTGGCTCCCCATGCCAAAAGTGGGGTCCCCAAAATATGAACGAACACAGGCATGATTAAGCCCTCTAGCCTTTCATTTGACTACAGAATAATAAAAGTAAATAAAGAGGGAATAGTGGTGCCATTTCCTAAAGTGAGGAAAAGCGAATAAAGCACAATGTGAAAGGGGGAGTGTCGCACATGTGTTTGAGGCTTGGACAGGTAAGCAGGCATCGCATCGTGGAGACATCCTTATAAATCTAGCAGATGGGGGTTAGACTTTATCTTGTAGACACTGGGAAACCATTTGCTTTAAAGCTGTTTTTTAAAGGTTTTAAGCTGGGGTGGGGGTGGGCATGGTAAGATTCACTTTTAGAAGGATCTCTCTGGTAGCCAACGCAGAGAAAGAAATAGGGTAACACTTGAGCAAGGGAGGCCAGTCAAGCTCCTGGAAATACTGCCTGGCACCGGATGGTGAGGCCTGAATTAGGGTAGTGACAGCAGAGATGGAAGACACTAACATGAAATGTAACAGGAAAGTAAAATCACTGGGAATCAATTAACTAGTGAGATACTATGGGGAGAAAGGAATGGGGGCGGGGTATAGCACTGATGGCCCATCCCACCTCACCCTTTCTCCAGATGTTTAACCTAAACCTGCCACCAGATCCCAAGGAGGTGGCAGCCATTGAGGCTAGAAGAAGTCGAGAAAGAGAGCGACAAAACCGATTCTTTGATGTGCGGACCCGAGTCATAGGGGTGAGTGGGCAGCGAGGACTTCCTTGGGACCCAGAACCACCTCACTTTCACACCTGAAGAGGAACATAGCAGTGCCTGTTACAGTCCCTCCCTGATTTGAGCACACCCTGGGGCTGGAAAGGAAGGGGGGAAGGCACCCACCCCCAGGTGGGGGAAGGGCCTAGGAAGGAGATTGGGCTACAGAGGAAGAGACTGGGGGAAGAAGGGCGGGTGACAGCTGACTCTGCTCCAGTCAGTTCTGGGCCAAGTGGCCTCATCCTTGAGAGAAAACCAACGTCTAGCCAAAAGAAGTGTAAAGGATGTTGGGTATGGTGTACACCTAAACTCTCTGGAAGGCTAGAAAAGAAACCGTTAACCAGGCTGATGGACAGAGATGGGAGAGACGCTGATTCTTCACTAAACTGTATTCCCTTTTGCATGATTTTAAGACATTTTAAATTAGTGAATTATAATCAAAATAAAGAGAAAATATTGATACAGAAAAACATAGACTGCTGGGTGGAGTGGCTAAAGGAAGGATGCAGCTTGGGATTCCAGAAAAGACCCCATATTGTCCTCCAGGGCCACACCTGCTGTTTACTATGTGGGTGGCTTTGGATGAGTCACATGTCTTTTCTGAGCCCCAAGCTCCTCCTCAGTTAAATGAGGCTAAAGGACACGTTGAGGGATTAACTTGAGATGGTGGCTGTGGAAACCAGAGCATAGTGCCTGACACATGTAAGCAGTTGACTGCAGAATGAGTGGTGCCACTGAGATCCAGTTGGCAGATGTTTCCTAGGGCCAGCTCTGGGCCCTAGGAAACACCTCTCAAGCACTGGGCTGTACAGCAGGGATGCAAAGCTAAAGCCCCATCTTGGCCCTTACTGGGCTCACAGTCTGCCAAAGGAGATCATGGACAGAGGCAAACTTCAATATAATGTAGATAGCAGGTCCCTGGGCCTGTGGGAGTAGCACCCGTCAGAGGCCTCAGAAAAGTGAAGCCCAAGCTTGACAGATGAATAGGAGTTTCGGTAAAGAGGGAAGGAGGAGTGTGGAAGGAATGACTGGAGCAAAAACTCTGCCAAACAGTGTAAGATGTGCAGGAAGCTGTAAGCACAGAGCCCCTGAGGGTGGGAGAGGGGAAGGGAGTACTGAGATGAGGTAGAAGAATGAGGCAGAAGCTAGACTACTGAGGGGCTTACAGACCATGCTGATGGTGGAACATCATCCAGTAGACACTGGGGCTCTATAGGAGGATTTTGAAGCAGGATTTCTGAGCAGTTTAAGGTCTGCTGCTGGGCCTCTACCATGATTTAGCACATTTCTTTGGGATCAGGTGGATGTTAGAGCGCTGAACAGCCAGGTGCAAGAGCAGAAGCTTCGGGAGGCAGCAGAGCGGAGCAAGGAGGCAGCTTACGGTAAAAGCCCAAGGCCAGAGGCCTGCCAAGGAGGGTAATGTGCAGACCTGGGTGGACTGAAGTAGGGCCATTCTGCCTCAGAGTGGGGCCTGAGGCCTGGGATGTGGTGGAACAAACCAGATGAGCCTTAGGAGCAGAGGCCCTGCTGAATGGGCTCTGTCCCTCCCATGGGGCCTTCTCCAAGTTCCTGCCCACCACTCCTAGGTGCCAACCAGGTGCACTTTGACCTGGTAGCCCAGATGCTGCAGAAGAAAGAGGAAGAACGAAAACGTTGGCTGCCCCAAAAAGTCCAGGAGTTTCCAGCACAGGGGCAGCAGCTCAAGAAGATGCATGAATTTTGCCTTTGGGATCCAGACCAACCATGGAAGGGGTATTCAGCCTGTCGCGGTGACACTAAGCCCCAATGTGGCCCAGCCAGCATGCAGTGCCTCTCTAGGGAGGACTTGGACAGGACCACGTGCCGGAGAATGCAGCAGGAGTTCAAGCACAGCCTGGAGAAGCAGGTGAAGGAGCAACAGCAAGCCAGGGCTGAAGAAATCAGTGCAGGTAAGGAGCTGCACCCTGCAGGCTGAGACCTGAAGCCTGGCACAAAGTTGTCCTGAGTCAGGGACAGCAGCCAGGAGCCCAGAACTATGGAGGGAGGTCCAATTACCCATAGGGCAGCTGCTGAAAAGACTGATCAGAGCCCAAACTTCTGTGCCTTCCTTCAATAAGTGACAGTGTAGCCATTGGTCCCCAATCAGCCTGGCATGCCATTACATGGAGGCAGCAGCACAATGAAAGACCTAATAGCTCTGCTACTCACTAGTTAGTTTGGGCAAATGAATTCTCTCTGGGCTTCAGTTACCTCATCTTTAAAATAGGAACAATCATACCACATAGAGCTCATGAGAATGAAATGAGATTCTGTATGTGAGGTGCAGTCTGTAGCACTGGGGCTGTGCATGGTCTGGTAGTTTAGGGTACACAAATTAGTGTTAGTGCAGCCCAGGGTTGAGGATTTGGAGGATGAGAAAACTTAACACCACACTAAGAAATTGTGACCTTATCGTATAGACAGTGAGTATTCACTTAAGGGTTTTCAGTCAGTGCCCAGTGACTAGCAGCACTATGACATTACTATGACATTGTCTGTGACTCCTCTTCCATTAGAGTAAGCCTCTTGAGGGCAAGGACTATTTCTTTTCTTTTTAAAGATTCTATTTATTTATTTTTAGAGAGAGGGGAAGGGAGAAAGAGAAAAACATCAATGTGTACTTGCCTCTTGCACCTCCCACTGGGGACCTGGCCCCCAACCTGGTGAGGCATGTGCCCTCACCAGGAAGTGAACCGGCTACCCTTCGGTTCACAGGCTGGCACTCAATCCACTGAGCCACACCAGCCAGGGAAAGGACTATTTCTTATCTACTTGCACTGCTCACCCTTCATTATCACCCCACTTCTAGCACCCTGCCCTCCAGAAGCCCACAGAACTATGCCTTCCAGAAAAATCAGTTTAGAGTAAGAGGAAAAGATACATGCAGATGTCATGCATCAGCAGATACTTGTGCTTTAATGTTGTGTTAGGTTCTCTGACAGGGACTGTGACAGATGTGCACACAGAACATGGAAAGAACACCAACACGGAAGTGGTAAATTCTTACAAGGAAAGGGAGGCAGGGTAGGGGGGTGGCACAGGTCAGCTGTGAGGAACCAATTTTAGAAAGTTGGATACTATTTTGCCAGGATGGTGAAAAATCCTTCTTGGCAGAGGGGAAGCAAGAGGAAGAGCACTGGGACAGTGAATGGTCTGGGGGTTTTAAGATACACAGTTTAGTGTTAGTGAAGCCCAGGGCTGAGGACTCGGAAAAAGAGAAAATGGGCAAGAACCTTCTACACCAGGGTAAGGAACTGTGACTATTGTGTAGGCAGTGGATCACCACTTAAGGGTTTTAAGCAGAGGAGTGACAAGACCATTTCAATACTCAGCAAATATTAAGCTATCGACTTTGCGATTGGCACAGTGAATGAAACAGAGAAATCCTTTCTGCTGTGGAGTTCACACTCTAATGGGGACAGACAGACAATAAACATGATAAAAGAGTGAAATACATAAGGTGGTTAAGACCATTGCTAGGGAGAAAAATAACACACAGTAGGGTAATGGGGACTTTTGGAGAGGGTGCACAGTTGCAATTTTAAATAAGGAAAACCTCACTGAGATAACATTTGAAAACATCTAAAGATGAGAGAGTGAGCAGCACAAACATCTGAGGGAAGAGCTGCCCACGTAGAGGAAACAGCTAGTGAAAAAGGCCCTGAGGCAGGAGAGAGGATGTCTGGAATGTCTGAGGAAGAGCGATGATGCCAGAGTAGCTGCAATGGAGTGAGTGAGGGGAAGAGTGGTAGAAAGTGAGGTCAGGGAAGTGATAGGGGCAGATCAAGTAGGCCTTCTGGGCCATAATGAAGACTTCAGCTTTCACTGAGTTAGGAGCCACAGGGGGTTTTGAGCATTGGAATCACATGGTTTGTGTTTTTGACAAATAACTCTGTCAGCCACTGTAGAGGTTGGATTAGAGGTGGTTAGACTAGAGGCAGGGAGCTCAAGCATAAGACTACTGCAGCCAAGAGGTGGTGGCTGACAGACAACAATGTAGCTGTATGATCCCGAAGTTCCAGGGCCAGTCTAGGCTACAAGGAGAGAGATATGGGGCCAAGGAGGGAGGGGCGTGTGTGTGCAGATGAGTAGAATGCTAAGCCTGGAACCTGGGAAAAGGGTGAGCAAATGGTACACTCCGTAAGAACAAACACCAAAGCTGTCTTTTTTTTTTTTTAAGATTCTATTTTATTTTTTAAAAAGGGGAAGGGAGAGAAAAAGAGAGGGGAAAAAAACATCAATGTGTGGTTGCTTCTTGAACACTGCCCCCTATTGGGGACCTGGACCACAACCCAGGCATGTGCCCTAGACTGGGAATCAAACCGGTGACCCTTTGATTCACAGGCTGGTGCTCAATCACTGAGCCACACCAGCCAGGGCCAAAACTGTCTTATGAGCCACTACAACCCCGGTGACTTATACAGGGCCTGGTACATAGTGGATGGAATGAGTAGAGGAAAATAAGCCTATAATAAAGACTGATAAGGGATCAGGGAGATAGGAAAAAGCTGCATAAAATAACAACAATAACAGTAATAGCAAACCTTTATTGAGTATTTTCTGTGCACCAGATACTGTGCTAAACTTTCTACCATGTATGTAACTCATTGAATCATCACAACAGCCCTATGGTGCAAGTACTGGTATTATCCCCACTGTCAGCAGAGGAAACCGAAGAACATAGATGGTAACTTGGTCAGTCGTATAGCTAGTGGGTGATGGAAACGGGAAGTTAATGCAGTGAGGTTGGCTGCAAAGCCTGTGCTCTTGACCACTACGCCATACTAGCCTTCTCTCAGTCTCCATGAGAAAGTGGCACCTCAGAGGTCAAAAGAGGAATTTCAGAGAGGAGTCATTAATAATGTCAAATTACCTGAAGCAGTTCAGATAGGAACAGAGACCTAGGTATCAGTTTGGAAATTAGGAGCAGTGGGTGATTTCTGTCAGAGCAGCAGGCAGGCATGTGAGAAAACAGAGCTGGGCACAGACACAGCACCGTGCTGAATGAGGGGCTGTGGAGTGGGATGGGGGAGCATGGGCTGATTCCTCTAGAGACCTGGATTCAAGTCACAACCTGCTGCTTGCCAACTGTGTGGCTTTGGGTATTTTTACTTCACCTCTGACCTTTCTGTGTCCCCATCTGAAAAATGGGGCTGATCCTTTCCTCTCCCAGTTGCTGTGAAGAGTGAAATGAAACAGCACCCCCCCTATTTTCTCTTCCCCCCATCCCCAGCCCTCCAGTCTCTGAAGTCCATGCCACAGTGCCACTTCAAAGCCAAGCCTTTAACCTGTGCTCCAGACCCCATTGTCCCTGCCCCGCCCCCCAGGCTGTGCTCCCTGACATCCGCTTCCCCAGGCACTTCCCCTTCTGTGCAAGCTATAAACAAGCTTATATCTAAACCGCTTAAACAAAAGCTTCCCTCCACTGGGTGATTCCTCTAGAATCTGTGAGCTAGCTAGCTGTCTGCCTTTACCTACCTTTCTTCTTTTTTTTACAACCATACCTTTTAAAACACTCTGCTTCCACTTGTTGTGGTAATTTCCCGGTCACACCTCAAGCCTCTCCCTCTGATCTCCTCTCCCCACACAACCTCACTGCCACTACTCTTACTAAAATCACCAAGGCCCGTGGTGTTATCAGGCCCAAGTGGCTCTGTTTACTCTTTTCTCCTTGACTAGGTCTTTCTTGCTACACTTGACCCTAGTTACATCCTCCTCCTTGAACCTTTCTCTTCCTCAGCTTCAGTGACAGCACAATCTGCTCGCAGCTCTCTGACCATCCTTCTCTGTCTGCCTTTTGTGAGTTCCTCTTCCTTCCACTCTTTCCTTCATGAGACTTTGTCCCTAACACACTGCTCTCCCTACCTTGCATAATTACCCCAGATGTCCTTTGCCCTCATTCTGGTTTCAGCTATATCATCACTTCTGTCCTGACTCTCTACCTGCTGAATCACATATCCAGATGCCTGCTGACCATCTCTAACTCATCTTCCTAAACAGAGTTCATCAGTGCCCCCTAACCTGCTCTTCATTCTGTATCTTCTACTTCTGGTGGTGGCCACACCATGTACGCAGTCATCTAAGCCAGCACCCTGAGAAGCACCTGAGTCTTCTCTCCCTCACTCCCTCATCTAAGTACTACTGATGTAACCTCCCATATTTCCCCTCCAGCCTTTCCAGCACTGGTCTAGTTTGAATCCTCCCAACTGGCCTGCTGCCTAGCCTCCAAGATGGGTTCCTTATCTCCACTGCCTCCCACCAGGAGCTTTCTGAAATGCAAATCTAACAGGTTCACCTCCTTGATTAAAATCCTCCCATGTTCCCCACCACCCTCTGGTGAAGTTTCTGGCCCTTAGTCTGGCCCCTACAGAACTCTCTAGCCACTTGCATTTTATGTGCCATAGTAGATGCTCAATAAATATTTGTCAAATGAATTCATTGAGCACCAACTACATGCCAGGCTCTGATCTAGGTGCTAGCACTTGGTAGTGAATAAGAGAGACAAAAACCCTGCCTTCACGAAGGTTACCTTCTAGTGAGGAGAGAGACAGGGAATAGTCAAAATAATTTTAAATGTAGCATATATTGGATGGTTACAAATGCTAGAGAGAAAAATCAGGGGAGGGAGATAAATGTTGGAGGCAGGCAGGTTGCAATTTTAAATAGGAGAGAAAAGGCCTTACTAAAACAGTAACATTTGAGCAAAGACCTGAGGGAAGCAAGAAAGCTGAGCCAAGAGTAACATCTATTGCAAACCCATAAGGCAGGAGTGTCTGGCATGTTCTAGAAACAGCAAGACTAGTGTGGCTGGATTCAGTGTCAGTTCCTATGCTCATGTTATGCCCATGGCCTAGAATGCTCTTTGCTCTTTCTGCCCATATGCAACATGCATTTCAAGGATCACCTCCTCCTGGAAGCCTACTTTCACCCACTATCTAAAGCTCTCATAATGCCCTGTATCACTGACCTTACCATGCTGTAGTATGATGATCTGCGTTTGACCCATCCCCCCACTAGACAGGGGGTCTCTGAGAAAAGGATCTGATTCTGTGGTGTCCTCAGAATCCAACACATGGCTCTTAGACTGAGGCTCAGAGAGACGGAATTATTTCCCCAACGTCACACAGCTCAGAAGCAACAGAGCTGGCATTGGGATCCAGGTCCATTGGAGGCATCTTTCGGTTACGCACCAGAGAAATCCTGGTTACTGCCACTTTGGCTAGACTTACCTATACAGAGTAACTCGTTCTGCATCCCTGCATTAGGATATTGCCCCCACTCCAAAACATACATACACACACTCCAACAATACTCATTGAACATACAGCTGCATTAGTGAACCACGAATGGAGCAGGCCAGTACAGTGCCTGGCCACATTTCTCTGTGTAGATGAGCTCAGAGACAAGCTGCGCCTAGCTGTGGACACGCAGGCCGCCCAGCTGGCCAAGCTGGAGGAGTCCTGTTGCAAAGCCATGAGGTATGCCGTGGCCAACGCCAACAAAGTCCAGGTAGGCCTGAGCCATCCAGTGTTCTGGGCTCTCCCTAACCCCCTGAACAAAGTCCTGGGAACCTCAGCCACATCTTTCCCCTTACAATTCTCAAATCAACACCAGCCTCTCATCTACCCGATGACTTCCTCATTTACTCAACAGCCCTCTTAGGGTAGAAGATACCATTCCCCACCTCCATACTGAGGATGATTTTAGAACAGAACACTACCCTCCCTTCCCCAGCTGCTCAATCAATCTAAAGGCTTCCAGAGGCAGGGAAGTTGTCTATTCTACCCCTTCCCCAGCTTAGGTCATTGAAGGGCCATGCAGTATCTCTGTCCCTTCTGTCCATGAGATGGAGGACAGTAGGGCCATGTCTCCCCCTCCCCTGTGACTGAGTTCCCTGAGGTAGGGCACCCAAATGCTCACATTTGGGGATCCCACCAGGCAGCTGAGCAGGCTGAGCGAAAGCGCCAAGAGCATCAGCGTGAACAGGCCACCAGCTTCAAGGATATCCAGCACCAGGTCAACAGTGGCCTCCTGACTGGGAAACACCATATCACCCAGCATGCTGAGGCTCCCTCCCAGGTCCTGCCCCATTCCTGGAAAGGTATGACTCCAGAGCCGAGAACTACCATCAAGAAATTCCAGGAGGCCCAACGTCATGAAAAGCAGGCACAGCGCCAGGCCGAAAAAGCACTGGAAGCCCAATGGGGAAGCCAGGCCATTAACCTGGCCCAAGCAGCCTTGGAGCTAGAAGAGCAGGAGAAGGAACTGTGTGCTGAATTCCGGAGGGGGCTGGGCTCCTTCAACCAGCAGCTGGCTCAGGAGCAAAAGGCCCAGTGAGTTCTAGGGGTGGCCAGCAGGAATGACTGCCAACGTGGGGGGGGGGGTGGTGGGGGCCAGGGAGAGAGGGAAAACCCGCCAGCTGAGGCTTCTGGACTTCTTTCACAGGCAGAATTACCTGAATTCAATAATCTACACCAATCAACCTACGGCCTATTACCTACAGTTCAACACCAGCAGCCGCTGAGCTCAAGATGGTTGGCTCTTCCTCCTCCCACCCCCATCAAACTCACAGAAGCTAGGAGTCAAAAAAGAAAATGCTACAGACCTCTGACCACAATCCATTCCCCAGAGATAGCTGAGCCAGTACACCCACCTTTGAGCCTAGGTAATAAAGTTGTTCACTAAAATCAAGGTCATGTGTTGTAATAGGACACAAAGGTGTGAGGTTCTGCTTTTCCTGGCTACCCCTGGGATCTATGCATCTGACATGTCAGTCTTCACCCATTCACCTTTCTTCCCTATGTCAGTTCCCCCAGCACACAGCACTGCCCACTTCTGTAAGAGATACTTTATTAGGCCCAGAGGGTAACTAGTGGGCAGTTACAAAGTGGCTACTACCTTCCTCCCAAACTGCAACACAGTATGCCAGGGGAAGGAAGGTTGGAAGAGTGTTTTCTCTGCCCTCTCCCTTCAAGGCTGCATGCGGATGGCCCCATCCAACCGGATGACCTCTCCATTGATGAATGGGTTCTCGATAATGGACTGTACCAGATGACCATACTCAGCAGGGTCGCCCAGTCGCCTGGGGAAGGGCACTTGGCTGGCCAGGAAGTTGCATACTTTCTCTGGGAGGCTCTTCAGGAGTGGGGTACCAAATAGGCCTAGACAAAAGAGCCAGAGTCAGAGGCCCACCCTCGCTTTCATGTTTACCTGGTCCCCACTCACCTTAGCCCTTCTTGTAGTGTTTCTACGCCCAGAGATGCAAGGATGCTGCTGCTTAGGTGGTGGATACTTTCCCCTCTTCATTGCCCATAGATCCCACCCAATCCCAGGTGTGGCAGGGACAGGATATGTGTACCTGGAGCAATGGTTATCACCCGGATGCCCATGGGAGCCAGGTCCCGAGCAATGGGCAATGTCATGCCCACTATGCCCCCCTTGGAAGCAGAATATGCAGCTTGTCCAACCTGGAGAAAGAGTGGAGGTTGTAGGTGGGAGGGCCCCAGTAAGTCACTGAGAAGGCACAAGCCTTGGCCCTGCTCACACACCTGGCCCTCAAAGGCAGCCACACTGGCAGTATTGATGATGACCCCACGTTGGCCTTCCTGATCTGGTTCATTCTGGCCCATCTCACCAGCCACAAGGCGGATCACATTGAAAGTACCTAAGAGATTCACCTGGAGGACCAGTAGAGATATGGTTAGGACCTGAGGCAGAGGCAGCCTATTATCCCCTTAAAGCTTTGGGGGTACCCACTACCAGACACCTCTTATTCCTACCCCTGGAGAACCTCCAAGGCCTTACATTGAGAACTCGCTGGAAGTCCTCCAAGGTATGGGCCTGGTTCTTCTTTAAGTTGTATGTCCTGACGGCTACTGCAATGCCTGCACAATTGACTGCCACGTCCACACGACCAAACTTTTCTTTTGCTAGAGCCAGGGCTGCTTGCACGTCCTTCTCTGAGGTCACCTTTAGAGGGAGAGGTGAAGGAAGTATTCAGCACCCAGCACACACATTCACCACTAAATCTGTGGGCAGGAAGGGCAGAATTATGTAAGCAAGGAAGAGGCCAAGAGAAAACTCGAGAGTGGGATAAAGCTAAAAAGGTTAGGGACTACAGAGCAGTGTTGCAAAATATTTTTCAATTCTATGCCCTCTTTTGATACATTCACATGCCAGTGGAGATTCTCAATTGCTGTGGATCACAGCACTGTTTTGAGAATTAGTGATATGAAGATAGACTAGCGTTTTTGTACCCCTGCTTGCTAAGATGATTGCATCAAGCTTTACTGTCTGTAGTTTGTTTATTAAGTTTTTCAACTGTGTGAATATAAAATTACAGGGCACCATAGGAATTTTCCCACTATAAATACCCTCTCCAGGAGTTTCTGCTATGTCCAGTCCCCATCCCCACTGTTGGGAACAAAAAAGTAGATAGGTTCACCGCTCATACACAGCACCCTATGGGAGGGGGGAACGCCATGGGTTCCCAGGCCGGTGTCCTGAGGAGAGGTGAAGTGACCCCACTTACGTCAGCTGGGGCAAAGGCACAGCTCTTCCCTAACTTCTTGGCCTGGACCTCCCCATCTGAGCTGGGCAGGTCCAGAAGAACAGCACTGGCCCCCTTCTCCACCAGTCGCTCTGCTGTGGCCAGGCCTAGGCCCGAGGCGCCTCCGGTTATTATGGCGACTAGACCCTGTGAAGAGGACAGTGTCAACGGCTACCCCGTGCAGACCCTTTCATCTGCCTGTTCTCCAGGTTTCTGCAAGGGAGGCTCCAGATCACCCCTGCAGAGTGATTTAGCTGTGCCTCTTCTCCTTACCGATGGAACCTCTAGGTTTCTCATCCCCAGACAGTCCATCCAGTCACCCTACATACTCGTGCTGTGAAGAGTTGACCTTCACCTCCCGAGCCCCACCGCCTCAATACCAGGCCTAGATACGCGTGACCATTTCTCCCAGCACCGATCTCTTCCCCCTACTTCCACGCCGCAATTGTCCCAGCAAGGGTAGCGGAGCCAGCCGCAGGGACCAGCACCCAAATACCTTCACGTTCCGGCACACCGCAGCCATTTTCCGCAGGCACCTCCCCCGGGCTCACGAAGCGGGGCGGGGCCGGCGAAGCGGGCGGGGCGTCCGGGCGTCTGCTGACTGCAGTCGTCCCCTGTCGAGAGGGTTAGGTTGTGTTTTATGAAGTTCCCTCAGAGCCGTGCCACTGGGGAAAGAACCAAGGGACAGCAGCATAATACTACACCCTCCACCCGGCACTCTAGCAGGCCCGGAGATAGGCTGCCAGCTCCACGGGGAAGGGTGGTGAAGGGCAGGAGGTTGAGAGAATGTCCCTTACTCAGAAAAATCCTTCATTCAGGTATAAACCTGTCTGAGAGACTCATATGCTAGCCTTTTTGCGTGCCACTGGGGATGCCCAGAGAAATAATAAAGAGTCCATGCCTTCCAGGAGAGCACAGTTAAATTGGAAAAAATTACAGTACAGACACAGACAAAGGAAGGTAAGAGAATCAGGCTCTGGGACACAGACATGAATATCCAAAGACAGAGATTCTGAGAGCCACGTAGAGATGAATATGTTGAATAGATTGCAAGGAACAGAGATGCCACACCAGATTACAGAGATAGGGATGTGGAAAGCCACTAACAGACACAAAAGCTAGGAGACAGACATTTGGAGACAGAGCTGCTGAGAAGCACAGTCCAGAGAGGCATAAACAGAGAAGCAAAAACATCTTTCACCAGTTCAACCTTTGCTAATATCCTCTGTGTCTAAACTATTTTGAACCCAAAAGCCCAAATTGCAGATTGGACCTCAACCAGAGGTTGTCATTTATGAACCAGGTCTTTGGTCATCTAGAACAAGGGTCCCCAACCTCTGAGCCACGGAGCTGTACCGGTCCCCACCTCTTAGGAACTGGGCGACACTGCAGGAGGTGAGCTTGAATGTAATGCACTTTAATCATCCGGAAACCATCCCCCCACACCCATCCATGGAAAACTTGTCTTCTACCAAACCAGTCCCTGGTGCCAAAAAGGTTGGGGACCACTGACGTACAACATTTTTCAACCAGTCTCCCAGTTAGAATCTTGAGTCCAGGTGGAAGATTAGAATCCACCTAATCTGACTTCCTTCTATACTTTTCCCCAAACTGAGGTCTTCAAGTCATAAATCTAACTGTGTATTTTCAGCCCTGTTCAGCTTTTTGTTTCCTCTATCTCAACAATCTTCCCATATGCTTTCTCACCCAGGAAGACTCCCCTCTGGGCCTCCTGGTTGTTGACAACCAGCACATTCATAGTTATTACACCATATTCATCAAAAGATTTAGTACCAGACTCACGATCTTTCTGACTACATGAAGTCCTTCTAGCAATTTGTAGCTCCTCACCAGGCCTAATAAGCTCCAGCTGCAGTCGCCTCTTTGTGTTCATCTTTTCATTAGCTATTCCCTCTGCTTGGAATGCTCTCCCCCTGCTTTTTGCATGACTGCCTGTCGCTATGACTTGCTTAAATGTCACCTGCCCTCCCTGACCACTCAAGCTGTAGCCACCTAGTTACTATCCCAATGGGTTGGAAGAGGATGTGACTGGCCCTGACTGGTGTGGTTCAGTGGATTGAGTGCCAGTCTGCAAACTGAAAGGCTGCTGGTTCACTTCCCAGTCAAGGCACATCCCTGGGTTGCGGGCCAGGTCCCCAGTTGGGCGAGTGCAAGAGACAACCGAATGATATTTGTCTCACACATGGATGTTCCTCTCCATCTCTTTCTCCCTCCCTTCCCCTCTCTCTAAGAATACATAAATAAAATCTTTTTTTTTTATTTTAGAGGCAACCAATGGATGTTTCTTTCAACACATCAATGTTTCTCTTTCTCTCTCCCTCTCTTCCTCCTTCCCATCCCCTCTAAGAACAAATAAATAAAAATGTTTTTTTAAGCTTTTTTTTTTAAGTTGATGTGACTGCCAGTTGTCCTGCCAGCCGGAACCAGGAAATTGAGGCCTTCACACCCCCACCCCTATCCATTCTGCCCATCATTCCCAAAGCCAGAGCCATTTCAAGGACACAGCCTTGAGAGAGCAATGCGTTGCTGAGACCATCTGGACAGTATATGTGACTGAACCCCGTTAAGGCCTCTATGTAAACTTTTAAAATTCTGACGGGTGGGTGCCGAGATCTCATCTTGTGGCCACCCAAGACAAGCCTCATATGTAAGTTCTCTTGATTATTAAACCTGCCACGTACCAATCTGGAATGGTCTGCTCCTTTCTTCCATCTCTGATTACCCTCTGTGTATGGGAGCCAATTTGCAAACTAACACATTATATATTGGAATTTTCTGCATAGCACTTACAAGTCCATAATCTTTTTTCCAAACTTGGGACCAAATATGTTTTACAATTCAGAATTTTTTCAATGTTAAAAAGGAACACATAAACTCAATATTATATAACTCTATATGCTGCATATACTATTATTATATAACTACAGAGAAAGGTCCGGAGCATTACTTATAATTAAACATTAATATTTCTAGAGTGAAGAGTATGAAAATTTACACTAAGTGTGAATCAAGACTATAAACAGCCTCATACTACTTCAGCTCAGGTTTAGTTACCTAATGTTTGGGCTCTAAGGTATGAAAAAACAGCCTTTTGCTTTCCAGAACTTCTGACATTGTGGAATTGTACCTAAAAGCTTTTGAGCCTTGTCTAACAGGCCTTGTTTGTGTGTGTGCATGCGTATGTGTGTGTAACTCTTTCCCTGCTAGAGAGTAAGCTCATGGCATCAGAGTCTTGTTCTGCTGGTTCACCTTTGGGTAACCCAATGCCAAGAACACTGACTGGCATATACCAGTACAAATGCATGCATGAATGAATGAGTCTATCAACCAATCAGTCTTGAAAGAATTTGCAGGTCCGGCTTCATGATTCCTTCATCTACTCAACTTCAGGGACCTCCACTTCTCCACTTTCATCACCTCTGTCTAGGCTGCATTATTAACCTTGTCATGGCTTGGAATGACTCCCCAAGTCCCTGGCATCCACATACCACTGTCTCTCACTCTGACCATGTTCTCCCACTCATCTTGGGTCTCCTCCCCATTACCACTTCTTTTATCTCCTTGAACCCTGTGGGTCTTTCTATTTTCTTCCAGCCTAGTGACCTCTTCCTACTTTTCTCTTGGCCAGAGTAGAACCTCTCTCTCTCATTTCCCCTCTCTCTTTACCTGTTCTTACCACACTCTCAACCCATTTGCCCCTTGGCCTTCTACTGATTGAAGTCCTCAACATTTTAGCACAGGCCCTAAAGTTAGAAGGCCTGGGTTTGAATCTCAACTCCATCATTTCCTAGATGAATGACCTTAGGCAAGTTACTTAACTGTTGTGCCTCAGTTTCCTCTTCTACAAAATGGGTATAATCAAAGCACCTACCTTGTAAAGTTGTTAGGAATAAATGAGTTAACGTACAGTATATATATATTTTAAAGATACTTTGAACAGTACCTGGCCTTTAGCAAGAGCTATGTAAAAGTAAGCTGCTGTTACTCTTCGGAGCAGTGTCTCCTAGACTTTTTTTGTGTTGTGGACAGCTCTGGAGTGGTCTGGTGAGATCTTAAGGAACCCCCTCCCAGAATAATGAATA
Source organism: Phyllostomus hastatus (assembly GCF_019186645.2). NCBI lineage: Eukaryota > Metazoa > Chordata > Mammalia > Chiroptera > Phyllostomidae > Phyllostomus > Phyllostomus hastatus. Next base: position 2,245,881 of record NW_025333499.1, on the reverse strand, counting down.
CATAAGATAAATAGATTACAAAAGAAATACAATTGTCAAAATAATAAGAAATACATCTGTCATTGATAAAGCTTCTTCATCAATACATTAAACACCAAGTTATACCTGGCTGGTGTGGCTCAGTGGATTGAGCACCAGGCTGCGAAGCAAAGGGTTGCTGATTTGATTCCCAGTCAGGCACATGCTTGGGTTGCAGGCCAGGTCCTTGGTAGGGAGCACACAGGAGGCAATCACACATTGATGTTTCTTTCCCTCTCTTTCTCCCTCCCTTCCTCTCTGTCTAAAAATAAATAAGATTCTTTAAACAAATAAAATAATGATGTTATTTTGAGAGATCTGCAACAACCATGATAAGGCATGAAAATCTTATTTCTGTTGGTGACAAAGCCATAGGGACTGCTTTAGCTTGTTACCTACATCCCCTAGAAGGACATGCTACATTCCTGTTAGTGATAGTGAAAATTAAGATGCAATTTCCTGCCTCCCTCATCCAAGTCCATGGGCTCCTTAAATTCTCTCTATAGATTCCAAAGGGGCTGTGGACTCTTGGTTAAGACCTTCTGTGTTTAGAGCAAATGGAGGCCATTAGGTGAATGCTTTCTCTCTTGTCACCTGCAACATTCTCTCCAGGCCACACTCTCCTTGGGTCTCAGAGAAGAGAGGTCTTGTTTGGGGCTTGCCCTTCCCACTGGGCTCTGGGTCCTAGCTCCTCCCACTTCCCTGGGGATTTGTTCCATTGAGCATCCCCTGTCTTTACTGTTTGCACCTCTGCCTCAAGATCATTAGAAAATAGGGAATAGATTGAACTCAACATTTGCACACAACAGACATTCATCAGTTTAGGTGCTTGAGGGTCAGAGGTGAGCAAAGGGGCATGTCAGGGACACCAGAACCAGCAACATTCAGCACTACCTCACAATCCCCAAGGGTACTAGCCCTATCAGGAGATGAGAGAAGCACAGAGGTGGTTTTTACTCCTGAGAGATAAAAAATATTAATACAAGATAAATCGTTCAACCCTTGTGGAGACCTACAGTTACCCCTGCAAAGACCAAGTTGCACTGGTTCTGGCTGGCTCTGAGGTGGCATCGGCAACTATAAAGGACGTCAAATGACGGATATGGAGAGGATCCAAATGTGTGCCTCTAATTTCCGAGTGAGTTGGGGCACAATTTGAATGAATGATTTAAGCTCTGAAACAGCATGCGGGACATGAGAATGACTGTGGCGAGCCTCTGAGAGTGTGCTGAGTGTCCACCATTTGAATTAATGGGGCTGACATGTGAATGAATCTGTGTGATACCAGCCTAAGGTCATGATGACTAGCATTGCCCAAATCAATGGCATTGTCCAGCCTTTGTGTAATCAGAACTTTTTAGCTGTGTTTGACATGGTTGAACACTTCCTTCTCCTACAAACACCCCTTCGCTTCCATGACACCTCACTTTCCTGATTCCTACTATTTCCCTGACTGTTCCTTCTTGGTCTGCTTCCTGTGTTTCTTTTCTCCTGTTCCCTCACTAGGGAGCTCATTAATCCCCTGGTTTCGATACTGCCTCTCTGTTGAGGACTTCCCAATCTCTACCTCCAGCTCACCTCACCACTGAAGTTCAGAATGAGATAGTCAGTCATTTGCTAGCTCCCTACACCAGGTGGCTCTTAGGTACTCCAACACGTCTTAAATGAAACTCAACCATTGTCCCCTAAACTTGCTCTATCTCAGTTGGTAGCAATATTATCTTCATAGACTCCAAAGCCAGACCCTGGGACTAATGCCCTTTCCACTCCATCTAATCAATTGCCAAATCCTCCTGACTTAAGTCCTACATACTTCTTGAATCTGGCACTTCCTCTCTCCTATCTTCCTATTTTCACCATCCAAAATCTCTTGTACTATTGTACCTGTCAAATCCCACTGTTGTCCCTCTTAAAAGGACCCTCCAAGAAGCCAGCAGAACCCCCTTCCTAAAACTCAAAGTTTACTATGTTACTCTCCTTGCTTTAAAGCCTTTCGGTGATTCCCCCTCACTTGTAAGACTGTCCGTAATTGCAGCTGCTAACTTTCCTGACTGCAGCCTGTATAACTGTCCGACAGCAACAATGCACAGTAATGCTGCCAGATGAGATATAGGATGCTCCAGGAAGTAAATTTGAATTTCAGATAAACAACAAATCATTTTTTTTAATTTTATTTATTTATTTTTAGAGAGGGAAGGGAGGGAGATAGAGAGAGAGAAACATCAATGTGCAGTTGCTGGGGGTTATGGCCTGCAACCCAGGAATGTACCCTGGCTGGGAATTGAACCTGGGACACTTTGGTTCCCAGCCCGCGCTCAATCCACTGAGCTACGCCAGCCAGGGCTGATAAACAACAAATCATTTTTAGTCTAAGTACCTCCCATGCGATATTTATTTATTGTTAACCAAAATTATTAGGTATTTATCTAAATTCATATCCAAATGAGCACCCCGTATTTTCATTTGCTAAAATAAATCTGGCAACCCTACCCCAGATAATCCTCAGGACTGTGAGATGCCCCCTGGCACTACCACAGCTCTGTACACCCACCTCTGAACCACTACTTACGTCCGGGGGGGCGGATCAGGGGTCTGTTCTGATCTCTGTGTCCTTGGTATGCCATACAGCGCCCCGGTCAGACAGATGGCAGTGTTTGCTGAGTGAATGAATACATCGCAATAAACCTGCGTCATTTGATGGAATAAGTAAGTATTGTGATTAGTTCAGTGTCAGTTCCACTTATGCCCACTTTGCCTTCACAGCCTTGGAAGAATTACCTCATTGTTTACACATCCATACAGCGGGAGAACAAGAAAGCTGGGAGTCAGTCATTCGCAGGCTTAATGAAGCCATTATAGGACCCGTGGGGGTGTGTATTTGTTTGTTTTCGAAGGGAGAGAAGGAATGGGAGGGAGACGGCGATATCCTAGTAATATGGAGGTGGAGGAAGGCAAAGAGGCCCCGAACCAGGGAGGCTGTGGGGGAGGAAAGGAAGGGAACGTGGACAGCCCAAGGAAAGCAGGAAAGCAAGCAGGCAGCAATGAAGGCGAGGAACCAAGAGCCAGCTGGCACCAGAGCGAGGAGTGACAGCCGCTGCAGGCAAAGGACTGGAGCTGGAGGAGGGAGGGTCTGGCAATACCGGCAGAACCAGTCTTCTCCCTCCAAGGCTGCGGGGCCTTCCTTCTGAGACTCCCAGCTCTCCAGTCCCCGGGGGTAGACTAGTTTCTCCCACCACTCCCTCGACCCCCCAAATCAAGAGGACCACGGAGAGATTCTGATAGTCTTCTCGCTCCCACCCCGAGTTGGGAAAGACTTGGAACAGAATAAACGGGGTAAGGGGGAGGGAGAGATGAGTCAGCCTGGGCTGGGCAGCAGCTGCCAGTGAAACCCCAACCGCAGTGATCGCCCAACACCCAGAAGTTGGGGGCGGGGCGCAGGATGGGGGTGGGGGTACCCATTCGAGTGAGAGGCTTTTTTTTTTTCTTAATGTTGTAAAAATCCTCACCGGAGGACATGTTTATTGATTTTTAGAGAAAAGAAGAGAGATAGAAACATGGATGTGGGAGAGAAACATCGAGAAACTCCGATCAGTTGCCTCCCAAAATCGAAAGCGCCCCGACCAGGGAAGCAACCTGCAACCTAACTGCGCCCTGACCAGGATCCAACCGCAACCTTTTGTTGCAGGGGAGGATGCTCCAGCCTACTGACCCAGTCAGGGCCCAGTGCAAGGCTTTAGAGGCAGTGTTTGTAATAAGTCTTGACCACGGACCCACGGAAGGAACGGCTGTAGGACCAGGGTCACGTCGTATTGATCACAAAGTCTCAAGTTTCTACGCCTTGAGGTAGGAATGAATACTCGCTTTATCCGAGTGTATTGTGTCCGCCGTCTTACTGCCATGCGCTCCACCCTGGGCCACTTTGCGCCACGTGAGACTGTCCTAATGGCGGGGGTGTGGAGCATAGTGGGGAGACCCTGATATGTCATCAATAGGAGCTTTAGGATAGCTGTTGTCCTCAAAGGGCCTGAGGGAACCTAAAGTGTCTGGCGAAGGGTTTTGGGCAGGAGACAAGTTCCTCTTTTATTTCTGCCACTTCCAGATGGGGAAGAAAAGACACCGGGTCTGAAACCAAGGATTTGATGGCAATCCCTGTACAGGCTGCACCCACTTCAGGCAAAAGCACCTTAGAGTCACTATGCTTGTCATACACACGTTCATTTTCTTTATTAGAGGGACTGCCCGTGGAAACGGAAGGATTCACTCTAAGACTCCAATACAGGGCTGTCATGTAGTCCTGAGTGGGAACACGAGATCCAGGGACAGAAAAGGGGCGACGGCGCGGTTGGGGTGAGGCAAAGAAGCACAAATTCAGCTTGACACCACCACCCACTCGCAGCATCTTTCCTGCTAGAGTGGAGTGTGGCATCTGCGCATGTACCCCCCGCCCCCAACCCGCACCGGGCCTTCAGGAGGAGTCAGCCAGTCCTGGGTAGCAATGGTATCCGCGCATGCGTGTCCCGCTCACCTCTTGTCCCCAGTGGGATGGTGGAGTTCCCTGGAGTAGGAGCATAAATACAGCCGCCAGGGGAGGTTTAAATGGGTGCAGAGTCCGTGGAAGTAGATGGGCAGGTGTGACTGCTCCTTTCGACTCTATCATAATTTGCAGTCCTTTGAGGAAACTGAAAACCATAGGACGGAAGGGAGTGGGTGCGTTAGACCCAGAGGAAACCCCTCTCAATCCCGCCCTCACATCTCCATGCCCTAGAAGGGACTCAGTCTGAGAGGTCCAGTGGTCCCCCAGATCACGCCCCCAAAGAGAGGCCAGATTTGGACAATAACCGCGCTGCACCCTACCCCCATTTTTCCAGTCAGTTCTGGGAGCCCACCCCACACTCTGGGAGCCTCTGAGTCAAAAAAGGGGGTCCCGTGGGGTGGGGCGGGGAGGGGTTGAAAGTCCTGTGTCGAGCTGCCCCTGTAGCCCGGAAGAACCTTTGTTTTCTTCGTGGATGTGGAGGGAAGACCCCAGATGAGCCTGGGAAGTGCTGTGAAGAGTGACTTCAGACCACCTATCAGGAAGTGAAGCCTGAAGGAGGAGGTGCGAAGCCACCCAGTGTGAAATTGGGTTAAAACTCTGACCCCAGACTCCAGCAATAAAAAAGGCAATATGGATGGGCCTAGAGGGTATTATACTAAGTGAAATAAGTCAGAGAGAGAAAGACAAATACTTTAGTATATCACCTGCATGTGGAATCTAAAGAATAAAACAAATGAACAAACAAAACAAAAATACACCCATGGAAACAGTGAACAAACTGGTTGCCAGAGGGGTGGGTATGGGAGGGATGGGTGAAAAAGGTGAAGGGGAATAAAAGGTACAAATTTTCAGTTATAAATAACTAAGCCACAGGTAGGTGATGTATAGCACAGGGAATAGGGTCAATAATATTGTGATAACTTTGCATGGTGACAGATGGTTACTAGACTTAGTGTGGGGATCACATAGTAAGGCATATGAATGTTGAATCACTACGTTGTGCACCTGAAACTAATATACTATTGTATGTCAACTATACTTTAATAAAATTTTTCTCTTTTTAAATTTTTTTCAGAACTAGTTTTTTTAAATATTTATTTATTTAGAGAGGGAAGGGAGGGGGGAGAGAGAGAGAGAGAGAGAGAGAGAGAGAGAGAAACATCAATGTGTGGTTGCCGGGGGTCATGGCCTGCAACCCAGGCATGTACCCTGACTGGGAATCGAACCTGCGACACTTTGGTTCACAGCCTGTGCTCAATCTGCCAGCTAAGCCAGCCAGGGCTTTAAGAACATTTTCCAAAAAAGAAAGGGAAGGGAGCCATTGGCTGCTTCAGCTGCAGGGGCAACTTCATAGAGGCTTCAGGGACCTTAAAGCCTAATGCTTCTTTTCAGTGAAGATCCCGAGGCCCAATAACATCACTTAACACTGAGAGATGACATGCCAGGCTGTGCTGAGAGTGTATTTAGTCTGTTATTTCTCACCACAACCTTATGATGACAATCATCCCTGGTTTACAGATGAAGAAAGTGAGTACTGAAAAGTTAAGTCACTTTCCAAGGTCACATAACTAGTAAGGAGCAAAGCAGACTTCAGACTTAGACAACCTGGCTCCAGAGGCCAAACCCTTATGACCACAGAGTCTGCTGCTCTTTGTAAGACACCAGGTTAGAGAAACCCAATAAAGTGGGTCCCCAACCCCCAGGGCCAGAGTGGTATGGGTCCGTGGTCTGTTAGGAACCCAGGTGCACAGCAGGAGGCAAGCAGATTCAAGTCAAGGCAGAGAGGGGGGTGTGGAGCTGGGCTGCAGCAAGGTGAAGAGCTGGTGTCTGCTGCCACTGAGGCTCCAGCCCACCCTGCCCTGCGCAGCCCGCACAGTCTCCCCCTCGGCCATGATGATCCATGGCTTCCCTGAAAGCTGACGGCTACCAAGACGCACATTATGAAGGTGGCCGACGTGGAGAAGTTAGCTGATGAACTGCATATGCCATCCCTCTCCAAAATGATGTTTGGAGACAATGTTTTAAGAATCCAGCACTGTTCTGACTTTGGGATTGATTTAATGCTACAGATGCTTTAAGATGTGTAAACCACCAAGGAATGCTCCAAGTGTTCTGTGCGGAAGAGGGGCAGGAAGGCAGGATGGAAGGTGAACATTCCAAGGAACATTAAGCCACACGATTAGACCTATACAACAGATTGTAAGGGAACGTCACTTGAGGAATCACTCAAGTTAAAGGTTGTACCTACAGCAGATCATATAGATATAGAGAAATGGAAAGTCAGAGAACAGACTAAGTTTTTTGAAGTCCTCCTGTTTGAGGATGAACTTCATGATCACAGAGTTTCAAGTCTAAATGGGAAAATTAAAGTAATGTTTTCCAGCTTTTTCCTGCTGTTGCAGTGGGGTTTTTGTTTTGTTTTGTTTTGTTTTGTTTTGTTTTGAGAATTGATGGAGTGCTTATCAGAATGAATGACATGAGACTTCACCAGAGGCTAGCAAGACCTACATGTTGCAAGAATATACAACACAAGAGCAAAATTGCTCATTTAACACATGTACCGCCATCCTTCTTCACTGAGCCCAATGAAGTACCACAGTATCTACCGATCAAGGAAGCAGTTTGTGAGAAGCTAATATTTCCAGGAAGAATTTATCTTAACCCCTCAGACTCACAAGAAAATGCACCTGTGGAATAGAATGTGTTGTATTGCATGCTCACTGTGGAATCTGATGGAGACCTTGGCTATGTGGATGGGGGTATTTTTATTATAAGAATTAATTGCCTTGTCTACGTGCAGATTTTCAGTAGCCTTAAAGGAAAGAAAATAAAATAAAAGATTGTTGCAGGCAAAAAAATAAAAAAATAAAGTTAAGCCATATCCTGAGATTGCCACAAAAGCACTGAAAAGCCTGCTTCCACTTCCAACATCCTGTCTTTGTAAAACAGGGTTTTCTGCAGTGACAGCACCAAAATGAGATTATGGAGTAGACTGGACATAAGCAATACACTTCGGGTGTCAGTGTCACCTATCACCCCCAGATGGGACCGTCAAGTTGCAGGAAAACAAGCTCAGGGTTCCCAATGATTCTGTATTATGTATGGTGAGTTGCGTAATTACTTCAATATTATTACAATGTAATAATAGTAGAAATAAAGTGCACAATAAATGTAATGGGCTTGAATCATCCTGAAACCTTCCCGCACCCCTGGTCCATGGAAAAATTGTCTTACATGAAACCGGTCCCTGGTGCCAAAAAGGTTGGGGGTTGCTGCAGTCAAAGGTCAAAATGGGACCTCATTTCCTGAGCAGCCACTCCCACACCATTGTGTTTCTCTCACACTGTTTCAATCTTCCCCCAATAACCTTGTGTGGAAGAAATTGCTGGTTGAGGAAACTGAGACAGAGAAGTTCCATATCTTGCCGTAGCTCACACAGACAGTAGTTGGACCATGCTGATGAAACAACTTGACTCAGGTAACTACTTAATCACGACAAAGGAGACTAAAATCTAGGTCTCCTATTTCCCAATCTTGGCACCGCCCCCCTTTTTTCTTACTACATGCATTTTAACAAACACATATTTGTTCATTCAGCAAATGTTTGTTGTGCTAGGCACTCTTGGAGGCACTTAGAATCAGTATTGAGCAAAATAGGCATGACCTCTGCCTCGAATGCTTGAGGGAGGGTGAGGATGGAGGGTGTCAAAAGTAAACAAAGATAGGCAGTAGTCACAGCAGTGAAGACAGATTTCATTCAGTCATTACTGACAGTAGGGGAAAGTTGAGCCCCATTCCCACTTGTGCAGGCTGTGACTGGGCGTTTTAAAGGAGGGAGAGGAGCAAGCAGGGTTTCAGTAGAGTCGGGGAAGTGAAAAATTACAAAGGGTTGGTCAGTGTAAGTGCAGTTAGGCCAGCTGTGTCTGCTAGCTGTCAGTTACTGAAGTTAGGAGTCTATCCTCCCAAGAGACTAGGAGATAGAGACCCAGGGGTGGGCTTCTTGACAATTGCATTTCAAGGGGATGGTCCTTGAGAGTGGTGATGGAGTGGTAGTACATACATTTACATCTCAAAGGGACAGGGGAAGAACTCAAAGTTGGAAGCCCATTTTAGTTAATGTTCTAAGCAAGGGAGTTTAGGGGGGAGGCTATATTAGGTGTTGGCTAGAACAAAAGGAAAATTCTTTTGACCGCCCTGAGCTTTACTGGATGGGAACTGGGTCATCCTACAGACTTGGCCTTAGGCTGCTAGAAGCCATACTACAGTTTGGCTGAGTCCCTTTGTGCAGGGGGTAGGGATGGGTGTTGTTGTTTTTCTGTTCACAATGTTAGGATGAATTTTCACACTGATGCAATATGGCCCAATGCCTGGCATATACAAACAATTCTTATTCACAGAATATTTCCAGGACTCAGAAGTTATCTCCCAGCAGCCAGCCAAAGGCCAGTCCTGAAGACCAGCCTTTGTTTAGAATTACAGGGTTTGAGCAACCCAGGCTCACTGAGCTAAGTGGGGGTGGGTGTTTGCATAGAGCATCATGCAGAGTTTTTGCAATTTCCAAGGGAGGTGGAACCAATAATAAACATGTAAATTGGACTTTCAGGTAGTGATGATATTGAAGATCTGGGAGATCTGAAGAAGGGATTGACTCTATTGTTGAATTGAGAACCTGAATATGCAGCTCTTACCCTTTGCAACAGCATGGATGGAACTGGAAAGCATTATGCTAAGCGAAATAATCCAGGCAGTGATAGACAAATACCATATGATCTCGCCTGAAAGACAAATACCATATGATCTCGCCTTTAACAGGAACCTAATTAACAAAACAAAGAAACAAGCAAAATATAATAAAAAACACTGAAATAGAGAACAGGCTGACAGTATTCAGAGGGGAGAGCAGAGGGAATTTCAGGGGAATTTCAGGGGAAAAGGGGAAGGGTTGACAGGAACAAGTATAAAGGACGCATGGACAAAAACTAGGGGCGGGTGGAAATGGGAGGGAGGTGGGGAGGGCTGAGTGGGTGGGCTGGGATGGGAGTAAAAGATAGAAAATTGTATTTGAACAATAATTAAAATAAAAAAAAATTTTTAAAAGATTTTATTTATTTATTTTTTAGAGAGGGAGAGGGAGGGAGGGAGAGAGAGAGAGAGAGAGAGAGAGAGAGAGACGTCAACGTGCGGTTGCTGGGGGTTATGGCCTGCAACCCAGGCATGTACCCTGGCTGGGAATCGAACCTGGGACACTTTGGTTCCCAGCCCACACTCAATCCACTGAGCTACGCCAGCCAGGGCAAAATAAAAATTTTTAAAAAAGATGAAGAAGTTGATGCTCCTAAAAAAGAGAGAGAGAGAGAGAGAGAGAGAGAGAGAGAGAGAGAGAGAGAGAGAGAGAGAGAGAGAACCTGAATATGCAGAGGTCTGGGAAGGGAAGCCATCCGGAGGGAAGAGTGAGATCTTAGGCAGGACTGGGCTTGTCTTCCGCTGGGGCAGGAGTGAAGGCCAGTGTTCTGGAGTGTAGGTAACAGTGAAAGCAGTGAATGAGAGTGGGGCTAGGATAACAGAAGTCTGAGGGTCTTGGAAACAGGGGCCAAATCACAAATTAAAGCAGAACCTCCCCGTATATAAATAAGGCCGTGCAAGTTTTCATTGTATGAGACACCTTGTGCCTAGAGGGGCAGAACGAAGATCTAAAGGTCAATGTTTCCTATGCTCATCCAGCTGTGCTGTGCATCTCAAGGCAGGGCTGTGTGAGCCAGGGCAAGGGGTTCCTTTTCCTATTAAAAACAGCCAGCTGCACTGCAAGCCAGAGGGGCTACCTCAGAAGGGCACATTTGTCTAAACAGAATGAAGGTGCTAGATGGCTGAGCTGTGGCTTGTGCGCCAGTGCTGAGCTAGTGGTTGCCAGGGTAGTAAATCAGTTGAGATTATTGAAAAGGCTGAGCAGCTGTCTTTAAAAAGAGCACCATGAAAATGAATTTATGTTACCTCTTTACCAGGCCCATGACAGTGGTGAGGTGGGCGTGTTCAACCCCTCCATGGAGAAATCACAGTGGAAAATTGTGACTTCCTCCTCCAGATGAATGAACCCCTCTTCCTCCTCCTCCTGCATCTTCTTCCCTCTCCCCCTTCAGGCTCTCCCTGTGTCTCTCTCCTGTTACTTTTATTTCCTTGAGCTTAACTCTTAATGAGCATTTATTGCTCGGTGCAGTGCATGCAAAAATGTCCTCAGTGATGTCTCCAAAATCAGGTAAATGTAACAGGCAAGTTTTTAAAATTTTTATTGTTATTGATTCATATTCTCTATCTTACAGAATGGATTTGAAGCAACTGTCAATTCCATGATTTATTAATTCCTACCACTGTACCAGGGTGGACAGTAGAACTAACCTAGGGCAAGATGACAATAAGGATTCCCAAGTTCAATTCCCAGTCAGGGCACATGCCTGGGTCGCAGGCCACAGCCCCCAGCAACCGCACATTGATGTTTCTCTCTCTCTCTCTTCCTCCCTCCCTTTCCTCTCTAAAAATAAATAATAAAATCTTTTTAAAAAGATGACAATAAGGATCCCTCCTTTCTTTTTTTGCTTTAAATTTTTAAATATTTTATCTTTATGTTGTAGAGAGTTTTTTATTATCTTCCTTTCAAGTGTGCAGAAAAGTAGAGAATACTATAAACACCCCCAGTTTGGCCCTGGCTGGGTAGCTCAGTTGGTTAGAGCATTGTCCCAAAGTGCTAAGGTTGCGGGTTCAATCCCAGTCAGGGCACACACAAGAATCAACCAATGAATGCATAAGTAAGTGGAATGATAAATGGATCTCTCTCTCTCCCGAAATGAATAAATAACATTTTTTTTTAAAAAGCACCTCGGTTTTGTCAGACTGCATTTTTAAAAAGAAAGCAGGAACAATACAGTTGAATCCCCCTCGGCACCCTTCCCAGGTTCATCCCCTTTCCTTCCCCCAGTTAGCACTGTCCTGAGCTTGCAGTTTACCAAGTCCATGCATGCTTTGTTCTTCAACTTTATATGAATATATCCATCAATTTTATAGCATTTTTGTCAACATGATATAGTCTTGTCTTGCGTGACTGGCATGAACACCGCTCAGCCCCTGTGTCGGTAGTGCGGCTCTAGATATCTCATACTTACACAGTGCTCTCCTCACATAGGCCTCTTAAGTGGCAGAACAGTGTCATGATCCCCATTTGACTCAAGAAGGAACAAAGGTCCACAGTATAAAGGGTTGGGACCCAAGACCACACAGGGACAGAGGCCTAGGCTGACTGACTCCCAGCTCAGCGCAGTGTCCACTGCTTAGTCTGGACGGTACTGTGAGCCGTATCAGGACAAGTGTGAGCAACTAGAGAGCAGGCAAGTGGGAGGGAGGGGAGAGCAGAGTGGAGCTAAGGGTAGGAGAGAAGGATAGACACGGAAACACAAAACAAAAGGGCAGAGCCAGTGAAGGGAGCTGTATGACTTTAAATTGACCAGTGACTCTCAACCTTGGCTTCTTTGGAATTGTCCAGGGAGCTTCAAAAAGCATTAATTTCTGGGACCCACTCCCAGAAATTCTAATGTATTTGGCCTGTTGGGCAGCCTGGGCAGCAGGATGTTGGAAAGCTCCCCAGAAGATTTTGGATGCAGGCCACTGAGTCAGCAAAGCAATTTGTCAGGCAGTGAACTGGTTGAAGGGGCAGTACTCAAAGGCTAGCTTGTTAACATCAATAAGATTTTAGACCTCAAACCGTGGTTTGATAATGCAATGTAAATAAGGTATTGAGATCTTAACCCCAGATTAAATGGACAGAAATGGGCAAAAATGAGAGGTGATAATCTGGTTTCCTCAGTGCTGCTCATACTACTCTTAAACTATTATGTGCAGTTATTTGGGCTTTTATTTGAAGGGGAGAGTAGCAATTTTCACAATGACTACCAGTAAACCCCCCACAAGGTAACATAATTCAGCCAACATTCCCTAAGTACTTCCTATATGCAGGGTCTGTGCTGCACAAAAGTAAGACAGATGGAAAAGTCACAAGCCTTGACCTCAAGCTCAGACTCAAGGCAACCCGAACAAACATATGATAAACACAGTGTACTGAGTGCTAGAGATAAGTCCAAAGTGCGAGGGAATGGAGGGCTCACAACACCTAACTCTACCTTCCGGTGACTAGTGGAGGGGTTTAGAGAAGGCTTCACAGGAGTGCTGCATGAGCTGGGTCTTAAAGGACTTAAAGGACGAGTAGCATTTGGCTCAAGGCATCCTTAAGGCTGGGGGTTAGGAAGAGCATGTGCAAAGGCAGAGGTGTAAGTGCATGTGCAGAAGGATAGTTTGGTGCAGTAGAAGCATGGGAATAAGATGCAGTGGGGGAGAAGCAGGTAATGAGGCACCAAGGTGAGCCCGTGTGCTGTGCTGGGGTAGGGGCTTCACCCTGCAGGCGGCACAGGTGATCATCAAAGGGAGGAGTATGCGGAGAATAGCTGAGTAGAAGTTTACCAGGCAGGAATGTGGGATGGATTGCGGGGGGTGCGGGGGGGGGAGGAAGAGGAACAGTGTAAGCAAAGGAGAGGAGGCAGGATGAGCCTGATGTGTCAGGTGCAGTGAGGGAACCAACAATCTGGTAGGAATGGTGGAAACCATCTGGGGCGCTTTTTGAAAATATCACTGCCTGTGCCCCACTTTCCCTCCTCCTTTAGAGATTCTGAGTGATATGGTCTGAGGGTGGGGCCCAGGCCTTAGCATTGTTTTTTTCAGTATTTTAAAAAAGTCTCCCAGCCCTGGCCAGGTACCTCAGTTGGTTAGGGCGGTGTCCCCATACCCCAGGGTTGCAGGTTCCTCCCAATCAGGGCACATACGAGAGTCAATCAATGAATGTATAAAAAAGTGGAGCAACAACTCGAGGTCTCTGTCTCTGTCTCTGTCTCTCTCTCACCTCTCCATAAAATTAAAAACAACTCTCCCAGGTGGCCCTAATATGAAGCTGGTTAGGATATGTGTGGAAAGGTAGGCCAGAGCCAGATAACAGTTGTAAATTGGTTAACATTTATTGAATGTTAACTATGTGCCAGACATTTTATTAATCTTTTTCATCCTCACCTATTTAATAGATAGGTACTATTATCCTTGTGTGGTGGGTGAGTGAACAGGAATTTGACCAAAGCCCTACACCAAAGTAAGTGGCGGCAGATTGGCTTCCAAGCACATCCTAGAAAGGCTTGTATTCCAGGCTAAGGAGCTTGGGTTTGCTTCTGTAACCATCTTTAATAATTTAGTGTGTGTCTGTACAGAATTTCTTGGCATATATGAGTAAATGTAAATATGTATTCCCGTATTTCTTACACAAAAGGGAGCATACTAGATACACTGATGACATGATGACATTTTGCCTCTGGGCCTCTGAGGACCTCCTTTGCCCATGTTTAGTTATTTTTCTTCAACTAGGATAGAGTCGCCCAGTGGCCCTCTGGCTCACACTTGCCCCAGCACTCTCTCTATGGAGCTCAGTGTACTGCAATAGCTGTGAGAACAGGAGCCAGCTACTACCTTGCCGTTTATTTGTTCTTTTTGTAGTTACTTAAGATGAACTGAATTTCAGGCTTTTCTTCTGCCAAGACATGCACTCAAGATTATAAGACTTCCTTTCAGGACTGCTTTAGCTAGCCCCCTAAGTTTTTTTTTTTTTAAGATTTTATTTATTTATTTTTAGAGAGAAAGAAAGGGAGGGAGAAAGAGAAGGAGAGAACCATCAGTGTGTGGTTGCCTCTCACCCGCCCCCTACTGGGGATCTGGCCCACAACCCAGGCATGTGCCCTGACTGGGAATGGAACCAGCAACCCTTTAGCTCACAGGCCGGCGCTCAACCCACCGAGCTACACCAGCCAGGGTGTGTGCCCCCTAGCTTTGATATAGTTTATGCTCATTACCATTCATTCTATTTGAAATATTTTCTATTTTGATTTCTGCATTGACTTTTCTGTTATTTATCCTTAGTTAGGGAAATACTACTTAATTTTCTAGGAGTTATAGATCTTGTAGTTATATTGTTTTTTATGATATCATGTATTTTCACAATAATCAGAGGATATGCTCTGAATTTCAATCCTTTGAAATTTATTAAGATCACTATATAGTTATGGATATGGTTAATTCTGGTAAATGTTTTATATGCATTTCAAAAGAGTTTATTCTGTTGTCATTGGCTGTGGTGTCCTGTATATGCCCACTATTAATTGTTCATATGTTTCATATCCTTCCAGATTCATAGAGTGGAAAGAAAATGCATGGGCCTAAGTTCTTCATAAATAAACTTTTAACCTATCCATCTTTGTTTTTGGATGCAGTCTTACTTCCAGAGGTACTTGGTGCTGTTAATTTCAAGTCTTTTGGGGATTTGGGGATTCCTCTTTCAATTTGTTTTATACAGGTCTCAGCCTATGTTGTGGCTGGACTGGCCCTCATGGTTTCTAGTGTGATTGCAAGACACCCTTCAGCAATAAATCATCAGGAAACTTTCAAAAGATACAGGCTTATTACTTACTGAGACCTGGAAATTACACAGTGCCACCTGGGACCAGAGAAGGAGAGGAGAAGTGGGAGAGGGAGAATGGGCCTGGGGTTCTGTTTTTATTAGGGTCAAGGGTGGGGGCCTCAGGTTTTGCTGGCTTGCCCCTTTTTTAAAGATTTTATTTATTTATTTTTAAAGACAGGGGAAGGGGGAAGGGAGGGAGAAAAAGAGGGAAAGAAACATCAGTGATGTGTGAGAGAAACGTGGACCAGGTGCCTTTCACACACCCTCAGCTGGGGACCTGGCCCACAACCCAGGCATGTGCCCTGACTGGGAATCACACCAGCAACCTTTTGGTTCACAGGCTGACACTCAATCCACTCAGCCACACCAGCCAGGGTTCACTTTTTATTACTGAATTTAAAACATAAGAACAGGAATCTAAAATACAGTAAGCAAAGACAAACAGCCCAAATGGTCACTGACTGAGATCAACCAAGATCTCTAAAACGTAAAAGCCTCAGCAGAGGGAAGCACCCATCTTTAATCTAGCCCTGTACCTGAAAATGTGTCTATTGGAAGTGGGTGCCTCTTTGAATTGGCTGTCTCAGTCAACCAAAGCTTAAGTCAGGTACTTGCATTACAAAAGAGAACAAAAAACAAATGGCAGGGCTTACACTATGCAATATTATGCCGATTTTCATCCTCTCAACTGCTAGTATACGATTTAGCTTTCTATGATCTGCTTTATTCATTACTATTCATCCCTATGCTTTCCGCATGCCAAAGTACATTTCAGAATTTTCCTCTCCAACTATTTTCAGGTTGCTGTCTTTTTTTTGTAGGTGTGCTTTAAATAATTACCTAATTTTTTAATAGGTAATATGCATATACTTCAAAAACAAAGGTGAAATGTGTGCAGTGGGAAACTTCCTGCCATCACTCTCCATCCACCCTCCCCACACATTAAGCATTATTTTTCACCTACTACACAATTTGGTGTTTTCATATTCTCTCTCTGATACAGATTTTTAAAAACTTATTAATGGAGACTTCTGGTCAAGATGGAAGCATAGCCCTGGCTGGCATAGCTCAGTGGATTGAGTGTGGGCTGCGAACCAAAGTGTCGCAAGTTCGATTCCCAGTCAGGGCACATGCCTGGGTTGCAGGCCACAGCCCCCAGCAACCACACATTGATGTTTCTCTCTCTCTCTCTCTCTCTCTCTCTCTCTCTCTCTCTCTCAAAATAAATACATAAAATCTTAAAAAAAAGAAAAAAAAGAAAATGTGATTCTTAAAAAAAGAAAAGATGGAAGCATAGGTAAACAAGCTTCACCTCACACAACCACAGAATTAGAACTAGACCTCAAAACAAATAACACCCAGAACCATCAGAAAATTGAGTTGTATAGAAGTCTGACAACCAAGGAATTAAAGAAGCCACATTCATCCAGACAAGTAGGAGGGGCAGAGATGCGGAGAGGTACAGAGAGGTGCAGAGACATGGTGTGGCATGGAGAAGTGGTGGCTGTGGAACAGGTGGTCCCACATTCATTTGTGGTGGATAAAAATCAGGAGGAATACCTTGCAGCGAACAAGCCTCAGGCTGGACAGCACAGCCCAGGGTTGCTCTGCCATGAAGATAAATCCCCATAACTTCTGGTTGTGAAAACCAGTGTGGGTTGGAGTGGCAGAAGAAACTGCTAGATTTTCAGGACACTCCACTTAAAGGGCCCATACAGATTTAGGACCTACACAAATCCATCCCCACTGGGATTCAGCACCAGGGCAAAAGCAAGAGGGGCACCAGTTGCATATGGGGGGGGGCAGTAAATCAAGTGACTGGAAACAGGGTGAGTGCCAGGGCAAACCTTCAGAAGCTAGGCAGCAGCACAGTCCCCTCTTTGAGCCCTCCCCCAACACAGAGCTAAGATGTGGTAAAGTGGGTTGCCCTACCCTGGTTATTACATAAGGCTCTGTGTGGGGCTCTGACCCACACAATTTACAGGTGCCTTTTCTACAACTTAAGACAGGGAGTCAAAGCAGCTCTACCTAATACATAGAAACAAACACAGAGAGGCTGCCAAAATGAGGAGACAAAGAAATATGGCCCAAATGAAAGAACAGATCAAAACTCCAGAAAAAGTGTTAAACAAAATGGAGATAAGCAATCTACCAGATGCAGAGTTCAAAACACTGGTTATAAGGATGCTCAAGGAACTTAGTGAGGACTTCAGCATCATAAAAAAGACCCACTCACAAACAAAGGGTATACACTAGTTGAAATAACAACTTACAGGGAAACAACAGTAAAGTGGATGAAGCCAAGAATCAAATCAATGATTTGGAAGATAAGGAAGCAAAAAAACAACTGCACAGTATAACAAGAAGAAAAAAGAATAAAAAACAAAGAATAAAAAAATAAAAACTTTTGGGATCACTTCAGGAGGTCCAACATTCACATCATAGGGATGCCAGAAGGAGAAAAGAAAGAGCAAGAAATGGAAAATCTATCTGAAAAAATAGTGAAAGAAAATTTCCCTAATTTGGTGAAGGAAATAGACATGCAAGTCCAGGAAGCACAGCAAGTCCCAGTTATGATGGATGCAAAGAGGCCCACTCCAAGACACATCATAATTAAAATGTCAAAGGTTAATGATAAAGACAGAATATTTTTTAAAGGATTTTATTTATTTATTTTTAGAGAGAGAGGAAGGGAGGGAGAAAGGGAGAGATACATCAGTGTGTGGTTGCCTCTCACATGCTCCCTACTGGGGACTTGGCCTGCAACCCAGACATTTGCCCTGACTGGGAATCGAACTGGTGATCCTTTGATTCACAGGCCCGCACTCAATTCACTGAGCTATACAGCCAGGCAATGAAGAGAAAATCTTAAAAGCAGCAAGAGAAGACCAATTAGTTACCTACAGGGAATTCCCATAAGACTTATCAGCTAATTTCTCAAAAGAAACTTTTCAGGCTAGAAGGGATTGGCAAGAAACATTCAAAGTCATGAAAAGCAGGGATCTAGAGCCAAGAATGCTCTACCCAGGAAAGATATCATTTAAAATTGAAGGGCAGATAAAGAGCTTCCCAGATAAGAAAAGACTAAAGAAGTTCATCATCACCAAACCATTATTATATGAAATGTTAAAGGAACTTACTTAAGAAAAAGATCAAAACTATGAAAAATAAAATAGCAATAAATATATATCTATCAACAATTGAATCTAGCCCTGGCTGGTGTGGCTCAGTGGATTGAGTGCTGGCCTGCGAACCAAAGGGTCACCAGTTTGATTCCCAGTTGGGACATAAGCCTGGGTTTCGGGCCAGGTTCCCAGTGTGGGGCACAGGGGAGGCAACCCCACATTGATGTTTCTCTCCCTCTTTCTCCCTCCCTTCTCCTCTCTCTAAAAATAAATGAATAAATCTTTTAAAAAATTGCATCTAAAAAACAAATTAAGCAAACAAGAAGAACAGAGATGATATCATGGATACAGAGAGTGTTGCCAGATGGAAGGGGAGTGTGGGGGAATGGGTGAAGAGGTGAGGGGATTAAGTACAAATAGAATGTTACAGAATAGCCATAAGGATGTAAAGTACAGTATAGGAAATGGAGTAGGGAAAGAACTTATATGCATTACTCGTGGATCTGAACAATGGTATGGGCATTGCCTGAGGGAGCGGGAGGTGCTGGGTGGAGGGGGGCAAAGGGGGACAATTGGGACAACTGTAATAGAATAATCAATAAAATATAATTTAAAAACCCCTAAAAGGTTGCTGGTTCCATTCCTGGTCAGGGCACATACCTAGGTTGTGGGTTCAACCCCTGGTCTAGGCATGTGCAATCCCAGGCTCAGGTACGTGCGATCTCAGTCCAGGCGCATACAGGAGGCAACCAATCAGTGCTACTCTTTTGCATCTATATTTCTCTCCTTCTCATCAATGTTTCTGTCTCTCCCTTCCTCTCTCTCTAAAAGCAATGAAAATGATATCCTCATGTGAGGATAAAAAACATTTTTTTAAAAGAATCCTTTGTCAAATCCATGGTCATGAAAATTTACTAGTCTCTTCTTAGGTGGCCTCAGCTCACAGCTCTTGGTGTATTGGAAAAGCTCCACTTTGAGATGAACATTGCTACGCCTCATCTTCACTCTTTGGCCCCATCGCCATTGCAAACACGAGCTTTAGTGAAAAGAAGGCCCCCCTGCTGTCCAGGATCTTTCTCTGGGTGCCCAGTTACCAACCAAGTGACCAAGTCAACCCATGCCTATGGATTCCCCCCCACCCAAGATTCTGCATTGTTATCATCCATTCTGCTGCCTCTGGCTGGAGAACAGCAACAGTGAATTGACCTAGATTTGGTTGAAGATGTTTGGTACCTACCACCCAGTACTAGAGCAAAATTCAAATTATCTCCAAATCCTCAAGAATTCAGCACATTGATTTTTTCAGTAAATTAGCTTTTGTCAGTTGGGTTCTAGGAGATTTGAGGATTTGGGGAATTGATTATTTAGTCTATAGGGTTTTTAAAAAGAAAGTCCTATCTTCTGATAATAAAGAAGAAGAAATAAGAATATAGATATATAGAACCCTGGCTGGCATGGCTCAGTGGATTGAGCGCCAGACTTCGAAGCAAAGGGTCACCAGTTCGATTCCCAGACAGGGCACATGCCTGGGTTGCAGGCCAGGTCCCCAGTAGGGGGGTGCACAAGGGGCAACCACACATTGATGTTTCCCTCTCTCTAAAAGTAAATAACTAAAATCTTTTTAAAGAAGAATATAGATGTGTATCTACTTGTTTTTGCAAAAAGAAACACAGGAAGGATAAACCACAGATGAATGCAGTTGTTCATGCCAGGGTGAGGGTGAACATCTGGGAACTCTGAAAGCAGCTGGAATTCACAGGACAGGGCAAGGTGCTATGGAGGAGGGAGCTGCACAGGAAGAGAAAGCTCTGGAGATCTACAAAGTGTTCCCTTCAAATCTGCAACCAGTACTGATCAGCACACTGAGTGAGAAAAGTGCCCGAGGCCAGGTAAAGGCCACTGGAAAGAATCGGAAGGAACAATCCTCAGAAGCAGAAACAGTTAATCCACATCACTGCTTGAGTGGAAAAACCTACTAACACATGGAGCATTGAATAAAAATCTCACACTATCAGTCAGATTAGTCCTGGGCTAAAGGTTATTCAGGTCCCCCCTTAAAGAAACTTAAATACAAGCCTCAAAGGGATCAAATTGATTAACTGTGTCCCAGAACAAAGCACCCCCACCCCATTTCTTAAGTCTAAAATAAATCAGCACTCGACAAGGTAAAATTTACAATGTCTGGCATATAATAAAGTATTTTCATGTATGGAAAAAAAGCAGGAGAATACAACCCACATGGAGAAAAATAATCCATAGAAAATGACCCAGATGATGGGTACAATAAACAAAGGACTTTAAGACAGCTTTATAGATATAATCCTTATGTTCAAGAAGCATGAGCATGGCTGAAATACAGCACCCAAAGAAGACCCTACTCTGCCCACAACCATCTGCCCGCCCCACCCCCTGCTCCTGAACTCAGCCGAGATCCAGTCTTTGCTGGAGAAACTATGGTCGTGACTCACTGAATGGTGGAACTTGCTGGAAATCCGCTTTCTGGATCTTGCCAGAAATTCACCATCTAGGGTGCCAAAGAAAGCTGTTCATGGGAAGGTGAGTCACCAGAGGCACCCTGCTACAAAACTAGATGTGAGGGAGGGTGTCAGGAGAAGTTGCTAGCCATCGGGTGCTGCTGGCTGCCTTGCCTTGGAAGAACTGGAAATGGAGAAGCTGTGAGTGCTTCAGAAGCCAGAGGCATACTGCTACTAAACTGTCTGATGGGAGATTCTAGGGAGAAGGTGCTGGCCACTGGGTTCTGGTGGTCACCATGTCTTGCAGGAGCCAGGCACTGGAGAATCTGCAATGCTTCTGGACCCTGGTGCTGGACAAAGCTGTGTGTGCTGCAGGAACCTGCTGAGTGGGCCCCTCAGGAGTGGGGAGCAAAACCATTTTCTTTTTTGCGATGTCTTTCCAGTGCCCTCTACCGGCGAACATCAGTACCAGCTGGCAAAGGAAAAATATTTAAGTAGACCAGAGCCATTTTCACAGAATAGGCATAAAGAACGAACTTGAGCCAAGAGACAAAAATCTGTAGGTGCCACAGTCCACCCCTTTGATTACTCAGCTTCCCTGTGCACTCACACACACATTTTGTCTCATACGACAGAACAACTTCACAGGATACATCTAACAAGATACAGCTATCCTTGTCACAAGAGAGGAAGTTCCACTCTTATCTCAAAACGAAGAGAGACAAAATATCAAGTCATTATACCCATTGCTGTTTATATGTATTATTCCTCAAAATTTAGTCACAGTCCCACTAATATTCTAGTTTCTAAAGATGAAATTATAAAATTAATTTCTACCAACTATTTGCATATAAAATTGAAATGGGAAGGACAGAGAAAAAGGAAATCACTAGCATATACAAATAAACACATAAGTATAACAAGCAAGAAGGAAACGAGCAAAGCTACAATAGTACTCATATCTGTAATTGATCACAAGGCTATAATTGCTATCTTCGGCTTCCTTCTTCCACTATCCATCCTGTATTTTCCCTGCCTTCCTCCATAACCTCAGATGTTCTCTTTTACCTGATGGAGTCACCCAAACTTTCATTCCTGAAGAGTCTGAGTCCTCAATCATCCTGCCTGGTTTTGGTTGCTATAGTTCTCCATTAACTTTGACTATTAGGCATGGAAGTACTAAGAGGCGCCTCAGATACTCCTATGGGTTGCAGACATAATCCTCCTTGCCTGCACTGTGTTGCAGCAACCAATTTCCCCTTAGAAATTAAAAGCAATCACTCTAGCAGTACATTAACTACTTCTCCTCCGCCTTTTTTTTTTTTTTTGGCCTGTAGTTTCTCTGGCACATGAGCCCAAAATGTCTAAAATTTCTCACTTTCCAATTCAATGGAACCATTGTTGTGCTCCCTGGTTGAGCCCTCACCCACTGGCAATGAGGACCTCTAAAGAATTTAGGTCACAGTGTCCCTAGCTTCATTAGGGTCTTCCCACACAAATGCATTCCAAGTTTCAGGATTTTATTCCTTGCCCATAAATGCCCTGGCTTTAACAGTAGGCACTGCAAGGCTGGGGGCTTCACTTGCCTTGTAATTCTGCCAGTTGCACGATGAGATTCTGGGTTTGATTTTCAGCCATCTCAGCTCTCATGCTGAAGGAGAGAAAGCTCTCCCTTCAGGGCACATGTGAAGTTTTCTGGTCACTTATGTGGTGCTGGAGCTGGGAATTCTGATCCTTCAGCTCATCTTCTCTTACACCACTTTGTTCAGAGACATTAGGAACAACTAGCCAATCTCATTATATCCCTTAGTTTTCCCAAAATGTTTGAAAGTATCACACACACAGTCACCCAGCTCCTTGCTTCTTATAAGTCATTGACTATGTATCCAATAAAGACCGTTTGAGTGTCTCCACGGTCTATGCCATAGACTGTCAGTGCTCTCTTTATTACGAGAAATAGAGCCATTGAAGTCTTCAAATTTAATCATATTAGAGAGTCAATTCCAAGAACTTCAGAACCAGTTCAGAAAACTCATTCTTAACATTTTGTTTCTTTAACTCCACCCCCAGTACCAAAATCTGTATTAGGGTTCTCCAGACAGACAGAACCAAAAGGATATATTTATAGAGATGTATTACAAGGAATTGGTTCATGAAGTTGTGGGTGGTGAGAAGTCCCAAAATCTGCAGTCAGCATCCTGGAAACTTAGAAGAGTTGATGGTGTAGTTCCAGCCCAAGTCTGAGTCCAAGTTCAAAGGCAGGAGAAGACTGATGTCCCGGCTGAAATACAGTCAGACACTTGGCCTTTTTCTTCTGTTCAGGCCTTCAGTGGATTAGATAAGTCCCTCACTTTGGGAGGCATCTCCTTTCCTCAGTGCACCAGTTCAGAGGTTACTGTCTGTCATACAGAAACACTCTCACAGGCACGTCCAGACTGGTATTTAACCACATATCCAGGCTTCCGTTAGCTGAGTCAGGTTGACACAGAAAGTGAACCATCACGGGGACTTAGATTTCCAAACAAGCAGAGCTCAAAGTTGCCAAGATGGGAAGCAAACATCCCATGAGTGGGTTATTAGGTGTGATAGTGAGAAGAGCCACTGGTACTTCTACCCCTTGATTTCAGGATCCACTTATACTGGACATGGGAGAGACAGAACTACATATTGGTCTTTGATTCAAAGAATATTCCCTCGTATAACATCCTGTCAAACAAAAACCTATCCTTTCAGAGTGTTGTTTCGCAACTAGCATCATAACTGAGTCTCCAAAGTCATTTCACCTTTCAATTAGGCCAGCCACTCCCAGATGATGTAGCATGTGGTAAGGCCAGTTCGTTCCACAGGCGGGGACCAATCGCTACACTTCCTTTGCTGTGAAATCAGTGTCTGGATCAGATGCGATGCTATGTAGAAGAATCCACAGATGGTGGTGCTGGCATGAGCATTATGGGCAGGGAAGGAAAACCGTATCCAGAAAATGTGTCTGTTCCTGTGAAGGTGAATCTTTTCCCCTCCTTGATGAAACATGACCAGGATAATCAACCTGCCACCACTGGTTGGCTGGCTGGTCCCCAGAGAACAGTGCCATATCGAGGTCTCAGTCTGGGTTTCCACTGACGGCAGGTTAGGCACTCCGAGTTAGTTTTCCCATTACCATCCTTGGTAAGGGCAAGTTCCTGTCGCTGAGCCCAGGTGTGGTTTCCACCCCTGCCTCTTTGTTCATGGGCTGCTATGGACTGAATCGTGTCCCTCAGCACAAATTTGTTGAAGCCTTAATCCCAAAAGTGATATTTGGACATGGGGTCTTCGGAACGTCATTAGGTCATGAAGGTGAAGCCTCACGATGGGATTAGTGCCTTTATAAGAAGAGCCATGAGAGAGACCTCTGGCTTTCTGCAAGTGAGGACACAACAAGAATAAGGCTGTCTGCAAGCTAGGAAGAGGGATCTCACTATGCACAGCATCTACCTGCACCAAGATTGTGGGGCTTCCCAGCCTCTAGAACTGTGAGAGATAAATGCCTGTTGTTTAAGCACCCAGTCTGTGGTAACTTGTCATGGCAGCCCGAGCTGACTGAGACATGAGCTTATTGTTTCTTTCCCCGAACACTGGGATGTTGGGTAAAGACGGATGACTGTTGGGCACAGGACAAACCATTTTGTCCACATGGTTATTAGGAGACTCCTCTGCAGTGCATGCCTTTGGGCGGCATTCATGTGGGACACAAATATCCTCACTGTATGAGCCATTCAGAAGTCCATCTGCCTCTGTCTTCCCCAGACTTCCTTGTCACTAATATTCCCATCCTGTTACATCCAAGTGTCCGACCATACATCAATGTATGTCCATACATTGGTCCATCTCTCACTCTAGACATGGTGAACAACAAAATATGCTGTTCTGTGTTTTACTCACTGAAGGGGATTTCCTTCCGCCGCTGTCACTCAGGGTTGCCCTGATGCACACCTGTCCACTTTCCACCAGCATATCATGCAGACCCACATATAAAACCAGCTAGACTGTTTTCTTCATCAGTTAACTTGCCATTAGGAACACCCCACGACACTGCGGACATGGTTGGAACGCAAGGAGGCAATACCACAGGAGCAGGTGTCAAAAGAGTCTGAGCCACCTGCCCGTGTGACTTATGGTACATTCTGGACCTGCCCAACTTGGTCTCTTCTATGCTAGTTTCATTCAGTAATAGATTGCTGCTATGCATGCCTAATCTTCCGGCCACGTGGGTCAGATGAGACACCCATTCGTGATGGGAATTTCAGGCTGAGTGATGACTATGTATGTCACGGTTAGGTGTTCGGTCTCTGCCAAGGCCCAGCAGTAAACTGGAAGCCGTTTCTCAAAAGAACAGTAGTACTGGTGGTTGCCAGAGGTGGGAGGAGTGAGTGGACAAAATAGGTGATGGTGGGCAAAAGGCACAAACTTCCAGCTATAAAATAAATAAGTCATGGGGATGGAATGCACAGCATGGCAACTATAGTTAACAGTGCGGTACTATATATATATATGAAAGTTGCTGAGAGAGTCGATATTAAAAGTTTTCATCACAAGAAAACATTTGGTAACTATGTGTTGTGATGGATGGTAACCAAACTTATTGTGATGATCATTTTGAAACATATACACATATTGGATCATTATGTTGTACACCTGTGCTTTGTTCTGGTTCCAGCCTATCACTAACCAGCCCTTGTGGTTCTTATTATGATTGCAACATGCCCTCCAACAATAACCATTAGGGGACTTGGAAAAGATACAGGTTTGCTACTTATAAGACCTGAAAATATCACAGCACACCTGGGGCCACACACAGATGGCAGGGGGAGGTGGGGAGAGAAAAGGAGGGAGGGATGGGGAGAGAGAGAGAGAGAGACAGAGGGAGTAAGAAAGAGGAGAGAGGGAGGGAGGGATAGAGAGAAAGAATGCTTCTATAGTTCTCTTTTTATTGGAGTCAAGTACGGGGGGCCTCTTTAGGGCTTCAGGGGTTCACTCTTTATTGGTGAACGTAGACCATAAGAGCAGGTATTTAAAACACAGTAAGAGAAAACAAACAAGTAGCTTAAATGGTCACTTATTAAAATCAACCAAGATCTCTAAAACAGAGGCGGCTGGGGAAGGGTCGGGGGGCTGCACCTGGCTCTTTAGCTGGCTCTTCAGTACTGTGGCAGCACTGTTTATTGGAGGTAGCTGTCTTTCAGATGGATTCCTCATTGAAATGGATGTCTCAGCAATCAAAGCTTAAGTCAGGCACTTGCATTACAAAACAGAAACCCTCCCAACTGTCAGGGTCTATGCTACAATTTGCTACTAATATAATATTGTACGTCAATTATACCTCAATAACATTTGTAAAGATTTTAAAAATTTATTTTTAGAGAGAGGGGAAGGGAGGGGATAAGAGAGGGAGAGAAACATCGATTGATTGCCTCTCACCCACCCCCAATCAGGGTCCTGGCCTGCAACCCAGGCATGTGCCTTAACCCGGAACCTAACCAGCGATAACCGGTGACCTTTCAGTTCACAGACTGGTGCTCAATCCACTGAGCCACATCAGCCAGGGCTCAGTAAAATTTTTTGAAAAGAGAATAGTTATCTGCAAAAGAGGATGCAGATTTGCTGTAAAATCCTCGAGGCTGGTTGTGATTCTCTCATTGATGCTTGCCAGAACCTTCCTACGGCATTCTCATTTGTCACAGACACTCCTCTGCATATCATTGATCTTCTAGATCATAAGCTCCAAGTTCAAGAGCAGCTTCTACCACAGTCTGAACTGCAGAGCTTCAACTAAATGGAAACCTTGTGGGAAGTCTGTAGATGGATTCAAATTAGCACATTCAAGCATTGCTTCCAAAATCCAAAGAAGCCTGCCAAGGTGTCTTGGTTGGGGCTGCTATTAAAAAACAGCACAGACTGGGTGGCTTATAAACAACACTTATTTCTCACAGTTCTGGAGGCTGGAAGTCAAAGATCATACCGCAGGCAGATTTAGTGTCTGGTGATGGCCCACTTCCTCATCTGTGTCCTCACCTGTGGAAGGGGGTAGGGAGCTCTGTGCAGTCTCTTTCATGAGAGTACCAATTCCATTCATGAGGGCTCACGACCTTCTAATACCTTTACATTTGGCGGGGCACAGAAATCTATAGTCTTCTGCCCTTGCCCTGCCAATTCATGTCCCTCTCAAGTGCAAACTATATCCATTTCATCCCAACAGCCCCCAAAATCTCATCTAAATCAGGTTTGGGTGAGACTCAAGGTACAATTCATCCTGAGGCAAATTGGTCTTCATCTGTGGACCTGTGAAATCCAGACAAGCTACATGCTTTCAAAGTGCAGTGTTGGGAAGGCACAGGGTAGACATTTCCATTCCAAAAGACAGAAATAGGAAAGAAGGAATGACAGGTCCTCGGCAATTCTAAAACCCAAGGGCAAATTCCATTAGACCTTAAGGCTTGAGTATAATCACCTTTGCCGGGTGTACTGCCCATGAGATCCATTGGGGCAGGGGTCCTGCCTTCTGGAAACCCTGGGACAAGGCACACTGGGGTGATGGGCCTGCCCTGCAGCTTTGCTGGACAAAGATTGAGCCCCAAAGCTTGGGGCAGCCAGGCCCCAGGTGCCTCTCTGTCCTGAGCCTGTGGTGGGCCCGTCATTTGAAATCTAGGAGGAGACACTACTCCCTTGGCTCTGCAGGGCCCTGGAGAGCTGCACCTGAGGCAGCTGAAGAGCAGGATGCTGGGGTGTGGGAGCGAACCCCACTATGTGAGGCGTGCCAGCAGCCCCTCCTTTGATAGCACTCTGCCCCAGGGCCCCTGCACTCTGTGCCTGTGATCAGAGGGGCAGCCCTGATGATCTTTGGATTGCCTGCAGGGTCCTTCTCCCCCTAAGTCATACCTGGCCTACAGAGGAGAGCAGCCACAGAGCGTTCCCAGGATGCAGGTGCCCTTCACTAGAGGATTTATCAGTGGTTTGGTGAAGGGAGGGTCTTCTGATCCTTTTCATGGAACATAGTTGGGGGTTCTGTGCAGGTAATACTCGAGAAATCCTGTCCAACTTACTATCACCCTAAACCTGATTCAGATTCCCTCCTCTATACCATGCCAGGGTACCTCTGGAATGTTAACCTCATTAACTGTATAGGCCATAATTGAGTACCAGTTTCAGCCAGCCAACCAGGTAAGCTCTTCAAACCATCTCCAGCTGCATGTGCTAACGTATAAGATCCAGAATCTCTACTAAGTGAACCTATACAATGAACTCTGCCCAATCCAGCATTACATTCTGCTTTCCCTTTCTAACACCCTTAGAATCTGCTTCTGCATATGTCCCCTGGTTTTCTGCCAATATGTATCAGCAAAGCCTTATAACTGCTATGGTATATAAGCTATTTCCCCTTTGGTGATAGTGTACACTTGTTGTCCAGGAGCATGCTGAGATGTGAGCTCACTTACGGGTCTATCGGCAATAGGGGTGGTTATGGTGGGTCTTGAGGAGAAGGAGAATCCCCTTTCAAGGTGTCTGGATCATGCAAATTTATCACAGGGTTTCCAAGCTAGTCTCAGACACTAAAGGGTTAGCTACTTCCTAACAGAGGCTTAGAGTGACTTGGTAGTCCAAGATTTTCAGTGTCATCTAGGACCAAAGAGTTGTCCACATTACAAGTTTTGGGATCCCATTCTTTGTGAGTCAGTGCCCTAACTTTCACAGGAGAAACTTTTCAAGACTGTGACTTCAACTGTCATTGCAATTCAACAAGCTACACAATCAAATGTTGGTTTGATTTTCAGCAATATCAGCCCTGCAGCTACAAGAAAGAAGATACTCTTTTAGGCATCACGGAAGCTCTCTGTGATTTGAACTGTTCAAATGCATTAAAAAAAATCCATCTTGCATCCCAGTCCTTATAGCCATGACTACTGCCATAATGGTCAAGTGCAGCAGCCATTTAAGGCTTCCAAGGCACGTGCTTCAGTTGGCACTTAATCACAATCAACTGTAAGTTGATGAATTGTGATGTCACTGCTTGCCATAGATTACCAGCCATTCATTTCCCATTGGCAAGCACTGTGCTCAAGCCCAGAGGTATGAACGAACCAATCCCAAAGTTCCATCTCTGCAGGTCTATTTCCCGGATCCACTCCTGGTAACAATTCTGTCAGCCTGTGTCCTGTCTGAAGAGACGGATGACACCGTAATTTGAACAGGGAAAATTAATATAAGGAATTACCTATAACAGAGGATTAGAATAATGAGGAATTGTCTGGTAAGATGTAAACTGAACTCTAAAGAATATGGGAGTAACAGTATTAAGATGTAGTCACTATCCCTAGGCTAAGATAGAATGTCTCTGGAGCTGAGATCCAGATTTTGTTGGAGGGGCATGACCATAGCTCACTGTATGGCAGAGTATTGTGATGCTGTACTGATGGAACTTGTTGGAAATCTATCCTCTGGAACTTGCCAGAAATCTGTCAGTTGATGGGCGGTGGGGTGGAGAGAAAGCTGTTCACAGTGTTGCTGGCTTCTGTGCACTGCAGGAGCCAGGCCCTGGGGAAGCTGCAAGTGCTGCAGTATCCAGAGACACTCTGCTTGCTATCAAGCTGCCTGAGGGTGAGCGCTGGAGGGAGGGGAAGGCTGCTGGTCAGCACTGCAAGAGTCTGATGCTCCAAAAAGTTATGCAGAATGAGACTGCCAAGCAAACATATAGGAATCAGGAAGGAAACCTCTTTTCTTCTTGCAATATCTCTTTTTTTAATAGATTTTATTTACTTATTTTTAGAGAGAGGGGAAGGAAGGGAGAAAGAGAGGGAGAGAAACATCAATGTGTGGTTGCCTCTCACATGCCCCCTACTGGGAACCTAGCCTGTAACCCAGGCATGTGCCCTGACTGGGAATCGAACTGATGACCCTTTGTTCCAAAGGCTGGTGCTCAATCCACTGAGCCACACCAGCCAGGACTCCTCTTGCAATATCTCTTTAGCACACTCTACTGAGAAGGCTTCAAAACCAGCTTGCAAAGGGAAAATATTTAAAATATGTTCCATTATCAGAGAACAGGCAGAAAGGATGAATTTGAAGTTGAGAGGCAACAAATTGATAACCAGCACACCAAAGGTCAGAAAAGAAATCATAAGGATAATTAGAAATTATTTTGAATGGAATTAAAATGAAAACATAATGTATCGAAACTTATGAAATGCAGAAAAAACAGTATGTAAAAAGAAATTTATGGCATTAAATGCTTATATTAGGTTTTCACTGGCTCTCTTTCTGCCACAATCTTGGTTCTGCATTCCCTACACAAAATGTGCAGTGAAGCCACAGAAACTATTCCTGCTTTAGAGCACTTGCCACAGCCGCAGGCTGAAACCAGGTCTGGTATTTGACAGTGATAAATCAGTACCAGAACTCAAGGAACAGGATTCCACCCAGGCAACCACACAAGTCCACCTGACAGAAGAAGCTGAAATCGATGAAGAACAAGTCAGTAAAGCAAAACAGAGGGGAAGTGAAAAGGTACAGAAGACTATGTCCAAACTGGGTCTTTGACAGGTTACAGTGGTTACCAGGACCGCTATGAGGAAATCCAAGAATGTCTTTTTGTCATCACAAAACCAAATGTCTATAAGAACCCACCTTAAGATACCTACAGAATTTTTGAAGAAGCCAAGACTGAGGATTTATCCCAGCAAGCACAGCTAGCAGCTTTGAGAAATTCAAAGTTTAAGGTGAAGCTGTCTCAAACATTCAAGATAACACTCAGATTCCAACTGTACAAGAGGAGAGTAAAGAGAAAGAGGTTGATGAAATCACTATGGAAGTTAAGAACATAGAACTGGTTATTTCACAAGCAAATGTGTCTAGAGTAAAGGCAGTCCCAGCCCTGAAAACAAGAGTAATCATATTGTTAATACTATTATGGAATTAACAATGTAACCACCTAAAGATGAGAAACCTGTGTTTTGGTGTTTCAAAAAAAGTAACTGAAGCTTGGTTTGAAATTTGTACTGTTTCAGAATCACAGAAATGGAGATCACATGGAGGGTCATCAGTGGGGGCGGGGAGAATGGGGGGAAAGGTATAGGGAACAAGAAGCATAAATGCTAGCTACAAAACAGACAGGAGGAGGTTAAGAATAGTACAGGAAATGGAGAAGTCAAAGAACTTATATGTACAAGCTATGTACATGAACTATGCAGGGAGGGATGCTGGTGAGAGGGGGAGTGTAGGGCCGAGTGGAATAAAGGGGAGAAAATGGAACAACTGTAATAGCATAATCAATAAAATGTATTAAAAAAGAAATTTGTACTGTTTCAATAATTAATAAAACTGTGGATTCTTGTGGGAAAATGTTTGTATTAAAAAATAAGAGCGAGCCCTGGCTGGTGTAGCTTAATGGATTGAGCACTGGCCTGTGAACCAAAGGGTCACTGGTTCAATTCCCAGTCAGGGCACATGCCTGGGTTGAGGGCAAGGTCCCCAACAGGGTGCACATGAAAGGCAACCACACATTGATGTTTCTCTTTTCCTCTTTCTCCCTCCCTTCCTCCTTGTCTAAAAATGGATAAACAAAATCTTTAAAAAAATAAAAAAAACAAACAAGAAACACAAGGGCTGGTCCAGCCACAACATTGGTTATAGACAGAATGAGACCAGTACTAAACAGACTTCCAAGTCCTTTGCACTGAAGAGTACTAAATATTGTTGAGAGAAACTGAAGATCTACATAAATGGAGAGATATACTATGTTCATAAGTTACAATGCTCACTATTGTTGTAATATCAGTTCTCCTCAAATTAATATAATATATGCAATGAAATCCCAATCAAAATGCCAGGATGCTTTTGGGGGGGGGGATAAAATTGACATTCAAAGGACCTAGAATGGCCCAAACAATGTTGTCATGAAAGAACACAGTTGAAGGGCCTAGCAGTATCTGATTTCAAGGCTTATTATAAAGCTACAGTAATCAAAACAGCATGGTATTGGCATCAAGATAGATGAATGGAACAGAGTACAAAGTCAAACAATGGAGGAAGAGTGAGGGATTACTGACAGCAAGAGGCCTAAAGGGCATAATGAGAATGGACCATAAGAGGTATAAGTAGTCACCCATTGATTTAAATCATCCCCAATCCTGTCCTGTGATACTTTTGTGCCCATGTCATTGGGCCCATCAGCAGGTATATCTGTAGTGTTAAAGGTGGTCGGCGTGGTCAGAATCTAAAGATGGCAGTTGATTGAAAGCAGGGGCTGTGGCTGTTTTGTTTTGTTTTGTTTTGTTTTCCAGAACTGTATATGCAGTGTCTACTGCAGTGCCTGGTGTCTAGTAGGTGCCAAATGAATATTTCTTAAACTGATGAAATCCATGAGAGCCACTCACAATGTTGATGTCTGAAGTGCAGAGAGAATCACGGGTGCACACTCAGATGCAGCCACATGCTAGTATGAGCTGATGTCTACCCAGTGTTTCCTGTGGGCCAGGCACTATGCTGCGCACCAGATAAGCATGGCTTCATTTTAGGCTCCACCAGGTAGAACTGATTAGTAATAGGATTTGCAAACGAGGACACAGAGAAACAGAGAGGTTCAGTACTTTGTCCAAGGTTACCTGTCCAGTAAGTGGCAGAGCCGGGATTTCCACCCAGGCCAGCCTGGCTGACTCCAGAACCTGTGGCCTCACTGCTATGCAAGATTCCCACAATGAGGCTAGAGAGATGCAGGGACACACAGAGACACTTTTTGGCTTCAGGGAAGCCAATTCCAAACATGAGCAATCCCACGTGGGCCTGTGCTCTCACAGTCTCTCTCTCTCTCTCTCACACACACACTCGCACTTTGTCCCAGACTCACAGACATACTCAGTGACAGCCACTCTTTCTTATCAGGTATTGACTGACATTTACACAATCACCATAACTCAAGGTACCAGATCCAGGCCATGCATGGTCACACAGTCACACAGACACACACACTCTTGAAACCACAGACACACAGTAACAGCCTCCACAAGGCCATTGGGTTACACATAATCATTACACAGTCACTCACACCCAGTCACGCAATCACATGCAGTTAGTTGTATACACCTCCTTCCACACACAATAATAATGACCCGTCCCCCAAATTACATAAACACGGAGTCACGCATGCTGATTTCCAGGAGGAGGCGGGGTCGCCCCCACCCCCACCCCACCCCGGCGGACCCGGATGGGGCCTCTGGCTGAGCTGCTCTGGGCAGCGGCACTGCTTCCGGGCGCTGGGGTTGCTGGGCAGAGCGCTTTTGGGCGCCACGTTGCGAACTGCCATTGGCTGGAGGCCCTGCACTCTGGGGAAGCCCCGCGCCCCTATTCTTCCAGCCCCAGAGGAGCAAGTTGGCTCACAGAGGGGGATGGTTCTCCTGGGACGTGGTACTTTCCCTACCAAACCGGGGAGGCCCCGGGCAAACCAGGACAAGTTAGGCGAGTCTGCACTGCGGATGGATGGGCATGGAGGGCTGGGCAGGATGCCTGTAGTTCCTAAAGACTGCGTCTAGGAGGGGAGAGGGGCAGGGTGTGCCCACCGAAACTAGGCTATTTATTTTTAATTGCAGAAATACATGCCTATGTGAAAAAATAGACAACAAAACCATCCATCATTATCATCACCCGGACAACTCAGGCATCAGGGTGAGATTCTGGTTCACCTCAGGTCCTCAGTTCTTTCTCCCTTTAATAATGCTTCTGCGCAGTAGACAGAGGGAAAGGGAGGGAGAAAGGGAGGAAAATCGGTAGCCTCTCACACACCCCCAACTGGGGACCTGGCCCACAACCCAGGCATGTGCCATGACCAATTATCGAACCCACGACCTTTTGGATGGCCAGTGGAGCAGGTTACTTATGTCCTAGCTGGAAGAAGGCAGCAGCAGCCTCCTCAGGTTTTGGAGCCTACCCACTGGCCCCTCCCACCTGCTCTTTGTGAGCCTCTACGAAGGTATCCGATCACATCTCTGGGCAGCAGCCTTTGGTAGTTTCCACCTCACTCAGAATAGAAACTCGGGTATCTGGCCCCTGGTTACTTCTCTGACCTCAACTCATATGATAGTTCTCATTACTCACCTCTCTAGAGCTCCATTGGTCTTCTGTCTACATGTCATGTGTGTGGGAGCATTTACACTGGCTGTTCCCTGCTGCTTGGAACACTATTCCTTGAGGCCCCCACCCCCCTACCCCCAGTGGCTTATACCCTCCCTCCTTCCAAGCATGTCTTTCAAGCTCAACTGTTACCTCCTCGCAGGTGACTTCCTTGACCACCCCAGCTAAAATAGCCTCCCCCATTAACTCTCTATCCATTTATTTTTTCTTCAAAGAAGAAAATAGGTCATTTTTAAAAAAGATTTTTATTTATTTATTTATTTAGAGAGGGAAGGGGGGGAGAGAGAGAGAGAGAGAGAGAGAGAGACAGAGACAGAGACATCAATGTGCGGTTGCTGGGGGTCATGGCCTGCAACCCAAGCATGTACCCTGACTGGGAATCGAACCTGCGACATTCTGGTTCGCAGCCCGTGCTCAATCCACTGAGCTACACCAGCCAAGGCTCAAAAATAGGTCATTTACTCTTTTATATATTTATTGTCTGCCTTCCCCATTAGAATATCAGCTTCATAATGGAAGGAATTTATGCCTGGCACACAGTAGGTGCTCAATAAATGTTTCTGGAATGAATGAACAAAGAAGGAGGATATGAGGAATAAAAAGGAGTGGTGGGGGCTGTGGGACTTGGAGAAGACATGTCCACCTCAAGCCATTCATGTTAGCACACGTGCACATACACGCAGTCTTGTGGCTGCAAGCCACACGGTTTGGGCTGCCAGACTCCGCCTGAATTTGTGAATATTAGAAAGCAATAACAAAAGTATAGGATACATACCATTTGGCATCTTCCTATGTGTGTTTGAAGGTTCTTCCTAGTGTCTGCCCCTGCAGACAAAGGTCAGGAGCCTAAACCTGCCAGGAACCTAAACCTGCTCTGAGTACAGCAGTTCGGCAGTGACGGAGAGCCCATAGCACCAGAAACTGCCAGCAGATCTGGGCTTGTGTTAGGTGATTTGGAGACAGTTTAGGGAAGTGAGGTTTTGCTCTAGATTGAATACCATCCAGAAGTTGGGGTAATGTTATATGATTGAGTATACTAATGCGTCTTCTCTATAGAGGAGATAGGCTAGGGAGATGCTAAAGCTGCACTTGGTAAAAAAAAAAGTAGCAGCCCCTCACATTAATGAGGATAGGGAGTGTTAGGTTCATTTTTGTGATCTGGACAATATTTATGTTTTGTCTGTGTTCAGACATTATTATGGGGTCATTTTAATTGTCTTAATCTGTCACTGTCACAGAGTGACCTTGTGTGATGTTGACATTCTGTGAAATATGTCCAGCAGGAGAACACCAAGGTCTGTGTATGCCAGGCTAGCCAGCTCCTGGAAGTCAGGGGGTGCTTTTCTCTTTGTCGGTAGATACTACAAAATTACATTTCAGAGTTGGTATTAGTTTCTCAGCAGTGTATGACCGTGGCTGTTTCTTCACATCCTCTCCTATCTGTGTTAACACACACACAGATATATTTCAGTTTGGTAAGTGGTTTTCATTGTGATTTAATGCAATGGATCTTTGATTGTTACAAAGTTATCACAGAGGTTAAGAATTTTATATGCTTACTGCTCATTTATATTTCTTCTTTTGTGACTTACCTTTTTATGTCCTTGCGTGTTTTTTTTTAAACTGGGGAGTTCATCTCTTAGTGATTTTTAAATTATATATATAAAATTAAGGATTAACCATTGCCTGTTAGAGATAATATGTTTTCCTACATTGCTATAGCTTTTTAATTCTATTCATGGTGTTGCCAAGATTTTAGTAGTCAAATATATGTCTTTTCCATTATGCTGTCATTCATAATTTTTAGCCTTAGATTTCCCATATCCCAGATATTATTTGCCCATATATTTTTAAAAGATTTTTTTTTTAATTTTTAGAGAGAGGGGAAGGGAAGGACAAAGAAAGGGAGAGAAACATCAATGTGTGGTTGCCTCTTGCACATCCCCAACTGGGGACCTGGTCTGCAACCCAGGCATGTGCCCTGACAGCGCATCGAACCAGTGACCCTTTGGTTTGCAGGCCAGCGCTCAATCCACTGAGCTATACCAGCAGTTGCCCATATTCTCATTTCGTGCTTCAAAACTAAGTTTACATTTTCCACGCTCGAACCTTCTATTTGGAATTTATTTAGTGTGAAGTGCAAACTTTGTATTTTCCCTCCTTCCAATACTTAGGTGGCCTTAACATTGACAAAGCTATTCCTTCCCCAGCTGGCTCTTGCTGCTTTCTTTTTACAGTAGACCAAGCACACCTGATTTCAGCTTTCACCTTGCTTTTATAGCATGTCAGTTTGTTCCCTGAAGTCTCAAGGTCAACTACACTTGTATTTTTATGCAAACACACACAGTAAGTCTCTTCATTTATTTGCCTCTTTTCACCATTCTCCCAAGAGTTTTGTAGTTTTCTTCTTCACATGGGTCTCAAACACTGCTTTTTAAGGTTATTCTTAGGTAATTTGTTACTGTTGTGAAGGGAATCCATTTCCTGTTTTCTGACAGGTGAGTGAAAAATGTTTAACCCTGCTACAACTGCCTATTAAGTCTCTTTGAGTATCTGTTGCGATCTACACTTCTTAACATCTGCCTCCTTCCTTCCCTTTAGTGAATTTCTGGAAAGCAGAGACTTCTCAGTGTTTTCAGTACATGGTAGGTGCTCAATAAAATTCTTTGTTTACAATGGGTAATGACTGTTTCCCCCACCAAGACACACACATTGTAAATAGAAGCCAGACAGCACAGCTTAGCTTAGCTTGTTTGTTTGCATCTGTGGCCCAACATAATTATTGACACCATTTTTACTTTGGATGATAAATTCTGTGGTCACTGTAATTATAAGACAAGGGTATTAATAAGGAGATAACCTGTGGTAACCCATGCACATACAATCAGTGGGGGAAATTATTAGGGGAAAAAAAGACATGTTTAATCTTACCATGCAAGCAGCTATTAGCCTTCATGAATTAGGTCTGTTATTGACTCCCTGCTACCTACCTCAAATGCAGTGTAAAATTGCACAAATTGTTTATCACACTTATTATGAACTATTTCAGATGTATAAAAGCTATACAATATTATAGTATGTAGTATTGTAAGGAACAGCCATATATATATACCCAGTACCACCCAGCTTAAGAAAACACCAATGTAGTTGAAGCCCTTTGAGTAGTGACCTCTTCCCAGTTGCTTCCCCAAGTGATGGGTGCCATCGCTTATCATGAATAGCACACACTATTGTTATGCACATGTGTGGGGTTTCACGGTCTTCATACATATGTATGTGGCTTTTCATGCTCTTGGTACATAGGTATGTGGTATTGTTTGCAGCTTTTAAACAGGCCTTACACTTTTGCTTATCATTGAGATCTTGCATGTTGATACATGCAATGGATACATTTTTACTGTATAGGATTCTATTGTAGGAATTTATTACAATTTATTTATTGTTGGACAATAAATGTTTACATATTTTGTTCATTATAACCAAGCCTCTTAGTAGACTATTTTAAGTTCTAATAACTTCGTTCTCTTGGTTTAACAGTCAAGTCATACTTGTTTACCGCTTTACCTCATGGTTAGAACTAGGCAGAACAGTGCTAATGGTGGTAATTGGCCACCCTATGCTTTCAGTGAGATGTTGGCTAATGGTGTGAGGCTACCTTATCAAAGCACTGTCTTTACCTTTAAGTTACCAGGAATAGTTACGGAGTGATAACAAGTGCCTTGCATCTGTTTGACAGGATTTTCCTCATTTCACATTGTTGATTAGTATTATACCATACACACCTCGCAAAGGGAAATCATCTTTGGTCATGTTAGGTTTTTGTAGTATGCCATTGAATTAGATTCACTTTTATTTTCTTCAGGGTTATTCCATCTGCGTGCCATTTCCAAACCTACCTTACAACCCTTGCACCCCTTTCATTAAATGTGGGAGCTTTACTCTCATTTTTTCAGAAAACCAGTTATCGATCAATTCTACTGTATTTGTGTATTCATTTTAAAGCCTTGCTGGACCCCCAGTCTCATCTCAGGCCACAACCCTTTGCTCAAGCCCTGCCATATCAGATAACTGGACTCCTGTTGCTTTGATTTACTTTCCCCTCCTTAATCTTAACTCCCACACAGCCTTACAATTCAATCCAAGGGCCACTGACAATGGAAAGTCTTCCCTGACCTTCCAGTCTAGAACAGGTACTTCTGCTCTGGACACCCAGAGACCCCCTTCCTCCGTCAGTCATAGAACTGACCAGTCTCCTCCCCTTGACTGACTGGCAGTTCAGTGGCAGGGACAGGGCTGACTCATTTGTCTTTGCAGTCATTAGCAGGGCCAGGCACAAACAAGTTTGAATTTTGAAAAAAAAAAAGAAGAAAATGTCCAGTAGCCATTTGCGCCAGGACCAAGGGATCAGGTTAAGGACACACCACTGCTTTCCTAGATCCACACTCTCGGACATGGTCAAGGGGAAAATCTTTTTAAGCAGCAGAGCCCCAGAGAATGAGAAAAATCACACAAAACAAGCACCACTTGGAGTTATTTTTCTAACTAAACTTTTATTATTTTTTTCTAAGGAACTAAAGCCCTTAGATTGGCTTTAAGGGCTTGGTGGAATAAAAATCACAAGAGACTATTGGGTGATCTATGAAGAGACTGGAAGACAGATGACAAAACAAGAACAAGAGGATGGCAAGACTGTTCTGGAGAGCTTATCAAATTATTTGAAATTTGTTAGAAATAAACTAAAACATTAACAAATGAAATAAAAATTTTAAACTGAGCCCCCAAATTGGAGACCTGTAAAAACAGTTGGTTGGATTCAGTGAGTCCTCAGAACATTTCATATAACCTGCTGGTTTGTTCCCTCAAACAAGATCCTTTGTTTGATAATTTGTCCTTGGCTGCGACTCACACCAGAACCCCCCCAAGGGCACATCCTATTGTAAAGAACTGACCCCCCTGCACCGGTTCCTGGTAGCTGTTTCCCTCTCCTGACTACAGGAAAACCAGCTTTGAAAGAGGGTGCACCGGTGGTGGTGGAACAGAGTTTTCTGGGGAGTCCATTTGGACCTTTTCTCCACATGTCTAGCATGCGCTTCTCAAGAGTTGTTTATTTTCTTTTAGTTTGAAAAAAACTCCATTGTGAAAAGTGAGTTATGAAGAGTGCTCTTTATTTGAAACCTCCACAACACAGACGCCAATTTTGTCTCGCATTGAATCATTAGCTGTGCACATCAACACATTCCAAGCACAAATTAAGAAATGCAAACAGAACAAAAAAATATATATATATATAATTTTTTCCCCTATCCAAAGGTTTCAAGTCTCAATGCAGCAAATCCTTCTGAACACAGACTCTGAGGAGCACACTGTTCAAACAGTTGGGACAAACAAGTCCCTGCAAAGGCTACTGCCTTTTTAACACATGGGCTGGGGATCATGGACGGCATGGAACAGGGAGAGGAGGTGAGAAAAAGAGAGGGGGAGAAAGAATGAGCAGGAAAAAGGGAGCAGGTATGCACTGGAAAAGATTGGGGCAGCTGGGACACACATGGTGAGTCGGTGGATTTCATTTATCGGTATCAACATTTTCTTTCTGGTTCATTTGTTTTTATTTCCCCCATTCCCAGGTCCAACAATGGTAGAAAAACCCCACAGTGGTGGGGGGTGGGACTTATTAGGCCAGCCCAAAGCCTTCAGAGCACTCTTGGATGGCCAATAGTAGCATGTGGCGGAGCTTCTCAAAACTCTCATAGGCAGGCAGGTCCAGCTGATTAAAACTAGGGAAAGAAGAAAGATCAGTGCATAATGAGCAAGTGATAACCAAATCCCTGTCTTTCCACCATGCCGACTTGACTTCTCCCTGAGGGAACCCACTCCTTGCTTCTTGTGCACTCCCAATCCTGTCCTAGCCTGGTTTGCCCTCCTCTAATCTGGCCCCATTACTGGCCTTCAGGCATCTAAAACCTGTCTGACCCTGTCACTTCTTTTTTTTTAAAGGCTTCTTATTTATTTATTTTTAGAGAGAGGGGAAGGGAGGGAGAAAGAGGAAGAGAAACATCAAAGTGTGGTCGCCTCTCACGTGGCCCCTACTGGGGACCTGGCACACAACCCAGGCATGTGCCCTGACTGGGAATTGAACCGGCAACCCTTTGGTTCACAGCCCACACTCAATCCACTGAGCTATACCATCCAGGGCTGACCCTGTCACTTCTTAAACACAATGGCCTTGTCTATGGGCTAGATTGTAAGCTCCAAGGAGCTATTCAGAGTCACTAGTGATCTGACTCCTGCTGAGGTCTTTGCTCCCCTCAACTCTAACTCCTTGCTCCAGCCACACTGAGAGCCCTGGAATACACTGTCTCTCACGCGGAGGTGTTCATCAGCAATGTCTCCCCAGCCTCACTGTTGAGTCTGGGCCAGCTTCACATCTCAGACATCAGCCTCTCCAAAAAAATTAGCAAATTTGAGCTACCCCAGGGCCAGATTTGAGTTCCTGATAGGGTACAGGGGCCTAAAAGTG
This sequence comes from Phyllostomus hastatus, assembly GCF_019186645.2. Lineage (NCBI taxonomy): Eukaryota > Metazoa > Chordata > Mammalia > Chiroptera > Phyllostomidae > Phyllostomus > Phyllostomus hastatus. Next base: position 2,205,530 of record NW_025333499.1, on the reverse strand, counting down.
GTGTATATGAAAACTCAATCTGAATGCCAAAAAGGAGAACAAACCCTTCTTCTTACCATGTGTGAGCTGAAGGCAGGCGATCTGTGGACCTGTCGTCTCGATGGATCTGAAACTTCTGAATGCCATTCATGCCTTCAAGGGCAGCAAAACCTTGCAGGGGCACCTTGGAAGTACCTGTGACAAACTGGAGGAACTTGGCACGGTCAGCTTGGTCAAAAGAACGCAATGCTCTCCAGAACCACTGGATCTGCAAAAAGGGACACAAGAAGCCAGCATTAGATAGAGAGCTCTTAACGGAAGAGGGGGAATGGGCCTTGGACTCTAGACTAGTCTCTTTTGTGAAATGGGCTTCAGTTCAGTCATAGGATGAGCAAGAACATCACCTGAAAATGTGATCCAGAAGAATGAGGAGTTACATATAGGTAAGTGGTCATATGTAATGCCCTTCCCCTAAGAGTACTGGTAGATTTGGTATCATACAAACTAGCACTGCTTAGGGATGAAGGAGGTGGGGGAATGCCAGCAGCAGCTCACCTGAATAGAGTTGGACTGGTACTTGTGGTATTCAGTGTTGGATTTCAAATCATCAATGTCGATTGTAGGCAGTCCTGATATGAGCAGCTCTAACTCCTGCTCAGTGAAGATGGAAATGAGGCGCTTTGGAATGATCTCATAGAAGCCTTCTAAGAAAGCCGCCAGCTGTTTGCGGATGGCTCCTGGAGAGAGAACCAACATGCCATGTGACATCTGAATTCACACAACTGTTACAGGTCAGAGATACCCCTAATCTGGCTCCTGTTGCTACTAAGATGGTGACTAGTCTGCCTGCCCCACCTGCCACTCTATCTCTACCCCACCCCCATGATGGTAGATGAAGGGAAATATTTTTGGTTAAGTTTTTGGATTCCTTTTGTGCAAGGCATTTGTGGCTGGCGTAGGGGAAGACAGAAAACAATGTGAGTGAAATGAAGTGAGACCGGATCTCTTCCCATACTGAGCAACATGGGGGTCTAAGGGACATTTCCCCTACCTGTCATTCTCATCTGGCACACCAGGTGTACATATTCCTTCTTATTCTCCTCTGTTACCAAGATGTTGGCCCCATTGGGTTTGAGGTCACGAACTTCACACACTCCAAACTCTTGGACCTAGAACACCCAAAAACACTAATCATATGTATCAAGCTTGGTCTAGGATGGGATTTACACAGATATTTGGGAACACACCCTAAATTCTTTGCCCTGTCCTGGGCAGAGAGACAAAGCAAGGTCATAAAAAAAAAACCAAAAACCAGTGACTTTTCTTATGAGCTCATAACTCCCTAATAGGTAAAGAGCAAGGGTAAAAGGGGAGGGGGGAAGGCACAGCTAACATACATAACACAACACAATCTTCAGAGAAAACAATTTGATGGAAGAGTTGCCTTAAAAACATTTCATTTCCATGTACATAATTTTTCTACAATGAACTTCTTTTGGGAATAAAGAATATATGTACTGGATCATGTACTGAAGCACTGCTTTTTACAAAGGGGGAAACTAAGAAACGGCCTGGATTGTTTCACAAAATTCTGGTTTTTCTGTTTGTGATGTCTCATACAAATACCCATTGGTCTCTGCCAGATGGGAAATGGGGCATGGGACTTTAAGAAGTCAAGATACTTCCTTAAAACTATGAGGTTATCCAATGCCAATTCAAAGGTGATCCCAGAATGGGTCTCCCAGGCTAGACGGAATGTGCAGCAGTCAGAATTTCCTGGCCCACCTCAGTGCTGAAGGTGAGGTCATAGCCTAGAGTGGAGACGTCATTTTCCAGCAGATAAACCAGGCCCTGGTAGAAGTGGTAGTCTTCGCTTTCCATATCCGTATATCTAGAAAAATACAATTAGATAGGGTCATGGGTTGGGATGGAGGAGAGGCAGCAGAGGGGTGGGACACACAGAAAGAACCTGATTCTTAGGACTGACAACAGGCCCAGGACTGTGCCACATCCTCACCTGACAGACTTGCCCAAGATGTGTTTGTAGAAGGATCGAGTGAAGTAACACTCCAGGAGGCGGTTGTCATATACAGCTTTGGCCACGATGCGTCCGACAAACTTGAAGTAGCTGAGGTGGTTGGGGTTGCAGTGGGAAGATGGATTGATGGTGTAGGTGACTCGGTCACCAGGTGAGGTACGGAACAAGGCATACATAGGGTTAAACATCTCCCGAGAGATGATCATATACCACTCCCGCAGGAGCCCTCCAGCATCCTGCCCTTCTTCTCCTTCAAACACTATATACCTGCATAAGAGAGCAGAAACAGAGATGTGCAGAAGCCCAGGACAAATCCATTCATTCACACAGCATGACCTGGGTCAGCGAGTGGCTGAAGCTGTGGACAGGGAGTGCAAGATCACAGGACAGAGGTGAACGCAGAGTGTCAGGACAGCCTAGAGGAGGGCTCTGGGACAAAATGGGCATCACTAATGGAACACCAGTAGGAACGGTATAGAGGCCTAAATGAGGCCTCACTTAGGGAAAGCAGGGGTCAAGTGGTATCAGAGTGCTGAGCACAGAGTCTGATATCTGGAAGGTTTGGTAGTGGAGGAGCACGGCCCAGCCTGTCTCAGAAGCCTCTGATTTCCTGTGTGCTTACATGGATAGCAAGCCCATGCCATGAGGGATGGGAGAAATCAAGTTTCTCAAAGCTTGGGAGCATCTAAACTGCTCCCATGGGGCTATCATCTCATTGCTCCTGTGACCTCTGGCATTACAAAGTGCCGATCTCCTCTAGGTGGCTTCAAATACACCAGAGAGCAATTAGCTCTCTCTGAGAAGCCAGAAGGTTTATCTTTGTAAACGCCAAAGACTGTTCTGTCTGGTAACTATTGGGCAGCCTCAGCCAAAGGCTGGCCAGCCAGCAGAAGACCAGTCTTATGAGACCAGGCTAAGAGGATGGGAGGCAGCCCAGTGAGATGATATAAGCTAGATTCCAATTGGGAATTCCTACTGGGGAGAGCACCACCTCCGTAAGTCCCCTTGTACATCTGGTGCCTGAGTGAGGCTTCACTGTGACAGAGAAAGAGGGTCCCCACCCTCCCATCTTGTCTGTTTTCTGCTCTGGGCTCTTACAAGCGATTCTTCATTTCTTCAGGGGATTTCCGATGCAGCTCACGGTAAGAGTCTTCAAACACATGGTCACGGCGGACATGCACAGCCATGTCTTCTTTCCGGAGCCCTTCGTCCAAACGCTCCAGCTCTTGGCGGAAGTATCTTGAGAGGTAGGGAAGGAAGGAAGGAAGGGAGGGAGGGAGGGAGGGAGGAAGGGAGGAAGGAAGGAAAAAAAAAAAACAGGATTGGGGGGTGGCAAAGCAAACTTCTGTTTGCCTGATTAGAATGAAGACTCACAATGACGCTTTCCCCATCCTCCAACCACTCTGATCCCTGCTCCCCACTTGTAGCCCTGACAAAATGCCCAGTAGTTGGGAGAGATACGTCATTCACTGCCAACTGTCAATCTTCCCCATCTCCACCAAACAAGGGCCCACAGAGATTGTGGCATAGAATTTCTGTAACAAGCAGGTAAGTGTGTGCTGGTGCACAGGCAGAAGAGTAGGGAAGACAGGAATGTTGTGGAGGTCCTTTGAACCCTGCTGTTGTTATGGCTACCTGCAACTCCTGTGTTTCCCCAAAGGATGGAATAGGACTTTAGAAATCACGTGGTTAAACAAAGGCTCACATCTCTCTGATGAAGAATGGAGACTGGAGTAAAGAAAGCCAGCAAGTATTTAGGTACAGTGACCGTCACTGGCACAGATAAGTCTCTCCCTCCCACCCAGCACTCTTCTAAGGGCTGCCACCATGGGAAACTTCTTTCTCTGGAAACACTGCCCCAGGAGGAATTTTGGCTCCCTTCTGGAGGGGAGATACCACTTGGGAGAGTTCCCACCCCCACCAATAGCCAGGGCACATACTTGCGCTTGACATCAAAGTCGAGGACACGAATGTAGTCTACGAGAACAGCAAAGGGCCCATCAGCGAGGTGGGTGGTAGACTGCCGTAGAATCTGGTTTAACACAGTGCGATGAGTCTCTGGGATGAAAAAGGAGAACAGGAATCAGCCATTGCGGGTCCCAAAAGACTGGATGATAGCCATCCAGTCAGCAACTCTTTCTTCTTTGTAGGAAAAAAAAAAAGGTAGTGCGGCACACAAGGGCTTCCAGGCAGTCCCTACCTCACCGGCCTCGCTTTCCAACCCCCCCCGACCCACGTGCACATGCGTGCACCAGGCAAGGATAAAACGTATGAAACCGTCTTGTAAAAAATGAAGCCCTCTACATCTGGGGGCCTAAGAGTTCCCTGTACCTGCAAAACGAAGGAACTTCTGTGTGTCAGGGGGCAGGCTTGAGGAGATGTGCATAGATGAGGGTTCCCGGGAGAAGAATGGGTCAAGGGAGGAAGGAGTGGCTGGGGTTAAGGGGGCCGGGGAGAGTGGAGGAGGCTCGTCCTTGATGTGTGCCAGCTGGCTCTCACGGGTGTCTCGGACAGGAGGCTTGCTCTCCCGCTCTGTGGCGTGGACCAGAAAGAAGGCTTCGACGGCAGGCTGTAGCACTGGGGGTAGCAATGATAAGGAGGTGACATTTTACAAACTTCAGCATATAAACCTCTTCTTCATAATCAAATTACAAAAGCACAATATGGAAGAAGTAATGAAAACTTGCAGGAGAAATATAATGGCAGCATAGAAAAATGAAGCCAAAGAGGAGGTCAGAGCTTCATTAAAGCCAAAGAAAAACGGGATAGGCAACCAGTTGTATAAAGATTCCCCTGGTCTAAAAAGTAAAAGATACCAGCCATAAAAAAAGAAGGCAAGTATTTTTTTTTCCCTGACACTGGAGTCAGAGAAAAAAAACAAAACAAAATCCCTCTCCTTTGAATTCTTATTACAGAGACACTGAGAAAGAGAGGTGACCTGGAAGGAAAAAAAATAGGCAGGCAGAGGCAGCCCCAGTGCAGATTAGTGGGTTGGGACCTGGGCCCTCAGGCCACAACGCACCTAGCACCGCATGCTGGTCATGGGATTCCTCCAGTTCCTTTAGACACTCTCCCAGCATGTCCCACAGCTCATCTAAGCTCAGCTGCTCACTGAGCAGGGGTAACTCAGGTGGCCTCTCCTCCTTCTCCTTCTCCCCCTGTGAGTTTCCATCCGAGCCTACAGGGCACACAGAGGAGAGAGTCAGAAAGCCTTCAAAGTTTCCTCTTCATTTAGATTTCCCCCAGGCCAAATGCAGAGGCCATTAGATAGATCAAGTAGACTGCTCATTGACCCCTGAGTAATACTAAGTGACACCTGAAAGCAATCTCTAGTCCTATACTGAATGGCATTTAAATTTAAACTAAATAAGATTAATACAATAAAAAAATTGGTTCCTCAGTTGCGCTAGCCACATTTCAAATTCAAATGCAGGCTATGGAGCACTTGAAATGTGGCTAGTGCACCTGAAACAGTGGCTACTGCAGGAAAGTTCTACCAGACAGTGCTGGTCTACTTCCTACTTCATTAATTCCCAGAGTACCTATGAATTATTAAATGCTCTAATATACCAGTAGCTCAAAAATGGACATCCTATGACAACACTATCCCAAAGGAGTATGTTAAAGGGGCACCAAAAAGTGCCCTGACTGGTGTGGCTTAGTGGGTTGGGCGTCATCCTGCAAACTGAAGTGTCGCTGGTTCAATTCCTGGTCAGGGCACATGCCTGCGTTACAGAGCAGGTCCCCAGTTGGGGGCATGTGAGAGGCAACAGATTGATGTTTCTCTCTTTTTCTCTCTCCCTCCCTCTCCCTCTCTAAAAAAACAAAACGAAACAAATATTTTTTTAAAAAAGGGAGCACCAAAAAGTATTCTATGTACAAAAAACCAAAACAAATAATTTTTTTTTTTAAAAATAAGGGGTTATTGAAAAGTATTCCATGTACAATTAACTTGGAGAAATGCTGTTAATAATAGCACCCACTGTGTGCCAGGTAGTGCTCTAAGCACTATATACACACATTAATTCATTCAATCTTAACTATGAACACCCCCCTTTTAAAAAAGATTTTATTTATTTTTAGAGGGAGGGGAAGAGAGGGAGAAAGACAGGGAGAGGAACATTGATGTATGAGAGATACATCAATCAGCTGCCTCTCGCATTCCCCAAACTGGGGACCTGGCCTGCAACCCAGGCACATGCCCTGAATGGGAATCGAATCAGTCACCTTTTGGTTTGCAGGCTGGCACCCAATCCACTGAGCCACACCATTCACTGCTGAACACCCCTATTTTAAAGGAGAAAACTTAAGCAGAGAAGTTTGCCTCAGATCTCAGGGCTAGTAAACGAGGGAGCCAAGACTCAAATACATGCTGCCTCCATGCATATCACATCACAGCTTCTTTACTACAGGAATCACAACATGTGCTACGAATCTGCAACAAGGGTGAGGTGGTTGATGATCAGTGATCTTGGTTGGTAAACGCCTATTAACGCTGAGCTTATGTTATGTCGAGAAAAGAGGCTCCAGCAGACATTCCATGAAGGCTGTTTCTTTTGTTGGGCTGGAAACGAGAAGCAGTACTGACCAATGGACTGAGTGTCGTGGGTACTGGGAGATGGCTGGTCCACATCCATAGGTGATTCCTCCCTCCGGACAGATGCTTCTGACTGGCTTCCCTCCGACTGGATAAAAGGGAGACAAGGTCACGTAAAGGGTGCAGCTCTGCATTCTTTAGGGACAGGCTAGGAGCCGGCCCTGCCACTTCTCACACATCATAAGCTTAGAAAGAACCTTCCCATATCTGGTCAGGAAACTCTGGTAGTTCTTCTAGCTCTCCATGACAAAAGAATGGCCTTCCCACCAAGTTTGCTGTCCTGAGCTGGCAAGCTTCCCTCCCTGGATGCCTGCATTGCCTCCACTCCATTCCAGACCTAAGTCCAGTCACACACCAGCCTCTTGGATAAAGACTTCAAGATTTCTTCAGGGGACAGTTTACAAGCGTACACAAATATAAAGCTGAGATGGGCAGAAGAGAGGCTTGCTCTTTGTTCACAAAAGGTAAAACAACAGGGGAATCAGTGCAACCTTTGATGGGTGGGATTATTAAAAAAAACAAAAACAAAAACAACATCTGGTGTGGGAAAGAGGCTGGGGCAGAAAGAAAAAATACTCCAGAACAATAGCTCTCTATTTTCCCTTTCTACCCAGTTGGAGTCAAGGCTCTCAAGTTTGAGGCTGTTCCCAGCTTGCTCAATGAAATGATACTGCATAATAGGAATTACAGAAAGAAAAAGCAGATGTCAGGATACTTTTTATCCTGGATCTTGGGAAGATGACTTGCATGATGCAAGGACAGGAAAACAATGAGAGTGCCACAGCATAAATACAGGGTGCCAGGCCTTTCCCTAAGTCACTCTGTGCTGGAATCCCAACAATGAGCCGGCTATCTAGGAACCAGAAGCCTTCCTCCTAAGAGTACTTGAGTGCCTAAGTGCCAAAGGAGTATGGAAAACAGAGGCAGAGGCCAGGGTGGAGGGAACAGCCATAACCAGAAGGGGCTGCGTGGGATGTGTACCAAGCTTGGGGGACTTTCAAGAGTAGAACTCCTAAGATGTCTCCTAAGATGTACCTGAATAATTCCATGAGATTGAAAAATCTTCATCCCACAACCCCTCAGAACCCAGACACTTATTAGCATTATGTAGTTTGCAAAAGCGCCACTGTTGACAGGATAGCTGGGAGTGGGGTATGATGGCCAAGCTTTAGAATCAGATCAAACCAAACCAAACCAAACCAACAAACCAAATCAACAAACAATTAAAAAATAAAAACACCAACAGAAAGTAACCCTGTTGCCCAGAGCATTCGTATAGCAAACTTAATGCAAAAGCATACAAGGTAAGGGCAGTGAAACCCCACTGATGATATGGTGGGGAGAGACAAATGAATGAGGGGCCACAGGCATCATGCTAACCGTTGCTGCTTGTTGCTGTCTCCGCGCCCTTTGACCCTCACGTACCATTTGTATAATGGCATCAGCCTCAGCCTCCAGCTGCCGAACAGCTGCCTGGATGCTGCTAGCTGAGCCTAAACCGGAGGAACCTGGGAGAAAGAAAGAAGGCAAGATATGAAATGTAAAAAGAGGGAATGCCCAATACTCTCCCATCTCCTGGGCGGCCACAGGGCATCTTGCCGAGCTCTTTGAGCTTTAGCTCAGGCAGCTTCAGAGTGCTCATATCACGCACTAAGAGCTACCGTTACAGACAAGGGCAGGGGACATGGTGCTAGGCAGATGGATGGTAGCAGGTGACAGGATTCTGTGGGACAGGAGGAAAGACGTAGGATTTGGCAAGCCATGGCTCAGGCAACATGGCTGTAATGTTTTAGTCAGAAGTGATCAAGGAAACAGAAAGGAGGCACACTCAGTGAGTTAAAATTTTGTTTAGCAAAAGATCCGTCCTCAATTTCCTTGCCAGATTTCCACTCCCCCTTAATTCCTACTTGCACTATGCATTACCTATGCAGGCAGCTTGAGTGAGATACAGAATACAGCTATCAACATTTTAAGAAAGATTCATCACTTCCTTTTGGAAAGTTCAAACAGGAAGGAGACATGATATTAAGTCTTGCCCTCCAGGGACTCTGGGTTCTCCACCACCAACCCTGCCCCTCAACTGGACACTCCAATTTCATACCTAGCCTGCCTGTCTGCTTGGCTTTCTTGTTAGCTCGGCGCGTGTCGTCTCGGAGCTGGATGATGACCTGCAGTACTCTCAAGAAGAACTTCTGGGTAGATGTCTTGGATGTCAACATGGACATAGAAGGCAGCTGGAGCTCCCGGCCACCCAGAGGTCGCTTCTGAGATGCCACAATTACCACATTCTCAGCCATGTCAAACCTGGATAGTGTAGAGGTGGCTTGCGTATATTGACAGCATCAAAGCGTAAACACTCAGCAAGCAGGGCTTTCCGGTATCAACCAGAGGAGTAAGAAATCTCACAAGGAAATCTCGCAAGTAGGCAAAAACAAAAAAATAGGGTCAAATGTGAATAGGACAGATAAGAAAATCTGCCCAGACAGAGGGGAAACCAGCAAGAGCCACCTTTCAGAATGTCTAAGATTCTAGTACGACAGCCAAATGGGCAGCTTCTACCCACCTGCTCTGCATTTTGCCTTTCAGTTTGGTGGTCTGTGGCTGCTCCTCGGGAAGGCCATCGGGAGAGAGGGTCTCACACTGGGCTCGCCGCTGCTGTTCCAGGTTGTATTCCCGTAGCTCGGCCAGAAGGGTACCTGTTAGGCAGAGGAGCCAGCAAATGTTCAGAGACTTTCCCAGTAAAGCAGCTAAAAGGCAAACCTTTCCAAGAAACCTGCCCAGGTCATTCTTTTTGCTAAGCTACAGAGAACTTAGAGTAAGTAGGAATTTCACTTTGCCATGTGTGCTATGGATCAATTAATGACCCAGGAACTACCAATTTACCTGGCCTCAAGAATCTGTTGAAACTGCACAAAATGCAGGTCAGTGCAGAGAGAAAAAGCATCTGTTTTGGAGCCTGCATACCTTTTGAAATTCTGAGGTTTTTGTGGCAATCTTAGGCAAATTGCTTACCTACCTTAATAGGACTAATACTTCCTAACCTCACAAGGCTGCTGAGAATTAGGTGGTAACTATGGTAGAGTGCCTAGGATGTTGCGTGGCCTATGGGTGTTGAATAAATGGTAGCAGTCAAGAAAGGTCAGAGGCCTCTTCCAGAAGAACCTTACAATTCTTATGTAGCAAAGAATGCCCTGGGTCCTAGAGTCCAATCAACTCTCATCACCTCAGCTCCAGGGACATTTATGACAAGTAGATAACTAAGCATGTGGCTGATATCTAGAGAGACCCATGATTGGGGTGGGGATGGGAGAGAGCAAAGAGACTAAACAGAAAGAAAGATCTGGCTCTATTCCTTGACTCAATCACTTTACCACTTGGATTTTAGTTTTCTTCTTGGCAAAACCAGAAGGAAGACAACTGAAACTAGATGATTTACAAGTATTCTTACAATTTTTGTACCCTCAAAATTACACAAAGGCAGACGGCATTACTGTGATCGTCAATTCCTGAGCCTGAACGCAGTGTAGGCACACCTCTGAGGTGGCAAAGCTGCCCCAGCAGGTTTTCATAGGGCTCTTACAAGTGCCCAGAATGGAGAAACAAGAAGGCACTGCCAGGTCCTATGCATGCTCACCTACCTTTACTAAGCATGGATTACCTGCCATGTGCCAGGCTCTGTGGATGTAGAGAGAACCCAGTCTTGCTCTTTTAGAACTCAACAGAAGAAACTAGATGGCAACCCAGTATTTTCAGTGCTATGAGAGAAGAAAGGTTGGGGCTGTGCAATAGAAGCACAGGAGTTTGATTCAGCTTGGAGGTTCAGGGAAGGCTTCCAGAAGGAGGTGATGCATAAGTGCAAGGTTTCAGAAAAACATGATGCTTACAGAGTTCTGGCCAAGATGGAAGTGTATGTGGAAATGCTTTGCATCCTCACACAACCAAAAGGATAACAACCAATCTAAAAACAATAAACCACCAGAAGTGCCAGAAAATCAAACTGCATGGAACTTTGACAACCAAGGAGTTAAACATTCGCCCAGACCAGTAGGAGTAGTAGAGCTGGGCAGCTGAGGGTAGAAGACCTGCGACAAGGCGGTGGACTGTGTGGGCAAAGCAGGGCTTGCTGAACGGGAAACTACAGACTCAAAGCTAGCTGTAAACTACTGCGGGGGTTGCCACGGTGAGAGAAACTCCCAGTCTCACATGAGAGAGTTCGTTGGAAAGTGGGGCTAGAGCAGAGCAAGCAAGTCAAGTTGTTCCCTCTCAGATCCCTCCCCCAGAGACAGCGCCACAACAGAGAAGAGAGTTGTTCCACCCTGGTGAATATCTAAGGCCTCGCTCCCTTACAACATAATAGGTACACTGAGACAAAGAAATATGGCTCAAATGAAAGAACAGTTCAAAACTCCAGAAAGAGAGCTAAGTGATGAGGAAATAGCCAAACTATCTGATGCAGAGTTCAAAACACTGGTAATCAGGATGCTCACAGAACTGATTGAGCTTGGTTGCAAAATGAAGGAACAAATGAAGGCTACCCAAAGTGAAACAAAGCAAAATACACAGGGATCCAACAGTGAAGGGAAAGAAATGGGGACTCAAATCAATGATCTGGAACAAAAGGAAGAAATAAACATCCAACTGGAACAGAATGAAGAAACAATAATTAAAAAAAAAATGAAGAGAGGTTTAGGAACCTATGGGACAACTTTAAGCGCTCTCACATCTGAACCATAGGGGTACGAGGAGAAGAACAAGAGTAAGAAAGTGAAAACTTATCTGAACAAATAATGAAAGAAAATTTCCCCAATCTGGCAAAAGAAATAGACTTTTGGGAAGTCCAGGAAGCCCAGAGAGTCCCAAAGAAGTTGGACCCAAGGAGGAACACACCAGGACACATCATCATTAAGTTACCCAAGATTAAAGAGAAGGAGAGAATCTTAAAAGTAGCAAGAGGAAAGAGAGTTACCTACAAAGGAATTCCCATAAAAATAGCAGCTGATTTCTCAAAAGAAACCCTGCAGGCAAGAAGGGGCTGGAAAGAAGTATTCAAAGTCATGAAAGACAAGGACCTACACCAAGATTCCTCTATCCAGCAAAGCTTTCATTTAGAATGGAAGGGCAGATCAAGTGCTTCCCAGAAAAGGTCAAGTTAAAGGATTTCATTATCACCAAGCCCTTATTATATGAAATATTAAAGGGATTTATCTAAGAAAAAGAAGAAAGTCAAAACTGTGAACAGTAAAATGACAACAAACTCACAACTATCAACAACTGAACCTAAAATAATAAGAACAAAAACTAAGCCAACAACTAGAACAGGAACAAAATCAAAGAAATGAACATCACAGGGAGGGTTTTCAGTGGGGGGCGGGTAATGGGAAGGGAAGGTACAGGGAATAAGAAGCATAATTGGTAGGCATAAAATAGATGGGGAGAGATTAAAAATGGTATAGGAAACAAGAGACATCAAAGAACTCATATGTACAACCCGTGGACATAAACTAAGGTGGGCATGCTGGAAGGTTGGGGGTGCAGGGCAGAGGAGGAATAAGGGGAAAAACTGGGAAATGTGTTATAGCATAATCAATAAAATATACTTAAAAAAGAAAAAAAGAAGAAAAACCATGGTGCTTTACTATATTATTACCTATCTGTTTACAAAGGGTATAACCCAGATGGCGGGCTCCATTCAGTAGCAGTTTGAGAACTGTGTCCCTGGTTCCAGGGTCCCCCCGAGAGAGCTGTAGTAGCACATTAGCTGCATCCTCTAGGCCTTCTTCAGAACAAGAGTGGGATGTTAACACCTGGAGAAAAAAAGAGAAAAGGAGTTAAGTTCCAACTTGAGAAGTAAAACCTTATCCATCCATCTACCCTTTCTCCCGCGACCTTGGGAGACAGGAAGAGGTTGGACTTACCTCCACAGAGAGCTGCAGCTGGTTTTCAGTGAGGCCCGAAGATACCATCTTAAAGTCTGCACTGCTGCTGCCCCCATCACCCCCCTTCGCTGGAGATTTGCTGGCCTTAGTAGTAGCTTTGAGGAAACAGACGGAACACTGTAAGCCTCTGAGACTCAACATGCCAAAGACTTAAGCAGCAGAACCAAGGAATCACTGTCCAGGGCCTCAGAAAGGGAAAATAGATACAACAGAGAACTGCCCACCAAAGCCAAATGACTTGGGATGACAAGGACTGACAAAGAATCCCAGATATTTTTCTCAACTGTTGCCCTACTATCAGAGTCCTGACAGCCCCTTCTCCAAAACCTACTTCTTCATGTGGTTCTTACTAGTCTGCTGTAAGACTCATTCTCTTTACTTCCTAGAACAGCCTGGCTACTATATTCTACCCTGATTCACACTGTATCCTGCTTGCTCTTGAACTCTTTCCTCTGAGAACTAGCTCCCTCCACCAGGCTGGAAAGGCTGGGAGTTCTTTGAAGACAAGAACCTTCTAGCTCTCCTCCTTCTTGTGCTTAGCCACATTCAGTGAATGCCTGCTGGTCTTCACAGACGAGTGTATGTGGGGGGAGAGGAGAAGAAGAAGGAAGGAAGAGGAGAGGAGAGCCTGGTCTGGTAAGGACAACAGTGAACACATCTGGGTCTCACAAACACAAACCAAGGCAATCACCATCATTTAGGGGAAAATAACTGGATGGGGAGGTGGGGGTCAGAGGGTGTACACACCCCATACCTCCCAGACTACATCCACACTTACTTGAAACAGTAGTGGTAGCAGTCGTGGGGGTCGTCACTGTGGTTGAAGCAGCTACAGTAATGGTAGAAATAGCCGTGGCAGCAACCAGGGCTGGAGCAGAAGTGACAGGGGTGGTTGCAGCAGGGGGAGTGGGCGTGTTGGAAGTGGCAGTGATGGTAGCTGTGGTTGAGGTGGCTACAGTGGTAGAGGAAGTACTGCTGCTAGAATTAGTCTGTGTTTCCGACACTTTGTTTTCTGGGAGGGCAATTGAGATGAGAGAAAGGAGTCTGAGGAGTTTCTCAGTCAAGAGAGAGCTCCGGCGGATGACTGGGTGTGACAACATGTTCATGAGCTGCCCCAGTGGAGAGGCCTCCAGGCTGTATGGGGAGGACTCCCCCTCACTACCAGTGCTCACTGGCACTGACTTCACAGAGTTCTTGCCTTTCCGGCTGACATTCATGTTGTCCAGTTTCACCAGTAAGTCCCAGAAGTCTGTGCAAATGCCACTACTAGTGGACTGTGAAGAACATGGGCTGCAGGCCTGCTTACTGCCCCTTTCCCGATCGCTCTCACAGTTTGTTTCTTTGGTCCGCTGCTGTGTGAAGTGGCTAGGAAATACCTGCAGGGAACAGAAGAACAAGCTTGGTCTATAGGGCCTACATAGAAAGTATGTCTTCTTGACAAGGAATAACAACTGGTTCCTAGGCTCTCCACTCCTCTGGGCAGCTTTGGTAAGATAGGAGAGCTGTCATATGGTTTTATCCAACTGATGGCAAAGCAGCCTGAAAGAAACAAGGGCTTTGAGGGAGAGGATTAACGGATAATTTTTGATTATCAATCTCTGCTTATAAAATGGGAAGACATTTACACCACCCTTGTGAAATGAAAGGCAATTAAAGGATATTGTATATTTTGCACAGTTCCTGGCACAAGGCAGGCAGGACCTTAACAAATGGCAGCAATGCTTATTAAAAAGCAGGACTAAACTCAGTTCTAGGTCCTCAGCTCCAACACTTCCTAGCTGCATGGCAGAGCCACTAAAACCTTCTGTATCCCAGCTTCTTTATCTGTCAAATGGAAATAACACAGACTGCTGAAGGTTGTTTTGATGACTGAATGAGATAATGAATAAAGACTGTACAGTGAAAACAAAAAATCCACAAAGTTATTTACTGGACAATTTCCCAGAAACAATACAAGCTTTAGCAATGGGAGCTAAGAAAGACCTGCTGGTTCCCTGAGTTTGGATTTCACCTAGGCCGTTCCTTCAAGCTCCTCACCTTGGCCAATTGAATGAGTGTGTCCAGAACATGTCTGCAGACAACAGGAGCAGCCTGGGGGTGGATGTGGACAGTAGAACCACTGCTTGCATGCTTCTCAGTATGTTTGCGCCCACCTGAACGCTGGATCTGGAATATATTAGTTCTGCAGCCTAGGGCTGCATCCATGGATACTGAGAGCCAGGAAAGCTGGTTGGAGCTCTTAGATTCCATCTTGTGCAGCAGATCCAAGGGTCGGTTCTCATGGCTGCTTGACCCACAGCTCTTGCTTGACTTTTTGCCCTTTTCTTCACTTGAGGACAGCTTGGGTGTTTCAATGCATAGCTCACTCTCACTGCTGCGCTGCAAGATGGACAGCAAGCTGCGAATGACCCAGTGGCGGGTCTGGGCATGGTAGCAGAGATTTCTCAGTACTCGGTGTAGACGGCTAGTATTTAGCTTTGGTTCATCCACAAAAAGTAGGACCAGGAGACAAGACAGGGCTTCATGGTCCAGAAGGAGTCGTCCTCGGAGGCGGAGGAGAGTGTCCACATTACTGCCAGAAGGCCTGGAAGAGAGCATGGTTTCTGGGTTAACACTTTAGCTAGAGCTCTAGAATCCAGAGGGAGATGAGCTGGATACCTCCAAGGAGGCTTGAGAACGGAGGGTGTCCAATCCAAGGGCTCTTAACAGTAAATAATAATTGCCCTTAAGTGCCTACTATGTACCAGGCACTCTACAGTGTCTGTAACAGGTTCTTCAAGGGGCTGCTTGTAAAGACTAAAGAATCACCCATTTTTTAAAGTATATTTTATTGATTATGCTATTAGAGTTATCCCATTTTTCATCCCCTTCATCCCCTCCGCCATGTACCCCTCCTCCCACCAGCATTCCACCTTAGTTCAGGCCCATGGGGTTGTACATATAAGTTCTTTGGCTTCTGTTTCCTATACTATCCTTAACCTCCCCCTGTCTATTTTGTGCCTACCAGTTATGCTTATTCCCTGTAACTTTCCCCCCATTCTCTCCTCTCCTCTTCTCCACTGATAATCCTCCAAGTGATCTCCATTTCTATAATTCTGTTCCTGTTCCAGTTGTTTGTTTAGTTTTTGTGGTTCAGTTGTTGATAGTTGTGAGTTTGTTGTCATTTTACTGTTCACAGTTTTGATTTTCTTTTTCTTAGATAAGTCCCTTTAACATTTCATATAATAAGGGCTTGGTGATGATGAATTCCTTTATCTTGACCTTATCTAGGAAGCACTTGATCTGCCCTTCCATTCTAATGATAACTTTGCTAGATAGAGTCATCTTGGACATAGGTACTTGCCTTTCATAACTTTGAATACTTCCTTCTAGCCCCTTCTTGCCCACAAGGTTTCTTTTGAGGAATCAGCTGCTTGTCTTATGGGAACTCCTTTGTCAGTAACTCTCTCCTTTCCTCTTCCTGCTTTTAAGATTCTCTCCTCTTTAATCTTGGGTAATATAACTATAATGTGCCTTGGTGTGTGGTTCCTTGGGTCCCACTTCTTTGGGACTCTCTGAGCTTCCTGGACTTCCTGGAAGTCTATTTCCTTTGCCAGAGTGGGTAAGTTTTCCTTCATTATTTTTTCCAATAAGTTTCTTATTTCTTGCTCTTCCTCTTCTCCTTCTGGCACTCCTATGATTCGGATATTGGAACATTTAAAGTTATTCTGTAAGTTACTAAGCCTCTCCTCTCTTTTTGACTTGTTTCTTCATTCTTTTCCAGTTGGATATTTATTTCTTCCTTTTGTTCCAAATCGTTGAATTTGAGTCCCAATTTCCTTCCCTTCATTGTTGGTTCCCTGTATATTTTTCTTTATTTCACTTTGCATAGCTTTTACTTCTATTTTGTGTCCATACTCAATCATTTCTGTGAACATCCTGATTACCAGTGTTTTGAACTTGGCATCTGATAAGTTGGCTATCTCCTCGTCACTTAGTTCTTTTCCTGTGGTTTTGATCTGTTCGTTCATTTGGGCCATATTTCTTCGTCTCCTCGCAAATGTCATGTTTTAAGGGGCGGAGCCTTAGGTATTCACCAGGGCAGCACAACCCACACTGCTGCATTGTGACACTGTGGGGGAGGTTTCTGAGAGGGAACAATGCCACTTGCTTGACTCTCAGCTGGCTTTCAGACACTTCCTCTGCTATGTGGAAGCAAATGGGGACCTTCTGGTGCTGTTTCCCAGGTGAGTGGGTTTGTGAATGTTCTAGAACTCCATTAGTTTCTCCATCAAACTCTCCTGTGAGGCTGGGAGTTTCTCCTGCCACTGCAACGCCCCCAGATTTTTACAGCCATAGGTTTTGAGGTTTGGTTTCCTGTGCTGGAACCCTGGGTTGTGTGGTCTGTCTCACTCCCCAGCTGTTCCTCTCCGCTTACCCACATGTGAATGTGGGACTGCCTGGTCTGTTACCTTGCCATGAGTCCTCTCTGCCCTGGTTGCCCATCTCCACCCCTCCTACTGGTCTGGGTAAATGTTTCTTCTCTAACTTCTTGGTTGTCATACTTCCACACACTTGGTGTTCTGACAGTTCTGGTTGTTGTCCTTCTTTTGGTTGTGCAAGGAAGCAAAGCGTATCTACTTTGCCTCTGTCTTGGCTGAGAGCATCACCCATTTTTGAGATGAACAAGAGGCTCAAACAGATTAGTGACCTGCCCTACATCACACAATGACTGAGAAGAGAGCAGAGACTCCAGCCCAGGTCTGTATCATCAATTGGTAAAATCAGACTGCCCCTACAGTCTTAGGAGATGATGATTATTTCTGCATTCTTTAGGCTGTTGGAGTGGGTGGGGGGTTGCCTGCCATGTATAGCTGCCTGCCTTATACAGGAACTGATCACTTCCTTCACATCTGACTCTACTTCAGCCTGGTTAATAATGAACTCCTCTCTGTATCTGCAGCCTAGACACTACAATCTCAAAGGCAAGCTGCTCATTGTTTCACTATTTGCATGGGAGGCAGATGACTTTCCTTGTTGCAATCATAGCTAGTGCCAGCTTGCCTTACTTTGTGGTTATGATCTATAGTAGCTACACTAAACCAAAAGTGTGGCTTTCTGAAGGGGAAGTCCAAAGGTCTGGCTCCTCCACTCATTCAATGAAACACCCTAGAGAGGTCATCCAGCCTCTCCACCTATAAATTAAGAGAGCTGGCCTAGTTGTAGATGTGACAGGTCAAATGGCAAGTTGATAAAAGACAAAGGTACCTGTTATGGCTGCTGCTACCTCCCATCTGAAAGGTACCACCTCTCTGTACTGCAAGGCGAGTGTACTGGACCCCACGGTTGCCACTCAGGCGACTGGTGAAAGCTGGAAGAAAAAAGAGGAAGAAACTGAAACTGGGAAGTGGCGTAGTGAGCTAGGTCTAGGTAATACAAAGGGCAACAACAGAGCCTCGTATGGCCGAAGTTCAACATTTCAGAGCCCATCCACTGCCTCCCCTCCATACCTGGACTTCGGAGAATGGCAGAGAGTGCGGAGGTGCTGCTATGCCCAAAGAGGCGTTCATGCATGAGCTGCCGCTGCCGGGCTTCCTGCTCTCGCCTCAGGGCTTGAGCCTCGGCTGCAATGTCAGGTGGCATCACAGCCAACACGCTGTCCTCCATGTCCTCCAAGACGCTACGGCGCAGGTCTGAGGGTAGAGTCTGGATGAAGGTCACAGGGTCCATGGGGGTGTCTGAACTGGCATTCTGTGCCAGTTCCCGTCGCTGTTGCTCAGCCCTCTGCTGTGCCAGCACCTTTGGAGCAGAAGAAGTCAATGTGGGGAATACTTACAGCCAGGCAGCCTGACCCCACTAGCTTCCCGCTCACATACTTCCTCCTGGATAGCTGGAGGCAGGGCGGCCAGGAACTCAGGGCTCACTTCAGTCACACCAGGACTCGCTACCACTGCAGGAGTTGAGCCATTTGTGGAAGGGGCAGTCCGGGTTGGTGGACGTATACCTAGCTGGTTCTGCAGTACTTCTCGGCGAATGTCATCAGGCAGAGCAGCCAGAAAAGAGGGGTCTACACCTTCAGGGAGACTTATACCTGAAGGGAGATGAAAGAGGTAAAGGAACTCACACCTCTACTGATGCCTGAGATGTAAATGAAGTAAAGAAACCTATGGCCTTATTTGAGGCAACCAGCTTTTTGTCCTTATTGCAGGCAAAGGACACAGAGACATGGGTCACCCACCAACCCCTGGCTCAGAATACTTGTTATGTTCCAGGTTCCGTGCGTACACTGTCACTTAACCTTCATCAAGACCGCAACATGTAGCTATTATCACCCCCTCAATATCAAGATCAGGGAGGTTAGGTAATAGCCCTAGGTACTAAGGCAGAAGGTGGTAGAGGGGACTTGAGCAAAAATCAGTTTGACCCCAAAGCCTGGGCTCATTCCATTATGTAGCTTCAGCATACCCTTATTGATGGTTCTCCTCCCACATATATGCCTACCCTCCATCTGAATAGATAGAACCATTTGATTGGTGGGCATTTCCATGCCAAGGGCTACGAGAATCCTAAAGAACCTCAGGATGGCCTAAGCACACATGTAGCTCACCTGCAAGGGGATCTTCCTCTTCACTGCTTGTTGAAGGCAGTGGCTCCTCTAGGATTCCCTGGGAATCTGCTCCAGAAATGGCCACAGCGGACTCTCTGGTGGAAGAACTCTCAGAGGACGCAGGGGTGGAGCTAAAGGAAATCATTTTCACATTGTTCTCTGTATTACCTTTCCCATTCATAAAGCACTCCTACCATACCCTTTCTCACAGAAACCAGCTTGATCTTCCCCAGTGTACAAAGCATGTGCATTAGTTAACAAGTATGAACGTGGCCTGAAATACCCACCAACACATCTTGCCCTCCTCTTACTCACACAATGCTTACCCGTTTTCAGGAGCCTGGGCAGGTTCCCCTGACCTATCACCCCTGCCTTGTACTTCTGTCACAACTGGTGGGGCATCCCCAGGAGTAGAGCTGCCTGCTGTGGGCTGCTCAGAACTGCCAGCTGCTGAGGTGTCACCCACAGCCTCCTCCAGGGTACAGGAAGCCAGGCTGCTGGTGTCCATGGGAGAGCCTTCCAGTTGACTGCTGACAGCTGTCAGTGCATCAGAATCTTCAGCTCTCTCTGGGGAAAGAGAGGCTAGGAGGAAGTCACATGGAGAGGTTAGATCTCTGCCTGGAATTAAGAAGCAGCCAGATTAGACCTCTCACTTCTCTACCTTAACACCACACTAGCCTGATGTTCTCACTCAATTTCGCCTACTTTAAAAGGTTCAATTCAAGTCCTTTCTATCACCTGTTGAACATTTACGGTGTTCCAGGCATGCCTGTGACACATCTTCCTAGGCACACCAGGTAACGGATCCTGTCACTTGCATATTTCCCGTAGGCACCAATTGTACATGCATGTTGGTTCTATTCATATCAACAAACAAGGTTTCTTGAAGGAAAAGAATCCCTATATCTTAAGGTTTCAATTAAGAATACTGCTGAGAATTCTGAGGCCCCATTTTAGACCAATGGGAAATAGTGCCACAAGATAAATGATGTCTGCCAACATGGGAGAGCTGTAATGTGTTGGGTCATGTGCTTGCCATCCCTAGAACTACTGATGGGGAGCAAGCTTTAGTCACATAGATCTGAATTTTAATCTTAGCTCAATCATTTATTGACCTTGGGCTAATTATTTCATTTCTAAGTTTCAGTTTATTCATGGAGATAACACTATCTACTTTGGAGCATTGCTTTTAAAGAAGTTAAATAAGCCCAGTGTCATAGCCCAGGAACAGAGTGATTACCGCAATAAACTGTTGGCATAATCACTAGTATCATTTAGATACTCAGATGTATAATCACTTGAGGACACAGAGACGAAACCTCAACTTTAGCTAAGAAAGCTAACCTGTAAGCTGAGATCGTACTACTTGAGGACTTAAGCTTCTACTATTTCACTAAAGAGAGGAAAGAGAAACTACAAGAATGTCCATTTCCCCCTCCTGTCCTACCTCCCTCCACCCTGCCAAACTTTGAAACTACTCACTTATAGTGGGAGCTGGAGATAACTCCATCTGAGTTGTTTCTGCTTCTCCACTTGGCCGTGTAGAACCCAATTCCTCTGGCTCTACAGGCATCAACAGCTGTGCAGAGTTCCCCCCTTCTCCAGCTGGGGACTGTAACTCATGAGGAATCTCTCCCAAGGCTGGTGGGGGTGGGAGTGTTGATTGTTGCTGTGAGGGCTGTAGAGTGACAAGGGTGTCCTTGGACTCAGATGTAGCTGCATCAGTTGAAGATGGGGTTGTTGGGTAGCTGTCAGGCATAGGAGTCCCATCTTTCTCGGAAAGAAGGACAATAGGTGTGTTAAGGGGCAATAAGCCAAGGACCTGGAGAGCCACTCAATCAGCATGTGTGGCTTGACAAGTATCCCACCCAGCCAGTAATGCGGGATTCCCCCTGACCACCAACTGCTCCTAGGAACAGCTCGTGGCTGGTCTGGTATACCCAGAATAAGGGCTAAGTAAGGCACAGTGCTATCTTAGTCCCTAGAATTAGAGATCTATTTGTAGATCCTAAAAATTAAATCTCTTCTGTGCCCCAGAAAGAATAAAGTTCAAATTTAAATTCACTTTATATTTGCTCCACTCTATAACTATCAGCAGCCCCCTGCCCCCACCCTTTTCTTCCAGTCCTGATCATTCAAGAAACATCTATAATTCTGACTGATGGAAGCAACTTTGCCAAGACTAAGTGTGCATATGCCACATACCAGGGAAAGTAGTAAGTTGTATAGTTATCTTCTAATTGGGGCCTCAAATCCCTACCCCACAACAATACAACTTACTACCTCACCCTGGCATAAGCAGAATCTTCTAGCAAGGGCAGTAGGCAAGAGGTCATATTATGGGATGACAGACCCTTTCAAACACCTTTTGCTAGATTAAGGACACCAGGACACCTACCCTCTTTCACTGCTTTAAAAAAGATTGTGTAGGTTTTGGTACAATCATTTCCCAACTCAAGTGCCAAAGGAGACAAAACATATATGGAAGCAGAAGTTCTGAGGAAATAGGTGGGGGAGACATATAATACCACATGGACCTATAAGACTCACAAAATGGCTACTGATATTTAAAGGAACAGAAAGCATATGGTAGTAAGACCATTTAGCCCACAGAACTACTTTCCTCAATAGCAGGCTGCTCAAGATAATGTTCTACCCTTTTAGATTCCACAGACCTATACAATTTATATAGAAAGTAAAAAGTACAAAGAGATAACTTGGGTTACCCACTTTTAGCTTAGCCAAGTAATAAACAAAACCCTATCAATATCATTTCATAAAAATATTTTGACGCCAAAGAACCAGAAAGGACATAATCGCTATAAAAAACAGTCCTTTTAAAGTTGAATAAATAAACCTCTGTTATTTTGTTCATTTTCACCAAGGACTGGCATTTGGGAAACTACTGTCATCAGGTGTTCTCACAAAGCAGCATACCAGGGTAATCAGCAAAGGGGACGGGACACACAGACCCACCACACATGCCAGAAGGCAGCATAGCGTAATCAGAACGAGAAGTTGAACAGAGCACGTCGGAGGGGTAGTGTACCACCGTGGGAAAGACAGTAGACTGTATAGTTATCTCCAAGATGGGGTATGACCCTAAAACTATACAATCTACTACCTCATCCCACAGAGCACTGGTGTTCATCTTCAGCCTACTTGGGCCAGCTACGTTGAAGGGTCAGGAGAAAGAACAAGCCAATTAGCAAGAATGGGAAACAGGAAGGGAGAGTTACCTGAGAGGTTCTGTTCAGTGGAGTCATTTGTCTTAGATGACGTACACTGAAAAGAGAAGGGACAGACGATTGTGGGACTCTGCAAACACGCAAGATAGAGGTCAACTTTAATAGTCACCATTCCCCACATATGCCATCTAGGTGTTCAATGACCTGAATGGAAGATAAGCACTTTAGTGTGCAAATGTGTCAATTTCTCAAACATACACTCATGTTCAAAAATGGCTTGGGGACAAGGGGGAAACTGCCAGGTAGCTGACTGAAGAATGAGAGGAAAGGATAATAGAAACCACTTTCGAGCTGGGCTGGACATAGCACATGACCTGAACTCAATCATGAGACCAGCAAAAATTTCTGTAAATTTCATCTACATATATTTCCCTTCCTTGGGTTCATTTTGTCTACTCTGGCTTTTTCAATCACACGCCAGGCTTGCTTATTTTCTATCCCCTTTCACATGTTTAAAACAATGTTACTGTTTATTAGGTAAAAGTTCTACACAAATGTATTTGTTACATAAAGCTTGTTATCATAACTGAACATTTCAATATCCTTATTTTTAACCTATTGGGTACCCTAATTTCTGAGTGGGATTATAATAAAGTGTTTAAAGTTTTTAAATTTCTTTGTATATTCCTATTCATTTTTACTAATATATTTTAAAGCTATACTGTTGGAGGTTCCGGAAGTGTCAGAAATAGGTAGATAGCTTTCTTTCTTTCTCAGATTTTAAGATGCCATGATTCTCAAAATCATGGTAGAGATTTTGAGAAAATAACATTTGGTGATGGGGTTCTGGGTAGAAAACATTTTCTCTGCCCTGAAGCCTAACCAGATGAAGGAATAGGTTATCTTGTAAGGTTCCCTCCCACCTCCCACACACTTGGTAAGGCAATCTACTGAGAAAAATGGAACTGAACCACCAAGAGCATGGTTGAGTCAAAGTTATTATTCTTGTCTAGCTGCAGTCACTGAAGGTAGAGAATACACAGTGTGACTGGTGAGTTAGGAGCCGCTCTGGTTCTGGCTCATTTTCCCCAGCAAGACCCTAGAGAAATTATTTTCCCTCTGGGTTTGAATTCTTTTCCCCAAACCATGATAGTATATGGCAAATTTGGAATGGATCATTTCTCAGGTTTAATGTGAATGTTCGAGGATTCTTCAATGACTCTTGGTGCCACGTGTATGTCAGAAGCGTAGAAAGTTAAGGCAGACATAGCCAAAGATGAATCCTCCCAGCCCTGAGGAATCACCTGTGCACTCTGATCCCTGTTCTCCTTATCTTCTTTGCCTTTGTCAGTTATTTTTGTTTCTTCCTCAGCCAGTTGTTTCCTGCGTTTCTCCCGCCTTTCTTCCAGCTCCTCATCCCTCAGGAATTCCAGGTGATTGACAATGGGCACTTTAACAACTGGATCAAAGGAGCAAAGATCAGAGGCTACTCAGGGGAGGTAGTAGGGGAACCCAAGAGGCAGAGCTTGTGGCCACAGACAACCAAGGAAACAACTTTCCATGTATTTGTTCCAGAACTGGAGGTCTCACTACTGCCCTGATAACCAAGCTGTCACCACACACCTGAAACACAGTCGTGCATGCTCTCAGCATCGAGAACTTTACATTCCTCTGTCCAGCGGGTCAGGGCTGTGGGGATGC
Organism: Phyllostomus hastatus; assembly: GCF_019186645.2. Taxonomy (NCBI): domain Eukaryota; kingdom Metazoa; phylum Chordata; class Mammalia; order Chiroptera; family Phyllostomidae; genus Phyllostomus; species Phyllostomus hastatus. The sequence goes on along the minus strand of NW_025333499.1, from coordinate 2,181,505 downwards.
TGGACAGGGTCCCTGCAGAGGAACAAAGGAGAGTGAGATCCTTTGTCTTGTCATGTGTCGAATGACCCAAAATTGCAGTATTTCCTTAACAGGACCCAATGTCTATCACAAGCTGTGGCACATCACAGGTATGGAGAGATAAAAGTTTTTGTTGCCTTTGGGTAAGTCACTGAGTGGTTTGGCTTCTATTATAAGATGGGGATTCTCCAGGCACTGTTCTGCTTTCCCTCAGCAGGGAAAAAGTAGAATCTAACAAAAATGTACCCCCCCTTCACCATACAAACTTGCCTGCTTGGCTGGTGGCTGTGCTCTGATCATGGAAAAAGTCATCCAGCAGTTCATCGTCAGACCGGGCAATAATGTGGACGTCATCGTTACCCACCAGGAGGCGTGCTCGACCCCGGCTTTGTAAGGGAAGGCTGCTGCTCAGCTGAAGGATGTCAGCAGCAGCAGAGGGACCAAGCAACCTGTAGGGTGATGACAGGGTGCCATGGTCACTGTACATAGCAGCCCATAGTAGCAACTTGTTACTGAGGCCCTTTCTGTATCCTCTCAAAATGTGTAACACTATTAAGGACTGATCTACTACACCTAAGTCTTAGTTACTTTGTAACTACTTCATCAGTTTGCAAACTTTATTCTGGCTGAGGTTGCATATTACTACACAGTTCCTGGCAGAGTGAGTGTCACTGTTAATGCCAGGTACTGCTTTAGGGTATAATGCCTCTCTTACACACCTATTGTAATTTTAGAAATGAAAGAAGCCCTAAACACTAACCCTTAGGGTGTCAATCCTATTCTGCCTATATCTAAAATTTTAAGTGTCTGGTATATGAGATACTTTGTGATTACTGAACGAATACAGAGAACACTTAAACAAAAGAACATATACACTTTGGCATTCCCCAAAAGGCTGCACATATAGTCCACCAAGGAATGGGACAAATATATTGTGTGTGTGTGATGAGAACATTAAGCGACGAACTGCTTCCCCCAGGTGGAGACAATGCTAAAGCCCGGTGAACCCAACAACCTTTGTAACTCACCTCTGCAGTATGAGAGGAGGGTTGGGCTGGCGATTCCCAGGGTAGTGAACGTGAATGGTGTGGCCTGTATTGGCTGTCAGTTGCCTTAGGGTCCTCTGACTGCGCCCGATGCCCTGGGTAAGACGCGTTGTAGAGGAACCACTCCCCAATGTCAGGGAACTGTGGTCTGCATGGCGTACCATCAGTGGGTGGGTGGTAGGGATATTTCCTGGGGATGGGGGGATGTCTGCTGCAAGGACAATATGCAAAGGGGTCAGTGACAAAAAGAAATTTCTCCCATGGTTGTTCAAGCAGAACCATGTCTCCTGGGCCTTACTTCCTCACACGGAAACCTGAGCTTTGTCCTTTCTCCCTCATTCCCACACCTCATTTACATTCACTGACACTATCATAGGTCATGCTATCATTTCTCACCTAGATACTGCAACAGCCTCCTACATAGTACCTGCTCCCAATCCATTCTCCACACTAAAGCCACAGTGATGCTTCTAGGCCCCTCAGAAACATGCTGCTCCTTTCACCTTGAAGGCTCCTCTCCCCTTTTTCACCTGCTCTTTTGTTCTTGGCTTAGATGCCACTTCCTCTGATTCTACAGATTGGCTTACTAACCCTTTACTCTATTTTCTCACCATACTACAATGTAGTCCTGTTTATTTATAATTCCTAAAGACCATAAAAGCTCCAATGAGGGAAAAGGGCTGTTTTCTGTTTTTACTATAGTTTTCTCAGTACGTACAACACAACAGGCACTCCTCAAATATTTGTTCAATTTGTTGAATTGACAGAGGCTCAACATAAGGAAGACTGATGGAAATCACAAAATTGCAAAGAAAATCACAGAATCAAAGGTATCTTGATAACTATGTAATCCAACCCATTTTTTTTCTCTTCAAACTTTTCATTTACAGGTGACAAACTGAGGCTCAAAGAGGTAAGAGACTAGTTGGCCAAGACAACCCACCAGAACAGTTCAGTGTTTTCTGCTATATCATGCTTTTGATTTAGGGTCAAGACCTGCCTTCTCAAGACAGGCTGATTTTAAGAACTTGATGCTAAAAGGGAACTTGTGACGCTGAAGGAGGAGGAAGGAAGATTCACTCTCTCCTCTGAAAGACGCATCCTTGATGAACAGGGTGAATGTGCTCAAATGTACTCCCCAATGCCAAGCTCAAAAGGGTCCATCCAAACTCTCAAGATCCAGTGTTACAGACATAAGGATTATTGATTGCCCCGTTACTGTAGCGTGCACACGGGTGCCTGATGCAGTCAGCCTTGGTATCTCATTTTTTAAAAAATTCAAGCAAATCATCGAGCTGTCCAGGCTTTAAAATGGCTGCCTGTTTACTGAAGTGGAGACAACAAGAGCAGCCTCTCAATTCTTTCTTCTAAGTATACATTTATTGAGAGAGATGGGTTCGGATATCCCTTGCCCCAGGAAGTCAGCATAGGAAAAGAAGTGCTGTCTGTATCAGATTGATAGCTGCTGTTTCATTCACTGCTTGGCTTACCCTAGAGAAGGGTATAAGGATCAAGAGATAAAACCCAGCTGAGCCCCTGTATCTTACTAGCACTGGAGAACATGTTGTCAAACTCAATGATGAGATCGTCCTCCCGGTCAAAGCGCTCAAATCGGACCAAGGGAGAAGCGTTCATATCAGGGTAATCCTCATCCAATTCCATTTCAGAGCCATCGTCGTCATCGTCTTCATCTCCCTCTTCACCTTCATCATCCTCCTTAAGGGGAAAATAGGATATGGAGAATTGCTGGGGGTAAGGATTTTCTGAAGTCTGGTGTCATGGCCACATTTGCACATGAGGGAAGGAGGCGCTAAGGCTAGCAACCCAGACTGTTGGCTTTCTCCAGCTCTGTGTTCCCATGGAAGAGGTTGTCTGAACCAACCCCAAACACAGTCCCCCCTCACCTGATCATCTTCCTCATCTTCCTCCTCCTCCTCCTCTTCATCCTGACTATCATCCTCATCCTCGTTACTGCCACTGCTGTCCTCTTCCTGAGTGTGCTCCTCCTCATCCTCAGGGTCCAGGATATTCATGGAATCTAAAACAAAGGGAGCACATTGGAGCACTATACTGAGTAGCTAGAAAACAGGCTACTGTATAGGCCGGCAGATTGAGTGGGAAGGCGATATGGTATCTGACTCTAGGAGAGGAAGAACCAGGTCTGGGGTCATATACAGATTTAGTGAGCCAGCCCCAATTTCCTGAAACTGCCAATCAGTGCATCAACACGCTGAGCGGGATGGCTGAATGTGGAGGTTTGAGGAGCCATGGTCTAGGACTTGGCCAAGTCTGCTGGTGCCCCCTTGCCTTTCCAGCCCTACTTTGCTACTGACTGCATCCTGTTGGTAAGAGGGAATCTGGAGCGATGGTAGCAGGTGGGTGAGAAGAAAGCGAACCAAGTAGGAAGTAACAAAATTTTTGGGCAAGCAGTAGTAACATGTTATTTGAAAAACTGGCTGAGGATAAAGTGGATGGTGTATGTCAGCGCATGCAGACAGATGCTTCCTTATTCTGCACATTTGGGCAGCTGCCTCCAGGAAAACCCTAGTGTAGTATCTGTCAGACGTGCAGGGCAAGAAGGGAGGCCTTTTTGGCCTCGGCACTCTCACCTTCTCGGTTGGCCTGCAAGGTGGAAGCTTGGCTGAGGTTGGAAGGAGCTTCATCCATCAGCACGTCCTCTTGTGATTCATCCTCTCCACTTCTGCTCACTGAAGGTTACAGAGCAGAGCCTTCACTGAACAACAGAGGACTTCCCTTTCCAGATTGGGTGTGCCTAAAGTAGCTACATACACCCAGCAGATAGCCTTTTATTTTGTTGGATGAGGGAGAAGACCTGCTGTTGACTAGCTACTTGAGCTTGGCCAGTCATTTTACCTGTCTGAGTCTCAGTTTCCTCATCTGTAAAATGGGATGGTCATATCTGCCCTACCAATTCCACTAATTGTGAAACCACAGAGAATAATGGGTGTGAAAAAGCCTTGTCAAATTTAAGAATACTTGTCTACTTCCATCAATCCTTTGATTTGCTTCATCAATAAAATAAAAACAAGTAACACATACACCCTTGGAGCCAGGTGACAATAGGTTACCTTTGCCGTTTTCCCTCTCAGTTGTAAAAAGGGCCGCCCTAAGGGAGTGAGCACTCTTTTTACACTACTGAGACTCAGAGGCAGAAAGCCCCCGAATTTTGCTAAAGAACTGAAAGGAAAGCACTTTCTCACCCTACAGCACTACAACCTTCTCTAAGCCTCCATGAATAATAAACACTTTTAATGTGCCTGATGTATCATCTACACTGTTGGCCACCCCCACCACCGCCCCCACACAGGCAACACTTCAGACCCACCACAGGTCTGTAGATGGATTGTGAATTTCTCATCTGTAAGACAGTCAATATCAAGACAAGCAGCAATCTAGGCTGGCTATGAGCCCTTAGGCAGAGCTGAGCAAGCAGATGATGAGAAAAAGGGTCCTCCCAAGAGAGACTGAGGCAAAGGAAGAGGCTATACTCAGTTCTGGGGCTCTCACCTATAATTGTACTGTTCCCAGATCCGCCATCCCTCTCAAGCAACTCATCTATCAGGTCCTCCAGCTCATTCTCAACCTGGAGAGAAATAGAACATATATAGATGCACACAAGTCTATATTATTGTGCTAGCACTGAAACCCTAAAAAAAGCCAGCAAGGGAGCATGTATTTCTAGCATGTGTGACAGAGGGTGTTATATATACCACACACTGTGTGGTATTAAGAACACAGAAACTATCATGTGCTGCAATACACACTGACACTGTCCTTTAAATGGGTCCATGCCAGTTATCTGAGACCAGGTTAGTCTTCATATTGTCCAGGAATACATGCAGATCTCCCAAGAGCTAGCAGCTTAGGACTGTAGGCCCCATTTCTTACCACTGCTGCTAGCTCCAGAAATTGCAATGCTTTCTTTAGGGTTGTTACAAGACTGCTGTTTGAATACCACAGTGAGTACCAGTGCTACACGCATAGCAGTACTATTTAGGAGCTTCCATTAATACCAGAGCCAAGTAAATCAAAGACCCTGGGCCCAAAGGGCTCAAAAGCTACCTTTCTACATCAACATTTCACCTGTACCTAAGTTTTCTTGTTAGGATCGATTCCATATCATAGTACATAGCATCCTGATCCTACCCCCACCCATCATTTAATACAATACAAATACATTTACTGAGCATCTACTAAGCATATCATCTGTGTTCCTCTACAAAGCAGACAGCATTGTGGCAAGGATCTCAAGTACTCACCCACCTACATCACTTTGGGGGTCTAGTTCAGTGCTGCAAAAGGGGTATGCTGGGTGATCTGCCTCCCTACCTGCATCTCTTGTGAACTGAGCACCTCAGGCTGCCCAGCAATCACCACTGAGTCGGTTTCAGCCTCCCCATCCATGATATCCCCATCTGCCACCTCTGTCTGAGTGACATCATGATCCTCCTCCTGCACTTCTGCTTCCCCAGGCTCGCCTGAAACAACCAACCAGCAAAATAATCAAAGGGTGCCTATGTGCAGGGCACCATGAGGCAAGCATGAAGACAATAAGGTTCCTTCCATGGGCAAGTTTACAAGTTCTCAGAGAATAAACGAATGGGCGACAAAGGAAAAGACAAGGCTACGTGTGAGGATTGCCAAATAAGGCTGCAATTTTAAGCAATTCTGCGTGGGGTAGATTCCCACGCCACTACGACAGATCTCTGGAAGGCCAGCAAGTTCCCAGGGAAACAATACCAAGCCAGAACAGCTGTGATGCCATGCCCGTAAACTATGCCCACCCAGCCAGTGCTCCTGTCCATTGGCTCTGGTTCCATACCTGGGTCCTGCTGGTTGCTATTGGAGTCCTGAGAGGCCCCTTGGGCATCCTGCTCAGCCTTGCTCTTGTTAGAAGCACTCTTGCTTCCAAACAGGCTACTGGGCTGGTTCACAATCCGGGAAAGTGTTTCCAAAGGCTTCAGTGCAGCATTGACTGTGTTGGCCATGTTGGGGCTGAGATAAAGGAAGACAGAGAAATCAACTGAACACAGAAATCCACACTAAAAGGCAACAGAGCTCATCAGAGTACAAATGATCCCAAAAATGGGGCATGGAAGGTACAAGGTGAGCCTGAGACATACTGTTGTGCTAGAAGTTTTTCAAAAGCAAGAAGGCTTTAAAAAATTAATGCGGTCATTTCCACAGGCCAAATTTGAGATAATTTCAGCATCAAAAAGAATAATGATGGTAATTATAACACATTAAATATAAAAGGAACCTATAAGAATGCCAGCTAATACAAAGGAACGAGAGAATCAGAAAATCATCACTTTGCAACCCGCAATGTAAACGATCCAGGTAAGGATCATCAATGAATGTTTAAACTACTGAGTTAAAAACCTTCAGGCCCTGGAGTGACTCAGTGGGTTGAGTGCTGGACTACGAACCAAAGGGTTGCTGGTTCGATGCCTGGGTTGTGGGCTAGGTCTCCACTTAGGGGTGTGCCAGAGGCAGCCGATCAATGTTTTTCTCACACATGGATGTTTTTCTCTCTCTCTCCCTCTCTTCCCCTCTCTCTAAAAATATAAATAAAATCTTTAAAAAATCTTCAGGGCACAGGATATTCACATGATCTTCACGAGCTCAAAGTACTACCTCATAGATAACATACTGATACAAAGGAGGAAATCTAACCCTTAACTATGTGATCAAACTTAGCATCACCAATAATAGGACAGATTGGCATTTACACGTCTCCTGATGTGATACACTGAGAAGGACGAACATGTACTACTATGTACTACTACATACTACTCTTGCAAAAAAAAAGGTTAGCCTGAATCTATCTAACCATAAGAAACACTATGGGAAATTATTATAAGATGTCTGGCTTTTTGGATTTTTCAAAATAGTCAAGCACCATAAAAAAACCCAAAATGACAACAGACCTATGGCAACCAAATGTAATGGGTGATGCTCACTGATCAAAACCCTCTCCTCCAGGATATAAAGACACATTTGGAATAATTGGGGATATCTGGATATGAAATATATAGAGTACTATCATATTAATGGTAAATTTCTTAGATGTGATGATGGTACTCTAGCCATGTAAGGGAATGTTTGCTCTTAGGAGAACATGCTAAAGTAATCAGAGGTTAAGCATCATGTTGTTTGTAACAAGTTTCAAATGATTCAACTCCCATTCACCTCCTGAAAGGGGGAGGGGAAGGGGGCACTAAAGCAAATAGGACAGAATGCTAACCATTGGTTAGTCTAGGTGAGACATATGGTGCTCATTATAGTACAAGTGCAAAACTTTTAAATGTTTTTTAAAATTGATGAGGTTGTGTCAAAAGGACAAAGAAGTCAACTTGAAGAGGCCCCATGGGCCAAAGAGCATGAAAAAGGATAACTGTAGTGATCAAAACAATTTAATAATTGATTTTGAGAATCCATGAAAATTCACAAGTCTACAATACTACTTAAAAATAGGAAGCCAGAGGAAACTCACATCTGAGGTGGTGATTTAACGTATTTTTGAAATTTTACTCTGCAAATTGGTGACTTAAGGGAAAAAACTGAGTTTTTTAAAAAATTTTATTTATTTATTTTCAGAGAGGGAAGGGAGGGAGATAGAGAGAGAGAGAAACATCAATGTGTGGTTGCTGGGGGCCGTGGCCTACAACCCAGGCATGTACCCTGACTGGGATCGAACCTACGACACTTTGGTTCGCAGCCCGTGCTCAATCCACTGAGCTACGCCAGCCAGGGCTAAAAACTGAGTTTTTATTCTGCCTTTTCAGCAAGAACTGTATTTTAGGGTAACTATAGACTTTCCCTCTTGAACTGGGGCTAACTCACGGAAAAATGCTCATTAATAATGCAGAAGGGATGACAGAAATTAGAATGTTAACACTGATAACTCCCAAATAAATTAACTGATGCACACAAGGATTATCAATGGGTGTTAAGACCATTAATTAGGTATATGGCTGACAGGGAACTAGACATTTGTACAGTGCCAAAATAATTAACACAGATTACTTTCTGGTAAGAGGGGGTGAAATAATGACAGTATAGTGCTGATTATTACTCTATTCCAGTGGTCAATCTTATCATGATTAATAACGGTAGCAAAGAGATAGGTCTTTCCCATTATACAATATGAGATAGACATCATCTATAATATATGCTACCCAATAATGTTTAAATGGCTCCATTAAGCCTCCAGTTCTAACAAGGAGTTTACAGAAAATAGAGAGTGAACAACATTTGGTCCATTTGCACGGTACCACATGGACCAAATCCAGAAGGTGAGGCACCCTGCAGGATAGTAGGCCTGGTCACTTCAACAAGTTAGTGTCATGAAAAACAGCAATAAAATGAAGATTTTAAAACATTAAATTAAGGATCTTTGTTAGAACAGAGATGCACAGGACACAATCTGATGTAATGCAAGGTCAATAACTGGATTCTGGTTTGCGCAAATATTTTAAAATATAGATCTGGGCATCAGATAGGGTGCAACTTGATTTACACAGAAAGGTAGAGACTAGTAACTAAAAACAAACCTAAAAAAGCCAAACAAGAAAAACAAAACAAAAAACAAACCCACCCCAGGTCACACAATAGCATACATACCATTTCATTTACATATGTGAAGAAAACCACTGAAAGATATAAGGGGTTGACCAAAAGGTTCATGAGATTTTTTCATAACAGGGCTCTAATAGCACTTAATTGTCTTTAACTTCATTTGAAACAATTTTGTTAATTATATTGTAACAGCTGTCAGTCATATCAGTGTGCATTAAAAAAAACTTAATAGCCATTTCAATGTTGAAGATGGAAGAAAACAAGCAACACTTTTGGCATATTATGCTTTATTATTTCAAGAAAGGTAAAAATACAACTGAAACACAGAAAAAGATTTGTACAGTGTATGAAGAAGGTGCCGTGACTGATTGAACATGTCAAAAGTGGTTTGTGAAGTTTGGTGGAGACTTCTTGATGCTCCAACGGTTGGGTAGGTGAGTTGAAATTGATAGTGATCAAATTGAGACATTAATTGAGAAAATGAACATTATACCACATGGGAGATAGCTGACATACTCAAAATATCCAAATAATCCAGTTATTGGTGAGAATGAAAAAATATGTCTTTTGTTTTACGAAAAAGAACATACGGACTTTTTGGCCAACCCAATACAATAACAGTGGTATCTGGGTGGAATATGGTATCTATTTTTGCTCATTTCTATGCTATGATACACAAAGAATCTTGTAATAAAAGGTTATTTTTAATTAAAGGAGGGAAGCTTGGAAAATAATTAGAAATATAGTTCAACTTTTGAGTTTGCAGCAAATGAGAAAACTAAGACCTAAAGAAAAGAAAGTGCCTTTCTTAAAAGCCACAATACTCCCTGACTGGTGTGGCTCAGTGGATTGAGCACTGGCCTGTGAACCGAAGGGTTACCAGTTCGATTCCCAGGTTGGGGGCCAGGTCCCCAGTAAGGGACACAGGAGAAACATTTACACAGTGATGTTTTTCTCCCTCCATTCCTCTAAAAAGAAATAAAATCTGAAAAAATATATTTTTTGAAAAAGCCACAATACTAAGAACTCAGGTTCCTACCTACACCCAAACTTTTCCTTATCACACTGGCTGCTCATTACTCATCTGACAAGAAAACATGAAATATTAGGCAAATGGAGAAATAAGCAGCATGATTAAAGAGAGGGTGAAAGCCTGGGGCAGGGGTTTGGGAATGAGTTTACCTGGACAGGTCCAGGCTGTGAGGCACTCTGGCCAGGTCATTAACCAGTCCCTTCTTCAGGAAGAGTCGAATGATATTGTTCATGCCGTTGTGCTGGGTCTTGGCTGTGGCACTGCTGTAGAAGCTGGAGGTGGAGGGGCAGGACTCCATGATAGTACTGATGATACACATCACTGCCTGAAGCCTGGGAGAGAAGTTTGACACCTCTGTCATGTGAATACAACCTGTTCTTAAGCCACATTTCACTAACTTGCCTCAGATAAGTACACTGTTTCCTTCTAAAAGTAAATGATCAGGTGATAACTCACTCTTTGGGTAGTAGTATTTTTTACTTCCTTTAAACATAATTCAAAAATAAGATTGAATAATTAACCTCTTACTTGAAGAATGAACACAATCCTTTGTTTTCTCTAAGGCATTTGCCTATCCCCTCCAAATGTAATCAGTTTGAGAGAATGTAGTGTCAGTATAACCAAAAACTCTTGTTCAAATGCAAATATCATGGGCCTATAATGAAGTAAGGGGATAGTACTGGTTACCAGCACTAGGTCAGGCCTGAATTTTACCTGGCATGTTTCTCTGTACTCTCAGCCATAGCCAGTGCCCGTCCCAGGGCTGCTTTTACTTCATTCACAAGGGCTACCTGGGCATCTGTGCCACTCCCGGCAGCAGCCAGGCTTGCGAGGAAAAGGCGGGCCAGGGCAGGCGTGTCCTTGTCTTCTGCGTTCTGGGTATGTGGGAGGAGGTGGTCCAGGACAAAAGCTAGCACACTGCAATCCTAAAAAGCCATTAATCATGACATTTACTCATAAGTACAATCATGCCATATTGTTTGCACATCAAGGAGCACACACACAGGTGATCCTTCAAGTCACCTAGTCAGTGATCACCAGGTCCACTTTATAGATGAGAAAACCAAGGCTTAAAGGTAAAAGCTAAGCAGGTAGCAAATACAGATTTTATGCTTCCAAATCTCATTCATTTCCTACTAAACATTCTACTTATCTTCTTTTAGATGTTACTTGGCTTTTCTTAAAACATTTTTTATGTGTGATATTTAAATAGAATGGTTCACAGCAAATCTATGAAAGAGTTAAGACAGTTCAATATTTCCCCTATCTGAGAGATGGGGAATATGAGGTCCAAGGAAATGTGGCTTGCACAAAGAATTAGTCAATGGCAAGGAGTCAAGTCTTGATTGCTAATTGAGTGCTACCACCCTCAGTATTCAATTAAATTGTAATATTACCGACATCTACATCTACAATGTGTTCAGGACCCCTGGGCTAGAAAGTGGTGGGGGTTGAGTGAAAAGCAGCACAGTCATAGATAAGGATATGCAAAAACATTTAATGCAGGGTTACTTAAAATAGCAAGAAGCCCAACAGATAAGAAAATTAAGTTATTTTTTTTCCCTTTAACAAAGATCTGTGCCCCGATAATTCCTTATCTTAAAAGAAAACTTAGGCCCTGGCTGGTGTGGCTCAATGGATTGAGCACCGGACTGCAAAGTAAGGGGTTGCCAGTTCGATTCCCAGTGGGGGTGCATGGAGGGCAACCATGCACTGATGTTTCTCTCCCCTCTTTCTCTCTCTCTCTTACCATCTCTAAAAATAAAAAAAAATTTTTAAAGAAAACTTAGTTTTGTTGTCATTCAAGCAGATTTTGGATCAAAATGCACTGATGATTTTGGAAGTAGATAGAGATGATGGCTGCACAACTGAATGTACTAAATGCCACTAAACTGTACACTTTAAAATTGGGGGGAAAAAAAACCCCTTTGTAGCCCTGGCTACTGTGGCTTAGTGGATTGAGTACTGGCTTGCAAACCAAAGGGTCACCAGTTTGATTCCCAGTCAGGGCACGTGCCTGGGTTGCAGGCCAGTCCCCTGTATGGGGTGTGTGAGAGGCAACCACACGTTGATGTTTTTCTGCCGCCCTCTCTCCCTCCCTTCCTCTCACTCTAAAAGTTGGGAGGAAAAAAAAAAAAACCTTTTGTAATTTGGGAAAGCAATATGACCAAGTAAAAAGGATTTGGAACCACAGACCTAGGTTTCAATTCCAGTCCTGCTACTCTGAAGTATGGCCTTGGGCAAGTTATTGATTTCTCTGAGCCTTGTCTCTTCTCTATTAAGGGAAGCAACACCAACAACCTTTCAGTGCTGAGATGAGGATTATCAAGAGTATTTGTAATGCATTTATGAATACCCAGTACTCATGGGTCACTTGACATGTACCCAGCAGATACTTAATAAGTTTGCATTTGTTTTATTCCACAAGTAACGCCTCTATAAATTATAACTACGACTCACATTAAGTGAGAAAAACTTTGAAATAAATGCCAAATGTATGTTTATTCTATATATTCTACAAAGAACTTATAACTAGAACGTATAAAGAACTCAATAGAAAACAAGAATAAGAGACTGAAATCCTTCACATCCAAATGGGCAATAAAGACAGGGAAATTTTAACAATAATGCAGTATCATTACAAACCCACTGGAATGACTAAAATAAAAAATATGAGGCATCCACTGGTCTGAGCCAAAGGTGAATGCAGGTCCTTGAAGGCACACCACTGCAAACCAGACAAAAAGAAACTTTGGGGCACTAGGAGTGATGGCTGGTGGGGCATTCGGTTGGCTTTTCACACATGGCCTATAGTATCAGCAGCACCAGGAAATGAGATGTGGAAGCCACCACACAAACCGGCCAAACCAGAAAATAACATTTAGACTTCCAGTCAAGATGGAGGTGTAGGTAAATACATTTTGCCTCCTTCTACAACTACAGAAAAAATTACATCTAGACTACAAAACAAATATTACCCAGAACTGTCAAAAAAAAAAATGGAGCTGTATGGAAGTCCGATAACCAAGGATTTTTTTATTTTTAATTTTTTAAAAATACATACCCAAATCTGGGTTTCAGCCTCACATTTTTAAAAAAGATTTTATTTATTTTAATTAATTAATGTATTTTTAAAATTTTATTTTTTGAGAGGGAAGGGAGGGAGAAAGAGAGACAGAGAGACAGAGAGAGAGAGAGAGAGAGAGAGAGAGGGAGAGAGAGAGAGAAACATCAATGTGCGGTTGCTGGGGACTGTGGCCTGCAACCCAGGCATGTGCCCTGACTGGGAATCGAACCTGCAATGCTTTGGTTTGCAGCCCGAACTCAATCCACTGAGCTATGCCAGCCAGGGCTCCAAGGATTTAAAGAAGCCACATTCAGCCCTGGCTGGCGTAGCTCAGTGGATCAAGCATGCGCTGCAAACCAAAGGGTCGCCAGTTGGATTCCCCACCAGAGTGCATGCCTGGTTTGCAGGCAAGGTCCCCAGTAGGGGGCATGCGAGAGGCATCCACACACTGGTATTTTTCTCCCTCTCTTTCTCCCTCCCTTCCCCTCTGTCTAATAATAAATAAATAAAATCTTTAAAAATATGAAAAACACTGAGTGGTGACAAGGAGGTGAAACACTCTGAACTTCCATATGCTGTGCTAGTGATAATATAAATGGACACAACCACTCTGGAAAACTTTTGGCATCATTTGCTAAAGCTCAACAGAGTAGCAATTCAAATCCTAGGCATATACCATCCAACAGAAATTCTATACAGCACTGAAAACAAACTAAAACTACACACACACACAAAATAATCTTGCAAACATGTTAAGCAAAAGAAGCCAGACACAAATGAGTACATATTAAGATTCCATTCATATAAAATGCAAAACCAATCTAAGACAAAAGAACTGAAGACAATGGTAAACTTATGGACACTCAAAGTGGAGGGGGAGATGCAAGAAGGTTTGGGCAGGTAGCTTGTGGGATTTGTAATGTTTTATTTAATTTGGGTGGTGGTCATCCAAGAAAGAATAACTGATAAATCACTTAGGGGTAGCATATTATTATATGCTTTAAAAACTTGAATTAAAGTAAAACGGCTTAAAAATGACAGCTACTTTCACAGATTCTTTGCAACATTATTGCTCCTGCTCCACCCTCAGGCCCTTTACTGCTTACTAATCATAAAATTATTGTGATCCCTGAAGCAAAGTTCCCTTTATGAAGAAACATCCTTGGGCACCCCTTTTACATATATGGGAACATGAGGTGGTTTTTAAAAGTGCTCTGTCACTTGAAAAATCTAACCTGAAGATAATTCTATGTCAGGACTTATAAATTATGACTTGTATTACTAATATTGTTACATCTGGTGTCTTTGCACAGGTGTGAGTATATCTGGATCAACACCAATCTTTTTATGTATTTAGTTTAATCTATTGTCTCCTAGACACCTTTACTTAGGTGACTCACAGCTCTCAAATTCTACATTTTCTCTTCAAACAGTTTCCTCTTATAATATAAAAGTAATAAAAAATATAAAACACCTGAGTCCTTGATTTCACTTTCATCTCCTAAATTCAATTCTTATCCATTTCTATGTTTAAAACATCTCTTTAATTAACCCCCATTCCCTCCAAACTCCACCAAGATCCTGTATTAGGTTACTAGGTCAGATTCCTAACACATCTGATTCCAATCTTGCCCTTTTGAGTCTCTACTCTGCAGGCCAAGCAACTTTCTACAAAACCAATCAACAAACTGCATTCCCTGCAGTAAGCCTGATGGCTCTACATTATGGAAAAAAGGCCTTGCTCTTTAATGTGTCTTAAGAGGCCTGCCTCTGTCTCTCTGTCATCATTGGGTTAACATGCACGAGTTCCTAGCAAAGCACTGAAAACATAGTAGCTGTCAAGTGATGACAGATAAAATCTTTAAGCAGAAGTTGAAAATATTACCTCTTTGATCAGCTCAGACTGGCCCACAGTGTAGCTGTAGTTGGCAATCAGGGTAGCAATACCAACATAGGACCTCACCAACTCTGCCAGAAGACGAAGAATAGTGGAGGTGGGCATTAAAGGTTTGCTGCCCTTGCCTTTCTGCTTGCCTTCCTCTGAGGCCCGGTCCCCTTCTTTATCTTTCTTTCCATCTCGAGACTCCTCTGGAGTTGAAACTGTTGAGAAAGAGCCAAATACTCGTTCAATCCCACACTGGAATATTGGTGAAATCGAGCCTTGGGCAGAAAGAAAACCATTTCTCCACTTAGGCCACTGGTACAAATTGAATGCCCTCCTCATACTGCAGTGGAAGAATAGACAGGTAGGACGACCCAGGTCTCAGACACGGTCTGTGGATATAGTACATCAGGGAGCTTTGCTAACCTGTTCATACATCTCTCGCCATTTCCCTTTTCTTATTTAGCTCAGCTAAAATGCTGATTGCTTCTATAAAATGCTATCCTGTCTCATCCAAGCATTCTGAGATGCTATTACATCATGTGCCCATGATACCTTATGCCTCCATTCCAGTGGTTACCTTATATTATAACGGCTGCAGGTTTCCCTCACTAGGCAACGTTCTTTAAGTGCAGGGAACAAATCTGATTCATTCTGGTGTCTACTGTAATCTACTACACAAAGGGCCTAATGCCTCCCTTGAATGATATTGCTATCACCTCTGCTATATACTATAGATGGGCAGTAAGTCCATCAAAGTGAGCTAATGAATATTTTACCAATCAATAGTCTTTTTGATTTATCTCCAGGAAGTAGTGTGACATTAAGTACAATGTGTCCTAACTTAGGTCTCAAAGATCTTAGCCCTGGCTGGTATAGCTCAGTGGATTGAGCGCGGGCTGCAAACCAAAGGGTCCCAGGTTCAATTCCCAGTCAGGGCACATGCCTTGGTTGTGGGCCAGGTCCCTAGTGGGGGCGTGCAAGAGGCAACCACATGTTAACATTTCTCTTTCTCTCTTTAAACATAAATAATAAAATCTTAACAAAAACAGATCCTATGAAATAAAACAATATTAGTGAACTGTTATCGTTAAACAAACTGATGGGCTACAATAAAAATTAAACCGAGGGAATTAAATCTCAAGTGAAGGTGTGTGATGTATATAACTGAAAACTAGCTCTTCGTTAAGAGCAGAATGGAATAATTTGTAATCAATCAGAAGTAAAGGGCTCTTGGTTAAAAAAAAAAAGATCTTTATTTTCTAAGGAGAAGCAACTCTTGAAAGTTGTCATTAGAATTGCTTCCACGTGACATTTCTCTAATTCTTGGTGAAAGGCCAATGGGCTTTGCTGACACTGATGGAGGCAAGAATCCACCATGTAAACATTTTTAAAGCTGGAATACTGTCCCTGTCACCAAAACTCTATAAAGCCAGCATGAAAACCATAAAAAAAAATATATGGGGTGGTTTAAAGAGTACAACTAAAGGATGTTACCATAGCAACCATTACAGGGTTAGTTAGGTCACATTTCCATTAACTTCAGCATACAGAAACCCTTTGTTTACAGGACACTGAGCTCAACCTTGAGAAAGTTCACTTAAACAACTAAACTTGACTATTATGCTTGTATCCCCCCCTACTCCCTGTCTAGGACACCCAGTTTTTATCAAGTAGTCCTCAAGAAATTAGAACAAAAGAGGGAGAAAAGCAAACCATTACCTTCTTGGGATGCCCCGGGTGTGGATGTCTCAGTGGAGGCACCATCTGCAGCAAAGACCTGACTCTATGGAAGAAGAAAACACCTGAGCTATTATTAATTTCAAAGACAGTTGTCCCCAAATAGTAAGACTCCTTCCCAGGGTACTGGTTGTGAATGCTACATATTGTCTTTGGTTGATCTTTTAAATACCTTCCCCCCAGTCTCCCATATACTATGATCTGTGTGAAGTCATCACTATAAGTAGTGACTAGGAGATTGGGGGAAGAGAATGAAAAATGAATTAAGGAAACATTTCCAACCCAAGGACAGAAAACACAATCCCAGGAACAGCCTTGTTTCACCTTAATTTTTAGGCAACATATAATGTGCAGATACATCAAAATTAACACCTTTGAAATTTCCCTGGCATATCCCTAAAGACTGAGAACACGTAAGTATTGGAAAGAGAGAAGGAAGACAGGAGGTTGGAATTTACTTACATTAATGGCAAAACCTGACTGTGTATCAAAGTCACTGCTCTGACGAGTAAGTGACCGGTACTGCTGGTACACATCATCGCCCATGTCTTGTAGGAGCTGGCCAACCTCTTGAGTCATACCCCCAGCTTTAGGATCAGATTTTTCTGCTAGAAAAATGAAACAAAACTCTTCTATAACTGTGCTATGTTAGTGCCTATTTGGCAGCTTGGACAATTTCACTTCAAGTTACTATAACTGTTTGCATAGTTCTATTGCTAGGCTTTCACTCAAGAATGAGGAGAAATGTAGCATAGTTAAGTCCTCACTTAATGTTGTTGATAGGTTCTGTGACTTTAAGCAAACATGATGTTAATGAAATCAATTTTATCACAGGCTAACTGATATAAACAAGAGTAAAATTCCTAAGGCATCTCATCAACCTTATAACGAAATGACTTTATTCAAGGACCTGCTGTGTAACCAAGCATGGTTGAAAGCCTCATTCTATCACTAACCAGTTTTGTGACCAGAGGAAATTTACTTAGTCTTCTCACTTTCCTTGGCTGTCACTACACAAAGCTTAAATGAACACACCTGGTGTTATGTCTAGTATAGTGGGAAGGTCAGCAAGTGGTTGCTATAGCTAAATTATTTTTTTTGGGGGGGATATAGAAGGTTGGCTAAAGATTCTGTCGTCATAGAAGCTAGGGGCTCTGCATCAGAGTGCTGTATGGATAAAAATACCAAAGTAAAAGACTCACATTTTCTTGACTTACTAAAGGGAGTATTTCTGGCAATCCTGTGATACCTATCAAATGAGGATATCCTGAATAAAACCCAGAAGGATTTTACTGGAATGGAACCATGGGTTCCAACCAATTCATTCGTGAATTTCCCAGTACTTACATGCAGCATTTTAACTAGGAATAAAGATAGACTGGGATGGTGATCTCAAAGGTCAAGAAGAAGCCTAGCTACATCTTCTAATATTGTTCCCAGCTCTTTGGGTAATAAAGATGTTTTGTTTCTGAGAGTGAAAATATAAGAGACTTCCTGGTATTTTATTTTCAACCTGCTAACAAGATGCTATTATCTCCTTTATAATCATTCTTCATTTTTCTTACTGGATAGGATGTATTCTCATATGTCAGAACTCTGGCAATCTCCTTATTTTTATCATTCAAGACTTCTTTCAGAAAACACTTACTCTAAGAAACTTCCCTACAGGCCCAACCTCCACCAGGTCTGGTGTCTTGCTCTAGGACTTGCCACTACTTTCGCATCTGTCATACTATATTACTGTTAGCTTCTTTAAAGAAGGGCACTGTGTGGCTTACTATTCTTGATTCCCAGAGCATGGGCACATAGTGAGTTGCTCATGCGTTGGTTGAAATGACCCAGGCAAAGTGTCCAGCCTCTTGTGGTAGGCTAGCTACATACCTTCTTCTGGAGCATGGTATGCAGCCAGGGCATTCAGCATGTCGTAGATCACTTCCTTGATAGTATCAGGAATGACAGGCAGAGGTGAGGGTTTCAAAGGGGTTGTTTTCACCAGCTGTACAGCATTAGGGCCTTTAATTCTAAGATTCTCAAATTCATCATCTGAAGCTAAGCCAAAATTAGACACAAAAATCAGTCAATAGTGAACTGATACCTACGCTTGCTTACTGATAGAGACTTAGAAGGGGGCTTACACAATATACAAGCTTGGGACATTGTATATTGTTCCAAGGGCAATTTCTGATGCTCAAGTACTCCATCAGAAATCTGAGTTTTACCTTCCCCAAATCCCACAGGATTTAATATAGCTGTACCAAATGGTAAAAAGAGTATAGGCTTTTGTAGTTGGGAGATTTTGTTTTAAAATCCAGTAGTATTACAGGATTGTGGCCAAATTACTGCCAACAAAGCTCAAAGTTCTCATTCTTGAAATATGAGGATTAAATGAGATCATACATGCCCAGCACAGGGTCAGGCACACTGAGGTTCTCAAAATAATTAGCCCCCCTCAACTTAAATCACTATCTGTCTACCTCTAAATATGTCTACCCACACCTAACATCAAGGATATTTTTCTGCATAACCACAATATCATCTCAACACCTCCCAAATTTAACACAGATACAATTATATTATGTAATAATAGTATTAAAATTGCTCCAGATTTCCTTTATTTGGGTCCAAAATCCCATCAAGTCTGTTGGTTGTTATCTCTCTCTAGCCTCCTCCTATCTAGGAGATTCTTGCTTTTTTCCCCTTCGTACTATACTAATGTTTTTGAAGAATCTCGGCTACTTTTCTTATAAAATATCTCACAATTTATTTATCCTCACTATTTCCTCATAATTAAATATAGGCCAACACTTTTGGCAAAAATATACCTATACTGGATACTTCATACTGTATCATGAGTCATTTGTCTATTTGTTCCTCTATTATCATTCAATCTCTAAACCTTCTACTGTATATAAGCCCTGCTGCCACACTGAATGAGTTCTTGGAAAGTGAGGACTAGAGTGGATGATCCTTGGTATCTCCCACAGAGATTAACAAAGGGAAGGACTGTAGAAGCTATTGAAGTACCTCTGAACTGACCCACGTGATCAACCAGCCAATGTCTCAATACTTGCCTAAGCAGGCCTTCCAAGTTATAGCTCTCTTCACAGAATCTGGAGTTATACTAGGCCACAGACTTCAATGTCTCAAAATGACAGGAGAAAGGGAACCTTACCAGTTCCTGAGCCTCGAGGGGCTGGGAGGGCAATGCGGATACAGCAGTTGGCCACTTCTGTGAAAATGTCTGGATTGCGGCACGCAGCTGGCCCAAGGACACGAAGGATGTAGTTGATCTCCCGAGAGCCGAGACTGCCAGACACAACACCAGAAGTAGTGCTACCAGCTCCGCTTGTAGCTGCTGAGCGAACAACCTGGTAAAGAAAGGGAGAAACACTGCTGATTAACGACTACTTTCTAAAAATACAATTATACTCAAGGAAGAGTTTCCAAGAGTTAAAATACTAACCAAGCTCTTCCTCAAGACAGTGGATGGCAGCTTTAGATTTTTGGGAGAAAGATAAACTTGGTCTTTCAAGTCCCATCCCTTTCCAATTAAAAAATGTGGTTTATAAAAAAGCTATAGCACTAAGCATATCCCAAAATGATCAATTATTAGACCAGATGGCATATGATCTTTAGAGAAATTGGGAAATGTATTCAGACCATTGATCATTCCAGCTCCTAATCTCCCTAAATGCTATCTTAGTTTTAAACCAGAAGGGTTCAAACTCTAAAAAATATGTAAAATTGATATCCACTCAATGTAGAAGAACAAAATTAAACATTTTATTTATGCCTCAAAGCCAATAATCAGTTTCAGATAATGATAGCCACAGGAGACATCAAACTATTTATGGATTGTTTGCCTTGATACCACAGGGCTTAGATATCCATTTGGGTTTTGCTCTTCTCACAAAATAATCATGGAAAATACAGGAAAGTGTAAACAAAACAACTTCACTGCATTTTCCATTATCTATTCCTTCGTGAACTCTGTTCACAAAAATAAACATCTTTTGGAATCTTAATGCTTTTACCAAACCAGCCATGCCCTTTAGCTTGGCATATTAATCCCTATATCTTGCCTGTCAGGCTGCAATTATAAAATGACTCTCCACCCTGGCTTGGTGGCTCAGTTGGTTAGAGCATCGTCCCAATATGCCAAGGTTGCAGGTTCAATTCTTGGTCAGGGCACATACCAATAAATGCATAAATAAGTGAGGGGAAAAATTGATGTTTCTCTCTCCCCCTAAAATCAACTTAAAAACACACAAAACTCTCACTTTTTAAATACAGGAAAGTGTAATTTTACTATAAAAATGTGCCACAATTTATTTATCTAGACCTCTCCCGGACATTAGATCTCTAGTTTCTTGATATTACAAGCAATTCTACATCGAACATTCTTGTATATGTACCTTGGCATACTTGACTTTAGTTATAAATTCTTAGCCATAGAATTTCTAGGTCAAAGGATATCTTAAACTGACAGTACCAAATTGCCCTCCAATGTGGCTGCACCAATTTCCACTCCTACCAAAAGTAAGAGTATGCCTGGTTCTCCACACCCGTACCTGCAATGGATATTATCAAGCATTTACATTTTGCCAAGTTGGTATGTTAAAATTGCCACTGACCTTCTTTTGTTCCCAACACCCCCAAGTATAATTTCCTTTAACCTCAGAGTTTTCTCTCATCCAACAAGAACTTGTATTTCCCCCAGCACTTTCAAAGTTGTATATATGAAGTGGTACCAGCTTTCTGGCAAACAAGTTAAAAAATATAACTTTTGATTCAATTTCTACCAAGCTCTCAGAGAAATAATCTTAAATACGACAAAGCTATGTGCAAAAATGCATATTGTAGCATTTATTTATACGTGTGGGAAACAACATTCCAAGAGAGGAAAATAGAAGTCTAGTAACACTCACATGACTGTTGACAAACAATTAGCAGGAGGAAGCCTTACTAGTAAGATGTTTGCTCCCCACCCCTCCATTTATGTCTTAATGATGTTACAAATGTTATTTTTTCTAATTACTTTGACATTCTTCCACTGCTTAATATTAAGTTCCTAAAAGAAACACGTAAGCCTCAATTTTCTGATCTGCACAATGGGTATTTTTGGTAAAGAGCTTACCAGTGTCTGGCAATTATAAACATTCCAAACACTTTACTCCAATGTTTGGAAAATGGCTCTTAGGTGAACACATGAGAAGTACTCCTACACGGGGATGATCTTTAAGACACAAACTTGGTGGAAGGTATTCTAAATTCCTTATTAACAGTTTTTGGTTCATGAAACCTATATTGCCAGATAGAACTTAGTAGATAAGAGCTATTACTATAATAAATTTAAGGGTAGAAAATCTATTTTGTTGTTCGTTTTTCATGTCATTCACTGGAATTATCTATCATATCTAAGCAAGCACCTAAGTATACACTGGGAAATTTTGCTGTGATAACAGTCTGCATATCTGGCTATAGACTCTAAGAAGAACCAAGTCTATCTGTTCTGAGACCAAGGAAAACAAAGGTATGATATAAAGCTAAATCAGCATTGCACACCAAAAGACTCACCTTTTCCATGGTGTGACGGAGGGTGCAGGGGTCCTCAATAATGTGTCTTAAGAGAAGGGTGACCAGGGGAGTAAACCCATTGAAGCCTGAGCTCTGGGTCAAATTCAAGATCATGCGGGTACTCTTCAGCTCTGCAAACATCATGGCATATTTGTGGTCTCGGGTGAGCCTCAGACAGAGGCGAAGGGTGGCATGCAAAGTGTCTGGGTCCACAGGGACTCCTAGCATGCTCACACAGGCCCGGATTAAAACAGTCACCATATCCTCTGTCAGGCCCTGGATCAAGATGTCCCCCATTTTTGTTTCTTCCAGGCTTGTCTCCTTTTCAGTATTTGTGTTCTCTGTGGCCAACGGTGTATCTACAAATAGGAAAGTAAGAGTTTAGACAGTTTAATTTGACGTTTCTGCTCACACCTCTCCTTTCTAAGTAACCAGTCAAGCACTTGGGCCCTGTGAAGAGAAACATTCCAAATGCCAATTCTAAGACCAGATGAAAACACACACAAAAAGGAGGACTATATATCTTTAAGTCACCAAGCAATCTGAATGATAAGAAATGACAATGAAATCGGCCAGAACTTAAGCCATAGAGGCACATTAGTTTCATGTAAAACATGCCTTGAAAGATTCAAAACTATGTCCATACCATTGCCTTTATTTTCTTTACGCTTGATATCCATTTCTTTGCTTTCTTCTAGTGTTTTCTCTAGTTCCTGTCCATTGCTGTTTTTAGAGTTTTTATTCAGCCGTGGGACCCTCAGGAGAGTTAGCATCACAGGGCGCCTGTTCCCTGTTTCTTCATTAACCTAGTAATTCAAGCAGAGCGAAATATCTCTATCAAAAAAGGAAAAAAAGCAACTATTGTAGGGGGGGAGGTTTTAGAACTCCCAGGCAAACTGCTTCAGTAGTAAGGAGCCCTGACAATTTATACCATCCCTATCTTTTACTGAGAGAAAGCATGAAGGCTCCCAGGAAGGAAAGAGGCATACACACAGCCTAAAATGAATTGTAAACTTGTCAACAGAGCAGACGCCACCCCTAACCATTCCCGAATCCTTGACAAAATAATTAAAATCATTCCCAGGTGGGACACTATCAAATTGCCACAGATCCATGGTCTACCCGATGACTGCGGTAAGACTCAGTTCTCTGAAAACTATACCCAATTTCGTAGTGGTATGTTAATAGTGCTCCTTATAACACATGTCAGGACTGCTGGTTCAGGAAGCGGGAAACCAAAAGGTACACCTAGCTCCCTCCCCTCTTTTTAATAAAGTTTACAGCATTGAATGTGCATGTACCTGAACCATTGTAGTGAATTGGACAGTATATCTTCTTCGGCCTGCAGTGAAACGAACACTTGTCTCTCCAGACTTCCAGGCAGAATCAATAGTGCTGTTGTTGCTTGCACTGTAACTACACCAACGCCCAGAGCGGTCATCAAACCAGCGCCAGTTGTTGTTGTTGGACTGTAAGTACTAAATATAACAGCACAAAATTTCTTTTTATTTTCTACAAGGTTGGTTGTAAGAATAAATATTAACTTCATCAGTGTTCATTGCTAAACTTAATCCAGGAGAAAGAAATATACTGATCCTTTGGTATATTTTGAGAACCAAGAGAGGTATTTTTGTATACATTAACCTTCCTATTCCTTAGCCTCTTCATAGGCACAAAACCCTCTATACCCTTGTCCTGTGATTCCTCTGCTTTCCTTTTGTTTCCCACTGTTTTCCACAAAAGGGGAACATTACTTTAGCTGTACTAAAACAAAATTTCTGTTTCAGAAAGGTACTTTCTCTGTTTCTGAGAAGATACTGAGATAACTGACCTATGTAATCTTCATATAAGGAGCATTTCCTTTTGGAGAAATTGCTGTACGCTCAGTCTTTTACATAACAGAAGAGCCACTCCTCCTCTGGACCCTTCCTGAACTTTTACTCCCAGGCTAAGTTCTTGGGCCCCTTAGCAAGATGCTCCATAAAAATAATTCTAACACCTTATTCAGAAGAGAACTCTAGCTATCAATATCCCTCAGGAGATTTATTTCTTGATCAGAGAGCTTTACATTCTTCACCACTGTCTTGTACTCTCTTGCTCTTGTGGAAGAAGTTAAGCAGTTGTGCCAATCATATACACTTATTATGTACCTTAGTCATTTGGGCTCTCCTTTTTGAGGAGATGGCTGTCTTTTCATAGAAATCAATCAGGAGCAACACTGGGGTGATCCACCTACAAATGGAGAAATGATTTACTCTGAGCAAGCCAGAAACCCATATACAACATGGGAAAGTTTTCTTGACTTCATCAGACACCTCACAATTTTCAAATCACAAAAGGTACCCAAGATCTGTCCCATATATGCCCCCAAAAAACAGAAGTTAAAGGAGATACAGGGCCACTCACTTTGGGGTCTGGACCTCCTTTTGCTCCTTGGCGGCCTGTAGGCAGGGCTGAACCACTTCCAAGAGTTTGATTAGGACATTAAGGATGCCACTCGATTCAACCACCCAAGCACAAGGCAGCTTCAACTCCTGATTGATTAATCAAAGGAAAAAAGAAAACACCAACTTCTAATCAGTAACCACAGGGGTGAACACAGAATTAAATTCAAATTCCACCTCTACATGTGACAGCTGTGTGATGAGATGAGTTACTCTAATTCTCTAGGCCTTTGTTTCCTCACAGATAAAAGGAAATAATTATTTCTACCTCCAGGGTAATTGTGATGATTAAATGAGACTGTATATTCAAAGTGCCCAACACATGCCTGGCACATTAGTATGTACGTAATATGGAAACTCTTATTAATATCATTAAAGATGATCATCTAGGGTGTGAAGAATTAACTATGTTGAAGTTGAAAAGCTTCTGATTGGCAGAGAACCTTTAAAATCTTTCAAGGAAGATGGAATAATTAAACACAGCAACCCAGTAAAAGGTTCCCCCTACAGGGGCTACACTAAAGTGTTACTTAGAACAGGAAACGACTGGAAGTAATTTAAATGTCCAACAATGGGAAATCTCTCAAATAAACTAGGGGATGTCCAAAATATAGAACAATATATACATTACATGGAAAAATATTAATAATGTAATACAGAGAGAAAAATACAACACTTTTAAAATAGTCTGATCCCATTTTTTTTAAATACATAGAAAAAGGACTAGAAGAAAATACTGGACCATTACTTGTGATTTTCTCTTTATATCATAATGTTATGAGCACCGTCCTCCTGACCCCCCGCCAGCATTCTGTACTTTGCAACCTATTTACAAATGCTATATATAACAAGAACCACGTTAAGGGAAAGTGCCAACACTACAGACATATAGTTTGACACATGTATTGAACCCTTCTCCCAAGTTGCTGTTAAAGGTTTACTCCAGTTAAGTTCAGGCGTTACCATTAAACATGACAAATAGTCATTTAATCAAAATCAACTGCCCACTAATTCCTATGTTGGTTGGAACAAAACACATCCTGACCAAATTACTCTTTACTCTGAATCTGCTGACTGACCAGGTTCAAAGATGAGTCAGATTCCATCTAATGTCTATTACCCAATTCTCACCAGCTACCCCAACTCTAGGTGCCACTTAGAGGTTTCCTCAGGGAGACCAGAAGTATTCCACAACAGAACTACAATACCTCTTTTAATGACTAGCCCCCAATCCACTGAGACGCAATTCAATTAACACTTGTTTTGAGAAGCCTGTTTCTCATCCAGAAGTTACGTATACATGCCCCTCCCCAAAGTCATCATTTATACCAGGGGCGTCAAACTTATTTTCACTGGGGCCCACATCAGCCTCGAGGTTGCCTTCAAAGGGCCAAATGTAATTTTGATTCCCTAACAGTTAAGGGGTAGTTACATTTATAGAATCCTAAAATTATTTTGGCCCTTTGAAGGCAACCATGAGACTGATGTGGGCCCAGTAAAAATGAGTTTGATACCCCTGGTTTATACCATTCATGCGTAGAATGCTGTATTTTGCACTTGATTATGTGCATTATAGCTTATTAGAAACTGCAGGCTCATGAAATGCAGAGACCATGCCTTACACTTACTTCTACTTTCTTCAATGTCTCAAATAATAGGTGTTCAATAATTCTCTGATGAATGAATCGGAGAGATGAAAAGGTCTAAATTTTACCTCAAAAAGCAGTGTTAAAAGCAAGATTCTAGTAGCCAAATTGGATGCCTGGGGCAGGGTGGCCATCTGACTGATCCACTCTGACACAGTTTTTGTGTCACTCGTTGTTAGAGGAAGAGCCGCTTTGATTAATACATCAGCAGCTTCCCACACCTAGAAAAATGGAGAGGCCAAGTCAGATAACTGCAGACAGAATATAAGGTTTGTCAAAAACATTGTCAACTTTGTAAAATACTCCATCCTCAACACATCTGCCAAAGGTGGGTGGGAAAGTAATATATATTTACTATTGAGATTTAATGTCCGTATTAAAAGAAGATGTATGCTACCATAGGACAATCTCTAAAGACTGTTTTCTTAAACTAGATTACAAGAAGCTTAAATTCTAAGGTAAAGGAAACAAACATTTAAAAAATTTCTGACACACAAAGATTCTACCAAGTTATACTTCCATCAGCGATTTTTTACTATATGCTTGCCCCAGAATTAAAAACAAAAATCTAGAATGTTAGAAATCTTGGTTTTGCTTTAGTTTGCCTGTTAAATTTCTTGTAATGAATTTTATATAATTGCTCTTTTTCTATTAAGGTTTTACCTTTCTTAAAATTATTTCTATATACTTTTAATACAGATTAAAGGAAACTAAAGCTTGGTCATAGCTTGTGAAAAAAAAATGGCTGATCTAGTTTGTCTTACTTTTATGATGTTTCCATACACTAAAGTTATGATTTTGTGTATCACTTTTTTATTTCGTTCTCTGCTTCTTAACTTTGAGTACATGAATGGTAAGAAATAGTAAAGAACATACAACCAAAATATGAACTGGCTATCTGTGTGGGGATTGAGAGAATTTATTTCTTATCCTACTTCTACAACTAGATACATTAATTTCATAATGAGGAAAAACAACGCTTAAAAAAGATAGCCATGGCTGGTGTGGCTCAGTGGATTGAGTGGTGACCTGTGAATCAAAGGGTCACCAAAGGGTCGCTGGTTGATTCCCAAACAGGGCACATGCCTGGGTCGTGGGCCAGGTCCCTGGTGGGTGGTGTGCAAGAAGCAACCACACACTGAGGTCCCCCCTCCTTTCCCTGTTCTCTAAAAACAAATAAAAATAAACGTACAGAAAAAAGATAAACACCAGGTTACAACTATTCAACAGGACGAGGACTCATTTGTCAAAATAACTGTTGCCTAAGGGGAGAAAAAAACATGTATTCACTCTTAGTCCAGGGGGCCTAATTTGGTTCAGGAGAAGGCACATTTTGAACATTTAAGATGATTCTAAAAAGAAATGCCCAGAAGTAGAGCTTTGTTTTTCCTTTCAAAGACATTTTTGTGAAGTAGTTAGTTTACTTTTTGCAGGAACACTCTTAAAAAAGAGCTAGATGATCAGATCTAAAGAATTCAAAGAGAGAATACATCCAGATTGTATAAATTATAAAAATATTTTAAAAAGAAATTAGGTTTTAGCCCTGGCTGGCGTAGCTCAGTGGGTTGAGCGCGGGCTGGGAACCAAAGTGTCCCAGGTTCGATTCCCAGCCAGGGTACATGCCTGGGTTGCAGGCCAATAACCCCCAGCAACCGCACATTGATATCTCTCTCTCTCTCTCTCTCTCTCTCTCCCTTCCCTCTCTAAAAATAAATAAATAAAATCTTAAAAAAAAGAGAGTATATTTCTAAATATTAAAAAAAAAAAGAAATTAGGTTTTGATAGATGGTAAGGAAAACCACTTTATATGCTCCCCTCTTTTGACCCCTGGAGAGCTTACCTGATTGACTACTTGCTTCAGAATCATGTCTCGATAGTCTGCTCCATTACGTTTTATTGCAGTCATAATCAGATCACACACCCGGTAAACTGTGTCTGGCAGCTCATCAAGAAGGTGGAAGCAACCTGGCAACATGGTATCCGTGAAAGTGTGTAGCTCATCTTGCTCCAATGGATCAGCATCCTGGAACTTCTCTAGACATTTAGCCTCTTCCTCTTCCTGCTTTTCCCGAGCTTTCCGTTCCTCCTCCTCCTTCCGGCAAGCAACTTCCTGGAGGCAGGGAAGAAAGAGTGATAGCACATGGAAAAGTTGAAGGAAGAAAGATGAGGAAGGCTCTAAGAATGTATTTGCCCTATCATATGAATACCCTCTACCTTCTCCTCAAACGGGTAATACATTCATTAGAGTGTGTCAGTGAGTATGAAGGCAGCCACAAAGGCTAAGGCAAGACAAAGAAAAGCAGAGGAGGAGGACACCTCTAACCCCCAAAGCACTGCCAACTTATTCACAGTATCCTACATTACATCCTACAAATGATTTGCAGACATTGTCCTGCATTCTCTGCCAGTATAGCAAACAGAGCAACTGTTACCTAAAAACAGATAGCCAAGTTTGGCCTAATGTGTACTAAGTACATTTTGGGCCTCCTATTTGACAATAAAGTGCAAAGCCTCAAATAGATCAGTGATGGCAAGGTTGAGAAAAATGAGTACTCCCATGTCTGTCCTTAGATTTTAATTCTATTAATTACTTTGCAGTAGTAGCCGAATATTCATATAAATACTAAGATTAATGTGTCAGACCCTTTTGGATGCCCTATGTTCTAGTTACCTCAGGTGACTCTGCCCTTTGATCCATTGGGATATCCTGCCCCAGAGACATGGCAATAGCTCTCATCATCTGGTCCTCTTCAGACATACTCAGATCCTACAGAGTAACAACAGAAAATCCAGCAATATACATACCCCAGCTGATGAGGAATCAGACACTCTGTGCTCAAGCTTTAGAGAAGGGGCTCTGAATCCTGCTCTCTAGAATTAAACCCAACTAGGCTTACCTGGTCACTGTGAGAACAGAGAGAAAAAAATCACAATGAAATTAAGTGCTGGAAGGGGGCTTTAATGTGACTACCTTTTCTGCATCTAAGAAGAGTCTCTTCTATGGCTTTCTGACTGTGGATAATTTAAGAGTTTTTCTGCAAATGAGGTCCAGTAATTTACATGGCTGGGAGATATGAAACTTTTGCTCATTACATTCTACAGCTAGAAGAGTTATCATGAAAAGAAAACAGTGGTACAAAGGTGTCTGAAAATGAGAAGGGATGACCAGTGACAGAAGCATGAGAGGAGAAAAGCATGTCAGCAGCCCAACCAATGTCCTAGAAGTTTAGAGTCCCTGAGCCAACTTACCCGAACAACTCCTCCCATGATCGGGGGAGGGTGAGTAAGAAGGTACTCTGTGGCCTGCTCCATGGTGCTGGTGTTCAACAGGGCCTCCATCGCATGTTCCCTTGTGAAGCCCATGTCCATGAGCTATAAGAAGAATGCAGGATCTCAGAATCACAGTAAAAAAGAAGCCCAAATGTATTTTAAAAAGAAAAGAACCCTTTCAAGATGGAAGTAAGTTTTTCTAACTTCATATGAACTGAGAACATTTATAAGTTAAGACCAATAATGTGAATGGACCTATTTGGTGCTTCCATAGAGTTTGAACATTAGAGCCACACGCAACGAGGCAGATGATTCTCAGTTCCATTCTCTAAGAAAATGGGGTTCGATGGTTATTAGTCATTAACAAGATTATCCTAACTTGAAAATCACACATAAGAAAAAACTGGTTCTACTTTTCTGAAAATCAAATTGGCAGCAGAACAAGAGCCTGAAAAAATAAGTTTCTACCAACAGTAAATAATCATAAAATGTACAGAAAGGTTTGTACAAAAAAACTATATACCACAGCTTTACAACATCAAATAACCAAATTAATATCTAACAATAAAAGAATGACTGAGACATTAAAAAAACACATTTTCTTAGTGACAGCAGTACAATTCTACATATTACATGTTAACTATGTAAGAATTGGGCATAGGACTAAGTAATAAAAAGAACAAAATAATTATCTTGTGTGGTGACATTATGAATTCCTTTTAAAATATTTTGCTGTATTTCTAAATTTTCTTAAAGTGAGCATTTATTACTGTTACAATAAAATGTAGCACGTACATATAGAAGACATATTTGATCAGGGCACTGGACATAAAGAGAACACACAAATTCCCAGAGGAATATGGTAAATACTCTTTCAAGGTTGAAATGTCAGGTTTTTAAGTGCTTCTCCCCCCAACCTTCCACTCCCCACAGCTTCTAGCTTATAATTTCCAAAATGTGGTTTATGTGTTTGCTTAAAGATGAAAAAATAAACACTAAGGGAAAGAGCAAATTTAAATCTATCTCCTGGGTAATAGGACCAGGCACTTAGTGACATGTAAACTTAGAAAATACACAAGCACCGCACTCTATCAGGTGCAAACTCTGGGCCCTGGAGTATCAGGCCAGCATTCTACCTGTTGCAGTTGTTGCTGGTTGACTTGAGGATCTCGGCGGGAGCCACCTTCCTCTTGCCCTGTATCCTCTTCTCCTCTAGACCCCTCCTTCTCTTTGCTCAGTCTCTCTCGAATTACAGGCTCTCCTCGAAGGATGTGGCAGAGGATGGCAAGCATGGACTCAGCCATTCGCCCACCATACACTTTCAGGGGTTTCCGGTTCCACAGGTTCTTGATGCAAGTAAACGCTGCCTATACATCATTTGAAAAGACGTGTGAAAATCATTTTGTCTCAATTCAAAGTCCTGTGAGGAATAAGCCAAAGACCTATGGGGATAGTCCTTCCACAACCAGTTCCTGCCAACAAAATCCTAGGTCAGTACTGAGGGGGCCCAGGAAGCACAAAAAGGGCATTTACTCCAACCTGGAAGTACCAATCTGAAGTTTAGAGTTCAAGCGTGTACACCAGAGAAATTTTACAAATGATTTCTATATCCATCTGAAATGCAGCCCTATCTGGGAGTAGAATCTAATTGTTTTCCAATGATCAAGTTATTTCATTAAGAAAGACAAAACAGTGGGAGCTACTTAATCAGCATGAGAAATTCCCCTTGGTTTTAGAATGCTGAATACTCACTTTCTGAGTTACCACAAGGAAACGAAGGGCACTGAATTGTGGAAAATTCTGGACACTTCCAGGCAATTTGGCAGGCAGTGAATGTGGAGATTCGAGCACCGTGGTAGGATTCACCATCTTTTCCACCAGCATAAGCCAGGCATCTAGGAATTCTCCTGTGCCATCAGGTAAGTCTGAATGTTCTAATCCTTCAGCAACAGGAACTTTGCCACCCATAGAGAGAGCCCAATTAAAAGTTCTAAATTCAAATAAGAGAAAGTATGGAGAGAGAACATTAGTATTTTAGATGGGATGGTGGCAGAAAAGACATTTGATAGGCTCCCAGTCTTTATATTGGCACTTCATCTCCCTCCCCTTAGAGCTACGGCTTCCATCTATCCACTATTTATTAGCTTTAACTTTTTTGGTCCTCAGTGTAGCTTTTTTGAGATATTATTGACATATAACGTATGTAAACTTAAGATGTACAATGTCACAGATACACATATATACTGCAAAATGATTACCTTTTCTAGGATTACATTTTAAAGCCAAAACAAACAAAAATGTGAAATTTAGCTTAAAATTCTAAGAGATGCAAAAAATTATCATATTCAGAAAAACAGAAAAGAACAAGCCTACTAGAAAAATATGTACCAGGCACTGGAAACCAAATGAGGGAAAGTAGAGACCCCTGCAAACACCTCTAAGAAAGGCTGAATCCCACACCTTCCAAGGAAGATGGAGATAAATGTGGCTAGTGCCTAGAATGTGGAAGGGTACAATCAATGGGTCTCCATGTATCTAACTGTCACAGGATAGGTGGCTTAGAAAGTTGTAGGCTGCTAAGGCACACAGAGAAGACCAAACTCCAAGAAATGCTTCTCGGTGAAGCAACTTGATCCTTACTCAAAAAGAGCATTGTGGCCTCCAGAGCAGAGAAATTTCTGCAGCATAAGATGGTAGGGATACTTCCTCTCATCAAACAGCATTGGGGATGTAAAACCAACTGAACAGATGAAGAATGTTAGCCTGAAAGAGGGAAAAAGAAAAAAAATTAACATTTTCTGAGGCAGACACAGAAACAATGGAAAATTTGCGTGGAAGCCAAGAGTAAAATTTAAACATTGCACGGAAATGACTGATAGACTGACTGGAATGCAGGTGGGTGATTCAACTGCTTATTAAAATTTCTAAAGTTCCTAAGTAGGTTCCCACTTTCTAAAAATACAAGGTTATTGAAATGCAATTTGGTTATAAATGCTTTAAAGATCTTTATATTCTAGACTAGGTAGTACCAAAACAAGTACCTTAAACTGCATTTTGGGTAACAGAGTAAACAAGGGACCACCAAATCCTCTAATTCAGTGGTTCCCTCTCCATTTAAGTAGTGAAGGAATCAATTTGATTCTGTATCTTAAGCAGAACCTCACCTGAAGCGAGGAGTAGGTGTATATGGTGGAGGCTGCCAAGACAAGCCCTTTGTGAGGAGCTTAGTGAGGGCTGAGGCTGTTGATCGAGCAGCTGGTGTTGGTGCTGTGGTGGTGCTGGCAGCATGATGGCTCCTTCTCTGGCGGACAGGAGACCCCACACAAAGTTTAACGAGGAGTCCAAAAAGCTCAGCAAGTGCTCGGCCTAATCTGGAAGAGGCTAGAATCCAAAAGTTAGAATAAGGCTGACAGTATTCTCAGAATTAGTTTCATTTATAACAGACACATTACCATTAATACATTTTTATGACTGACCACTTTCCTCCCACACAACACCTATGAAACACTTGGACTTGTCTCTACACATGATAATCCAAAACGGAAGTCCCATAGGGAATAAATGCCTCTTTTAAAGGCAGAAGACAGAGAAGTGTCTTGGTACTCAATATACAGGGTCCTGCAGAAGTAACACCTGCTTCAGTGTGATTGGTAGGGTCATAATATGGGTGTAATAATTTATAGTTTTAATTTGAACATTTCACCTAAAATGTCATATGGTGTGCCTGAGCGTGATATTGTTATGTTATAGAATTACATATGCTTACGATTTTGTAATAAAAGAATTTGTAATAAAAAAGGCGTGCTATTTGTGCCAGACCCTGTATAACAAATGTGAAAGTCAAACAAGATAAACATTCACACTATTAGAGGAGGTATAAATTGAAACCACCTTTGCAGAGAGCAATATAGCAATAAGAACTAGTTAAGTAGATAATACATTTATTGGGTTATGAAGTCACTTAAAATGCCTACAGAGAACTTAAAAAACGGCAAAAATGTTAATGACCTAGACCAGAAAAGACCATATATACTGTATATTGTCCTATTACAACATAACATATATAGGCCCCAAAGGAAAAAAGACTGTTAAAGAAAAGTATAAAAAATTTTAAGTGGCTTTCTTAAGGTCTTAGGAAGATTATAAATATTTCAGATTTTCATTTTTGGAAGATGCTTTTTGGTATATATATCAGTGATTTTCAACCAGTGTGCCACAAGAATTTAAAACATGCAATACCCGACTATTTAGTTAGGGGTACTGACCTCTTTTCCCTTAGATTGTCGAGAAAAAAAAAAAGAGAACAGCTACCATCACAACCATAGCTGTTCAGTGTGAATGAATTAAAACTGTACCTATGTTTTGTCAGATCAGCAAAATATATATTTTTTGGTGTCCTGCAGAAGTTCAGTAATTAGCTTATGTGTGCCATGAGATGAAAAAGGTTGAAAATCACTAGCATATACTGCTGAACCAAAAAAAAAAAAAAAAAAAAAAAAGCAGATTCCAAATAAACATGTAAAAGGAAATGTACAGAAAAAGAAAATATGGCTAAACATAGTGGCTCAAAGGTAGTCAGCAAGTACAGCAACCACAAAGAAATAGACATCAAAAGCATGAACTGGACCTACCCAGAAACCCCAAAATGTTCCAAAGTCACAGTAGTCTAAGAGGTCTAACAAAGAAAGGGGAGATAAACATGAGCCATCTTCTTGGTCTATTTTCCTTTGATTTGGGGTAACAGTAGTAGGCTTTCAAATTAAAACAAAAGTGGAATTAAACAAATTAGAACAGAAAGTAAAATTTAAAGGTTTTTAAGATAACAAATGGAAATGCCAAAGGCCATTTTCTGCAGAGCTCCAGATTCCTAGGAGTTACATCTTTACTTTCCTCTACATTATGGTGTCAGAAACTGGCAAATATTGAGGAACATAAATAGACCCCCCCCAAATTAACATTAAGGGGCAAAAGATGGCAAAGACAAATTAGTGTACATTTTAATACTTTTAAATTTAAAAAAAGATTTTATTTATTTATTTTTAGAGAGGGAAGGGAGGGAGAAAGAGAAAGAGAAAGAAACATCAATGTGGGGTTGCTGGGGGTCATGGCTTGCAACCCAGGCATGTACCCTGACTGGGAATCGAACCTGCGACACTTTGGTTCGCACCCTGCGCTCAATCCACTGAGCTATGCCAGCCAGGGCTATTTTTTTTAATTAAAAAAATATTTTATTTACTTATTTTAAAGAGGGGAAGGGAGGGGGAAAAGAGGGAGAGGAACATCAACATGTGGTTGTCTCTTGTGTGCCCCCTACTGGGGACCTGGCCCACAACCCAGGCATCTGCCCTGAGTGGGAATCAAACCTGTGGCCCTTTGGTTTGCAAGCCAGCACTCAATCCACTGAGCCACAGCAGACAGGGCCAGTGTATATCTTTAATGTGGTCTTGTATCACGTTAATGTAATCTCCACAGTTGCCAAAGTGACTTTGTTAAAACACAAATTAACCGTATCACTTGCTATGTTTAAGGGACAGGAAAAGGACAAGGAGACTGCATGGAATTGCAAGACAGGTAACTGGAAAGCAGGAGCACTTAATACCACACAAATCAAGAAAAGAGCATTTCAAGAAGGAGATAGTAGGTCAACTCTTATGCTACAGAGAAGGACAAGGGGACTGAAACATATACAATAAACTTAGCAACAAGGAGGTTGTAGGTACCTTTGTAAGACAGTAGAACTGGTGGAAGCAGAAGCCATTTGTAGTTAAACAATGAATAGGAGGAAGGGAATTAAACAGGGAGGGAGTAGGTTCAGGAAGTGATTCTCTTATCTCTGTATCCCTAGCAGTTAGTACAGAGACTGCTGCATAGTATATACAATCAATAAAGTACACCTAAAATTGAGCCACCAAAGCTTTCAACTTCCAGAAAGGAAACTACACAGCTATACCAACTCAATTTGTGTCAGGATTGGTTAAGGCTCTGAAAGCCAGAAAAGGAAGTAGCAAAAAGACATTCACTCACCTGACAATAAAGGCTTGATTTGCTTAATTCTGGCAGCCATGGCAGGTGTGATTTTAGATTTGCCCTTAGAGTCTGAAGCAGTAGGTTCATCTGTCTCCATAGGAGCCAATGTGTCACCATCAAGGCCAATGCCTTCCAACAAGCCCTGGGTAGAAGCATCCATACTTCCAGCTGCTGCATCCTGTTCCCCATCTGTAGAATAAGAGGGGAACAATAAGACCATGTTGAGCCAGCACTTACCTAGAACCATTCCTTATGCTGAAGAGTCCCAAGAAAGAGCTACCTATGGTGCTCATTACTCTTTAAGTGTCCACGATTTTCTAAATCTAAAAACAACCCCTCCCCAAACAAAAAATCCAAACTGTACTGATACGCTCTTCTCCTTGAAGCCCTTTATAGCTAATACCGACACCTTTCAATGAGAGTTTGTGAACAGCTTTAACCCAGGGCTACTTTGGAAGACTGTAGGCACTGTAGGACCCAGCGGGTACCATTCACACAGACTACAATGTGCATGGTGCCCCCATACTGTCAAGGAGCATGCCTTCCTAGAATATTATAGCTTGTTAGCAAACTCAAATTGGACATCTTAGGTTACACCACTGTAGAAATACATTTCCTAAATCCTAGCATTTAGGATTATGTATAAATGTGAGATATGTATCTTTATTTTTGGTGTGTGTGCTTTTAGATGTAAGAATTGGCTTTGGGCACATTTTATAAAACACATCGCCTAATTTTCTGGAAAACCTACGTGCAAATGGTGTCATCTTTGTTAAGTGTATGAAAAGACACTGCTGGGAAAAGATATATCTGAATTGTTAGGTGAGGCAATTCTTTGACAGTCTAATTTTGTTCTAAGTTCTTAGTAAATTATTCTTTGAGTTAAATTTGATATATTTTGACTAAATTGGTATTTGAATTTTTGGTTTGGTCCAGTTTCTCCAAAATTAAACTTGTCAAAGGCGTGATATATTTTATTAATTTTGTTCTGTCTCCCATACTGTCTCATCAGTCCTTATTTGTTGTCTCACAAGTTATGTCTGCTTTCTTATTAATTCTACCTTTAGTATAATTTCAGTACAATCTTTAAGCATATCTGATAGGTTTTTATACATAAAATTACCTCATTTTAATGGTTTTTCAAAGGTATTTCCTCCTTGATGCAGAATACAGGAGGAAAAACAACTTTCTAAAAAAGCTGCTTTTATTAATTTTAGCTTTGTTAGATTAGGGTCAGAAAATTGTGCATAATTTTTGCTTATTGAAATTTAGAACTATAATTGTGCTAAAATATAAAAGCTATGTTCTAAAGCAGCACTATTCAACAGAAATAAAATGTGAGCCACATATATTTTAAATTTTCTATTATCCATATTAAAATGTAAAAAGAAACAGGTATACTTTTAAAATATACTGTTTAATCCATTATAATGAAAACTGTTACTTCAACATGCACTTAAACGTAAATTATTAAGATTTAATAAATATTTTTAAAAGGTATCTATTTTATACTTCATAGCACTTCTTAATCAAGACATTATATTTTCATTAAAATAATTCATCTATGTTTATATTTCATACAATTTAGTTGAAAAAAGATTCACATACCTAAGTTGTTCCAAACATACTTAAAAGTCTTCCAACTGGGTAATAGCTGTTATATTTAAATTAATAAAAATTAAAAAAATTCAGTTTTCTCCACCCAACCTATGACTTCACGTTAACTACTTGTGCTACAAAATTATTTCCAACTAAGGTCATATTCTAAGGTGCTGGGGGAGCACATTTCAACCCATAACACCTTCCCCTTAACAAGAGGAAAGAAAAAAGAAAAAGAGAGGGAAACAAAGAAAGTGAGAAAGAAAAGGAAAAAGGAGGGTAGGAGAGAATAAAGGAGGAAGAAAAAAGTTCAGTTTTTTAGTTGTATTAGCCACATTAAAGGATTCAACAGTCACACATGGCTAGTGGCTACCATATTGGACAGTGAGGTTCTAAAATGTTCCACAGCCACTTAAAACAATTATTTATCATTTTTAACGTATAAAATTAAATTCCTGAAAAATAAGGATATACAAAAATTAAAGTCCCATCATACCCTTTGATATAGTAATTTTAAGGAATTAATCTTAGACTTGCATAAAACTACATATGTGATGCTCATTTTTCAAAACATACATTAGAAACTTAACAGGGAATAATTAATTCACTGTACCTTTACAAGGCACTTAATTTTAGTGAAAAGAGATCTACAAAATGTTATTTCTAAGATAAGTACAACTATGTTAATAAAATATATCCTCAGGGGAAAAGATTAGTCAGACACTTCCAAAATATTCGTTTTTATGGCACAAATATGGACAATTTCTACTACATCTTCTAATTCTTACTACTGTGTGTATATATTTGTACATCAAAAATGAGTAAAAAGTTAAATTTAAAAATAATTAAAATTAATTAAAGGAAAAAACTGAG
This sequence comes from Phyllostomus hastatus, assembly GCF_019186645.2. Taxonomy (NCBI): domain Eukaryota; kingdom Metazoa; phylum Chordata; class Mammalia; order Chiroptera; family Phyllostomidae; genus Phyllostomus; species Phyllostomus hastatus. The sequence goes on along the minus strand of NW_025333499.1, from coordinate 2,143,681 downwards.
GACTATAGATGATAGAGAGCTAATTTTCACAAGAGACCTCTGAAGACAGATAGAACTTAAGAGAATGACTGAGGTTTTAGTTTCTTGGAGTTACCTGATCTTTTTCCGCCCTGGGTCGTACCTGCCTTCTCATCCTTTGGGACCAGTTTCTGCATGTCCGCCTGGCCAAATTCACACCCAGATGGTAGGCTGCAACAAGAGAAACAGTGAGCCAAAAAACCTGGATAGCTCATCTCTTATGTTGTGCTTGGACTCTAACCTGCTTGGCTGACACTATCCCTTCCTATAACAGGTATAGGACACCTGCAATGATCGAATTCCTGAGGTTTCCAACTCTACTTTTTAAACCTGGCTAACAACAGCGCCAAACTTTAAACACCCACCATGTTGACACACCATAATTGGGACATCGAAACAAAGATGACTTTCATAATCAAGTCCCTAGGCTGGTAGGTGGGAAGGACAATGCTATGGATTGAATGAGAGTGGAGCCCTCACAAATGGGACTACTATCTTTAGTCCCTTCTGCCAAGCGAGAATATACAACAAGTCTATGACCTGGAAGACGGCCCTCATCCAACCATGCTGGCACCATGACCTCAGACTTCCAGACTCCAGAACACCAAGCAATAAATTTCTGCTGTTGATAAGAACCCAGTCTATGGTTATTTTGTTACAGCAGCCAGAATGGACTAACACAAGGAAGCCTCCCTTCTAGTCTTGACTAAAGCCAATTTTCCATGTTAGGAAAGAAAACAGGTAACAAAAGAGACGATTGTTCCCTTACCTGTTTGGGGTACACAGGGAGAGGAGGACAGTGCTCTCCCACACGAGGGAACAGTACAGCTGACTCAGCTTGCTCAGAACACTCAGACCCAACTGAGAGCCCCACTGGTTTACGGAGATGGAACGAATTTCACTCTGCAACCAAAGTTAAAAAAAGTTAATCTTTGGAATTTCCTTTGAATAATTATATTCAGAATCAACTTCCAGCTGTTTAAAAAAGATGAGGGATTTTATTTCCCTTCCATGTTCTTTTCACAGTTGTCTATTTCATCAAAACTTCCATTTAAGATCATAGTTCCACAAGGTATTCTCTTACAATATTTATAACCTGCCTCTAACATTTCTTATTAGTTTTTGTAAAGTGAAAGACAGGAGTCATTGGCAACTCTGTTTTTCTAAATCAAAGAAGCATTTTTGTAGATTTATTGACAGTTTTCTAAGTTTTTTTTCGGTGGTGGTAGGCATGCTATTTCCCTCTTTATTTCTTTACTTCAATAAATATTTAGATTGCTTTAATTACTTGAATTAAACATTTTAATTTTATTTCTCATTTACTAAAAAAGTAATAAATAAGCTTTGTCAAGTAGACTTTTCTAAATAGTTTATAACTGCTTTTCATTTGATTTGATTCAATGAATATACTCCTGCTCAACGGCATAAAACAGAACTGCTAAAATATTATACCATTAATCTTTAGAATTGATTATTTGAGGAGTAAAGGTAGTAAAACTGTGAGCATACAAATGAACCCACCTTTTGGAACCAAAAGAGGAATCTCACATGGATTGCAGGCATAGGGTTTGATACTTAGGAAATCTTTAGTAGTCTGTTAATTACCATTGACTTAAATGTTCTGTAGTCAAACTTCCTTCTTGCCATGCCATTATTAGGCCTTCATGCATTTGCAGAAAGGTTAGGAAGTAATAGCCCAGGTTAAGCACCCGATTGAGAACTGCCTGCTAAAACGGTTAACTACATATCTCAGTTGGCCTATATGAATGCTATGTATGTATCTGTTATTAATACCAACCACTTTTACTCTCAAGAAGGTCCAGATCACAAAACAAATTATATGATCACTCAACTTCTAATGAAAAGACAAACACCTAGGGAAAGTAAAACTAGACAGCAACCTGAAGCATAAATCTAAGTCACCCATAGGAAAAAAAAATCTCCCCCTAGAACTGTTCTTTCAGCAGCTAGACCAGGTAGAATTGCTGGGTACAATAAGATGCCAGGTACTGCACTGGCTTTAAACCAACATGTTCACCCCTAAGATAATTCTTACCTGTCCAACTCTGCAAGTATGAACAAACATCATGATGTAGGCATGGGCAGCAGTGAGTGCATGTAGTAAAGGGGTGGCCTGAGCTGAGAGGGTAGCATCAGCAACGTTGCCAGCACAAGCCAGTTCTCGCAACAGCACTGAGCCCCCAGGAGATTCAATTGGGCGGTGTAAGGGCTCCAAAGAGGAGAGGATGGAGTCCAACTGAAGGAGACCCTCCTGAAGGACTTTGGGTTCATGTGACAGTGTCTGAAACAAGAATAATTAAAGCATTAATGTACAATGAACCTCATATTCACATGCCTTTGACAGTCACAATAGAAGAAGTAGAAGGCAAATCTCACAATTTCAGACTTGGTCATGGTCTCTTACTTGGTGAATGATGGAGTCAAAATATGAATGCAGGTATAACATACCTCAAACACCTCCTTCTAAAGCAACATATTACTTTTCTCAAATGACAGGCTTTCAAATGTGGTGAGCCAATCATATTTAAAAGCTTGTGATGATCAAACTGGAATACTGTCATAGCCAGGACCCCATGTCCTAAGATGAATTCCAAACTCTGCTCAACAGGGAGCGATATTAAGCAGGTTCCAAAACATGGAAGTAAACCACTATTACAAATGTTCTTTTCTTCCCACAATAAGAGAGACTGTTCTAGGACAGGCATCAGCTAATCAATTTATTTGTTTTATGAGACAACTCAAAGATTACATGGCCCTTGTAATTTCTTTTTGAGTTCTATAGCTTGCCATTAGAAGATGTGAGAACTTATGTGTCTTTCCTATGGCTTTAAATAAATCTATGCACTCCCACAGAGTATCTTAGAAGTAGGATAAAGATTGAGCAGCTTTTCTACTCTCTTGGTTATGAAACAACACTTAATTAAACATTCACAAAAAGTAAAGCAAAATGAAACATTAAATGTAGACATGTCATAATAATGGATCTTTCCATAATTTTTATGGAATATAAAGCAGAAACTACTTATTACTGCACAACCTAGCTAATAGAGCTTCACAGATTTAATGCAATCCCTATAAAAATCCCAATGGTTTTTTTTTTTAAAAGAAATAGAAAAATCTCTCTTTAAATTCCTATAAGAATCTTAAGGGACTCTGAATGAGACATAACTCTCTTGAAAAAGAACAAAGTTGAAGGTTTCACACTTCCTGATTGCCAAACTTACCACCACAAAGCCACGGTAATTAAAAGTGTGCTATGGACATGAAGACAGACATCAAAACCAGTGGAATAGAAAAGAAAGCACATAAATAAACCCTCATGTATATGGTCAAATGATTTCTGATGAGGGTGCAATAGGGAAGGTCAGTGTGATCAACAGTGTTAGGAAAACTGGGTACTGACAGGCAAAAGAATGAAGTTGGACCTTACCTTACACCATATTAAGAAAATTAACTCAAAATAGATCAAAGACCTGAATTTAAGAGCTAAAACCATAAAGCACCTAGAAGAAGCTGTAGGGTAGGTAAAAGCAGCACACCATTGGACTTGGCAATGACTTCTTAGATATGACACAAAAATACAGGCAATAAAAGAAAAACAAAGAAAAAAGAAAGAAAAAAGAAAAACAAAGAAAAAAAAAGAAAAAAGAAAAGATAAACCGGACTTCTTCAACATCAAAACCTTTTGTGTACCAAATTAAACTATCAATAGAGTGAAATGGTAACCCATGGAATGAGAGAAAATATTTGCAAATCATTTCTCTAATAATGAACTAATATAAAAAATTACAATTCAACAACAAAAAAATCCCATTAAATAATGAACAAAGGACCCAAACAGACATTTCTCCTTCTCCAAAGAAGATACTCAGTCAATAAGCAAATGAAAAGATACTCAACATCATTAATTAGGGAGAAACAAATCAAAACCATGAGATCTCATTTCATACCCTCTGGTTTGGCTACTATCCAAAGCTCAGAAAATAGTAAGTACTGGTGAGGATGTGAAGAAATTGGAATCCTTGTGCATTGCTGGTTGAAATGTGAAATGGAAAACAGTATATGTTGTTCCTCAAAAAATTAAAACCAAAGCTACCATATAATTAAGCAATCCTACTTCTGGGCATATAACCAAAAGAATGGAAAGCAAGGTCTCAAGGATGATCTCACTTATATGTTAAAGAAGTCAAACTTATAGAACTAGAGAACAGAATGATGGTTGCCAGGGGCTGGAGGGAAAGGTGGAGATATTGGTCAAAGGATACAAACTTGCAGTTATAAGATGAATAACTGCTGGGGATATAATGTACAGCAAGGTGACTATAGTTAATAATGTTATTATATACTTCAAATTTTCTAAGAGTAAACCTTAAGTGTTCTCACCACACACAAAAGCAGAGTCTTGAAATATTCACACTCATGTTCACAGCAGTAGTAATTCATAATAACAGCCAAGAGGTGGAAGCAACCCAAATGTTTATCAATGAATTAATACCCATAAACAAAACGTGGTTTACACAAGAATGGAGTAAATTCAGCCTTGAAAAGGAAGGAAATTATGACATATGCTACAATATGGGTGAATCTTAAGAGACATTATGCTACGCAACATAAGCCAGCCACAGAAGGACAAATACCTTACGAAGTACATTTTACATGAAGTACCCAGAACAGTCAAATTCATAGACACAGAAAATAAAATGGTGGTTACCAGGAGCTGGTGGGGGGAAAGGGAGATGGGGAGTTGCTTAATGAGTATAGAATTTCAGTTTTCCAAGATGAAAGGAGTTCTGTAGATGGGGTACACAACAATGTCAATATAATTAACACTACTGAACTGTATACTCAAAAATGGTTGAAGTGGTAAATATCATGTTACATGTAGTTTTCCATTTTAAGAATAAGTAAATGAACCTCACATTTTGGCAAAATTTGAGCAATAAACTATAGGTCAATTATGCTTAAAATTCATGACTATCAAGTTTGAAAAAGGAAAATAAAAGGCTAACAATACTAGATTGTGTTAAAAGTATCCATGGCAAAGGATGACACGCTAATAAAGCCCAGCTCCAAAGCTTTCTTAGGGATGGTCCCTTCCCAAAAACCCAAATGTTAGAACTATATACCAAACTCCAGGAACAAACACTCCAACTTTTCAATGAGAAATAATGTGGCAAACTATTTATCAGTCACCAAATTCACTTGTAGTACATAACTACAAATTTCATGATTATTTTTCAAGTTGAAGGTAAAGGGAAACCATAGTAGTAAGACACAAATAAAAGTACTGCAACAGACTGAAAGAGAAATGAAAATGTTCAGCCAGATGAGATGCTTCTTACCAATATGGATTTGCAGACACCTGCAACAGCCTGACAGGCCGCAGATGTGGGAAAGTCAATGGGCAGATTGGGAAGACCCAAAATGGTAACCAAAGGCAAGAGTCCTTTCTGATTCACAAATTCCTGGCAGTGGTCATCTGTTGTATTGTTGCTCAGAATAGATTCCACAAATTTCATCTAGGTAAGAAAACATTTAAAAATAGTTAAGAGCCCGCCCTGGCTGGCATAGCTCAGCAGATTGAGCGTGGGCTGCGAACCAAAGTGTCGCAGGTTTGATTCCCAGTCAGGGTACATGCCTGGGTTGCAGGCCATGACCCCCGGCAACCACACATTGATGTTTCTCTCTCCCTCTCCCTCTCCCTCCCTCTCTCTCTCCCTCCCTCCCTTCCTTCCCTCTCTAAAAAATAAATAAATAAAATCTAAAAAAAAAAAGATTACTTTAAAAAATAGTTAAGAGCCCAACACTTGGAACTCAAAGACCAGGACAGGTACAGCCCTGCAGTCACGAAATCAGTATTTTCTAGAATACCAAAACCTCAGGTAAATAGGGGAGAGATCTATATAGACATTCAGAAAATAGACATTCAGAAAATAAACATTCAGAAAATAAAAAATAATTATAACTCCTTCCCAATCTACCTTTTCAGCCACATGTAAAGTCATACAATTTGAGAGCACAGAGGTCAAATGACCTGCTCAGGGCCACACAATGGCAGAATCAAGTCTAATTTCTTAATTTCTTCATTTAGCACTCCTTGCATGATAACGTGTTGTCTCTCCCCTAAAGCAAATATCATGGATACTTTCGGTCAAATGTGCTCATAATGAAAATTAAACTCAGAGCTCTAGAAGGGAGATTTGGACCAAATAAAGTATTTTGTAAGTGTAAGAAAGTAAAATGTGGACAACAACACATGGGCACAAGTAAAACCATCTCTGGAAGTCTTGGAACTGCTTAATGGGCTAGAACAAATGCTAAGTGGGCTTCCCCTTAGAGGTAAACAATTTTGGGAAAATTCAAACGCTTCCCTTTTCCAGTGAGACACACAGGAAGTTAAAGCAAAAGGCCACATTAATTTTTTAAAAAGAAGTTAACAGAAAAAAATGGCAAGTAACAGTGAAAAATATATGTGGACACATTCAAAGAACATAATACTGAACTGGCCCAACAAATCCCATTTTCCCTGTTTGGATTCCAACAGGGAATGGTAACAACCAACAGAAAATTGGGAATATCCAAAAAAGGGAGAGTGTTGGCCAATTTTTGGCAAGCCAGTCTCAGAGAACAAGGTTTGTACATCTTTCCCGGCTTCTCTGCATTTTAAGGGCCCTAGTTAAATAAAACACAGAAATCACTGAACTATTTAATAACATCACACATTTCCCAGGAAAATCACAAACCTTTACTCATTTGGCCCTACCATAAATCTTACCACATTAAGGATGTAATCCATGAGGGGAATAGGAATACGTTCCTCTGTACCAACAACCCTGTTAAAGGAGAAAAAGTGAGTTACACAGAAATTCACATTATCAATGCAAGAGAACAAAGTGAGAGAAGGGAAACAGCATGAAATTCTAGACACTTTTCTACATAAGACTTATAGCCTTTGGTATACATATTACCCTATTTTTTAGGCAAACTACCATAGGAGGAATTTATCAATATGAAAATATTAAAAATAAGCAAGTTCAAGTAAGAGACTATTTAAACATTTGCTTGAGGAAGCTACTGTATTTTGCTGTGTATAATGCTTTGGCCCAAATTTTTGAGGGAAAAATAAGGATGCACCTTATACATGGGCAATACTATTTCCTATCTATATAAATGTTTTTAATTCTTTTATTTATGCTTATGTGTTAAAAGTGTAACTCTACGCCCTGGCTGGCATAGCTCAGTGGATTGAGTGTGAGCTGCGAACCAAAGTGTCGCAGGTTCGATTCTCAGTCAGGGTACATGCCTGGGTTGCAGGCCATGACCCCCAGCAACCGTACATTGATGTTTCTCTCTCTCTCTGTCTCCCTCCCATCCCTCTCTAAAAATAAATAAATAAAAAATCTTAAAAACAAGTGTAACTCTAGAAAGCAGTAATGACATTCATATGCAAAATAATACCCTTGGATTACGATAATCGGTTTTGTTTCTAAATATAAATAAATAAAAAAATTGAATTAAAAAATTAAAATGAAAGATATTCCTGAAAGTTTGAGCCAAAAACATGGTTGTACATTTTACATGGGAGTGCATTACACATGGCAAAATATGGTAAAGAAACAAATTCATAAATATCTTACCATGTTCTTGCATCAGGTTTGAAGTTAGAGAATAGGAAATGGAATTTAATTTTATTCAAAATCCCATGCTTAGATTGACAAACTGTTCAGAACAGTCAAAGTTGGTCAAAGATGAAGCCAACATGCAAGGCTTCCTTTCCTGACAACTGGTGCTTTTGTCACAACAGTCCCTGAACTACCCAAAAATTGCGATCAGGCCTTTTGTTTCAGATGCGACAATGCTGCACTGCAGATGAAAAGGCTGCAATAATGCCACAGCCACAGAAAATGCAGTCTTTATCACAATGGCTATATCTTAGCATTTGCAAGAAATAAACAGGGGGAAAACCACAATCTACCTCAAAGATAAACCCTAGGTAGGGACAAAACTTGAGTCAAATAAGGAGAACTTTGGCTATATTTGCCCTTGGAAGAGATTTTGGGGGAAAAGCAAGAGATGGAAGAAGGGTGAAGTAGTTGGAGAGAGAAGGCCAGAAAAGTTGGCAAGAAGCTAGTAGTTCTCATCTCTGAACAAGATAAAATGTGAATAAAGGTTTGCCAGGCACAAAGACATTTGACAGCAAAATCTAAACTGAACTATGCAAAAAGAGTGGAAAGGCATCACAAATGACTCCACTGATGAAATATCCAGAGCTAGGGTTTGGGTAGGATGTTATGAACATGCTCAGTGAAGAATCTGAGAAGGAATTTTGTACAAAGGGAGAAGCCAAAAGCCAGGAGTGAAATGACTCCATGGGAAAACTGCAAACCTTTCTTTAAGTTCCCCCTGCAGAATCACTGTAGCATTCCCTGTTACTTACACCAATATATCTACCCAAGCTGGGTTGCACCTCCTTGGAAAAAACCCAGATCCATTTCCATAGGTAAGGGGCAAGAGATGTGGCTTTAGCCTATTAAGACACCTGCCCCTTTGCTGAAGTCATATATAATGGCAAAAAGCCAAAGCATTACCATAAAATAGAACCCAGGTACTTCCTTCATTTGATAAATGGAAGTTGGAGAGGAGGACAAGAGAGAAAACAAATCAACAATATTTAATCCAACTCCAGGAACAAACTTGTTCAGATACCAGTTTTCTTCCCACCCTCAACTTCTGGCTTCCAGGCTCAGGATATCATATAGGAATAGTAAAAATGATCAGCTCTCTCCAGCAGAAATCCCCCTACCAATTGGCTTTAAGAAAAGTCATCCTAATCTTAACTTTGCATGAAACTTTGACTCATAGCATTTTTGAAACGTCACAAGACTGCTTTCCCATGATGAATAGAACACTTTACCTTAACTGTCAAATTAAACTTCCTGTCATTTACCTCTCTCCAAAACATGCACACATTCCCAAACTCAATTTTACTCTGGCCAGTTTACATGTGTATTTATGGTGCTGAAGCCCTTAATCAGAAGTCAAGGAGGATTCCAATTGAGTGTCCTAATACAGTGTATAATACAACAGACCTCATGGGGTTCTTGAGGGGGTGAATAGGGGAACTAGGTCTCTTCCAGCTCTTGAGGAAACATAGCTGCCTTGGCAAAGAAACCCTCCCAGTGGGTCATAATTCAGGAAACAACTGCTTCTTTGCATTTGCTGCCTTTAAAGCCCAGACAGCTGCTATGCACGTTCCCAAGACCACATGGATTTATATAACCTCTACCTCTCAAGTTGTTTGGGGTAAGATTAAGTTAGAGTATGCAAAGTATAAGGAACTGACCTTTTACAAACAAATAAATAAACAAAACCCCACAACATAGTACACTAATTAAAATCCCTGGTCACTTACTGGCAAGTATATTCATTCCTAGCAATATCAGTTTTGCTGAGCTCAAATAATTCAGAAGGCGGAAGAGACCAAAGGACAAGTATTCAGAACCATTTGTGATGAATGCCTCGAAGTGTATTGTTGAACAGAACTCTATGCAAGGGGGGTGGGGGGGTACAGTAGTGCCTAAGTTTCCTTATTCCAGATCTCTAGCAAAAAACCATGTGTCTCAAGGTCAAATACAAACATCATTTTCAAATATTAGCTGCAGATTTTGGGAAAAAATAGGGACAAGAATAGTGTCTCAGCCTGGGGGAAAAAGGAAACTCAGAAGTTGACAGGACAATGGATAAACACTGTAGTATATTCAGATAATAGAATACTACTCAACAACTAAAAGGATGCTCATAGATGCAACATGAATCTCAAAAACATAACAAGCAACAGAAACCAGGTAAACAAAGTAGACATCAGATGATACACATATAAGACTCCATTTATCCTATTTATATGACCTAGTATAGGCTAACTTATTTTATGATGATAGAAATAAGATTAGTTTCCTCATTTTAGGGTGGGCAAAGAGAAAACTTAAAATCTGTACAGTTTCTTGTACAGAGATTACACCTAGATACAGATACTGGAAAAGTGTACTCATACGTATTTAAGGCACTGGAAAACAGACTAGGGCATGGGAAATAGGAATTTGTTTGAAGAGTTCCACTGAAGAATTTTGTGTTTGGGGGCAAGTGTAAATAAACAAGACCTATGGGGAGGGGCTGGCATACAGTGCAAATTTTTCCAAGCCTCTTCTTATAGAGGCAGAAAGTGTACAGCAACTTCTACTGTAACTACTGTCTGGGATAACCGATTAATATATTGCAGCTTTCAAAATGGAGGTTGAGTTTATTAGACAGTCTCTTGCTTTTCCTTACAGCCCTAAAATTCACGTAGTGATCCAAATGAGCCTTCTAAAGGTGGCAGAAGTGGAAAAGTATGGATGTATAAACACTTGCGAGACTCTTAGGTATGTCATGTAAATGAGGTAGTGACAGATACCCAGACCATGCAGAGTATAGTAAAACATCAATACCATGGAACAGCAACTATTAGAGTCCTTTGCAGCTTAGAAGCTACATAAAAGCAACACTATGGTAAAGTACTAATGCTGTGGGTCTAGAGATTTTTCCTATCCCTTCACTCTCATTCATATTTCATTAGGACCAGATCTCTTGGCACTCAAGACTCAGGAAAATCATTAATCTCATCCTCTTGATTCATTTCATCAACATACTAAATAAACATTTATCGACTGATTATCAACTATACACAAAGTGAATGAGATACACTGTTGAATGAGACACTGCTCCTGCCCTGAAGGAGCATAGAGATTAGTGGGGGGAAACCATTAGAATATACGAGTAATTTTAACAAAACTGTTGGGAGAATACAAAAAACTGACTTCCTATTTGGAGGTAAAAGGAAAAGCTCCTTTTAAGAACAAGGCATTTGAGCTGGTCTCTCAGAATTTGGTAAATAAAAAAGAAGATAACTAGAGGAGAGGGGGAAGGGAAATAATGGGGGAAAGCAGGGAAAGGGTCATCAAGAACATGTATAAAGGACCCATGGACAAAGCCAAAGGGGGGTAGGATTAGGGGTGGGAGGTGGGCATGGGTCGGGCAGGGGATAGTGGTGGTGGGAAAATGGAGATAACTGTATTTGAACAACAACAAAAAATGATAACAAGATGATAAAATAATTTAGGGATGGGGGATAAATACAGATAGAACACAGTCACACATGATATCCCTCCAAAATCATGGAGAGTGAAGACATGGGAGGGCTTGAGAAAATGACAATATACCATGAGAGTTTGAAAGCTGGGCACATTAGATCTAAGGTATCTGTAAGATATCCAGGTAGAAAAGAAGTTGCATGTAGATGAATATACACAGTTTGACTCAAAACTAGCACCTGCCCCCACCATGTTTAAGGCTTATAGCAAGGAAAGGGAACCCTATCCCAGTGGGCTGCCTGACAGTCAAGGGTATGGCAAGGAAGCACTAAGATTCTGACTCCTTTGCAAATAGTCTTGCTTTCTTTTGGAGTGCCCTCCTTTCCAGAAACATTTTAATCAAAACAGAAGATGCTGCTAGAATGAGGGTAAAGTTGCCTACTCAAACAAGGGTAAGATGTCTACTCAACAAAGGAATGTACTTAGTAGTTAATGCCTCTCTTCCAACAACAAAAAATCTCATACCAACAGGCTCAATACTACCTAGAGTTCCAATAGTGCAACAATGGTTTTGGAGTCTAGGCCTTTACTCCTGCTGTCTATTCCACATAGTCTTCTATTAAGGCCTAAGCTCAAACCCATTCATATCCATGCCAAAAATGCTCGTGCTTCTCCCAAAACTACTTACCTATACACCAAAAGAGGACTATTAAATGAATGAATGCATGACTGTCCAGAGAGATCACACCCACTTCTAGCAAGAAGGCTATTAAGTTACACCTTCACAATAGTCAGATGGACCATCCACTACCAGCCAGCAGTCTTTAAAGCCCACCCTCATCTCACTATTTAGATAGCCATACTTCGTATGTTAAAAAACCTCAAATAAATAGAAAATAAGAAACAAAACCTACTGTGTCTAGTTAAATCATACAGTACATCCCAAAGCCTTCAGATTTATCTGGAACAAACAGACAGTGATCAAACAAAACAAAATCTAACCAACAACAAATCCCCATAACTCTTAAGGATTTCTTAGGAGACAGGCTTCAAAAATGCAACATGTTCCATACGTGCTCACTTATAGAAATAATCGAGCAGTCCATGATGTAGAATACTAAATCAACTAAAAGAAAATAAGACCTCTAAGGAAAGCCCACCAAAGTGATATACTGAATTCTGATTCAATTTCATGAACAGGTTTTAATAAAGAAAGCTTGCTAAGGTAACCAACACAATTAAATACCAAAGCACGAATGACACACAAGGGTCTAAGAAAAAAACCTACAGACTCTCAGGGTCAGAAGAACCTTATAACGATCTAATCCAACACTCTCACTTTTAGAGATGCAAACAACACGCCCAAGATCACGAGGCTAGTGAACCTATCTTGCAAACACTCACTGCTGATTAGGCTCGGTTTCATTCTGCTGGGAAGAATTAAAGCTCTGCATGGCCTGTACTTCCTCTTCCTCCTCATCCTCACTAGAGGCCTCTTCTGCAGCATGATTAGACCTTGGGGGAGGAGCAGTGGCAGTGCCATCTGCCTTCTGGATTGATGGCTTCTGACAGATGTACTTAGGGTCTCTCCCAAGGTTACAGATTTCTTCAAGTAACTGAAAGGTACAGGAAATAAGATTATTAGTAATTAGGGAATGGGAGAGGCAACTAAAAATTTTGGACCACTTTCTGTGTGCTATACACAGAAGTGCCAAAGCATTATATGCCTGTTATACACACTATTCCTGAAATGTATTCATTAAGCCCATTTTACAAACTAGGGAAGTGAAACTGTGAAGTTAACTTGTTCAGGGTCACATGGATGTTAAATGACTGACTTATCTGACTCCATGTCCTAATCCACTAGGAACTCATATACTAGTTTCAACAATTCTGATAGGGAACTGGTAGGGCTAGTAAATATGAAAAAAAATCAAGAAACAAAGATTAGGAAGGGTAATGTGGTTTGACAAATAGAAGCTAAGCCTTGGCAACTCATTACCGTATTTTTGCCGTGTATAATGCGCACCCATAGTTTTTTATGCATTATACATGGGATTATTATACCCATGGCATGCAATTATCACACCCATGTATAATGCGCATCCTTATTTTTCCCTCAAAAAAATTGGGCAAAAAAGTGCACATTATACATAGCAAAAATATGGTAATATACTATACAGGATGGGGTAAAAGCAGGTTTACAATTGTTCATATGGAAAACAATGCAATTAATAATTAATAATACAAGAATAAACTGTGTTTTGCATACTTACAACTATAAATATACTTTTGCCCCACCTTGTATAAGAAAGCAATACTAAGTGACTTTTTTTGAACAGGGGATGGGCAAAGGACCAACCCAAGGACATGGAGAAAATGAGGCAGATGTAGTCTTCTTATAGGCACAGTCTAAGAATCCAAATGACCTCCAGTAGGCCAAACCTTTTTCTACCCCCTTACTGCTGTCTCATCACTTCCCACCTTAATGATCGCAGTTGTTGCATCTGTTTTGAGGGTGGGCTGATGCCTCATAAGCTCATCAACAGCACTCCCCAGGTTGGATGCAGTATCCCCTTAAAATAAAACAAAAAAGAACTGTTAGAAAGACTGAAGAAAATAGAGCTCGAGCTATTTTTCTATGCCAATATAAGGAGGAAAGAAGAAAATGAGCTGGCCTGCTGTGACTTTCTAACACCACGCTTTCTCAAATGAATTCACACCTACCACAAGCAACCAAGTCACTAACTGGAAAGGAGGGCGTAATCGTTATCAGCCTAGCAAACACATTCTACAATAACCATGTATGCTACATTCTCCCCTGGCAATCTCTATCAGGATCTGAAATACTATTGTGGGGTAAAGAGAGAGAAAAGACAGAAGCACAACCATTAACCCCCTGGCTGCCCCAAGAAAGAATGGTAACAGCTAGAAAGCTACAGTGGCAGCTAGAAGCTTAAAGCACGCTTTTGAAAACTGGATTCTTTCTGGAACCCTACCTTCTTTCTGTTCTTCAATGATCTGGTCTCAAGTACACTGAGAAAGAAATCTATTCATTTGTAACTATCTTAGAGACTTGGACATTAGAAGATTATCAAGATCAACACCTTGGAACTTCATATCTCCTTTTGCTACAGACTAGATAGTAGATTTGGAAATCTACTGCTGCTCTCTAACACTCATCTCTCACCGGCACCATGATGGTAGATTTAACAGTGAACTGTTGAGAAGTATGGAAATATTATGAGCAGAAACTAAGAATGAAGTATTCCTTTCTATCTGCAGTTCAATGTATGGTGATAATTCCCATTATGCTGAGCCCACCTAGCCAGAGAAATGATGTGAGGTCAAGGAAGGGTTTCCTTGCCAATTGGTGACTTTTAATTATCTAAAATCTTGGCACAATAGCAAACCAATTATTTATTTTAAGATAAATCCTGGTGACTTACCAAGGGGATCAGAACTCCTCCTCCTCCGCATGGCTGGGAGGTAATCTGGAGAGAGAAGAACTTTGAAGAGACGCTCAAAAGGCTGACACTGTACAAACGACTGAAGACCTCGTGCATTTAAGCATAGTGCACTGAATACATTTGGGAGGGAACCAAGGACTTCACGGGTAGCAGGAACCTAGAGAGAACATAAAGTGAGTTTGAAGACATCTAAAGGAGTTCAGGTGTAGATGTTAAGAAAACTTTGGCCAGGGATATAACAGAGAGATAGAAGGGATGTTGACCAGGTAGGTCCCAGTTAGTTTCAATACTACATATAGGAGACATGAGATAAGATTTTCATGACATAAGACTGCTTTTCAAGTATATGTGAGAGAGGGGGAGAGGAGGGAGGGAGAGGGAGGGGAGGAGAGGGGAAAGAGGAGAGAGATTGAGATTTGCGGGGAGGGGTATACATGGAATCTTTTTTACAAAACAGCAGAAAGGACTCACATCTTTGATAAGCAGTGCATGCAGCATGACATCTGTCAACCCATTGTCTTGGAGAGAGGAGAGCAGTGATGGTTCTTGAAATACAAACACAGTCACCACTTCAGTAGCTTAAAAAAAAAAAAGAAATATGAGAAACTGATTCTTCACAGGTAAAAGCAAAACTCCAAAGACTTAAAAAAACCCCCCAGAAACATACTAATTGCACAATTGAAATGCTTGTTCCTATCATGAAATGAAAGTTGCTAATACTGCTCCTCAGAGATTAATCACTGTTAAGAATTTAGTGACTATCCTTGAGATTTTTATGAGCAATGTATAATAACTATAGTAAATAATATACTACTAAATACCAGAAATATGCTAATAGATTAATTTCAGATGTTCTTATCACATTAAAAAAGGTAACTATGTGAAAGAAAGTATGTTAATTAGCTTGAGTGTAGAATCATTTCACTATGTATATGAGATCCACGTTGCACACCTTAAATATATACAATTTTATTTAAAAATATAGAATAGTAAAAGTTAGAATTTTATAGGCATATTTTTATACAAATGAGTTTATATTCATTGCTATATAACCTCTATCCTGTCACTACAACTCATTTAATTTGAATGACTGCATACTATTCCACTAAATACATGTATTACCATATATATAAATCAGTATACAATTATGAGAACTGATAGATAAAAAAAATACCCATTTTTGTCAGCTTAAGCAGGAAAAAACAATCTAAGATGAACCGGGGGTGATTTGCTGGGTGGAAAGTGAACATAAACTTGATTGATAAAAATAGACAAAATGTGGGCTGGGTTGGGGTGGGTGGAGGGATTGAGCAAAAAAAAGAGCAAGAAAACTCATGGACAACAATGTGGTGATTGCCGGGGGCAGGGGGGAGTGGAGGGAGGTAGAGGAGGAGGGTTTGGGGGGTGGGTAAACCCCCAATAAATGGTGATGGATGGAGACTTGGCTTGGGATGGCAAACACACAATACAATATACAGATGATGTGTTATAGAACTGTGCACCTGAACCCTGTATAATTTTGTTAACCAGTGTCACCCCAATAAATTCAATAAAAAGGAAAAAAATCACTAAAAAAAAAGGAAAATGGATAACATCTGTTCTTAAAAAGCTTTTTCAACAATTTAAAAATATCATCAGCATTGGTAGGAGTCCTTGGGTATTAATCTATCTGACCAGCTATAAAATAGGGTTTCTGCAAGAGAACATGTAAGTTAAAAGGAACCAAAGACATTTTCTTGAAGGAAAGAAATACTCAAATTTTAAATATAGCCTAACCAGTGCTATGAGGGAAGACTGAAAAGAATTCTAACTAAAAATGTGGTATAATCTGTGAATTCCAATGATAAAGAGAAAATAAATTTTCCAACAAAGGAACAAGAAACAGTTCAACATCATTGTTATCTACAATATGCAATATTAGAAGACAATGGAGAAACATCAGAAAAACATCAGAAAAACAATATGCAATATTAGAAGACAATGGAGAAACATCTTTAAATTCTGAAAGAAAAGGAAGTGTAATGGCTTAAGAATTATGCAAAGATGTACTCTTAAAATTAAATAGTGACTCAAAGAGGGAAAGTCTAGGACTACTGAAAAAGAAAAGAAAGAAAATGGTGAGAAAGGAGTGAAGAAAAGACAGGGTAAAGGTCTTATTTTGTCCAGTTTGGCAGAAGACATAGAAATTTTAAGTTTAGGTGTCAACAAAACAATATAAAGATAATAATTATAAAAAAGAATAAGAAAACTCATATAAAATTAAGAATATGAAAACACATCAACATAAAATGTAAGACTTGAGGAAAACGAAAAACATTGGAGATCACAAAATCTGTTCAATGTATGAAGTTCTTCCTTTGAGATAAAAGGGCACAATACCTTAAGGAATCACTCTGTTGAAAACAACTAATAGCTGGATTAAATATTTGAAACATCTTTTAAAATGTGAAGAGCAGACAAAATAAATTATTGTAAAGATCCAAACTATTTTTAAATGGGAATTCAGAGCTTCAGGCTTTTGTCTTTAGGGAAGTTTACCTAACCAAGTGACCTTGGTTTTTAAGACTATTTAGGGCACTGCAATAGGACATAAAAGCAGAAGGATACCTTCACTGACTAGGAAATCCATTGGAAAGGGAGTCTGTTTGTATTACAGATGGCAATACACCAATCACATGTAATGGAGCCTGCTGGAGAGTTGCTGCTTTCCACCCCATGACAGGTCACTCCTAACAAAGGATGGGACTCAAGAGTCAACCCAATTCGAGAGTCGAATGCAGTCATTTTGGTACTGGAGGACATCTCAATATAGGTATCCCCATTGCTCATATTTTTAAACTCCTGGGTGGTAGCTAATGGCCTCATTTCTTTTTTTATGGTCAATGGGCTCAAAACAGTTATCACATTCAGGATCATGCCCTACAGAGCTTTCCACATTGGGAATATATTGCTGATCAGACCTGGCATATTATAATTAAAGTCTCTAATGTCTCAACTCATGCCAAGGCCACCACAAAGGAAGCTCATTTTTATGCCATAGCTGATTAACTTGCTCATGCTTTTCAAGTAAGTTCAGATACTACTCCCTGACCAGGGCTCAATGGGTTCATAAAACCTCCAGTCATCACAGTCTCTGGACCTTTAAAACATGGCATCTCCATGCTTCTAGCTCTAGTCCAAACTCAATGTGATCTTTGCACCCTGGCCTGCCATTGGCATAATGACCAACAGGAATCCATACAAAGGGTTGAATGCTCCCTCTCTAAATGGCAAAGTCATTTTATTGAGCCACTGCCCCAACCTGCTATGCCCTCACAAAGACTGCTATATAAGTCTGCTCTTGGTTTATCCTACTGCCAACACCACTATAATAGGCCTCACTAAATAAACATTAGTCCTCTTTGGACTTCCAGGTAACACTGACCTGGACCAGGGTACACATTCTACTGTTCATTCAGTCTGGGCATAAGCCATAAAAACAAGGCATCACTTGGAACTTCCAATTTGTCTTACTGTCTGCAGACAGCAGACCTAATAGAGACAAAATGGCCTACTCAACGATGCTCCTTGAAGCTTACAAAATGGACAATAATCTCCTTACATGGGTTTCTTTTGTCCACTTTCTTAGTTATCCTGAACTCACAACCTTTTAAGTCAGATGACATCCTAACAAAGTGTGACCACAACCTCTACTCCCTTTCCTAGCCACAAAAGGAGACACTTTCCATATAAGAAGCTATGATACCCAAACAGAAATCCTCCTCATTTAAAGACACCTCCACTTTTTGATCCTGGTGCAATCTGTGATAGATCAGTGCCTGTACTGAAAGTAGACAGTAAAATTAGATTCGCTGAAAATTGAGGGCCCTCACCTATATTGAGATTACCCTCCCAAACAGACTATTCTGTATGTCACAAGAAAGGTCTCTACCAAAGTCCTTTGTCGATATGAGAGTTTTAAAGGTTCACTAATTAGAGGTCTCTCTTTTCGTGAAATGGAGGTCTTAGTGCCTGCCTGGTCCCCCCCCCCTACAACTTTATGGTTCTTCCAAAGAGAAAGGAAGTTCTTAAATTAGTTCCTAGTACCAATATTCTTAAATAGGATGGTAGTTCTGGATCCCCCCTATTACAGAGATATTGAATGGGAAGCCACTAGAGGATGTGGAATAACAATGCCTGTGACTCCCACAATACATGGGCACTTCCAGCATGAAAAGACCAATAGACCACAGGTCTGAAAATATGTTACATTTTGGTTCTGGTTGACCTGGCAATGCCTCATTTGGCTCATGGCTTGGGTCTGGGATTTTACAGCTCCAGCTCAATGTCAAACTCCTTGGGTTCTTTTGGTCTACGCTATGGCCTCAACTGTTTTGGGTATTTAATCCATCTACACTTTCCCCACAAGAAATTAATTACTCTGTAACACCTGGAGACAAAGAAATATTGATCTTTAGTCACTTTTATAATTATTTTGCAAATGCATGAAACTTTCCATCAAAGTTTTAGAGCTACGCCAGGACTCCCATCAACCCAGCATCCTCGATGGCAATTCCAGCACAACTGATTGCCCAGCCTCAACGCAGACACTCCCAGATGTTAACTGACTTTATTGTTGCTGCCATATCACTCATCACAACTCCACAGCTCCAACAAACAACTGATTTCCTCTCATCTGACAGCCCCATTTCATCTGAAATGGTTGTGGCATTTCACTCACCATTATTCCACCATCACCATCCACGTTTCATATCTTCCTCAACCTGATGGACAATATTTATGTAATAGTAACAGAAACTGTCACCTGAGCACTAAACCTCCAGCAATGTTACCAGGTGCCCTAGCTAATGCAACCACTTATGCAAATAACTTGCCTCCTTGGAGGTATTTAATATTCATAATGACTACTTGTCATCCTCTCTAATTTGTCCACAATATCCATGATAGTGTTAGTATCAGCTAGACTAGGAACAGAGAAAAAGCAGATATGAAGAAATTAAAATGTGGCAGGGCTAACACAGGAGACAAGAGAGAAGAAAAGGCAGCTGGGAAGTCAAAAGGAATATAGTTGGGCATATATCAATAAGTGTGGTAGCAGAGCCAAAGGTAGGATTGAGGAAGGATGAGAATTTTTTTTTTAAATCTTCATCTGAGGACATTTTTTTCATTGCTTTTATACACAGAGAGGAAAGGAGAGACAGAAACATCAATGTGAAAGAAAACCGTTGATTGGCTGCCTTTCTTCCATATGCACTTGGACTGGGGACCAAACCCATAACCTGGGAATGTGCCCCTTACCGGGAATTGAACCTGCAACCTTTTGATTACGGGATGACACTCCAACCGAGCCCACACTGGCAAGGGTGGGATGAAAATCATTATTTGGTGGGTTTCCACATGGAATTGTTGCAGGAAACACCTGGTGCTTCCCTACTGACTTGCTTGTCCTAGCCTTCCCAACCAACTGAGATTCTACACTATGATGCTCCCCTTTTGACACTATTTTGCCCTCACATGTCTGGCCTGATATAAGTTGGGCAGTAGAAAACTCCACCCTCCAAGCCCCTTGGGCTACTAGTTCTGTCACACAACTCCTGCTCTTTCTGAGAGCAGGGGTATTTAATCCATCTTTCTGAGCAGGAGTTGTGTGACATATACTCTACTATATCAACTACTCCCTTCTAACCCCGACACCCTGACCTGTTTCCTATGACTATTTAGCACCCAAGGTACCCTAGATCTAACTAGAAAGTCTTTAGCAAGTCTTACCACAAAAGAGAGCAATGAGCTATCCTTTTACCTATTATATCAGGCCTTATCACCACCTCTAGTATAATGGGCACAAGTTTAGGTATTTTCAATTCTGTAAGAGGCTCACCTCATAGAGACTACTCAGACAATGGCACAACTCCTGGCGGATCACATAAACCAAACAGTTGAGGCCATAGAAGCCCTTACATGAGGGACAAAGCAATATAGTTGCTGTGATAGTTGGTAATCAATTGGCATTAAACTAGCCAGTAGTATGTCAAGGTGAAGCTTGTGCCTTAAAGAGGACCTCCTGAGGCATGTGGATCAACAGTACAGGAAAGGTATACAGAATAGTTCAACAAGTAAAACAAAAAACCAAAACAGCCAATTATATTACTAAAATGCCCCAAGAGATTCTCAGGCCCCCTCCATTAATTTCTTTTCTGGACCATCTCCTTTTGCCTGGGGTGAAAGGCTCTACACTACTATACATGGACCTAAAATAATAATGCTGGCCTAATTATTTGGGCTAGCTTTGCAAATTTGGTCTCTCTGAAGTACAAACTTTTTAATAAGAAACCTGGGAGGTTGTTATACTAATTCAAATGCCAGCAATGAATTAAGACTCTAGAGAAGAAATTTTTGACTTCCACTGACTTGTTTTTAGTGTCTCAGTCTCGTTTCCTACTTCCCACATACATTATCCTGAGAGGGCTTACCCTTACCTGTTCTCCATCCCTAAACCAAAAGCACTTATGTCCTCTTGCAGCCTCTTTTAAACTTCCCCTTTATAAAAAAGGTCTGTGCACTTGTTTCTCTCTCTCTGTTAAGGGCTTTCTCCCAAAGTCATTCTTTTGTTGTCTTTGACCTGTAACTTCAGCAGTTTCACAGATCTTTCTTTTTTTTTTTATCATACCAAAGGAATACTGCTATGAGGGTTGCCGTCTGAACTTAACCTTGGAAGGGAGCCCGCCCATGTCAAGGCGGAGCTGCTATAACGCAAAGAAATACTTCCTCAACATGATATAGAGGAATAAAACCTTCAACTCAAAACTTTCTGCTAACCTCAAACTTAATGGTCAAATACTAAATGCTTTGCCCCATCAGTAACAAGGAAAAGACACTCATTCTCACCACTTTCATTTAGCCCTGTATCAGAAATCTCTGCCAATTCATTAACATACCACAACAAACAAACAAGAAAACTATAAAGAAGCAAAACTGTCTATTTGAAGATAACAAGACTACGCAGAATATCTTAGGACATCAACAAAACAATTATCAACTACTAAGTGAATTCGGCAATGTCACAGGATACAAAGTTAATATACAAAAATCTTACATTGTTTCAGCAAGGAGTATCTAAGTTGTAGTAATCAAAATTACTCCCTCCAGATATTCCAAAGTATTAAAAAATGTCTACTACTGATACAAGGAAGTTTCTCTATTTCTACACCTCCCACTAAATTCCTTTATAGTTTTAAGGATAATTCTAAAAATCCATGTATTACGTGTATTGCCCTGAATACGGATGGCACTGAATAAATGCCAGTTAGTAAAAATGAGCAATACTGAAAGTAGTGCCATTATCAAATCACAAATGACTGCAAAGTACCCATAGCATCTAAAACTGCATTTTCTACAGTGCGAAACAATTTTCTACATTACAGCTTGCAGGTCTGAAATTCAATTCTGAGAATGGAAGCCATTCTAGTTGGATTTTCCAGACCAAGGTTAGGGACTAATCACTGAATAAACTCACATTTCTTATCACACTTGCAGTATAAATACAGCACGAAAAGCCAAGTGTAAAATACTAATACTAATGATTCACAATACAAATTTACAAATTTACAAATGATTCACAATACATTGCTTATACAAGGTATATTTGGCATTTAAAAAGTGGATATTTAAAAATGAATTGTGACCTTTCTATATTTCATCACCAACTAGAAAGACACATGACACAGTGGACAAATGTACATAAATAGTAAAGTTGTAAGGGTAGAAAACACACAGAGAACTCTGCCAGGTTATTCCAGTTTGCTATAACAAAATATCAAGCCTACTTACCTAGGAGAAAAAGTGATGGGCCATAGTATTCTGCATTGCTGATGATGTGTTTCAGGGAGGTAGGCAGAGAACCATCCATCACTAAGACAAAAGTGAACGTGAAGGAGAATATGAACAGTCCAGTAATATTTTGATGGGTGGGGATGATGGAGCAATATATCACATATAACAAACACTCTGTGGTAAACAAAATTTGTGTTGATTCCCATCTAACAGCTTCTACTTGTCTATCCTCTCCATATCCTATTATTTATTCCTTGTCCAGACAATAGCCTTTTCACAGTGAGTCAAGAAATAAAATACAGACACAAGAGAGTTGGAATTGAGTACAGAGTCAAAAGCTGGAAAAGGAAAAAACAGGTGAAATCATTATGAAAATTTCCAAATGATCCTCAGGTTTGGGGAAAGTGAAACTAAACAACTAAAAACTATTCAAAATGGCATGTCCTTTTCCTAAGCCTGCCTTCTAAAACAAGAGTAGCTTTAGAAAGCAAGAACCAATCTTTGGAAATCTCAAACATATTTCAAGAAGGTATTTAAAATCAAATACCATGTCTTATGCCATCTGAAAAGGCTGGGTCTTGAATGGCCTTCTTGAGGAAATTCAACATGGATTTGAGAAGTGCTGCTCGTTGTGGAATACACTGGACTCCTGGCAAGGGAGAAAGAGGATTACATTAGATTCACCATTAGACAACAGTGAGCAGGCACATAAAACAGATTTTTACACGACTCATATATACTATAGCAACACTAATAGACATGTGAAATGAAATCTCTGGATGTTAGAAAGATACTTGCCTAAGGTGGAACACTGAAAAAATAAATCACCGAGGACTGAATAAATCTAACACTAAAGTTAAAAGCCCAAAGTAAAACAGAAAAATTACAAAGTAAAAAGATTAACTCTCTGATCCTTAGCTCCTGGTTTCAGTTATTACCTACCCTCCAACTTGGCTGTTGTGATGAAATAATCTATGTATGATCTTTAGAAAGCTGTAAAATGCTATGGAATAAATATTAATATGAGAAAACAAACACCAGAAGGACAAAATAACATGCCTAGTTATAATAAGCAAGCCTTCAACCACTCAAGCTCCCCCCAAAGGACCCTCTTCACTAGTAATTCAGTGTGAAAGATGGTGTATCTATGTGTCTACATACCAGGACGGGGGCCAGGGCAGATAGTACTGCTGCTAGAACTTGTTGCCCTTAATTCAACATCCAGACGGTGCTCCATAGAGGCAGATGATCCTGGACTATTTTCCATAGTCACATCTGCAACTAAGTAAAAGTTAAGATATAAAAACTAGTTAGAATAAAAGGTACCACCAAAAGAAAGATTGTTTATTTTTTCCACTAAGGTGAAATGAATGATGTCAAAATGGATATCAAAATGGAAGAATTAGAATACTGAAACCCAACATGAAAATGTTGGCTTTCCACCAAGAAATAGAAAGGTAGTTATGATACATTGAATGAAAAATGTTGAGTATGTTAATAATCTTATCTTTCCATTTTAAATACTATATACTTACAGAAAAAATACAGTAAAAAATCTATATACTTATGTCAACATGTACTTGCATATGCATAAAAAACCTGAAAAAACAAACAAAACAACCAAAAACCAAACCCCAAAAACCAAACAACATCCCCCCCAAAAAAAACTATACCAAAGTAGTACCTATGGTGAGTAGGGAGTGAGCATTCATCTTTACTTTATAGACTTGAATAGGATAATTTTAATTAAGAGTACAAAATACACAATTACTTCTTACAACTTATAAAATATAATAAAGCTCCACTACTGATAGACCATTGTTTGCATTTTAAAATACTTTCTTCCAAAACCTTTTTTATACACATACATATATGTGCCTACTTATATAGGAAGCAAAAACTCATGGTTTTATAACCTGCTTTTCACTGAATGTAAAATTTTCTCTATGAGAACACCAGAATCACCTGGTTTGATTGTTAAAAATATAGATTTCCTGCTCTTCACTTGCAAACTTAATGAATTACCATATTAAGCCATGCATGATGCACTCCCATGTATAAGTGCACACCCACGTTTTTGACCCAAACTTTCAGGAAAAAATCTTTCATTTTAATTTTTTAACCAACTTTAAATTTATTTATTATATTTAAAAACAAAACCAATGATCATATTCCAGGGTATTATTTTACATACAGATATCTTTATTGCTTTCTAGAGTTACACTTTTAATGCATAAGTATAAATAAAAGAATTAAAAACATTTACATAGATACAGAATTAGTACTACCCATGTATAATGTGTATTCTTATTTTTCCCCTCAAAAATTTGGGCAAAAAAGTGCATTATACATGGCAAAATATGGTAATAAGCACTGTAAATGGGGCTCTAAATATTTTTTAAGATAGTTTTTTAAAAAAACTTTATTTACTTAATTTTAGAGAGGGGAAAGGAGGGTGAAAGAGAAGAAGAGGAACATCAATGTGTGGTTGACTCTCACATACCCCCAACTGGAGACCTGGCCCACAACCGAGGCATGTGCCCTGACTGGGAATTGAACTGGCGACCCTTTCATTTGCAGGCTGGTGCTCAATCCACTTAACCACACCAGCCAGGGCAAAATCTTTAACAAGCACTTCAATTTATGCCTATGCTTACTAAAGTTTGATAACCACTGATTTATAATGAGCAGTGATTTTTCAGAATAGTTTTCTACACCATACCATTTAAATGTCCCACTCTAGAATCTTACCCATAACTCCAATACTGGCTTGCTCAATAATAGACTAGAGATAGAAATTGGGTAAAGGGACTTCTAGGGACAGCAATGCACACAGGTAATTATATTCAGAAAAAAAAGGGATGGTAACCTATGGATATTTAGTGTCAAGAATGAAAGCATCATAAATTCTAATAACTTTACTATAAGCATAACAGATACATGTAATGACAACATGGGTCATGAAGCTAAGATTAATTTAAATTCTGAGAAAGCTATTTTGGATATGATTTTTATCTTTGGTAATATGACTATGAACTATGCATTGGGTGCAGGGAAGTTTATAAAAAAGATACAAATGATGCAGATTAAGAATATTTGGTCTTGCCTCAGCTGGAGTGTCAACCTGCAAACCAAAAGGCTGCCAGTTCAATTCCCAGTCAGGGCACATGCCTGGGTTGTAGGCCAGGACCCCAGTGGGGGTCGGGGGGGAAGGCACAAGAAGCAACCACACACTGGTATTTCTCTCCCTCTGCTCCCCCTCTCTAAAAATAAATAAATTACATTAAAAAAAAGAATTTTGGCCTTCTAGTTCTCTCATTTAATGATTTAAAAGTTGTTCCCTATCCAACAACTTGTAGATCACCTCTCCTTTGCCTTCTCAAAAGACCCACATAGTTTTGGAGTTAGAGTCTACACTTTCCTTATCTTTCTGAAACTTATTTTAAACACCTACACTTTACCAGGCACTGCTAGGTATATGGCAGTGAACAAAATAGTACCTCCATCTTGTAGAGCTTACATTTTAGTGGGAACAAGAAGATAATGAACAAATACTTAAGAAAGCAACTATTAAGTCTTGAAATCAAAACAGATTTAGCATTTTAGAGTGAACAGAAGACTTATAGCAGTCTTACCATCTGCTTCACCTTCCATCTCTGTTCCCAACAACTTGTGCCTCACTTTTCTAATAATCCTCATGAAAATGTGTAAATCATAGATGTAGAAAATTTGTTTTGTTTTGAAAATGTATACAAATCAGTTGTGCACTTTAGAATTTATGAGAAAGAATAAAAATTGGGGTTGCATGAGAGCTAAATATCAAGCACCAAAGTATTGACTTAGTAACTATTAATTACCATCCATATCAGTTTCCATTTCTTCTCCTTCTTGTGTAGTACTAGGTCTCTGGATCTTTGGCTTGATCACAAAGGGACATTCTTTTCGGCACAAATCTACTTCATGCTACAATCAAGGGAAAAGTAGTAAGAAAATCCTACATATACACCAGGGATTTAAAAATAATTATAATGTCACATGCAGATAAAAAAAAAACTGGTTTCTAAAAACAGAAAAGGTATAAGATGGCTCTTTAAGATTATAAGGGTAGTTCTTAGGCTCAGGTCTCACTGAGTATAAGTCTATGTAAAGTGCTCCTTGTATAATAATACCTCAAGTCTATAAATGAAGATAGAAAGTCCACTATGGGATTGAAATGCTGCCATATCTAGGTTGGTGATGAGGTCAACCACTCTGACAGCTCTGGTAACAAATGTTATCTGGTCCTGTTCATCGCCAAGAAACTTTATGACCTATAAGGAGGAGAAAAAGAGGCAAAACCAAACAAAAAGAAACAAAGCTGTAAATAATGTAATCTTTTGGAAACATGAATTCTAGGGTCTCAGGGAGGCACCAAGTACAGGAGGGAAAAAACATATGTTTGAATTTTGATGCTTGCCAAATGATAGCTCTATCACTTCTGGGACTCAAACCCCTGAGGTAATGGGGACATGGATTACTTTTTAGAATTAAATGAAATATTCGAGAGAAAAAAGCTGATGCCTAGTGCCCAATACCTAGTAAAGCTTATTAACAGAACAACTTACATCGTATCTCTATATATATTTTCTTAAGTGTCACACCTAAGGTCATAATATGTGGCAATGCCTTGACTAGTCCTGGGGCCTACTATCACACCATCTGGACTAGGATTAATTTGTAATTACAGAGAGAGTTGCTCTTACAAGTTGTTAATGAGATAACTAGAAGGCTGAACTATAAAAATTAAGCATAACATTTTCTAGTTAAGCTTTCTTATACTATCTGCTCTCCCTGTGAACCATTTTAAACATGCAACCCTACACCTTCTCTTAGCTTATCTCCCCACCACATATTTTTTGGAAAACAAACAAACAAACAAACAAACAAAAACCTACAGCACCTTCAATAAGGCTTCCATCATTCCACAGGAGACCAAGGCTTCACCACCAGCGTCATAGCTGGCCAGATGGTATAAAAAAGAGAAGAGAGCAGTGGCAAACTGGTGAGGGTATGGATCCATGGAGGGATCTACAAGGGGGGTTGGAAGAGGGAGAGAAAAGAATAAGCTCAGATTAGTGTTAAGCTGACAGGATGTTAAACAAAGGCAGACAAGCAAAGGGTAGGATTCCTCTTGTTGCCTGAGATAACAACCATAAAAATTTACCAATCATGGCCTGGATACAGTTCCGTACAAGTACAGGCAGAAATCCATGATAAGATGCAGTTCCAGTACAGTCAATAATACTGCTGAGTTTGGGAGTTCTCTCCAAGTGGACAATTGATGTTAATGTTCGTAAAGAAGCAGCTTTAATCTCCTATGAAAACAGAAGGTAAACATGGTTTGTGTTTTAAATAAGTAGATGACTAAAACAAATTGTAACACCCCAAACTCTAAAATTTAGGTCACTCTACTAGTAATTGCTTGTGGAAGATGGAACTCTGTTGAAATGTTAACTTTGCAGCTAAACACCCAGAGGAAGAAGTAAAAGGGCCAAGATTCCCTCTAGGGGTTCATTTTAAACCCCTGGGAAATATCAAAAGGCAAATACACACACAGAAGCCTAATATACACAGGAGAATATTAATAAATACTTACCATAAGCTGCTTATCTGTTATCTGAAGGACATCTACCAACTCCTCTATCAACCCATTATACAAGATACTGTTTGCTGACTCCTGCAAGGCATTGGAATACACTGCGAAAGGAGAAATGACAGCATCTTTGAATTCTAAAGGACTGAATCAAATATGATAAGCTCTGGATGCCCACCCAAATAACAGATATTCCTATTAATGGTATCGGTATTCTTGACCAAGGATTTTGGGAATGGAAGCATGAAAAGAAAATGAGTGAATTTTTTATAACATTACTACTCGACATGATAAATCAATGATGCCTTGAACACAGACTTCCACATTAGTCTTTTCATATACTTGCTTTCGCTGGAAACACAAGCTGTAAAGAACAGCATTTATGGACTACTGCAGACAAAGCCAGAATCTTGTATGACAACGGAGTAAAACCTGAGAATGCATGTAATGCACTTTCAATGAATCCCCACACAGAGATAATACTGGGCCAGTCTCCTGCAAACTAGTGGGATTAAGCACTTTCAGTTTTCAACAAACATTTCCTGAGCACTTAACATATCAAAAGTTATACTAAGTATGAGTATAATGAGAAGAGTAGGAATTTCACTTCAAAGAACCCATATTTTAAAAGAGCAGATGAGTAATACAATAAAAGTGGCAATGTCAATAGGCGATACCATTTCATACCTTCTAAGTGCCTAGCCTGTGCTAGTGGCTTTACAGACTTTTGTTTAACTCTCCAATCAGCCTATAAAATACATGGCCTGTCTAGAAAAAGTTCAGCCATTGTTAATATGAGAATGGCTTGTGTGATATTGATGTAACCTGGTAGCCAAGGAGAGTAGATTGGAATGCACATACATGAACAGTAAAGACTTTGAGTGAGCATGTGTACTACATGGCTGTCACATTCAAAATGACTGAATCTGCATCAAATTTTGTGAACATTCCTCCATGGAAACTATTTGGATATTTCAGAAGGCTGCAGCTATGGGTACCTGGTGATTGGCAGCTTCTTCACGACAGTGTGCCTGCTCATGCATTATGTCTTATGCAGAATTTTTTGGTGATACGTCAAATCACCCAGGTGACTCAGCCTCCCTACAGCCCAGATTTGGTGCCCTGAGACTTCTGGCTTTTTCCAAAAGTAAAATCACCTTTGACAGGGAAGAGATTTCAGACCATTGATGAGATTCAGGAAAATATGACAGGGCAGCTGATGGCAAATGGGAGAAGTGTGTGAAGTCCCAAGGTGCCTAGTTTGAAGGAGACTGAAGTGTCATTGTCCTATGAACAATGTTTCTTATATCTTCTTCAATAAATGTCTCTATTTTTTCATATTACATGGCTGGATACCTTCTGGATAGACCTTATAAATACTGGCCCAATATTAAATGAGGAAACCGAAGCCAAAAAGATAAACACGTGGCTAATAATTTGCAGTCAGGATGACAGCCCAGGACTGACTCCAAAACCAATCAGTAGAAGTGTACAGTACTGACTACCTAACAAATAGTTTCTGACTTATTTAAAAATTATACTCCTGAAGGGCACAAAAGAGGAAGATAAAATGGCAACAGGAAAGCCAGGGGAGATGACTACCTGAAAACAGAACAAAGATCAAAAAAGAGAACAGAAAAAACAGAACAAAGATCAAAATCAAAACTGAACCCATGTAGTATATTGATAACCATCTGATCCAACATTAAGGAGCTTAAGAATGGTAAACACAGTGAACATTAGGAATGCTAGCAATTTTACAATTTAATTTGCCACTTAGGTAACTACAAAAGGCCTCACAGCAACAAAGACAGATCAAGTTCCAAGAAAATCAAGTCTAAATTGCCTAATTGGGGCCTGTTAATTATACAGCATTGTTTTCTTACCTAATATAGATATTGCATGCAGCCTAGCCTGAACAGCTTGTAATCGCTTCCTGTGATTAGAAAAGCCATGGGCCAGCCGTATGTGTGTAAATAACAGCATCTGTAGAGATATAAGACCTAAATTAGGAAATCAATAGAAAAGGTGACTATACTTTCTGATGGCTAAATAATAACTACTAAGCTATTTGTAAAATGGTTTACTGTTGCTATTTGTTAAGGCACCAAACAGAACACTTCCACTCTGAGGTTAGCTGACAAAATGGGAGTGAGAAAACAGAGGCACACAGATTTCTATTATCCCAGTATAAGCCAACTGTTAGGCAACAAACTGGAGACATTTGGCAAGGATTCTGATTGTTATTAATCAAATTAAGTATTTCATCACCATGACAACGAGCAGAAAAAAAAGCACAACTTGAATCTTTTCTCCTTTGGTATCCAAAGTGTTGTGCTACCACCACTTAACTCTCATATAAACTCTTGGAAGTGTTGGCCTCATAAACAAAGGCTCAGAGTCTCTGATTTGCCCATGGTCTGATTACATTTTTTTTTCTGCTATGGTCTCTCCCAATCGAACATACATCATTAATCTATATGAATATCATCCACCCTCTTTAGATATTTTTAGGATATATCATACCTGCTTATCCTTAGGAATGCTGTACATTTTGGTAAGAGATTCCATGATTTCAGAAGGGCTTTCTGAAATCTACATTAGAAAAAAAAAGTTAGGAACAAAAAGTAAACCCAATGTTAAGAAATAGTCAATAGTCAAAGATTCCTCTTACCTTGTCAAGTTGTTCTATGTGAATATAATGTAGTGTGTTACTAGTTGTCTGAAATTAAAAAGATAGGAGAGTCGTTGAGTCATTACATACCTTAGCTTCCACTGACATAAGACTGCAAGAGCTGTCTGAAAACCAAGATGTCACCCTAAGTTGAAGCCCGACCGAGTGCTCTTAAAATCAAGCAAATTTTAGAGTCTCCCAAAATACCCATTTTATATACCGACTATTCTCAGGAAAGCTTCTTTGAAACCAGTAGCATGAAAATATAATGCATATAACCAGACACATTTCATATTCTTCATTGTCCCCTTTTAACCTTCATTGACTTAATCCCCACAGTCTCTGTATTCATAGCAAAGACTGAATCCACGCTGTTTTCAAGGTGCTGTTTCCATTAATGTAGAAAGTTTATTTTGTTATTATATACTGCAGGCAAAGAAAAAAAATCTTACTCACTAGACCACTTCTAAACCAAACTGAATTTTAGTATCTCTTCAAAGAATATGGAATGACCAGATAATTGAAGCAAGACCCTGGTAAGAAATATATAGACTTCTTGTAGGCTAGATTAAGTAGAGAAAGTCGAGCCATCACTATCCAGACTATTATACTGCATGTTGGAACTGAGACTGAGAAAAATATACAAGTTACAGCAGGTGTCCCATATAAAGAGTCCTGCTTTTGGTAGCTCCAACGTAAGATCCAAACCTATCAGAGCTGGGTGGGCATACAATGAATACTTGTTCTTGAGAAGCTATTAGGTATTTTTAGCTTGGGAAGGCAGCAATGTAGCTCAAAACCATTCCCTCATTTAACTGAGGAGTTCTAGAAAAGTTAACCCCAGTTACAATAGATCACAGACTCTATCAGAACAAGTCTGATTGAGACTCACCCTTTTCTCGATTTTGACCTCGGCCCCAGGGTCTGCATAGAATTCAAAGTGTAGTGTAGTTGCACTGGGTGGGTATTTCTGTGTATAAAGCACATGAAAGAATCAGATACCATCTTCTCCCAAGTCTTCCCTCAAAGTCCTAGCCACTTGTGCAACTTATTGTGGCAGCAGAATGAACAATGTAGTCAGCAGCTACAGTGCCTTCATTCCTTATCTTAGCAGAGCTCAGATGTCTTAAAACAATACAGAATTAGGATAACGGAGCCCAGAGCTCCAAAAGCTTTCATATTTCTCACTTATAAGTTACCAAATTGCCCTTTCTTTCAAGAAATCAATTGGGACTATAGCTATTCTCAAGAGGGAGAAGAGGGGCAAGTCTGCTAAACAGTAATGAATAGGAATCCAAGAAAGAATTGAAGACAAATACAAGGGTCTAGGCACCAGCTCGACAATGAAAAATAAACATTCTTATGGAAACCTTAGTGTGTATTGCTGCCTTTTGAAATATTTTATCCAAACTATGCCTCATGTGTATACCTTCATAATTCTTCATATACTCCTTTTCATACCTTTCTATAACACTTCTCATAATATCCACCTGCTTTTCTGTATAGGCAGATATCAAATGAATATAATTCAGACCCTGACAACACATCTTCTTTAACTCTAGAAAAGCAACATGAAAAACAAAATAAGATCACAAGAGCATGCCCATTAAAATGCATCCTTGATAAAAACCAGGCCTTGGCCAGGTAGCTCAGTTGGTTAGAGCAACATCACACTATGCAAAGGTTGTGGGTTCAATCCCCCAGCCAGGACACATACGAGAATCAACTAATGAATGCATTAATAAGCGGAACAACAAATCGGTGTTTCTGTCTCCCCCTTCCTCTCTCTTATTTAAAATCAATAAATAAAGCTTTTTTTTTAAAACAAAGAAAGAAACCAGTAGCAGTGGTTGCCTCTTGGGATGGAGAATTATTGTATACACCTTTATACTTAGAATTTTAGAAACACGTTTATGTGTTACTTCCTTTCAAAGTACACATATTTTTCAAAGTCTCATATCATGCTAAATACCAATAAATAAAAAGGTGTGTTATTTTTTAACACAGGCAGGGACCAAAATGTGTAATAGACATCCTGCAATCTCAGCAGGATGTATCTTACTGTTTTGACGACATGCAAAGAATGAGACTCTTATGCACAAGGAGGCTCAGAATTAACCAACTAAGATGAACATTAGAACTTCAAACTAAATACACTATAAGATTTATGTAGCTTTGATTATTAAACAGACAACACTCACCTCCCATATTATCCAATATTCATTAATTAATGTATATTACATGAAATATACCAGCCAAGATGGCAAAGTAATTTGTTCTAATTTGTCATTTTCTGTGACCAAAAAAAGCCATTCTTCAAGGGGAAAAGGCTTGCTAAAATTCACTAAATTTCATCACAGCCATCTGTCCTATACACACAACAAACTGACAAAAGAAGTACTTCTGTTGGAAAATATAGTTGCTTCTAGGCACAGAATTTTTATAACAAATCCAGCTGTGCTTTGTGGTTCCACAGTAACATATCAAAGCAGAGGGTAGATGTTCTAAGCTCATAATCTAAGCATGGGTGAAAGAAACAAGCAGGACAGGGCATGAGGGGTAAACATGGAAAGCACACAGAACATGTTAAGTTCTTAACCCTAATGGTAGAACTTTTTCAAATAGCCATTCTTAAATCATGCCAGACTGTCCAGGGTTCCAATAGCTCCAGTGAGAGAATGCAAGTAAATGCACTTTCAGAGATTTTTCATCACTTGCAAACTGATTTACCCAATGTAGTTTTCTACAAAAGAGCTGGGTGTGAACAGATACTGTGCTTCAGATTCTTCGTCTGCTGCCAGCACATTGAGGGTCCAAGCATTTCTAGACAAGGCTTACTATATCACAAGTGCTCTTAGGCTGCTAATGTGAGGTGGCAGCTTTATATACCATATGGTCAGTGTAAAGTAAGGCTTAAAAAGAGAGCATACACAGCTATGCCAAAGACACCCACATCCCAAAGGGTGACTTACCATCATATGCAAGTCTCTGCAACATTCTGCAAGTCCGAAGCCATTCTCCTTTCCACCCCAGCTCTTAGAAAATAAAGAAAGACAGTGTTTAAACAGTGCTTAAGACCTTGTGTTTAAAACATTTAAGAGTATGTGGCTGCCTGGAACACGGTGTTGAGAAGACATATAATGTGAAAGTCAAATAAAAAGAGGAAGCATAAGAAAGCAAAGACTTAAGACTCAAGCAAAGATGGTCTGCCTAAAAGTAATTTCTTTCATGAGATCAATTTCATCATTCCATGAAGATGTTACTGGGAGAACATAAGTGGCTACTGCAAGCAATTTCATTCTATACACCTGCTGTCGTGCTTGCTGACAGGTGAATCTTGTCAGCCTTTAAAGGCCCATCAGGCCTTTAGTACTGTACTCAGCCTGTTCATTTCCCTCACTAGGGTGGAATAACATGCTCTTCGGTTCCTTAATCTTTTACAAGAGGCAAGTTGCAAAGCAGAAGATTCTGCATTACTCACCACTTCTGCCACCACAAAGTCAAAAAAACTCATTAAAAAGTACGAGTCCATAAGGTAATGGGAGAGAATGGCTCACATGTACTCTATCTTTGGCTTCCAAATCTCAAACTCCAGCCATAATCTTTCTTAATAACTAGCCTGCATTTTTAATAGCATTTGAGCTGACAATAATTTTCTTGCCTAATTTGTAACTCTTCCAAGGGTGAATTGAACATCAGCTGAAAACATGCAAGAATAAATGTATTAGCCCCTGCTTTCTGGAACAAGACATACAATTGGGATATAAACCAACTAAAGCTTGGGAAGAAAAGCTAGAGAGTGAAATGCTATGGAGAATAGGGGCTTTTTTTATTCCTGGGAATCCAGAAGGCCAAGGCTAGGCACATTCTCAGAAAAGATCTAAAAAGGTCCAAGTTCACACATTTCTAGCTGCCCGTTAGGCTTTGCACAAGTTGTAAGTGAAGACTAAGGCAGAGTTGTAAACTTTTAGTTGAGTATTGAAATTTAAGACACCAAAATACACACAGAACTCACCTGCAAAGACTGTTTTGTTTTGTTTTTGTTCTAGGAATTTAAGGCAAATCACTAGGGAAGGCACTAAGCCAACAGAACAGACTTCAATGATGACACAAAACAATGAATCATGAGATCAGTTCAGAAAATTCTAAACAAACAACAAACCCTGGAAAGGAGTGAGGATCTAATTTCCAGAGTGACCAAAATTATAATAGTAAAAAAATAAGAGCACATGAGTGACACAGGCAATATAAAGATGTCTCTTGCTCCCCGCCCCTACCATAACAATTTGGCATCCATCCAGACAAAAATGCATTTGTGTAAGCTGTAGAATCCAACCCCATATGCCAAAAGATTCAGTGTGATAAACATATACAGACTTTGGTCCCAGCTGTGAACCCCGCAGTGGCCTGTAAACTTGCCATAGCCACTCTAGGCAGCTGTTTGAGAGCCTCAGGAGAACCCTGTCTTAAATAATCACCCATGGGTAACAAAAGTAAAAGGACAAAAGTATGAAAAATACTAAGGGCTAGCACTGGCTGGCGTGGATTGAGTGCCAGCCTGTGAACCAAAGGGTTGAAGGTCCAATTCCCAGTTAGGGCACACGCCTGGGTTGTGGGCCACGTCCTCAGTGGGGGGCATGTGAGAGGCAACCACACACTGATGTTTATCTCCCTCTTTTTCTCCTTCCCTTCCCCTCCCTCTAAAAATAAATAAATGAAATCTTAAAAAAAATACTAAGGGTTGTCCTGGCTGGTGTAGCTCAGTGGATTGAGCATGAGCTTGTGAAGCAAAGGGTCACTGGTTTGAGTCCCAGTCAGGGCACATGCCTGGGTTGCAGGCCAAGTCCCCAGGGGGACACATGAGAGGCAACCACACACTGATGTTTCTCTCCCTTTCTCCCTCCCTTCCCTTCTCTCTAAAAATAAAAAAAAAAACATAAAAAAATACTAAGGACTAAAATAATGTTAATGAATTCACAACGTAAAAAGAAGTAAATTGTGACACCAAAAACATAAAATGGAGGGGAAGTGTAGAAAGAGGAACATTTTGTATGTTATCAAAGTTAAGTTGTTATCAGCTTAAAATGAACTATTATAAGATGTTCTACATAAGGCTCATGGAAAACACAAAGCAAAAATCTAGATTGGGTACACAAAAAATATGGGGAAGGAAATAAAAGCATATTGCTATGGGAAACCATGAATTCACAAAGGAAGGCAGAAAGGAAATATAAAACAGTCACAAAACTATTAATAAACTGACATTACTAAGTCTGTGACTATCAATAATTACTTTAAATTTATTGATGGATGAGCTGATTTTTCCAATCAAAAGGCACAGAGTGGCTCACTTGGTTGGATCATTGTCCTGAAAACTGGAAGGTTGTGCTTTTGATTCTAGATCAAGGAAAATGCCTAGGTTGTGGGTTTGGTCCCTGGTCTGGGCATATACAAAATGCAACTGATCAATGTTTCTCTCTCTCTCTCTCTCTCTCACTCACACACACACTCACACACACACACACACACACACACACGCTCGCGCTCTCTCTTTCTTTCTCTCTAAAATCACTGAACATGTCCTTGGGTGAAGAAAAATAAATTAAATTAAAATGACAAAAACCCCAATGTATCATTGGCAAATATGTTTTCCCATATGGTCACTTCCCATTTCATTTTGGTGATGGTTTCTTTGGCTGTACAGAAGCTTTTAAATTTGACGTAGTTTCATTTGTTTATTTTTTCCTTTGTTTCTCCAAGGAGTACATACAGATGGCCCATGGACATATGAAAAGATGCTCAACATCACTAGCCACCAGAGAGATGCAAATAAAAACCACAATGAGATACCACTTCACACAAGTCAGAATGGCCATCATTAACAAATCAATAAACGACAAGTGCTGGTGAGGCTGTGGAAAAAAGGGAACCCTAGTGCATTGTTGGTAGAAATGCAGACTTGTGCAGCCACTGTGGAAAATAGTATGTAATTTCCTCAAAAAATGAAAAATGGAACTGCCTTCTGACCCAGCAATTCCATTGCTGGGAATCTATCCTAAGAATCCTGTATCACCAATTCAAAAGAACTTATGCACCCCAATGTTCACAGCAACATAATTTACAATAGCCAAATTCTGGAAACTGCCTCAGTGACCATCAGTAAATGTGCGGAGCAAAAAAACTAAGATACATTGAAACAATGGAATACTATGCAGCAGAGAGAAAGAAGGAGCTCCTACCCTTTTTACAGCATAGATGGAACTGGAGAGCATTATGCTAAGTGAAATAAGTCAGTCCATGAAAGACAAATACCATATGATATCATCTGTAAAAGGAATCTAATGAACCAGAACCAGATGCATGGGACCATGAAACAGTGACTGCAACCGGGGGGGGGGGGAAATAATGGTGAAAAGAAGGGGAAGGGACTAGTTAAAGAACATGTATAAATGACCCATGGACATGGAAGAGGGTGTGGGTACTGACTGTGGGAGTGGCAAGTGGGCTGGGAGGAGGAGAGCAAAAGGGGGGGGGATGGGACAACTGTAATAGCACAATAAAAAATTTAAAGGAAAAAAACAAGACCCAACTATGTGCTGCCTACAAGAGATGCATTTCCACTTTAAGGACACACACAGGTCCAAAGGGAAGGGATGGAAAATGATATTCTGTGCAAGTAGAAAAAAAAAGCAGGGGTAGCTGTATTTGTATCAGACAAAATAGACTTTCAACAGCTGTAACAACAAAGAATGTCATTATTCAATGATAAAGGGGTCAATTCATTATGAGGTAATAACAATTGTTAATATGTATGCAGTGAACATTGGGGCACCTAAATATATTAAGCAAATACTAACAGACCACAAGGGACAAATAGACGATACAATAGTAGGAGATGTCAATACCTCACTTTCAACAATGGATAAACTGACCAGACAGAAAATCAATAAAGAAATCCCAGGCTTAAACTATACTTTAGACCAATGGGCCCAATAGACATATACAGAACATTTCATCCAACAGCAGAAAAATCATACTCTTCTCAAATGACACGGAACATTTCTCCAGATATATTGTGATAGGTCACAAAACAAGTCTTAGCTAATTTAAGAAGACCAAAATCACACCAAGTATCTTTCCCAACCACAATGGCATGAAAACAGAAATCAGTAACAGGAAAAAAACTGGAAAATGAACAAACATGTAAAATCAAACAATACACTCCCAAACAACCAATGTATCAAAAGAAGAAAGCAAAAGGGAACAAAATTTGAGACAAATGAAAATGGAAATAGAATATATTAAAATGTATGGGATGCACCAAAAGCAATTCTAAGAGGGAATTTTATAGGAATATATACCTACATTAAGAAACAAGAAAGACCTTAAATAAACAACCTAACTTCATACCTAAAGTAACTAGAAAAAGAACTAAGGCCAAAATTAGAAGAAGGAAGTTATAAAGTAACAATGATTGAAGCAGAAATAAATGAAATAGAGACCATGAAAAAAGAAAAGATCAATGAAAATAAACTTTTTAAAAATGATAAACAAAATAGAGAAAACTTTAGCTGGACTAAGAAAATAAATGAGAAACAAAAGAGAAGACAGATATTACAACTGATATCACAGAGAAACAAAGGTTCACCAGAGACAACCACAAACTGGATAACAGAAAGTCAACACAATGGATAACCTAGATAACTGGATAAATTCCTAGAAACATATGACCTACCAAGACTGAATCATGAAGAATTAGAAAATATAAATAGACCAATAACAAGTAAGGAGACTGAATCAGTAATCTAAATATACCCCCAAAAGGCACAGAACCAGGTGGGTTTTCTGGTGAATTCTACCACATATTTAAATAAGAATTAACATCAATTCTTTTTAAGTTCTTACCAAAAAAATCAAAGAAGAGGGAATACTTCTAAAACTCATCTTATGAAGCTAGAATTACTATGATACCAAAGCCAGAAAGGACAGTGCAAGAAAACTACAGGACAATATCCCCAATGAACACAAGATGCAAAAAGTATTGTGAAAAAAAAACTAGCAAAGTGAATTGAACAGGAAACTTAAAGGATCACAAACCACGATCAAGTGGAATTTATCCCTGGGATGCAAGGATGGTTCAACATAAGCAAATCAATAAATGTGATACACATCACATTAGTAGAATGAAAGACAAGAATCACATAATCCTCTCAACAGACATAAAAGTGCATTTAACAAAATACAACATCATTTCATAATAAAAACTAAAAAAAGGGGGGTGCATATGAAAGAAACACATCAACATAAGAAAAGCCACATATGACAAGTCTACAGCTAACATCATA
Organism: Phyllostomus hastatus; assembly: GCF_019186645.2. NCBI lineage: Eukaryota > Metazoa > Chordata > Mammalia > Chiroptera > Phyllostomidae > Phyllostomus > Phyllostomus hastatus. The sequence continues at coordinate 2,104,565 of NW_025333499.1, read as the reverse complement.
CTCAACAGTGAAAGGCTGAAAGATTTCCTTCTAAGACTAGAACAAGACAAGGGTGCCCACTTTTACCTCTCCTATTCAATACAGTACTGGGAGTCCTAGCCTGAGTAATTATGCAAGAAAAACAAATAAAAGGCATCCAATGAAGAAAGGATTAAGTAAACTGTCTGCTTGCAAATGATATGATTGTGTATAGAAAACCCTAATGACTACCAAAAAACTATTACAATAAATTAAGTGAAATTGTAGAACACAAAATCAATACACAGGTATCAGTCACATTTCTATACACTAACAATGAGCTATGTGAAAAATAAAGAAAGAAAATAAGCCCATTTATAACAGTACCAAAAACAGTAAAATACTTAGAAATAAATTTTACCACGGTGGTAAAGATCTGTACACTGCCTAGCTACTGGGTTGGCCAAAAAGTTCATGTAGGTTTTTTTTCTTGTATGATGGCTCTAGTAGTGCTTAGTTGTCTTTAACTTCATTTGAAACAATTTTGTTAGATTGTATTGTGACAGCTGTCATATCAGCATGTATTTTTTGAAAAAACATAGAAATTGGTGAATTTTTGTGTAGGTATTTTAATACTGAAGATGGAAGAAAATATGCAACATTTTTGGCACATTAATATTTATTATTTCAAGAAAGGTGAAAATGCAACTGAAACTAAACAGGATTTATATAGCATATGGAGGTGCTGTGATTGATCAAATGTGTCAGAACTGGTTTGTGAGTCTCATGCTGGAGATGTCTTGCTGAACAATGCTCCATGGTTGTGGTAGAGCATTTGAAGTTGATAAAAATAAAATCAAGACATTAATTGAGAACAATCAATGTTACACAAAAGATAGCTGACATACTCAAAATATCCAATATTCAAATCAATAAAATTATTGCTGAAAATGAAAAAAATGTGTCTTATTTTACAGAAAAAAACATATGGATTTTTTTGGTCAACCCAATATAAACCACTAATGAAAGAAATTAAAGAATACACAAACAAATGGACAGATATCCAGTGTTCATGAATTGGAAGAATATTGTTAAAATGTCCATACTACCCATCACCATCTACAGATTCAATATAATTGCTATAAAAATGCAAATGACATTTTCCACAGAAATAGAGAGTAATCCTAAGAACAACAAACCTGAAGGTGCACATTACACTTCCTGACATCAAACACTGTTACAAAGCCACAGTAATCAAAACAGCATAGTATTGGCATAAAAAAACAAATAATCCAATGGAACTGGAATGGTACCCTGAACAACTGACCAGAAGATGAGGCACCAGACAAGCAGACATAGAAGGGCAGCCACAGAAACTGAAAAAGACAAGGAGAGGGGATTAGAAGCCAAGACTATTGCCGAGTCTTTAAAAATGGTGTTTTTCAAAATGTTTAATACTGTGGTAAAAAATACCATGGGTTGGTGAGGAGGAAGAAGCATATGAAACACAATGTTAACAGTTTTTCCTACATGGGGGTGGTATTTTCTTAACCATCAAAACTTAACATGTATAACTTTTGTAAAAATATGAACAATAGTATATTAAAAAATAAATACTGGAAGGTGAAAAAGAAGACTCAATGAACTTAAAGAGAAATCAATTGAGATTACCCAGTCTGAAAAGTAGAAAAAGTAAACATATGTATGAGTTCCAGTAGAAAAGGAAAGAGAAAAAGGGGCAGAGAGATTATTTAAGGAAATAATGGCCAAAAATGTCTCAAATTTGACAAAGGACATGAATCTACAAATCCAAGCTCAATGAACTCCGATATGGCAAATCTACAGAGATCCATAGAAATACACAGTATAATTGTCACAGGCCAAGACAAAGAGAAAATCTTGAAAGTGGTGATAGAAAAGTGACTTGTTATATACAAGTGTTCCTCCACGACAACAACAGGTGATTTACCACCAGAAACTATGGAGCCCAGAATGCAGTGGGAAGATATAGTCAAAGTTTCAAAAGGAAAGAACTGCCAATCAAGAATTCTGTATCTGGCACAATTATCTTTCAAACATGTAGCAGAAATCAAGACATTTCCAGATAAAAGCTGAGGGAGCTTGTTGTTAGTTGACCTCTCAGAAGATATGTTAAAGGAAGTCCTTTAGGCTGAAATAACAGGGCATGGGATACTAGTAACTTGACTCCATATAAAGAAGTAACACCAGAAAGGTAACTATATAGGTAAATATAAAAGTCAGTATCAATGTATTTTTAATGTGTAACTATTTTTTTTACTGTGTTTTAAAAAAGACAACATAAAGAAGTAATGATACATCTATGCTTATGTGCACACAATGTATACAGATGTAATTTGTGGCAAAAACAACATAAAGTGTATGGGAGGGAACAGAGCTATATAGGAGCAAAGTTCTGGTCTACTATTAAAAACTAAGTTGGTATTAAATTGAACTAACTTCATTAATTAAGATGTTAGTCGTAACCCACAGGGCAAACTTTACTAACTAGAGAAAAGAGAAACAAAAAATAGAAGACCTGAACATTAAATCAACTAGACCTAACAGATATATATAACAGCAGAAGACACACTCTTTTCAAGTACATATAAAACATTCTCACAGACAGACCATATGTTAACCTACAAAAGAAACAAAGAAATTTATAAAGACTAAAATCACACACAAAGTATCTTCTTCAATGACAATGGAAAGTAATTAGAAATCCATTATGAAAGGAAATATGGATAACAACCAACGGGTAAAAAAAGAAATCACAATGGAAATTAGAAAGTTCCTTGTGATTAAAAACAATGAGAACACAATATACTAATACTTATGGGATACACTGGAGGGAAATTTATAGCTGTAATTGCCTACAGTTAAAAAAGATCTCAAATCAGTGGTAACCTAACCTTCCACCTTAAGGAACTAGAAAATCAAGAGCAAACTATACCCAAGCAGAAAGCAAATAGTAAAAATTAGAGCAGAGATAAATGAAAAAGAAAATAGAAAAAAAGAATCAAATAAACCAAATCTGGAATGCTTTTAGTTCTTTGGAAGGATCAACAAAAGAGACAAACCTTTAATGAGACTGACAAAGAAAAAAATCTGTTCTCGCTTTCTCTTCCTTTTTAAAATAACATACATTTAGATAGGAAGAACCAGTGAAAAGGCAAAGATTTAAGACAGCTGGCTATTATGTTCCTCTTCAATGACACTGAGAATAAACTACCTGATTTCTTTGCTCTTTACCTCAAAATTGAGCCTATGTACAAAATTGAGATGATGCTTATAGCACTTTTGTGAAAATTAAATGAGATAAGAATTTGTGAAGTACAAGGTCCTACATTCAGTAAGAACTTAAAAAAAAATCTGTTGCTAAGTAAGGCCAACTACTGATGCATTCACTGTGGCAATATGAGAAACATTACCTAAACTGAGATAATCATTATAATGGCATAATATGACAGTATTTAAAATATTCACATATAGAATATAACATTAATTTCTTCTTTGATGGTATTAGCTTCATTCCTTAAAAGACCTTGCTCACCCCAAACAACATAAAAACATATAGTTGTACTTTCTGTCAATGCTTATAGCTTCATGCTTTAAATTACTTTGATGAAGCAGGATCTACCTTAATTACCTTGCAAATAGCTAGCCAGTTTTAAAAATACCATTTATTTAATAATTTTCCTTTTATCCTGCTAATTTAAAATGCCATCTTTACTATAAATTTGATTCTTATATGTTAGATCTGTTTCTAGAAACTTTTAACTGGTCAATTCCACTGTTATTACCACACTGTTTTAGTTCCTGTAGCTTTGTTTTTAAAAGTTTTAATACTTAATAGGAAAAGTGCTTCCTCATTATGTTTACAGCATTTTCTTGGCTATTGCTGAAAACCATAAGGATAAACCAAATTAACACTTGATGCCACATAGCAGAAAAGGTAATTCAATCCAAGGACCTGATTTTGCAAAGCAGAATAAGGTTGAAAGGCGGTACATCTTCACATCTTGCCTTTTGTTTTTTGTGTTGTCACAATTGTTTTAGAATACTTCTATTATTACTGTTACCACAAAATCTCTTTCCATATTTTGGTATCTAATAAAAATCAAGTACCTACACAATTAAGAAAGTTGTAGTAAGCTGGGACCCTCAAAAGAACATATTCAAGCCAAACTTGATTCATGAAAGTCTGTGATGTTGTGACATTTATGAAATATTACCAGTATATTAAATACAAAGAGACATTTCTTACAAAATTAGGTAAAGTTAATATACGAAAACACTGATGCTTGTGTGCTAAGTAAATAACGTAGGATATAAAATTATATACTATATGCATTCAGCTATGTAAAGACATATGCATAAAATGAGGACTTGAAAAAGTGTACCAAAACACTAAGAATATACACATTATGATGAATTTTCTTCTATACATTTTAAAATTTTTAAAATGCTGAGCACATATTTTTAATATAAAGAAAAATTTGTTTTGTAGCCAACAAGATAAATCTATGGAAGGTTTAAGATTCTAAGGTACTTATTAGTCAGTACTACACAGAATAACTAGTTGTTTTCTCAACTACCATGTGAACTTTTTAGAGAAAAGAACATATTTTATACTATATTCAGTACAGTGTTGGTCATATATCTCTTGAATGATGTCACAACTGGAATATTTGGGTATGGATTCAGAGCTAGGTCTCAGGCTGACACCCAGATTTAGAATAAAAACCATACTCCAGCAACTTCAAATATCTAAGACAAAAACAGAAGATAGTAACATTTTACATTTTATCAGGTGTGAGAAGCCTATTGGTTTTCCCCTCAAATAGTATAACTCAGCTTCATTGTCCTCATCTATACTCAATAGTACTACCATATGATCCTGGCAATTAACTAGACACTCAATAAATATTACATCAACCATGCCAGAAAGGCATATTTGACATCACCTCACTAGATGAGACTTGCTAAAAAGCATTGAGACATCAGGGAAAAGACCTGATGCTCTTTGAGATGGAACTACAGTGGAACTTCAGTTCTGGAACTTAATTCATTCCAGAAGACTGAGAAGTGATTTGTTCAAAACCCCTTTGTCACCTGAGAGACACATGAGTGATCATACACATATCAACATGAATGGGTTGTCATGTCAAAACCAAAGTTTTGTTCAACAACTGAGATACTTTTCTGTGAACATGGTTAAGAACCAAATTGTTCAAGATGGGAGACATTCTAGAACTAAAGTATGACTGTATGAAGAATTTGTTAAAATTCTGTAACTTGACCCTAATAGGACAGAAAAGACCAGTGATTCTCCAAGTGTAGTCCCAGGACCAGCAGCCTTAGTATCACCTGGAAACTTGTTAGCAACACATATTATCAAGACCTACCCCTAAGCTTACTGAATCAGAACCCAGAGTGGGTGTGAGCAAGGGAGGGAGATCAATCTATGCTTTAATAAGGTGATTCTGGTGCATGCTCAAGTTTGAGAACCTGTGTACTAGACCTTAGCATTAACTAACCAATTCAACTAGTCTTTCTGGAGAACTTCCCCTACATTTGCAGTTCACTAATCACTATTCATATTCACTGTCAGCCCACACCACTGGATTGAGCCACTAAAACTATCATGAGCAAAGATTCCACGTACAAAGTAATTTTTCACAAAGACTAAAACATGCTATTCAAAACTTTTAAATGCCATAAAACACTATTTCTGAACCATTTTTGGAAAACACTATGTACGCAAATGCAACAAAGAAAACAAATATTAAAGGATACCATACTTTTTTTTTTTTTAAAGATTTTACTTACTTTTAGAGAGGGGAAGGGAGGGAGAGAGGGAAACATCAACATGTGGTTGCCCCTCGAGCGCCCCCTACTGAGGGACCTGGCCTGCAACCCAGGCATGTGACCTGACTGGGAATCCAACCTGCAACCCTTTGGTTCACAGGCTGGTACTGAATCCACTAAGCCACAGCAGCCAGAGGGGATAACATACTTCATACTTTTAACAGATGACAAAGGGCTAATATCTCCAACAGTTTTTATAGTTCGGAAACACTAAAGCAATGGAAAAATGGGTAAAATATATGAACTGACAATTCACAACAGCAAATCTTAATGGCAAAACATGAAAAGATGCTCAAATTCATTACTCTTCACCTAAGTGCCAATTAAAGTAACAAAGATATCTGAGATTCTAGCATAGAATCAAAAATATCAGTAAGTAAGGGCATATATACAAGATTACTTAATGTAGAAATCATTGTTCTTAACAGGAAAAACATGAATATGCATTAGTTGAGAAATAGCTGAATTATGGAAAATCCAAACTATGGAATATAAGCCATTAAAAGAAAATGACTTACAACTATACAGAGTGACTTAAAGTTTTCAGGAACAACTATAAAGGACACATGGACAAAACCAAGGCAGGGGTGTGGAAGCAAGGGAGGGAGGTGGGTTTGGCTGGGGTGGCACTGAGTGGTGGGGGGTAAATGCAGACAACTGTAATTGAACAATAATAAAATAATTTTTAAAAGGATTAAATAAGAAAACTGAGATGTAAGTACCCTATCTTTGTAATTTAATAACAAAAATACCCTAAACATGTCACTATAATATGAAGATAAAAATACATACAAAAGGACACATTTTAGGTTGTGGGAAGATGACCCAAGAGGAAAAAGCCTGCACTGAAAAAATCATGTGATCGTATATATGTATTTATATAAAATAATGTATACAGTTGTAAAAGAAAGTAAAAATAAAAAAGAATGTTACATAATTTATGTTCTCATAGCCATCTTCAGTGATCAGTTTATGATGTTTAGTTTAATCCTAAAAACAATGAGGTAGATATCAGAACCCCCAAGTTACAGATACGTAAGCTGAGACTAATTTGATCTGTTGACAGAACTAGGACTGATTCCTAAACCCAGGTTCTTAGCTACATGTAAGAGAATGTTTGTGTTTGTTGCACAGACCAGAGATTAACAAAAGAAATTCAGATTTGGGAAGCTGTCTATCAAGAGACATGAACCAAAATGTCTATAATGACCACTGTCACAAGAACGAAAGTTACATACCAAAAGGAAGATGTAGGGCAAAGCAGCCCACATCAGCAGGTTATAATAAGACACTGAAAGAGAGAACAGACTGACAGTGACCAGAGCAGAGAGGGGAGGGAACTTCAGGCGAAAAGGGGAAGAGTTTACAGGAACAAGTATAAAAGACACATGGACAAAAATTGGGGGAGGGGGGGGTGGAAATGGAAGGGAGGTGGGGAGGGCTGGGATGGGAGTAAAAGACAGAAAACTGTACTTGAACAACAATTAAAATAAAAATTAAAAAAGAAATTTTACAGTTTAGAGAAAAACAAAGCTTTAAAATTAAAACATTTTTTTTCTTTTATTGATTCTAGAGAGAGGGACAGAGAAAGAGAGGGAGAGAAACATTGATGCCAAAGAGAATCATTAGTTGCCTCCTGCACATACCCCGGACTCAGGAGGACTGAACCCACAACCCAGGCACGTGCCCTGACCTGGAACCGTACCTGTAACCATTTGGTTTGCATGACAACTCCCAACCAACTGAGCCACACAAGCCAGGGCAAAATTTTGAAATTTTAATGGGGGCTAGTAGTAATGGCAGCTACTATAACTAAACACCTAGCATATTATTTCTAACCTCAAAAACCTGTAAGATTCTTTTACTTGTAACAGCAAAGAATCAAGCACAAAATAAATTAGCAAAACCAGCAATGTACTGTATCTGTCAAGATTCTAAATTGTCCAGGACTAGAAAGCAACCTTCAATCCACAGTTTCTATTTTAGCCCAATTCAGAACAAAAAGAATAAATCTGTGAAAGTTAAAAGGGGTCCAAAATAAGGAGGAACATAATAGCAAACATTTAAGCAATTCTTCCTGGTGATAGAATGATCCAAGGGAAGAAAAGAACATGATAATCCTGACTTATCAAAAACAACAGCGAAAGAAAAATTGCACACTTTGCCATGTGTGCCATGTAAAAGTACAGTCTGCATCTTAATTTTTACTTTCTAAGTGGTCAGATCATTTAATTTAATTAAGTATGAAATATGTGAAATAAAAAAATAAATTAACAAACATAAGAGAAACAGATTCATAGATATACAAAACAGACTGATAGTTGCCAGAGGGGAGGACGATAAGGGGGCTGGGTGAAAAAGGTAGAGGAATTACGAAGTACAAATTGGAAGTTACAAAATAGACATGGGGATGTAAGGTACAGCTTAGGGAATGTAGTCAATAATATTGTTAATAACTATATATGGTGTCAGGTGGGTGCAAGGCTTATCATGGGATTACTTACAAATAAATGTTTGACCACTAAAGATGTACACCTTAAGCTAAAATAATATTGAGTGTCAACTATAATTGAAACAAAAATTAAAACATAGAAAGAATTCCCATTAATATATGTAAAAAAATTCCTACCCTCAGATATTAAGAGGATTACATATAATAGGTATTAAATCAGGTAACAATTAAACTACAGTACACACAGTCACTAGAAATACATCTGTGAAGAGTCATGAACAATTCTCGTAGTTAATTACACAAGTAATATATAATATACTATAGCTATAAAATATTTGAAGTAGAGAACAAAAGTAAAACTTACCTATCTTCTTTCCAAATTCAATTCCCTTTGTCTACGTTCTACAGAACGTAGATATATCAATTCCCTTTGTCTATCTACAATTAGATATGTAACTTAAAGGACTTTATTACTATAGTTTTACTTTTGGACTTTTGAAAAACCATAAATGGGGATCTTCAACTACTTTTTTTGCTAAGAGATCACTTCACTGATATCTTTCAGGGTCACGTGTAGGCATATAGCATGTTAAATATGATGTTTCAAAATTTTTAACAAACAATGGTACAATAAGAATACTCATGCATACATTTTCCTGACCATTTGAATTTGCTTGTAACATAGTTTCAAATGAAAAGTGATGCCAATACCCTACAAAAGGGTATTCATATACTAACAGCCTGTAAGTACCTGTTTCCCCACAACCTAGACAACCTACCTCACTTCAATGTACATTTCCCCTGAGTACACTTAGTGCAATCTTTTCATGTTTTAGTGTCCAATTTAGAGGACAAGGGAAAGAGAAAGAAAACATCAACGTGTGGTTGCCTCTCACACACCCCCAACTGGGGACCTGGACTACAACCCAGGCATGTGCCCTGACTGAGAATGTGCCCTAACTCTGGTTAACAGGCCAGCACTCAATCCACTGAGACACACTAGCCAGGGCTTAGTGGCCAATTCAAAAAAGAAAACAAAACTTTGTATTCCTCTGTGAATCGTCTACTTACATGCTTTTGAATATTTTTCTACTGGGTTACTTACATTTTTGTTCATTTATAGAAGCTATTTACAAATTACTCCTTTGTTGTATGTATTGCAAATATTTTTCCAGTTTGAGTTCATCTTTTATTTATAACTGTTATACAGAAATTTTAATATTTTAACATGCTAAAATCTGTCAATTTTTAAAATGGCCTCTAGGTTTCTTCACTTTCTTAAAAAATACTTCCTCATCAATGACCTTATAAGTTGCTTATATTCACCTTTAAATATGTTTCTAAGATTGATGTGAATAGAGTGAAGAAATGATCTAAACACATTCTTCCCTCAAACAGCCAACTGCCCCACTGTTTTGATCTTAAGGCTTACAATTTTGTTCTGCAGACATATTTGCCTGTTCCTGTGCCACGTAAAGAACTTAAAACCCTGACTCTTAATCAATGTTTTCTCGGATATTTTTTGTGCATTTCTACTTTCAGTTGATGCTATTAACAGGTCTCCATTTAACCAATATGACAGATTAACGGCATTTTCCAAGCCTTCTGTAAAACATATTGGTTGATGCAGCCTGTGCAGGCAGTCCTTTGCTGCCACCAGTTATCTGTATGTGTGCCAAAACAGGCTTACTTGTCCCTAAGCTCATTTATGACACCTGTATGTATTATAATGATGTAATCTTAAATACTATGTAATGATTTAAACTGAAAAGGGAATTATTTTATAAAAACTAAGCTGAATATTTTGCAAAGATTAAAAGGCAAGGTACTAAAGTAAAAATACTGTCAAATTAGGGAAAAGAGATTCAGGGGCAAATTACAAAAATTTATAATTCTGTATTCAGATTCCTTTCCTAACTGAAATCTTTACAATGTTCCTGCACTTTAAAGAAATCAGATTATAGCTGTAGTTTATGTAAGTAAGATAAGAGACTGTCTCTTACTCAAAGTAAAGTCCTTGGTTCTACCTTAGAAAGAAAGGTAACAGAATTGACACTTGTGTTTTAGTTTTTAATTTCATCAAAGAGAGCCTCTAGTATACTACTGAGTCTTCCCATGAAAAGATGATACCTGTTCTCTGTTAACAAATTTAGATCATTTTTTAAAAATCTGTAAGTAAAGGTTTAGTTTTGTTTTATCAGATCTTAAATATTGCTGGTTAGGTTTACTTTCTTTTACTTACTTATATAAACCATTTGACCCATTATTGCCATTTGCATTGCTTTCTCTTCACCAAAGGTAAGACTTCACTGTTATCTATCCTTTTGTTTTCTCAAAACTACACTTTGCTTTTACATATACATTTTTAAGTTTCAGAAATGGTACTGAACAGTAAACACTTTTTTAACTCTCCCCTCCACTCAGCACTTTTATTCCATAGTATGCATGCACCATATTTTATTTTCAACCTACCAATAATGGACACCCAGATTGCCTACAACTTCTCCCTATCATAATGATGCAATATTCTCACAGATGGCACCTTACAGAATCATGTGATTATCTTTGGGATGTATACCCAGGATTACCAGTAAGGGTTCCTATAGCCTCAGATGCCTGCTAGCACTTACCATAATATAGTTTTCTAATTTCTGCTCATCTGATACAGCTCGTTTTATTTGTATTTCTCTAATTGTTAATGAGTTTGAGCATCTGTTCAACATGCTGAATTCCCTGGTCTGTGAATTGTCTATCCATATCCTTTGTCTGCTTATCTTTGTTGATTTGAAGGCACTCCTTGGATATTCTACATTAACAGTTCCTTGTCAGTTTCAAAACATTGCTTAAAAACCTCTCAATCTATCACCAGTCTATTAACTTTTGTCTTTCGCAGTGCTGCTTGATGTTGTCTCCAGACCAGCTGCTATTCCACCAACTGTTTGAATGTTACAGGTCCATGACAAAATGAGACCGCACCAGAATGTTACTCAATCACATCAGTAAGTACCTTGTCCAATTGATTGTCTTTCTTCATGAAGAAAGGAGTGTGATTTAAATTTCAGTGCAGGCACCTTAAGAGTTGCACTGAATTATGACATCTTCCACCAAAAAGTCTTCATTTTGTATTATAAAATTCAAATTTTTACCTTTTGATTTATGCTTTGGCATTTTTAAGAATTCTCTCTTCTCCAGTAGATCACAATACATAATCTTCCACATTATCTTCTCTTAAATTTAGCCTTACCCAATATGGAAATTTTAGAGACACTGTATGTTGATACTATAAATGAAGACTTTTTCTAAGTTGGTTATTACTAATGTATGGAGGAGCTTTTTTATTTTTAAATTTATTTTTCCCACATTTTAAAAAATTGTTCAAGTACAGTTTTCTGTCTTTTCCTCCCACCCCAGCCCAATCTCCCAGCCCTCCCCACCTCCCTCCCACCTCCACCCCCCATTATTGTCCATGTGTCCTCTATAACAAGGAACTTTTGTTTCTGTATACTAATTGCTTACTTGGTCGCCTCACTGTACTTTCATTAGTTCTAATAATTTTATATTATCTCCCCAGAAAACCAAGAATCTCAATCCTATCACCTACAAATAATGAGTTTTGTTTTTTATTTGTAACCCTTATTTCTTTCTTTCCTCTTGTATTGTTTAGGACATCTACTACAAAATTAAGTGACATAAGTTAATAGGTGGCATTTTTGTGTGACTTCTGAATCAGTGGAAATGCTTTAAAAGTTTTTCCATTATGACTTCTGGTAGATAATTTATAAACTTAAAAGTTTCCTACAAGATCATATTAGTTTTTATTACTGTGCCGAATTTATTAAATATTTTTAAAACACCTGCCCTGGCTGGTTTGGCTCAGTGGATTGAGCACTGGCCTGTGGACCAAGGGGTCTCGGTTCAGTTCCGAGTCAGGGCACATGCCTGGGTTGTGGGCCAGGTGCCCAGTGGGGGGCGTGTGAAAGGCAACCAAACATTGATGTTTCTCTCCCCCTCTTTCTCCTTCCCTTCCCCTCTCTCTAAAAATAAATAAATAAATGAATGAATGAATGAATGAATGAATGAATGAATGAATGAATAAATAAATATCTTCAAAACAAAACAAAAACCCATCTATTGAGATATGGCTTCTTTTTCCTTTTAACTGTTACTTGGGGGATCCAATATTGAACTGTTTTGCATTTTTTAATAGCAAGAGATAATATTTGCAATATGTTAGGAAAATATGTTGCATACCTCTTTGTACATATTTGTAAATGCAAGAAAATATGATCAAATCTTAAAGTGGGTACCATTTGTTATAGGTGGTTGATATTTTCTTTATACTTTCCTATATGTCCTAGAGAATTTTCACAATACTGTGTTACATTGGTAATCATACAAAAATATTTTAAAGTAATCATGTACTTAGTAACAGCCTAAAACTTGAGCTATTATTTGTGAGTTAACTGTTAATCAGTTTTTTAAAAATCAGCCTTATCAATTTTCTTCTAAGAAAGCTCTCCAGCAATGGCTCTCTTTCTCAAACCTGAGTATGTATTGTCAATTTGGCTCTAGGAACATTGGACAGTAGTTTGGTTGAGCTAAACTTCTGAGAGCTTTTGCCTTTAATTATAATTACTACCATCACAAACCAATTCTTGAGCATAACACTAAGTACCTTAAATTTTTTTATTCTGAAACTACTCTTATGGTAGAAATACTAAATTGCCAGATGAAAACTCATATCAGAGCTAATAAGCAGGGCCAGGAAACAAATTAAGATCTTTTATTGCACCATATTTCCTTCCAAAGTAGAATCTGATTCTGAACCTCCTTTCAAGAGAAAGTTGCCATTTTTAAACATTTTAAAACAAAGAGGGATTCTGCTTTGTGAGCAGAGATTCATTAAATCCCTTAAAGTTATTCCATTATTTGAGAATATTTCTTAGGTTTTTTTGGAACTAGCTAAGTGGGCTCTAATAGTTCTACTCAGTTAGACTACTAAAGCTAACTTAGGGACTCCTATCCATTTTGAAACTGCAAGAAACACCTGTGAAGAGGTGCTACATGGTCCAATGTTTGTGCCCTTCCAACTCTTCATGCATAACTCACCTCTGCCAAATGTTGCAGCCGGGTTAGCAGTGGGGTTCTCTTGTCAGATCCAAGGCGTGTGATGTAATTTGATCTTTTGCTAAATACATACAGAAGGTTAAGGACTGCCAGCACCACTTGCATATCAGAGGAAGCCAATAAAGTTGTCAAATGCTATAGGGGACAAAAAAAGGGCAAATTCATGGCATCAAGCACACCAGGCCTTGAAAACTTAAAATGCCAATGTAGATTTGTCAACATTTATAAAGCTATCAAGAAGTTTAAGAATACATACAAAAACATTTATAACTATTTGAGCATCTACAACACAAGAAACTTACAATCTGGCAGCAAGTCAGAAAGTCCAATAAAAGCTATAAAATTGAACCGTTCAAAATTGCACAGGTGTCCCCATAGGAAGAAACAGATAACAAAAACAAAACAAAAAGCCAACTCAAATGTGGTATTTTAATACATAGTGGAACTCAAGAACGCTCTCAAACTAGACTAAAAGTATTGTAAAAAAAAAAGATAACTCTATGCTCCTTCTGCATCCTTTATGACAGAAATTGGAATTAATTAAAACACAGGGCCCTCCATACAGAAGAAGCTAAAGATACAAACACCTGGTGACATATGACTGTTATAGCACAGTGTATGTAACAGTCATATGCCTGTACAAATCTATAGTGATCTATACAAATAGAGTACAAATCTATCCACTGTAAAATCTATAGTGTTTATTTGGATTTTTTAACACAGTCAAAACTCACCAGTATATTGAAGCATTTGGTTAACATTAAAATCAGTAGCATGTACCATATTTTGCCATGTATAATGTGCTCCTGTGCATAATGCACACTCACGTTTTGGTGTGCATTATACACAAAATTATTATGGCCTGTGGTATGTGATTATTATACCCATGTATAATGTGCATCCTTAATTCTCCCTCAAAAAAATTAGGGCAAAAAGTATGTATTTGGGCAAAATGTGGTAATTCAAGTGGAAATGAATCCAGGTATTTCTGGTTGCTGATTACCCCAAAGACCATGGACTTCCAGTTGCAGCTAATCTGTTTCACCTTCAACAGACTGCTTATCCATTCCCCACTTAAAACTCTCAGTGTAGGTCTGCAGTTCAGTTGTTCCACTTCTTTTCCTAAGCTATTTTCTTTCTGCTTGTTTGTTCTGATTCTGTTTTTTTTTAATTTTTTTTTTATTTTTAAGTCTTAGGAAAATTAACACACAGCAATAGGGCACTTAACCAATAGTGACAGAAAAGTCTAAAGCTAGGCTAAAAGGTTAAGGACTGCCAGCCTTCTTCTTATAGTGATTCTGACCAACTCAAAAGCTCATGGATTCCTGTGCACAGGATATTCCTGTGAAATATCCTGTGATATTAATAGTTTAAAAGTAATTTGAGGCTGCTCTAATAACATGGGGGAAAAAATCAATTCCTGCAAATTCCTAAGAATGCTTCAATACATGTATTACAGTCTCATTAATTTCTTGAATCTTAAAAGGCAGGATAAAGGTGAGTGTAAAGAATTTTCCCATCAATCCTGTGAAGGGTGTCTACATCCAAGAAACATCCTACTATTGTCTCCGACATGGAAAATCCTAGAGTTCCATGAAAGGAAATGAAAAGGAAAGAAGTAATTCTCAGGGAGTAATAGCAATTTCCTTATTTCAGGACATGAACAATTCTAGTTAGGAACAGATCACACAGGCCTGAACCTCTCCTACCTCTATGGAACTGTACAGATGCCGGGAAAAGCTGTACTCAATGAGCAAGGCTGTGAAGTTCAACACAGCTAAGAGAAGCATTTTCAGCTGTTCTTTTTCTGGTCGATCACACACAAGCATCCACGACATATTCTCCACTGTCTGTCCAGCATCTGCCAGAATTCCATCAAAGCGGTCCAACAGATCCACCCAGTGATATAACTCACACTGGAGAAAGAGAAAGAGGAAGATAAGAATAAGGTGTTTGTGTGAGTGCACTGTTACAATGAATTGCTGCACATGATACCTAGATAAGTTCACTTTCCATCTCTGCTTCTCTTCAACTCCCCCAACCAATACAGAAACCCATATGAGAAAGAGTGTATTTGGAGCCATGTGGATGTGAATTCATTGTTATAGCCAAAGTCTCTCTCTACATATACGACCACCAGTAGATGCCACAAAAACCCCTTTGCTAATAATCCTCAGAGGGAGAATTCTGGCTGCCTTCTGAGGTCTACAAACACAGGGACTCTCCCTGCCAGAACCTATTTCATTTGGAGTGCTCATTTTTAGTTATCAAAAGAAAATTCTTTTAAATTAAAAGTATAAATCCTAAGGCTATCTCAACTTGTACTGCCAGGAATTTTGCAGTTGAAATTCTTTATCATCATCCATGTAAATGTTCTTCTTCCTCAGCTAGCAAAATTTCCTTCACATTTCATTTCTTTCAAAATTTCCTTGGCAACCATTCATGGGCTAAAAGCTACTACTAATCTAGAGCTGTGCTAGACATACCTAAATGCTTATTAAGTAATTGGTGAATGAAGCTACCTCATTATGGTTCTTCTTTCCATATCGGAGCATACAAAAAGATGTACTAGTCCAGGAAGCCCTGTCTTTTGGGAGCAGGGGTTCACTTACCTTTCCAATGTTCCATGTTTTGATCTGCTGCAGTTCCAAGAGGAGTTGCTCATCATTACAAACTTTGAGTTTGTCTATTAAGGCTCTGCAGTCTGCAGGCTGAGAAAAACAGATATTCACAAAGGGTGTTTTGGAAGATAAAGGAGACACAAAGAAGAAAAATGGAAAAATAAATCCTTAAGCCAATACACTCAGAAATTTAACTTTTGATAGAATAACTACTTAAGTGGAAATTTGCCAGACGATCCCTTGGGATTAAAATGGAAATCTTATAATGAAACAATCAATCCGTCTGTGCATCTTTAAAACTCAGATAAACTTTAGATGTAGACAAACTACTAGGAAGGATACAAACAACAGAGTAAATAAAGGAAACAAGCTAAACATCAATAAAAACAAAATGAAGGAATCTGTACCTCAGTGTGAAAGTGAACCAGAGTGCCTGATAAGGAATGGTGAACCAGAAGAACACTGAAAAGCCCTAGTGAATTCACAGTTAAAGGTGAAGATTAGCATTGGCAATATTTTTCTGTAACATTAAACCCTCCAATTGTAAGAGGGCCAAGAGCTTCTGAACTTCAAAAAACCAAGGCTCTATTCTTACTTAGGGTCCCCATTTCCATACACTGCAGCTCTCTTTTACCGACGGAAGAGCCTATTTGTCAGGTAAACAAGGTATGGATGGATTGAGAGTTTATAGTAAAGTTTCTGAAAGTGAAGCAGGGGATAGGCTGGGACAGATGGCAGTCTACTAATGGATGGCAAGTGGAAGTGATTCCACTTGCTCTCCAACTCTGTAACAGCAGTATAGTATCCTGGGATGGGCCTAGATTTAGAACCAAACAAATGTGGGTCCAGTTTTTACCTTGATGTTTACTATGCTGTTTGTTTATGAGCAAGTCCAACCTCTAGGCCACAGTTTTCTTACCAGGGAAACAGACCTAATGACTACCTCAGAAATATGAAGCTCAAATGTTTGCCACATATATGAAGTGCTTATCTCACATAACAGAAGCTTAAATATTGTAAAACAGAATACTACTACAAAGAGCAAGGGCTTTGGAAGTAGGTAGTTGGTAAACTACCTCTTTGAATCCCACTCAGTATCCTCTTCTGAAAAATGAACAGATACCACCTATTTATCCATCAATGTTGCTGTGAGATTTAAACCAGGAACATTTTCAGCATCCAAAATAGAACATGGAGCAATAAGGGCTTAAAGGTAATGGTTTTCTTTTAGCTAAGTCCCCAAACTTTTCTTCCTCTAAAGTGAGCATTATTAAAGAGCTACCTCAAATTTTTGTGGTCATTAAATGTATGTAAAGTCCTTGGCATAAAAATCCTTCCATAAATTAGGCATGCATTTTTCCCCTCTTCTTGAAGTCATATAGGTTGAGGAAGAGGTAGTGAGTAGTAGAAACAGGAAACATGGGAGCCTGAACCATCTGCTCATGCAGTGGTGCACTTGTGCCTAGTATCAAATGTATCACTTCAATTATAATGGAATGCAGCTATGCAGATCCAATTTTATGATTCTGTGGGTTAAATAACATCCAGTTCATGATGAACATTTGGGTCTTGTAATCACTTGTTATATATATCATAATTAGGCATTCAGTCTTTATCAAGGTCCTGCAGCAAACCAAAAGCTATTTTTCTGAATGCTAGAATAGTTGTTGGCAGGAAACAGCATGGCTAAAATTCTAGGGGTCTTAGCTGTGATTCTCCTATATGGGCTTGCCAAAGGCAAGCACATAGCATCTTGCATCTACCATAGCATAGCTTTACATAGCATAGCTTTACATAGCATAGTATCACACAGCATCTTGGCTGACACCTAAGTCAGAAACCTGGATCTACTAGGTCATAACGTCCATATAGTAGGGTGTCTTGCAACATAGCCTGAACCTTTTACAGAGTCTTTTCTATATCCCAACTTCACTATCACTTTAGATGTGATCCAGTAAGTGGATCAAAATAGCACACCCAAATGTGGTATATTAGCACCAAACTCCAAAGAAGCACCACATACACTACTCCTCTTTCTTCATGGCGTGTGGTACAAGGTGCAACAACATGTCTCTCACTTTAAAAGGGAAATCTTAACATTTTCCAGACCTCTGAACCCCTGGAAACTTTCCTGATGTGGCAGACCCTTAAACTTCAAAAGGGTACCCTCTGGAACACATATGTCTAAGGCAGGGGTGTCAACCTCATTTTCACCGGGGCCACACTAGCCTCGTGGTTGCCTCCAAAGGGCCGAATGTAATTTTAGGACTGTATAAATGGAACTACTCCTTAACTAGGGGCAAGGAGCTCTACATTCAGCCCTTTGAAGGCAACCGTGAGGCTGATATGGCCCCCGGTGAAAATGAGTTTGACACCCCTGGTCTAAGGCATCTAAGTTGTTTGTGTTTTCTGTTCATAAGATCCAGACACAATAACATCATAGCATCAATTTAACATGCTAGCATGATGTTCAGTTTCATCAGGAGTACCTGAGTCCCTCTGGTCCTTGCAGTTTACGGAATGCACCAGGGATGCAAGTTTATCTTTAACATCTTGTCCATTCTACATAAATGTAAACTGAGTGTGAATTTCCTTACTTGTGGTAATGTAAAACAAAGCACTTGCCAGTTCGATGGATATAAACCAACTGCCATGGTTAATATTGATTTGCTTCTACAAAGATATCAAATCAAGGGGAAAAAAGTCCTTTGCAGAGCTGCTGATACACAAAGGAATTAATATCTTTCTTATGCAGTCACTATAGAAAACGGTGTGGAGGCAACTCAAAAAATACAACTACTATATGATCCAGCATTTGCACTTTTGGGTATTTTTATCTGATAAAAATGAAAATACTAATTCAAAATAATATATGCACCCCTATGTTCACTGCAGTATTATTTACAATAGCCAAGATATAGAAACAATCTAATCTAAGTGTCCAGTGACAGACAAATGGATAAACAAGATTTGGTATGTGCACACGCACACACACACGCACACACGCGCACACATACACACACACACACAATGGAATACTACTCAGACATAAACGAAGTCTTGCCATTTCTGACAACATGCTAAGTGAAATAAGTCTAAGTGTCCATTGATGGACAAATGGATACAAAAGATTTGGGGTGTTTGTGTGTGTGTGTACGAATACTACTCAGCCATAAATGAAATCCTGTCATTTGTGACAACATGCTAAGTAAAATAAGCCAGAGAGATAGACAAATACTGTATGATCTCACTTATATAAGGAATTTTAAAACTGAAAAGCAATTAAAAAACCAAGCTCACAGATACACAGAACAGACTGGTAGCTGCCAGAGGTGGGGAGTGGGTGAAATGGGTAAAGGAATCAAAAGGTTAAAAAAAATTAAAATTTAATTTAAATCCATAAATGTCATCCCCTGACTGATGTGGTTCAGTGGGTTGGGTGTCTTCCCACAAAGCGAAGGGTCACCAGTTCTATTCCTGGTCAGGGCACATGCCTGGGTTGCAGGCCAGGTCCCCAGTTGGGGGCATGCGAGAGGCAACTCATTGATGTTTCTCTCCCTCTCTTTCTCCCTCTCTAAAAACAAACAAACAAACAAACAAATGAAAAACCATAAGTGTTTTTCTTAAAAAACAATGCCTAGTATTGACCACAGCAAGGAGAAACTGAGTACGCTGCTAAAACAAAACAAAAACAAAAAACAAAAACAGACATCTTTAAGTCTAAAACACGCACAACCAAGGATCTAAAAATTCCACTTTGAGGAGCTTATGCTAAATAATTTGCTAGCAGTTATGAAATGTTCTGAACCAGGAATTTGTATACAGTTGTGACTCAAGGAACAAATCTTAAAAATCCACAAGGGAAAAAAATTTAATTTGCATTTCTCTGATTATCTACAAAGTTTAATTATTCTGAAATGGCTATATTTTGTCACTGGGATATTTATCTCTCCTACTGATTTACCTACTAAAGTATTACCTACATTGGGTTATAAATATTTTCCTGAGCTTCTTATGTGTCTTTTTATTTTAGATATAGTATCTTACATTTCCATTATTTGTATAGTTTCTTAAGCTTTCTTTCTGCTCTTCAGTTTCCAAAAATATTTGAGTACGTAATTGTCAAAAACTCTAGATGCCAAAGCACATCAAAAATATTTGCAACGAATATATCTAATATGACATTAAATAAAAAACAAGCTGACATAAGATCAGTAAATTTGAAAATGTATGTATTAAAGCATGCAAATTAGAACAGTGAAATATTCCTTTGCCACCCAGTAACAAAAATTTAAGATACTTTATAATGCTAGAGAGGGTATGGGAAGACAGCGCCTCTCAAACTCATTAGTATAATGCTGAGTGAAAAGGTCAGGAGAACTACCCATTCAACAATCTTTTAAAGACTGAAGAAATACAGCAAAATATTAATAGTGATATCTCTAAGTAATACTTGCTAGGTAGGCAGTTAAAAAAACCACAAAACCCAAGTGGCCTGTATTTAGAAAATGAACTAAGTGCCTTGGCTGGAATGGCTCAATGGTTTGAGCGCGAGCCTGTGAACCAAAGGGTAGCCAGTATGATTCTCAGTCAGGGCACATGCCTGGGTTGCAGGCCAGGTCCCCAGTAGGGGGGCGCTTGAGAGGCAACCATGCATTGATGTTTCTCTCCCTCTTTCTCCCTCCCTTCCCCTCTCTCTAAAAATAAATTTTATATATATACATATATACATATTTTTAAAGAAAACAAAATGAACTAACTGATTATGCAATAAGGGAGGAATTATCAACCCTGTTTTACAGATGTGGAAATGCAGGCAGGTTAATGAACTCTCAGTCACAAAGATCTGGTAAGACTCAAACCCATGTCTAATTCCAAAGCTTATGCCCCTTGAACTATAGCATATGGGTCTCTAAGAGTGTCGTAACAATTCAATACTTTCTTTACCTCAAACAGTGTAGGCTAGCTGACAAGAGTATTGGACTGAAGCTGGAATTTCTACTGACACAGGATCAACTGACATGGCTAACCAATACACAGGTAAAACTGAATTCTATAATTAAGGGTGGGGGACTTAGATGGGGGGTGGTGGGGTGGGGGAAAGAATCAATAATATAGAAAGCTAAAACACTGGCCTCACAAGAAATCTAGTAAGAAAGGTGTTATCACTATAATTTTCTAGAAAACAAAACTGAAAAAGATCCAGCAAGTATGGAAAGAGTTTTAACCCACATCTGCTCTTTCCATTATACCACATAGCCTTTCAATACATAGAATCAGCAGCCAAAAAGCCTACTTCAGGTATATACAGCTATAAACTGTTTAGGACTCACTTTCCACTGGTCTCCAGCTTATTCACTTTTTTAATCATGGGAAGTTTAAAAGAAAATTTGACTGCTTCAATACAAGTTACTCTTTTTTTGTACTTTGTATATATTAAGTGATGCTATATTTGGAAGATCAGTATGGGTAAAATGGGCAAGGATTTTTTTGAAATAAAAAAAAAAAACCAGCGAACTTTTGGATACTTACAGCCTCAGTTGGTGTTTTTTTCAGTTTAGTCCTGTCTACTTTCATGTTTTCGATTTTCTATTTTATGATCTGAAAAAGTAAATCCCAAAAGAAGTAAGAATTAAAGTTGTGATCTTGAACTCTACAGGCTTGCACACAGACAATGTAGAATGAAGAGCATGCAAAATGCTTAAGGTACAAATTCTGGAGTTACAATGCCATGCCAAATGAGAGGCATGGCTATGAGGTGGGGGTGGGTAAAGAATCTCTCCAGAAAACATTGGCCCACATCCATATGCTGCAAAAGTCTATAATCAATTTAAGCCAAACTTAAACATCTTTTTTTAAAAAAAAACAAACCTCTTAAACTCATAATTGGAAATAAAGTTCAATGTTTTCAACACCTCAAGATGGAAAATTCACCATATCCCTGCAGTTTTCTGGAAAACTTAGAAATTCCATTTCTGGGAAGTTAGCCAAAGAAAATCAGGACGATGTACACAAATATTTAACCATAAGAATCCATACTGAATGTCCATGTACAATAGTGAAAAACTGGAAAGGATCAAATGCCCAAAACATAATTGGTTTAAAATGAAACATTATACAACTGTTAAAAATTATATAACAGCACACAAAAATGCTCATGGTGAAATAAGTTACAAAATAGAATGAACAGTATAAACCTATGCCTAAAGAATATAGCTAGAAATGCATTAAAATGTTAACTCATTGCTAATCAAAAGGATTATGTTTGATTGTTTTATTTATGCATCTTTGTATCTTTTACAGTTTTAATCAATAAAATACATTAATTGTATTATAAAAACAAAGGCAATACAATACTCTTAGTTTTTAATTAGAAAATGAGGTATAAGACTCACTAGAAATGTCCTGAGCACAGAACTAAGGCCACGTAATTTGGAAGGCTCAAAAGTGAATGAACAATAATTTAATTAGACCCATAGTATAAATCTAGGTGATCTTTGATGGCAGACAGGCCCTTCAAGATGCTCTGGCCAAGGCTCTGGAAGAAATAAAGGTTTCTCCTATTAGCAACTAGGACACATGAACAGAGGAAGAGGTGAATTGCAAATGCTTTACACACCCAAGATTCTGCTGCCAGTAACATATTTGGTATACAGCAGTCACTGGAGGTCAACGTCCTTCCCCCAAGAAGATTGTCATAATATAAAGACAACCAAGCACAAGTATAAATTTTAGGCAACTCTGGCCTAGATTTAGTCCAACATACTCAGTAAGAAAGGTGTTACCTTTCCACAGTACTGTGGAAATAACATATATTTTCTTGTGTGGCTGGCAACCATTCAACCAATGGGCATTTAGCAAGAGTTGGAGAAAATCCAGAATATGTTCTAATGTTTCTGTAGACATCATTCCTGAAGGAAAAAAAGATGTTTCCCTTTATGGTTCGCATATAAGGTACGCAATACCAGATTACTTTTTAAAAAATCACCTCCGCATCTAATAGAAAATGAGCAAAATGTCTGCTTCCAATAACTTCCAAATATCTAAAATGAGGTCAACAGGATTCTAGCAACAATCCAATCCATGTCATGGAAACTATAAAGTGACCTTTTTATACACTTACTTTCAGGATTTTTTTCTCTCATACCCATTACTCAGAGCAATCATTTGCAGGGAGGCTACTGACTCTGCTGCACACAACACCATACAACCCAAATCACTGAATGTTTTCCCTCTAAAGTTAGGAACAAGGCAAGAATTTAAGAATGCCCATTCTCACCACTTTCATTCAACATGTGTTGACAGTTGTAGCCACTGCAATAAGGTAAGAAAAGGAAATTAACAGGTATATAGGTCAGAAAGAAAGAAAACAGTCCCTATTTGCAGAAAGACAAAAAGATTCTCTAAGTAGAAATCCTAAAGAATCTACGAAACCTTCCCAGAACTAATAAGTGATCTCAGCAAAGTTGCAGGATGCAAGATAAACATACACAAATCAATCATATTTCTATGTACTGGTAATGGACACGTTGACTCTAAACTTAGAAGTACAACAGGATTCACAATTGTGCAAGAACATTGAAATACTTATGCATATGGAAAGGTAAAAGACTGCCACAGCTAAAGCAATCTTGAAATAGAAGAGGGAGGAATCACTCTATCCAAGTTTAAGATTTGTTATATGAGGTCTGTCCAGAAAAAATCCAGCCATTGTCAACATACCAAGAACTGTTTACATAACATCAATGTAACCTAGCAGCCAAGGAGAGTGGACTGGAATGTGCATGCATGAACAGTGATAACTTCACTGTACTAGTCAGTGGGGGCGATAGACACCGTTGAGTATGTGTACTGTGTGGCCATCACATTCAAGACAACTGAGTGAGTAGAGCAATGAATCTGCACCAAATTTTGTGTTAGTGTTGAACATTCCTCTGTGGAAACTATTCATATGATTCAGAAGGCCACAGTTATGTGAAACTGGTGATTGGCAGTTACAACATGACAACATGCCTGCTCAAGCATCACGTCTCATGCAGTTTTGTTTTTTTTTTTTTTTTGAGAAACATCAAGTCACCCGATTATTCAGCCCTCCTACAGCCCAGATTTGGTGCCCTGCAACTTGTGACTTTTCCCAAAACTAAAATCACCTTTGAAAGACAAGAGATTTCAGATTGTTGATGAGATTCAGGACAATAAAACAGGGCAGCTGATGGTGATTGGGAGAACTGTGTGAGGTCCCCAGGTGCCCACTTTGAAGGAGACTGAGGTATCATCATCCTATGTGTGATGTTTCTTGTATCTCCTTCAATAAATGGCTCTATTTTTCATATTACATGGATGGATACTTTCTGAACAGACCTCATACATATCTGTATCTATATCCAGATATATCTACAGTAATCATGACTGTGTATGTGGTATTGGAGGAGGTATAGACACATAAATCAATATATAAGAGACCTACGCAAATAGGCCCAACTGATTTTTGACAAAGGAAAAGCAACTCAGTCAAAGATTGTTTCATTACAAATGGTGCCAGAACAAGTAGACATCTATGGGGGAAAAAATGAACTTTAAGTCTCATACTTCACATAAAAATCAATTCAAAAGAAATCATGTGGTAAGGATATAGAGAAAAGAAAACCCTTGTGTATTATTGGTGGGAATGTACACTAGTGTAGCCACTATGGAAAACAGTATGGAGGTTCCTCAAAAAGCTTTAAAAAATATGAACCAGCAATTCCACTTCTGGGTATTTATCCAAAAGAAATGAGAACATTAACTTGAAAAGACATATGCACCTCCATGTTAAACAGTATATACAATGGTCAAGACATGGAAAATGTGATACACACAGAAAATGGAGTACTATTCAACCATAAAAATAAGACAGTCTTGCCATCTGCAACAACACAGATGGCAATTATGTTAAGCAAAACAAGTCAGACAGAGGGAAAGAGAAATATTGTGTCATCTCACTTCTATATGGAATCACTAAATAAATAAATAGATAAATCAAAACAAAACCCCCAAAACTCAGATAAACAGATTAGTGGTTGCCAAAGTGGGAGTGGGTGAAATGAGTGAAGACAGTCAAAAGGTTAAACTTCTAGTTATACTGAATTACGCTATATATCTGAAATTAATGTTATATATCATAACTCAATTAAAAAATTCAAAGTAAAAAAAAAAAAGGATCATGGACCTAAATGTAAAACTATAAAACTCACCAGAAAATATCAGAAAAACATATATAGTATCTAGAATATATAAAGAACCCCCAAAACCAACAGTAAAAAAAAAAATCCTCCAAAATAAGAGCACTGAGTAACTTGTGCAAATAAAGCTCACAACTATTTTGCTGATTTAAAAAAATATAAATGAGATTGCTGTACATCATCATGCAAGTGTCTAAATAGAGGTGTTTTAGCCTAGAATTCTGTACTTTTTAATAGACCCTGGCTTAAAAAGTGATTTATCAGAAGAGTAACAGAGAGCTCACAGAACCAACAGGAAGGCTTAGAGATTCAGAAAAGAGGGGGAACGAAGGAAGCTATGCAGCCTGGAACTATATCAAAGGACCTCCCACAGACAGAGTTTAGTTGGGGGTACCCACACTGTCAACCCGACTCTGGATGTCTAGAAGATACTGCTTGTGGCAGAATTATTTCTAAACGGTCTCAGGTTATTTGTTTTAGGTATCAGTGACTCTAGATGCAAACGAAGTCTGGAGTGTAAGCATCTGATTGGTCAAAGATAGGTTCCGTTTCCTAACTGTAGAGGTTCTAAGAGAGCAAATGCATTTGGCTTTTTCAGTTTCCACAGTGTTTGGGTTCCAAACTTCTCATAATCAGATTCAGATAAGCACCCAATTAATTAATCAAGCCAAAACAAGTGAACAAGTACACACCCCCATAACAAATGCATTGTTAACCTGATTTCTATAACTTTGTTGCATGAAACATCTATAGATTAAAAAGTGAAGCTGTTACTGTCCATGAGACATCAATTAAGAAAATTCAAAAGTTAGTTTGTTCTTAGTTACTCTGTTTTTAAGCTGGTTTCACAGTGGAAAGGGAGAATATTTTTGAGTACCCATTATAAGCCACAGAGTACTTAGGTTGGCGTTTCCCAGAGCATTTCAGAGCATTTTACTCTGTGAAGGAAGACATGGTTCCAGTAATTTGGGGAATGTTACGAATGGAATTTCTCTTCCTTTAGGACAGTTACATGGCTGGCTGACAATACTAATGGCTCCAAGAAATCTTGGGTAAAGGAAACTTATCAAGGCAAAGAAACATTTTTTCAAGTGACATCTACTGACAGCCCACCAATTAAAAGTACCCGAATACAATTTGAGACATGCTGCCCGGGGTTTCATAACAAGTCTTTCATACAATCCTCACCACTCAAGTTAAGTTTTGTCCCCATTTACAGATAGAAAACTGAGGCTCAGAGAAATTAAGTACCTTGCCTGGTTAGTGAATGTTGGCACCAAGACTAAATCCACACCTTTCTGACTCCCAAATCCATACTTTAATAACATGCTGTTCACTGTATGTACTGTTTTTATTACTATAGTAAATGCCTGCAGATGAAAATATAAGGTTCTTCTACACTATTGGATTCTATGGTTCAAAAAATTATTGCGAGAGAGGAAACTGGGGAACAAGGTGAGAAGCTGAGATACTGTCAATCTCCAAATGATGGGAAAAGTAATTAGGAAGTGACTTCTACATAATGCTTAGAAGCTAATCAGGTGAAAATCTCATTACATTAAAAAAAGCCTCTAACAGAAAGAAGTCAGCACTAAACAAATCCCTGAAAATGGCCTACTGCCTTTGTTGGGTCAAACCAGAACTCTGCACCAAGCAATCTCTACATGTAATAAACATTTCTTCCTAAACTAAGGTTAGAAAGATGACCAAATTTAAGGAAACTAACAAATTATTATGAACCACCATCCATCATCATTACCATGACTTCCATTTATTTAACTATTTCTTTTTTCATTTCCTCATTCCCCATAATTTCATTTACCTTTGAGCTTTCTATCTTGATTTTGTAGCATTTATGTCAAATAAGAGTACAATTAAAATAAATTTAGGAAAGTTGCTCTTTAAAGGGTAACTCATCACCTCCAGCTGATCAAATTTACAATGACTTTCAGTACTACACCAACTTAAGGGCAGAGGACACCTACAGTTTCCAGAACGGGCTCAATAGCAATTGAGTGTAGTGGTAAACTAGCCTTATTATTCAAAGTATGATTGAAGATTCACCAGCACTGACACCACCTGGCAGTTATTAAAAATGTAGAATCTTACAAAAAAACAAAACAAAACCCTACTAGAACTGATCAATGAATTCAGTCAAGTATCAGGATACAAAATAAATATCCAGATATCAGTTGCATTTATATATACCTGTAATGGACTATCAGAAAGGGAAACTAAGAAAACGATCCCATTTACAATTGCTTCAAAAACAACAACAACAACAACAACAACAAAACAACAATAAAAAACCTGGGAATAAATTTAACCAAGAACATAAAAGACCTGTACTCAGAAAATTATAAGACACCAAAGAAAAAAACCGAAGATTCAAATAAGTGGAAGCATATATCATGTTCACAGATAGAAAGAATATCATAAAATGTCCACACTACCCAAAGCAATCTATAGATTCAATGCAGTTTCCATCAAGGTACCAATGGTGTATTTCACAGAACTCAAATATTCCAAAAATTTATATGGAACTACAAAAGACCCCAAACAGCCACAGCGATCCAGAGGAAGAAGTTGGAGGAATCACACTAGCTGATATCACACTATACTACAAGGTCATAGTAATCAAAACAGAATGTACTGGCATAAAAATAGACATATAGACAGATTACTGAATGGAACAGAACGTCCAGAAATAAACCCCACCTTTATGGTTGAGTAATATTTGACAATGGAGGCAAGAACATACAATTGGGTAAAGACAGTTTATTCAATAAATGATGTTGAGAAAACTGGACAGATACATGCTAAAAAAATGGAACTAGACCACCTTCTGACACCACACACAAAAATAAACTCAAATGGATTAAAGGCTTAAATGTTAGAGCCAAAATCATAAAAATCCTAGAAGAAAACACAAGAAGTAAAATCTTGGGCATTTCTTATAACAGTATGTTTTCTGGTATGTCTCCTCGGGCAATGGAAACAAAAGAAAAATAAACAAATGGGACTATATAAAACTAGAAAGTTTTGCAGAGGAAACCATTAACAAAATGAAAAGAAAACGCACTGAATGTGAGAACATATTTACCAATGACACATCTGATAAGGGGATAATATCCGAACTTCATAAAGAACTTATAAAACTTGACACCAACCAACCAACAAACCCCACAACAAAACAATCCAATTAAAAAATGGGCAAAAGAAAGGAATAGACATTTCTCCAAAGAGGACATGCAGATGGCCAATAGACATATGAAAAGACGCTCATCACCACCAATCACCAGAGAAATGCATATTTAAAACCACAATGAGACATCATTTCACACCTGTCACAATGGCTATCATCAATAAATCAACAAACAACAAATGCCCATGAGGATGTGGAGAAAAGGGAACCCTTGTGCACTGTTGGTGGGAATGCAGACTGGTGGCAACCAGAGTGAAAAGCAACATGGAGATGCCTCAAAAAATTAAAAATGGAACTGCCTTATGGCCCAGTGATTCCACTTCTAAGAATATATCCAAAGGAACCTGAAATACTAATTGAAAAGAATATATACACCCCTATGTTCATTGCAGTGTTAGTTACAATTGCCAAGATATGGAAGCACTCCAAGTGTCCATTAGTAAATGAACGAATAAGAAAAGCTGTGGTACATTTACACAACGGAATGCTACTCAGCTGTAAAAAAGAAGGAAATCTTTTCCTTTGCCACAGCATGGATAGATCTGGAGGGTATTATACTAAGTGAAATAAGCCAGTCAGCGAAAGATAAATATCATATGATTTCACTTAAATGTGGAGTCTAATGAACAAAATAAACTAACAAAAACCATGAAAACAGACTCATACATGCAGAGAACAGATTAACAGCTGTCAGAGGAGAGGGTGTAGGCAAGCTAGGTGAAAAATGTGAAGGGATTAAGGAAATTTTTAAAAAAATTCCTGGAGAGAACAGTATGGTGATTACCAGAGGGAAAAAGGGGGTTGGGGAGGTAGGAGCGGGTAAAGGAGGGGTAAATGGTGATAAAAGGAGACTTAACTTGGGGTGGCGAACACACAATACAATATATAGAATTTACCCCTAAAACTTTAATTTTATTAACCAATGTCACCCCCAATAAATGCAATAAAAATGTAAAAGAAACCCCAACATAACCACATTACTATTATCAGATTAAGAAATAATTCCTTACCATAATCAAATGTCCAGTGAGTGTTCACATTTTTGTCTCATAAATTCTTCTGTATAGTTTTTGTTCAAATTAGAATCTAAATAAGTTCCATTCTTTGCAACTGATTGATGTATCACTTAAATTCTTATAATTTATAAATATCTCCTCAATCTTTATTTTTTTCCTTGCAATTTATTTGTTAAAGAAGCTGGATTGTTCGTCCTATAGATTACGGTTATATTTCACATGTTTTTGTTGCCCCTGTATTTTTTGTTACATTGGTAATTAAAGTCAGAGACCAGAAGAAACAATTTAAAAATAAAAATGCAGAGTCTCAGGCCCTATCCAGGCCTGAGGAATCAATCTGTGTTTTAATAAGATCTTCTGGTGATTCATGTATTAAAGTTTGAGAAGCACCAAGTCAGAATACAGGCTCAAAATCAGAAAGCCGAGGCTAGAACCACTGCTGTATCCCATACTCTATGACCATGGACAAATCAGCCTCTGTGTATTCGTTTCCTCAACTGTGAAATAGGAATAACTGTTTCCCCACTTCCACACTTTCATCCAACCCATTCTCCAGAGAACAGCACAAGTAATCTTCTGAAAACATAAATCAGCTCATATTACTTCCTTGCTTAAAACCTTTCAGTGGTTTCCCTAGAACCATATCCAAGCTCTAACCATGATCCACAGGGCCCTGGCATGATTTGCCTCCCGAAACTCTCTGCCGTCTCCTCTCTTCACAACCACATTAGTCTTTCTGTTTAGTTTCTGGAACACTCGAAGTTCTTTCTGGCCTCCAGACCTTTACAAGTGCTATTCCACTGCAATGTTCCTGCCCCACGCCCCCATTTTTCCCCACAGCCAGTTCTTGAGGAACTGACTTTAAAATAAGACCCCAAATGGCTTCTCATGGCCACCTACCTAAAGCTGGTCTAACTGTTATTTTTCTATGACAGTACTCTGCTTTTTTCTTTCATAGCAAGTATCAATTAATATAACTGGGTTTGATTTTCTACAGTGTTAAGCTCTTAGCATCTAGCACAGCATCTTACACTTGATAGGTTCACATATATTTGAGGAATGGAGCTCAGGGAAGAAGTCAGTCCTGAAGAAAAAAATCTGTAATTGTCAGCATCTAGACAGTACTTCAAGCCATAGGTCTACAGAATTCTTACAGAGAAGGAAAGAGGTAAAGAAGAAGGAAGAGAAAAAGAGGAAAGTTCTTACTTACTCTAACATTTAAAGGTAAGACAGAGAAGGAGAACTTCGCAAAGGAGAGGCCAGTGAAGTAGGAGCAAAACTAATTCATGGTATCATGAAAGACAAAAGTTGGCAAGACTAATCTACTGGGTCAAAAGTCAATATGAGATATGTACACAAAAATGTCCACTGAAATTGGAAACAGAGGTAACTTGAGAAGCAACCGTTTCAGTGGGGTGGTAGAAAAGGAAAACAGACTGGAGTGAGTCAGGGAATCAATGGGCAATATACACGGCATGTGTAGAAAACTTTGCGAAAGTTTGGCTGTGAATGCCAGCATAAAATTATGGGGTCATTGAAAGGTAGGTACAGAGGAAGGAAGGGGAAGAGAAGATGATGGAAAGAAAATCCCTGAAGTTGAGTGCAGGGTACCATTTAGCTCACTACTTCACCTTAACATAATGAATACTCATATGGGTTCTGAATAGCACAGATACTACCTAGAATTAGGACAATCCTCTCCCTAATCTATTAAAAGTTGACTGAGTGTCCTTCCCTCTGTGCTTATATTGTACTCTGTACCTATCACTTCCCTATTAATGAGAAAATGTCTGCCACAGGGTGGGGAAGGAAACAAACAAAAAACCACCTGGGAAAGAAGAAACATACATTATCAGTGGTTGCCTGTAGGTGGCAGGATAACATAGTTTTATTTTTGCTTCATGCTTTTCAAATCCTTTCCAATTTTCTATAACTGTGCATTCATTTATAACAAGAATTTTTCTTTTGTATGGTTTTTCTTAAAGTAGAAAACAGTGACCCCCCCCCCGAGCCAAAGAGCATGCATCAAATTAAGAAAAATATCATCTAAACAAATGCTTTGAGTTGCCTGCTCTTAGAGTTTCTTTCCTGTGCTGCCTTCTGTTTAATCCTGGTGTTAGCACCCACTATTTATTGATTGGTAGGCTAAGAAATGCTACACACATGTATGGGAGTGTGGATGAATCAAAGTCAGTCTAAAATTCCCACTGTAATCATGGGAAAGCATTATGGCAGTTTTCAACCAAAATTGCTTAGAAAACACTAAATTCCAGCATGCCACTAAGGAAAATACTAAATTTTTGCCTTGCAGTGAGTGATTCCCTTTGCCTGTCTGCAGTCTCTTAAAGTAAATTCAAGAGAAAACTGTCTGGACCAGCCATCATGTCAGGAAGCAGCAAGCCGAATCCTGAAACCCAGCCTGCTATTCATTATTTGATTACAGAGGCACAGACATCACATTAACTGATTTGTTAAAATGGATACCACCTGACTGTTGGGCCTTTCCATCTAGTCTAGTGTTTTATTATTTATTTTAATATCCACCTAACAAACATTCTGAGACTCCATTTATTCTAACAGCAGCTAACATTTACTGACCATCATGCATTATTTGTTATTTTTATAAAAAGTTGGAGGTTAAGTTTACTGAGACCAAGAGTAGCCACATACTCAGTAAGTGGCAGAACCTGGATTCAACCCAAATTTGCTCCACAACTCTACAGTACATAAAATGTCTCTATGCACAGTTCACC
This sequence comes from Phyllostomus hastatus, assembly GCF_019186645.2. Taxonomy (NCBI): domain Eukaryota; kingdom Metazoa; phylum Chordata; class Mammalia; order Chiroptera; family Phyllostomidae; genus Phyllostomus; species Phyllostomus hastatus. The sequence goes on along the minus strand of NW_025333499.1, from coordinate 2,072,320 downwards.
TTGCCACCCCCACCTACTACAGACACCAGTGTCCCTACCCTTGGCCACATGACTCAGAGGATTTGCTGATCTAAATTTTATTGGACATGAATAAGATGTACTAATAAAGCAACTAATAGAGTATACAGATGTTGAATTATGGTATACACTTGAAAATTATGTTAATGAATGTTACAACCAATAAATTTAATTTTTAAAAAACTACACGAAGAAAAAATAGCAGTCCCTAGTAACTGTTCAATGTTTGATGCTGTTAAGGAAAACACACACTCAAAAATAATAAAGCAACTGAGGAATAACCTTTACTCCCTCAAGACAAATCTGGAAATTACCTGCAGAAATACCTTGACAGAGTCTATCTTTCTAAATCTGAAAACACTATACTTCAGGTAAGTACATATGCTCGCTCTTGGTGCTTTTCTGCACTTCAGTAAACTCAAAGAAAATAAGGGCAGAAATACTGAGGAGGAATCTGATACCACAAGACTCACTGTGGAAATAGGAATGGTATCTGAAAACACATCTCCTACACATCCTCTACCATACTATCCTGGGAAGCTGCAGACCCAGAAGTTATCCTTCCGGTCATTATTCCCAATTACTTAGAGAAACTGGCATCAAAGAATTTGGCATCAAACCAGAGCTCACCAAAGTAGTAGGTCACTTTTGCCAGCAGAGAGGAAATGGCAGCATGCCAAGGAGCCCTTAGCATTCCCAACAAAAAATAAAAACAGCAATGAGTATCAAAGTTATGCAAATTAAAGAATAGAGAAAGACCCCCTGTCTATACAAGTTAAAATGATGCTCTGGAATAATCCTAGTCTACCCTTTAAGAATGAAAGGTATTTCCCATCCTGTCCCTTAATTGTGACTGGACATGGTACAAAAGATCAACTGTACCACTGACTGGTTATTTCCTATCATATCAAATCCAGTTTCAAAGATGAAAGTGTTATTTCAGTCTTGCCCACCTGTAACAGAAAATTAAGACACGAGCCTTTAAATACTCTTTATACAAATGTCAAGAACTTAACCACAGAAAAGCCTGCCACTATCTAATAGGTGAACTTCACCCAGAAGGGCCACAGGCAGTGTTTACTGAATTCAGGAAAATACATTCAAGAGAAGTCAAGTTACTTAAAAATAATTTACTTAAAAAAATTAAAATCTGGCCCTGGCTGGTGCGGCTTAGTTGCTTGGAGTGTCCAGCAAACTGAAAGATCGCAGGTTTGATTCCTAATCAGGGCACATGCCTGGTTTGTGGGTTCATTCCCCGGTTGGGGTGCACGCAAGAGGCAATGTTTCTCACATCAATCATTCTCTCCCTCTCTTTCTCCCCCTTCCCCCCCCTTGCTAAAATCAATAAAGAAAAAAAATAAATATGGAATTCTCAACCCTGGCTCCTCAAAATCACCCAAGACTTATTTTGAAAATTAAAAATGTCTGGCCATACAAATATTTGACTCACTATATATGAGGTGGAAACTTTCCTTTCTTCTCAAGCTGTGTGATTTAGCTGCACAGCCAGACTTGAGACACTTTGTTACATATTAATTATGCTTTGCCAATTTGTTACTCACTTTGGAATTTGCTTTGAAGTAATGAGGGAGTAGGATCTAAATGAAACAATAGCCATGTGTTGGTAATTGCTGAAACTGGGTAACAGATACACAGGGTTTTGTTAAACTATTTTCTAACTTTTGTGTATGTTTCAAAATCTCATATAAATTTAAAATATTTTAAATTAAGACTTCATCTTGTCAGATCCCTCCATTCCATCCTCCACTTGGCTGCCACAGAAATCTCCCTCAAATTCAAAATCTACCTATATCAAGGGCAAACTCCTTACCTAACCCAGCATGCAAGACCTCTAGGACCTAGTCCCTGTTTGTCTCTTACCATGGCCATGTCATTACATAATATTCCCCTCCGCTCCCCACATGCTTTAACCATGTCAAGCTTTTTATAGTTTCCCTAACATTCAAGACTTTTGATACCTTGACTCAAACTGCTCTCTCCGCTGAAATAGCTGCTCTCTGCATATCCTCTACAGCTCAGTTAAATGTCACCTCCTCTATGAAGCTATTTCAGATATCCCCTCCCCAAGTAAAATAGACTACTCTCTCCTTTGTGCCCCGACTGTACCCTGTGTATATCCTCAATCAACACACCTCTGCTTATTTACACATCTATCTCCCCACTAGAGTGAGTTCTGCATGAATTGGACTGTGCCTATTTATCGATGCATTCCTGTCACTGGCACAGAATCTGTTATTCAGTATATTAATAAATGAATAAATGACTATCCAGTAAATGTTTAACAAAACTAAAAAAACCCAAGTCACATTAAACTCTTTTGGTGAAATCTTCAACTGAGAAAAACCTATTTATACAATTCACTCAATCTGCATCTTTCCATTAAAAAATATTCATAAATGAATATACTATGTGCAGGACACTGCAATGGGTGCTATAAATTAGCTGGGTATACAGAAATGTAAAAAATATATATCGGGAAAAAAGTAAGATGGGAAGCAATGGTAATATATAAAAATAAAACTCTAGCACATGAAAGTGCACAATTACATATTCCTAGTGGCCAAAGCAAAGCCGAAAAACAATCAATTACAAGATCAACATAGCACATTTAATAAAATCCTTATGTAACATCAACCATAATCCTCTTGTTTTTTTTTAAATGAATTTTTAGAGATTAAAGTTGCATAAAGCAGAAAATATCTTTAGCACAAATGAAACAATTAGCCCAGCTTTCATCTTTGGCCATAGTGCTTTAGTCTAAAACATATATATACACTAGAAAATATAAGACAAACAACACAGCAATGTGGACAGCCTCTTAAACGCATGTGGAGAAACCTATAGATTTCTTCTTGTCTTATATTGAGGGATCAGCACAAAATTCCTGAAATTCTATGAAAAATCTTTGCATGTGCTATTATTTTCTGGGAAGATGACTGATAGCTTTCATTGGCTTCTTAAAGAGATCCATGACTTGAAAAACATTAGGAACCATCATCCCACAAAAAGATCTCTAAGACACTGCCTAGCCAGTACTATGTTTTCACTTTCATTTATGAAACACAGGTGTATGGTATTTCCCCTAAAGTCACATGATAGACTGTCAAATACAATATAGTACAGGAAATCAAAGAAAAAATTCCAACCCTTTTGCATTATTCAGGTCCAACTCTGTCATATTCCCAAGTTTTCAAAGAAATACATAGCATCTCTAAAGATTAAGCCTCCTCTGTGTAAGGGGGAATTCTGTGTTCTTGGATTTAAAAAGAAAAATCCTCTAGTCCTATATCCTGAAGAAAGGTAGAAAAAGCACACACACAAACCTTCTACAGAAAATGTACCTAACCTTCTAGACTAGGTATATTCTTAAATAAAAGATAGGTTTTAATGCCTTAAAATATTCTGAAAAAAGATATGCTGTGACAACAGCATAATGGAAAGGCCTGGGAGAAAGAACTGGGCTTAAATTCTATTTACTAGCTGTATGATCTTAGACAAATTACTGTATCACTGAGTCAGTAAACTTCTGTAAAATAAACACAGTCTATCCAAAGGATTGTACCTGGCAAAGAGTAAGCCATACTATTTATTATCTGTTACATTTCTTTTAGCTGCAGATTTGTCTAAGGGCAGTAATCTTATGATCTCTCTCTCTCTCTCTCTCTCTCTCTCTCTCACACACACACACACACACGCGCGCGCGCGCATGCACGAGCACTCAAAAGCCAAAAAGAGCTGGTCTTTTCCACCCTACTACATGTTACCTGTATATGAAGGAGAATGTAAAGGACATATTAATCTCTAGATTTAGCCTTAAGTACTGACATGAACTGAAAAGTTAAACTTTGATGATGTTCCAGGCCTCATTCTCAAGTTGCTTATAAATAGTCTACTAAATAATGTTTGGTTGGGTCACGCCACTTAGCAATCAAAGGTTTTAAGTGCATCTCAATTATTTTGAGCTGGTTCAAATGAATCTGGAAGGAACAGAGACAAAGATTCTTTTATATGGTTAAAAAACCAAATTATTTATATCAATTATTAACATGATAGCAAGCTCCTTTCAATGTGATAAAAATAATTCCAACCTCAAAGGTTTCTTATAAGAATCAAATTAGTTAACTGATTTTAAAAAAGCTTTAAAACAAAGCATTTAGAAAAAAATATCATGGCCCAACCTATAAACATAAGAACTTGCCCTGGCTGGTGTGGGTCAGTGGATTGAGTGCTGGCTTGCGAAACAAAGGGTCCCAGTTCGATTCCCAGTCAGGGCACCTGCCTGGGTTTCAGGTCAGGTCTCCAGTAGGGGGCATGCTAGAGGCAACCACACGTTGACGTTTCTCTCCCTGTCTTTCTCACTCCCTTACTCTCTCTCTAAAAATAATAAATAAAATCTTAAAAAAAAAAAAAAGAATTGGCTGAGTAAATTAACAGTACCACACATGGCCTGTCACAATCATTTCTGATGTTTTTTTTTTAAATATTTATTTTTAGAGAGAGGGGAAGGGAGGGAGAGAGGGAGAGAAATATTGATGTGAGAAGGAAATGTCAACAGGTTGCCTCTGAGCCCCAACCAGGGACCCAACCTGCAACCCAGGCAGGTGCCCTGACTAGTAATCGAACCAATGACTTTTCACTTTGCAGAACAACTCCCAACCAACTGAGCCACAATGGTTAGCCAGGATACCAATGTTCCTTTAAATAACCAAACAATGTAAACGATCAGCTGCTTTAAAATATTTATAGCTTTCACATGAAAAGTGTTAGCTTAAAATGAAAGAACAGTTTGCAAAGGTAGTCTAGTTCCCTACCACCAACTGACTTTGTGACCGTAGGACAATCTGGGCCTAAAATAACATAAAATGGGAATATAATTACTAATATCCCTTGAAACACTGTAATACTTTGCCTTCAGTTCAAGATAAATAGTTAAGTATTAAATACAACTAATCTGAATTATTCTCAAAATTAAAGAGCCCAAAGCAACTAAGCCAGTTTTCTACTTGGCACAAATTCCTACTTAAAAAAAAAAAAAAACAACAAATTACACGTTTCCAAATAATTCGATTTTAAGCTGAGTACATTTTGAAAGATCAAATTTACGCTTTCCCAAGATGAAAAATAGGAGCTTTTGGTTAACCATTGGATGAAAATAAAAGCATATACCTATTTCACACCATTACTCAAACATGAAAAGCTAAACTATAAAAGTATTAGAAGATAATGTAGGAAACTATTCTTGTAATCTTGGCAAAGACCTTCCAAGTAAGATACACAATCTAGAAACCAAAAAGCAAAGAAAAAAGGGGGCAGATTTGACTACATAAAAATTCTAAACCATAAACAGAAAATATTTGCAATAGGATAAAGGGTTACTATTTCTAATATACAGAAAACTCTCAAAATTCAATTAAGACAAATAATCTGACTGAAAACCAAGAGGGCATGAACTTGCAATTTGCAGAAAATATAAATTTGCTCATCCTTACTAGTAATTACACATATGCTAATCAAAGCAAGGACGTGCTATTTCTCACTGATTGGACTGGTTAAAATTAAAAACATCAACAATATCTTACAGGTGGAGAAAAGGGCACTCACAAACACTACTGGTGGGAAGGAAAATTCAGTACTATTTATCGCCTTCAGTACCTATCAAAATTTTAAATGACCCAGAATGAATTGCACTTCTAAGGCTCAACAAAAGAGAATGATTAAATTACAGTAGTAAGTCCATGCTTTGGGATGCAATACAAACACTAAAAAGAATGTTCTAACTATATGTTCTAACATTTAATCTGCAAGTTTTACAAGCAGGAAATTCAGTCCCATCTACAGGTTTATGTCATCCATAAACATGCATGAAAACAGAGCAAAATCGAATTGTCCAATCAAAAAGCTCCAAACTGACCTCATGTTGACAAATAATAACTATAGTCAAAAGGGTAAAGAAATTGAGTTGTCTTTGGACTTTTGACTTAATCATTTACTTTTCTACTTGCTTAAATTTTCTCCATTTGAGGGGAACTTTCTTATTAGAAAAGGGCCACTTATTCTGGACTTCCTGCTGGATGACACTTGCTGGCACATTCAGAAATAGAGGTAAGTTCAGAAGTTCTGTTTTAAGAAAAGATTTATCTTTAGCACAGTAGAAACAAGAAGTAAACTGGATTCAAAGACTCGCTCTACCACGAACCAGCCATGTTACCCTGGACAAGTCATTTCCCCTAATCTGGGCCTATAAAATAAGGACTTTGATATGGAAAAAATCAAATATAAGATCTTATCCAACACTTCTGTTGGACATGGAGATTACCATTTTGTTTTGCTAGAGGAGGAGATTTGAATTCACCCATGCAGACAGTCTGCCTTTACTTTTAAAAAGTAAAAATGTAATGATCTATGTAAAAGGCTGTCTTCAAGACAGACAAGGAAATTTGAGGAGCAGAGATTAGGTGAAGAGACTGCAAGGTACTCTAGGCTAGAGAAGTCAAATTAGCCCCCACCAAAAATATGGCAGCAGATACAGGTATCAGAAGAGACATCTACAGCAATGATACTGGATCTATCCAGGTTTATGCTCTTCTCTAATACTAAAGTATCAATCAAGGCTTACCCTGAGGTGCTGTATATTATAAATCAACATGGGTTATATACTAAACACACCACACAATAATGCAGGATAGTCTTTCTAAACAGGATAGTAAGTACCAAAAGCCCTACAGGTTTGCATTTGGGGTCTAAAAATTTATTAAGGAAACATGGATGTTACAAAGATTTCTCTGTTACACTGTTACTCTGCTTCTTTCTTTTGTTCAACACTTATTTACAAAATGTCTATTGTGCACTACTAAGTATTGTTTTAAGATACAGAAAAAGTAGCATTTGAAGGTTTGAACACAGGGAATTAGTCAACAAATTATAAATCATGCACACAATACAAATAATGCAGCCACAAAAAACACTATAGAAGTATACATTATGACAGAGAACAGGGGTCAAAATATTAAGTGGGAACAGCAAACTTAAAAATACCATTTCTATATTAGCTTGGAGAAACAGCTAAAAAAAGACAATTTGGGGAAAATTGAGAAAGTTTGAATATGGACAGGATATTAGATAATATTAAGAAAAAGAGTAAATTCTCTAGGTGTGATAATAGTACTGTGATTTTATAGATCCTTATTCTTAAAACATGCATGCTGAAGGATTTAAGGATGAAGTATCTTCTTACTTTATATGCTTCAGGAAAGTTAAATATACATATAAATCAAATATGGTGAATTATTAACAAGTGTTGGATATAGCTGACGATATATAAATGCTCCTGTGCTAGTCTTCCAGCATTTTCGTTTGAAAATTTTCAAAATAAAAAGTTGGAAGGTAATGAATTACATTTAAAATTATTGTAAAAAACATGTTTATGCTACATACAGGCATAAAGAAAAGCCTTGGAAGAATATACTGTATACTCATGTCAATAGTATTTATCCCTGAATGATTAATTTCAGATTTCTGTAATTATCTGTGTTTTTCAACAATAAGCAATGTATACTTCTATAATCATGAAGAATATTACTTAAAAATAAAGTCGAGAAAGTGTTTTCAAACAAGACTTACAATGGAATGAATAAATGACTAAATAAAGTCTCATTCCCAAAGCATTCTTATTAAATGATTTTACAAACTCTATAGTAGTATGCAAATATAATATTACACAAGAGATAGCAGATTGTTGTGTGGACATCACATAGTTTTTGAATTTCTACTTACATGAGTAATTTATACCATTCTCACGGTATAAAAATCCAAGCAATTCACGGTAATGATCGCAGAGAGGAAGGGAACACTGGGTTAAAGTATTACTAAAAAGTATTTCCCCTTTACCTATACTACCCCCTCCCTAAAAGACTTGAGGCAAAAATAAGTGATAAAAAATCATCAACTCGGGGAGAGAACAGCCAAAGGGTTTTTATTATATTATTCTCTGTACTCTTCAGTGTACTTTAAATTTCTCAAACAGAAATGCAAACATCACAGAACAAGATCAAGCTCCTCTTGACCACTCCTCCCCGCCAAATATATCAGTTTACCCCAGCTTAAAAAAAATTCAAATAGCATCATACAAACTATACTATCTTGCAACTTGCCAAAATTATCTCCAAAATAGCAGTATTAATTTATATCACTTGTGGGCATTATTTAAGACCAGATTCTTCCCTATATTTCTGCCAGGACTCGATATTTCCTTTTTTTTTTTTTTTTTTTTTGCCAATCTGGCTAAAAAAAGATCTCATTTTAATTGGTATTTCCAATGTTTAGTTTGAGCATCTTTTCTTATTATTAGACATTTTTTTTTGTTCCTATTCTGGGAAAACCATGTCCAAAATTTTCTAAATGCTACTCTTACCATTAAGACGAGAACACACCAACCAAAATGTTAATGGTGACTGAATATGCTTGTAAGAGTAGGAATCTTTCCCCAAAATAAGAACACATTTTCTAGTTTTTTTGCAAACTAATTCAGTAACAGAAACTAAAAAATGATGATAAAGTAGGTAAAAATAATCCTTTTACATTAAAAATATTAGTTTCAGGGTACTCTACTACTGGAGTATATAACACCCTTCAGGAGTTCATAAAATCTAGCTTAAAGAAGTAAACACATCTAAAGTACAAATCTTTTGAGGAAATGAAACAATGGTCGAGACATTTGGGATACATCTAACTAACTTCAGTTGTATAGCATAGCATTTTTAAGTCCGTGATGTATTTTTCATCTGCTATAGCACATTTTGTTCACTCCTAATGTTACTGTACTGATCCTTTTGACTGTTTACAAGTCTCCCACCCATAGTAGACTATGCTGCCCTCCATTCTCCAGGTGCTTATCTTTGTACTCCCAGTATCTGGCAGTACTGAGTATGTCCTCAAATACTTATTGAGTGAATAAGTTATCATCATCCCTATTTAAAAGATGAGGAAACAGGTTCAGAGATGAAGTAATTTGCCCTAAGTAACAGAGTTATTAAGTATTTATTTTACATAAATTACAATGGCTTTATTTTTGTAGGCCACTCTATAATTTAAACATTTAAAAATATATCATTTTACTTTAATGTTCATAATAGCCTATGAAACAAGCTTTCTGATTACCATTTTATAGATGAGAATGCAAATTCAATGATAAAACCTAGGCTGACTCAAATCCTAGTTTATATGAAGTATAGCTGTCTCTTTACATACTTGATAGATCACTAACTGGATTTAGGAGCTTCTATCTTTATGTAGCAAACATCTGGGGGGATGTAGAGGGGAACAGAGAAGGTGGAATGAAGACTTAAAGCAACAGGACAGAAAGCTGGAGACCAGGTATAGGTGCATCTAAAGACCATAAACTGATATTGTAGTGCCAATCACACGTACCACTTTGAAATCTAATCTTGGCCCAAAGGTTTTTCTTGTTATTACCCTGTATTCACAGAAGACAATTGCAGGCTTTCTCACATATCAGCAGTCTCAAAGGCCAGGAAGGGATATGGAGCTAAGGAGAACTTTGAGAAACAATAGGTTACATTATGCATGGACAAAGCAGAGGAAGAAATGATAACACAAAGGAAAAGGCTAAGGAACTTTAAACATGATCTCACTTAGTCCTTAATTGGACTGTGAGTTTCTCAAGGGCAGAGACCAACTCTTTCATTTTATGTTCTTAGCTCACAGTACTTAGAAACACTCAGTGACTACTTGTTGAACTGAATGAAGAGAGGAAAGATATGAGAGGGAAAAAGATAGACTATTAATAAAAAAATGGTTTCCAACTTATTAAGCACTTACTGTGTGTCAAGTGCTGTACTGTTTGGATAATATATATTAAAAAGAATATTTACCTCTTTTATAACCTGCTATTTATGGTGCCAAAATGTATGTTAATAGTGGTGATACCACTGACTACTAGGAAGATTCATTATGGGTTACTAAGGTTACAGCAGAACCTGAACAGAACAAACTTGAACAATGGGGGGGCTGTGTAGATGGAAGGAGATCAGGGCAACCAATGGAGTGCACATCACCACAGAAACGGGTAAGACCCTTCACAGGGTATGAATGTGACTCCCAAGGCTTGACAAAGTGAAAAAAAAACTACTCTGGTGGAACATTCAGTTATCACTGGCCAGAGTCTTAGTCCCCAAATGACCAAAGAACAAACCCCATTCCTTCCCACTGCTGATAAACCCAACACAGACCTGAAGGGTGGGTCCAGACATGCTTTGCTACCTGGCCATCACTTCACCACCATAATTGCCCATTTTTGAGTTGTTGGAAGCATTAAGCAAAATACTGTGTAAAAGAAATTACCATCTACTAACTACCTATAGTGTATTAACACCTTAAATCTTCTCATTTAATCCCAATAACCCCAATGAATAAATTATTTTCCCCACAAGAAGCAACTTACAGGTTAGGTTAGTTGCCCAAAGTGATAGAAATAGTGACCAGAAAAAAATGTAAAGTCAAGCATTTTCCTGCCCTTCCTATACAAATTACATCGAGTAACCTTATAAAATTATTCCAGCTAATATATGAAAACAAAGTGATGGAGTTAGAGCATTGTGACACTTTCAATGAAGTAATGGATCTAAGCTTTGGGCAGCAATGGCTGTTAGCATACAAAGTATATTCACAACATCATTACAACCTAATGAATATTGTGAAGGAACACAGCATTGCCAATATTCTTGCCAAAGTCAATGAATCTGAATGTATAAAGCCTCTGGATCCAGCTGTCCATCTGCAGAAAATACAGAGGACAGAGGAACATGTTGAATTATATTCAGTATGCAACCAGAAAAATTCAGTCTTTGGGAAACTACAGGTCACATGGCCTGAGTTCTTCAACAGATACAGTATAGGAAAAAGAAAAGCAAAAAAGGAAGCTATAGATATTTATAGGACAAATAAAATTTTAAAAGATGGACAAAATAGCCCCAGCTGGTGTGGCTCAGTGGATTGAGTGCCGGCCTGTGAACCAAAAGGTCATTGGTTTAATTCCCAGTCAGGGCACATGCTTGGGTTGTGGGCCAGGTCCCCAGTAGGGGGTGCATAAGATACAACACACTTTGATGTTTTTCTCCCTCTTTCTCCCTCCCTTCTCCTCTCTAAAAATAAATAAAATCTTTTAAAGAACATGGACAAAATATACCAGACTATCCAGCGATGCACATTAGATAATAAAACCATAATAGATTGTGAAGTGATTACTATGTCAGAATACCAGATACTTTCCAAGGGAGGGAGGATGCTGGGGTTGGGATAGGCACATGGAAGGATTTCTAAGGTGACAGGCAGAGTTTTATTTCTTGATTTGGGTAGTGGCTACAAAAGCATTCACCTTAAAATTATTTATTAAACTATAAACTGTTTTTGGGTGGTTTTCTTTATCTGTATGCTACTTTTTGCAATAAAAGAAAAGCATTTTAATCACTTGAAAGCTGCTTACATACAATACAGCATGATTCCATTTGTAGAATAGACAAATCTATAGAGACATAAAGTAGATTAGTGGTTGTCAAGCAATGCAGGTTGGGAGAGAGAAGGGACGTGACTACTAATGGCTACTGAGTTTCTTTGAGGGGTGATGAAAATGTTCTAAAATTAATATGGTAATGGTTGTACAACTGTGGACAACTAAAATCCAATGTATATTTTAAATGGGTAAATTGTATGGTATGTGAATTATATCTCAATAAAGCTGTTGAAAAGTCTAAGACACCCCAATTAAACCAAGACACACTTTTAAAATACAGACAGTGCTCTGGCTGGTGTGGCTCAGTGGCTTGAGCTCTGGCCTGCAAACCAAGGGGTCGCAGGTTCGATTCCCAGTCAGGGCGCATGCCCAGGTTGCTGGTTAGGTCTCTGGTCCCCATTCCCCAGTGGGGGACACACAAGAGGCAACCACAGACTGATATTTCTATTCCTCTGTCCCCACCTCCTTTCCCCTCTAAAAATAAATAAATAAAAATATTTACAAAGAAATAAAAGAAAATACAGACAGGAGTGGAACCCAAGATCTGAATTTCTGACAAATTCCCAGGTGATACTGCTGATACTGATCTGGGTGCCATTTTTTAGAAACCACTTTAACAAAAGATTTCAAAACTGCTTCTAGATGAAAGCAGTACTAAATAGCACTGAAGAGTCAAGTATTTTTACTCAGGGACTGAGAAAGTAGTCCAGAAAAAAAAAAAAAGCAGTTAACACTCTATGCCATACATTGTTCTATTCCAGTGGTTCCCCTGATCATCAACAATAGCATCTCCTGGGAAATTGTTGGAAATGCAAATTCTCAGCCCCCCCCCCCCAATTTATAGAATAAGAAAATCTGGGGGTGGAGCCAAGCAATCTGTGTTTTAGCAAGCCCTCTAGGTGATTCTGATGTTATCTAAAGTTTCAGAAACACTGTTCTAAGCATTTTATATGCATTAACTCAGTTAAACTTCTCGAAAACCCTATGAAGCAGGTTTTCCATTTTCCAGATTAAGAACTGTGGCACAGAAGTTAAATAATTCACACAAGATGACATAGCTGGTAAGAAATGGAGCCAGAATTCAAACCCAGGGAGTCTGACTACAGTGTTCTTAAGCACTATGTTAAAAGATACTTCTACCTATAAAAAGTCAATCGGCAGAATAATAAAGAATTAGTAATGGAAGTAAAAAAGGAAAAAGCGAACACCAGGAGAAATATGCCTCACTATAAAGACAGGCAAACAAGAAAATAATCACAGCAAATAATGACAGCATTAAAGCAACCTTCCAAAAGTGTGCCAAAATATAGCAGCCACTAAATACAATACACCCAAGTATTTCCAAAGCAATTATCTCTAGTATCTAATTATAAGGGCTTTAAACCTCAGTAATGCTAAAGATGGTACATAAATTCAAGGCAGCAAGTTCACACTTTTCAATCTTTAAAATCTAAATGATTATACTAAAAGATCAGTCCATCATTTGTATTTCCTTACTCCTAGTCCCTTTTAGTTTCTACTTAAAAATTATTGAAAAGGTAAAATAACTTTTTTCTCAACATCTAAGATAACACAATCAGAATCTCAAGGTTGAAAAAGAATTTTCACATTCATCTAGTCCAACCAGCAATCCAGACTGAATCGATCTATAATACCAATCTCCACTTAATGACACATTCATTCATAAGAAGCTAACACAAATTTCAACTTTCTGTAAAATCACATTCTGGGATCAATCCATGTCACCACTGTAATTTTAAAAACCAAATGCTTAAAAACATTTTTAGGGAACTAAAGGCTTTAAATGCTCAGGCTAGCAGCCCAAACAAAACCTATACTTGCTTTACTCATAGAGAGCCACTCCTTCACTATCTGAAAGCACTGCTATAACCAGAAGACCAAGCTGGTCAACAAGTACATCAAGTTTTAGCAACTCAACCACTATGACACATCAAATGAGAGGGCTTCCAAAGAATCTTCAGAGCTGAATTATCCCTGACATTAACATATAAACATCTGGTAACCAGTCATTGAGAAAATGAGTTAGAGAACAATACAGCAAAACACTCAGGACCCAAGTGCCTGTGACTATCAACCTTACAGATGGTGAGATCACTGTAGAGCAGCCTAATAAGGTTACAGCTACACATCAGACTTAAACATCTTAATCTCACTACAAGAGAGGTAACATGGAATGTAAAGAGCACATATTTTCAGAGCAAGCAAGTTTGGCATTTCAATACTTTGAGCCCATAGTTTAAAAGATACAACAAAAGAAAGAATGCAACAATATTGTAAACCTGTAGCTGTTAAGAACTCTAGAAACAATTTAAATAAGCTGTTAAGAACTCTGGAAACAATTTAAATAAAATGCCTACGATGTGCAAACCTGTGCCCAAAATTTACAGTTACCCTAGTTTTACAAACTCCAGATTAGAAGTGACCTGTTCAAACTTCCTAACTACAGAAAACTCAGAACAGGGGTAAATATCTAATCACCATATCCAATGTACTTGGAACTTTTGTTAAATGAATGGGCTTCACTGCATTTTCCAAGAAATCACTTCTTTAATACCAAGTCTACTTTCACCTAGTGATCTGATTTCTCCACGAATGAACAAAGAACTGAAAAGTCTGAACTCATGATCCATAGCACTGGATTCACAATAATATTTCATCTAGTACCTCCAAAACTTTTCATTCATGACCTCTACACCCTCTCTACCCCTACAATTTGTAATTGCTCTCATTTTATAGGTAGGCACAAATGGCCTTGCTCTCCCCTATTTGTGCTTAGGTCAAAAGCTGGCTGGAGTCTGTGTCCAGCTTTCATTCTCAGGTTTTGACTGTAGAAAAGACATACAGTAGATCCCGGGATGGTCAATGCTACACAAAGAAAGAAATGAACGGTTTAAAAGACTTTATGCCGGTGGGGAGGGGACATCACTTCCAGAAGAAATAAAACGAAAAATAACAACAGGAAAACTACAGTTGTGTAAAACAGCTGAAAATAAGGATGTAAGTGGAAGCTCTCAAAAACTGTTTAGTTTCACTATTTCAGAAAGTATATCACAGCCAGAGGAACTCATCACTAAATCTCATTAGATAAGAAGTTATGGGTCAGAGTGGCTGAGATACCAACATCAAAAGAATAAAAAGCAATATTATGACATAGTATAAAAATAACTAAACCACCTAAGGAAATTGAAACCATGATGAAAAACCCAAAGGCACAATCAGGTCATTATCTAGGAAACATTAGCTTCTTCCACAAGGAGGCCTACTTTTCATGTGGAGCAGTAAGCAGGGCCAAGACATGGAATTGAAGTCAGGTATCAATTAAATCAGACTCTGCCACAGAAAAAAGAATCCATGACTAGTTATTTTGGGATAGTGCCTAGGCCAGCAGTATCAACTCCAACTGGGATACAGGAGATTACTGCCATTGTTCCATTATAATGGGGTCGTCCAGGGTCTTTAACTTAGCAAGAATGGGTTAGTTTAGATACCACTACTGGGATATAATCACCAAATGTGGGGAAAACTATAGGACAAGTTTTTCAACAAATAATCAGAAGAAAGAAGCAAAAGGGACAGAACCTGCAGATTAAAATGGAGTTAAGGGATATATCAATACTTTGTGATAAATGGACTGTCTTCAGATCCTAATTTAGTGTAAAATTTGAATACTAGCTTCTCATTTGATATTTTAAAAAATTACTTTTTTGAGTTGTGATAATGTTTTTTTAGGTTATGTCTACAGAGTCCTTATCTTTTAGAGATACATATATTTGCAAATAAATATGTGATCATAGAAGTTTATTTCAAAATAGTTGGGGGCAGTGGGTAGAACTATAGATGAAATAGAATAGCTACAAGTTGGTATATGTTAAAAGGTGGTAATAGGTACACAGGGGGATCATTATACCACCCAATTTGTGTATGTTTGAAATTTTCCATAGCCCTTTAAAACAAAACTGGTTAGACTTATCTTGCAATTTTATTTTTTGAATGATGCTTAAGGTGAATTAAAAAATTATGTATAGTCAGAATTCATTCTAAGAGTTTAATTCAGTAATAAACTCCACTTAAATATAAGAACCAACCAGTACCACTTCAGATTAGTGTTAGAAACCAGAGTAACTTAATCACAGAATGGAAATACACCCCCCCCAACATCTCCATTCCAGGAAGTAAAGTGCAAATACTACCGACAAAGATTTAGAAAAACTAACCTAAAATCACAGCCAATCATACTCATCCTGGTGGGAAATACCAACACTGCTCCAACAGCTTTCTGAACCTTCCTGACCAAGTTGGTCTGCTGGTTCCTCTGGAGTACTACAGGTCAGACTGCTGAAGTTCCTATAAAAAAAGGTGGAGGGGGGGAGATACACAAACATTTATTAGAGTGTAGGGGAGTTAACTATTATTATATCAATGTTCAAACATAATCATAGTTATTATTTCTTAAGCAATCACCCTCATGTAGCAATTTGAATTTTTCAAGACCTGCTTTGAGCACTGAAAAGAATTCAGAAAGAATGGCTAAAACAATTCTAATCTGACAACACCCCCTGAAAACTCAACTCAGTTCTCTCAACACAAATGAAATTATGGGGGATAGTGATTATTCTATAAACAATTTTTAACCTCACTAGAAATTGATACCATGGCTGTGTTTAATTTATTATTTTTGGTGAAAGAAAAACTTGCACACATAAAACATTTTCACCTTTATACATTTATTTTGGCCACACTGGGAGACGAATTATAAACACCCTAGAAACTCAGACTGAACTTTGCCACTGAACAAAAGTTTTCAACTGGTATTTCCACTTCTTCCTCTCTTCTCAGAGATCTACCTAGAATAAATTAAACCTTTTAGGCCACACCTAGATTGTCATTCCCAGATTTGTTCTAGTTCTAAATGACAAGAGTCAAATTAAGGTTAAGTTCTGATCATTGCTGACACACTCTAAAAAACACCAAAGCAGTATCTCAAAGCAAAATGATCCCCTGACCTCTAATGAAAAAAGAGGAAAATTCTATTACCTCCAAAGTACTTAAAATAAAATAAATCTTAAAGCTCAAAACTAGTGTTCACATACAGTTAATTTCTGACTGGTTACCCATGGTAGATTTTTACTCTTTGGTAAACTTTTCACCATCACATTTCTATTTCAAACCCCATCACCCACAAAGATAATTAGGTAAAAGCACTCACTTTAATATTGGTCTAATCAAAATATAACAGTAAGAAAACGACCTCCACATTGAACCCAGTCATTTCTACTTAGTAGTTCCCTTTGTAAAAGAAGCCTGGTGGTTTCAAACCACCTTTCTAAACTCACTCAGAAATTACCCTAAGTAAGACCAAATAGCAGATCCCTACACTGAGGGACCAAAGAAGGTAGGGGAAAAGCACTATGAACACTTGGAAACTAGCTAGCAGAAGTTCCCTTTATCACTACAAAAAGGAAGGCACCAAATCTCATCTAAGATGAATGACAAGACAGACTGCCTTTGAAGGTGTAGGTGGGAAGAGACAAGGGATGAGGCACCCCTACTAAAAGACAGAACACCCTGGGGGCTGTATTTGAGAGGAACATTATGCCTGGTGGTTATCCAGGACAATGATTTTGCTCTAGCATTGCTTGACTAAGGGTTAACACAGGTGGGAATTACATCTAAACTCTAGGAACCATTGCAGATAGTTTGGCCTATGAAGAGGGAAAAAAATACAAAATGATAGAACCAGCATGAAACATTTACAGTTAAAGGAACAGAATCTCATTCTTTCCTACATCATAAAACTTACACAAGACACAAATGCATCTGACAATGTATTTTTACACCAAGGAATACTAACTACAATTTACTGTGTGTCTACCATAAGCCAGGAACTTTACAAAGTGTCCAATTCTAGCAACTACAAGTGCTATATCCTCATTATCCAGATGAAAAAAACGAGAATTTTTAAAGTAATGAGCCCACGATCACAAAGTTAACATGAACCCAAAGCACACAGTATTTCCACCATACTAGGCTGCATCCCCCTTGACTGGGGAATGTTGGTGTCTCCTCAGTCTGGCAACATTCAGGATAAAACAAGGTTTAACATGTAATCTAAAAAAGAAATGATAGGCAATTGCCTATAGTGATGATGAAATGAGGAGTAGAAAAAAAGTAGAACATGGCAATGATTGGGAGACAGGAGATAATCTATAAAAGTTATTTTATTTTGTAGCACATGGGGGAGGGGGAACATAGTGGAGCCTGACAGTAAAGTATCTTTTCTCTAGGGAATTCAGCTCCTGGAAAAAGAGTATGAGGGGCAAGGATTAAGAAGTGAATAACATGTAAGAGACAGCCAGAAGCAAAGATAGATTTCCACAGACCAAGAGGTCACAGGACCTCAGAACAAGGCAGGGAAAAGGGGTGGTTCCAAAGTTTGTGTGGGGGATGGAAGGGGGTTTGCAGGGTGTAGAAAGACAAAAATTTGGTTTACCAAGAGGGTTACCCTGTACAGCTTTTTAGTTTCTTTTTTTTGGGGGGGGGGTTGTTATGAGTAAGACTAATGGCCCCTATAAGGAAGAGGTCATGAAGACTGCAAATCATCCAACCACCAACCCATTTACTGTTCCACCTGAGTGGTTGAACAGCACGCAGAGTTGGAGAAATCGGTGTGCCCTGTGCTTCGATCAGGGTCATAAAGCGTGAAGACCTAAGGAAATGGAAGGCTACTATGGCTCCATCCATAAAGATGGAGTAAATGAAGGGAAAAGGAAAGATTCTATTCAACGCCTATGTCAAGAGAACCAATGGAAGAGGAAAATCGGACAGGATAGGGGCTTTGGGATAAGCTCTTCCTTAGGAGAACTGGGCAAGAGACGATACGGAAAAGCTTTGCCTCCTAAATATCCACGTAGATAAAGAAGATTCAATGGGACCACAGAATTAGGGGAGAAGTGGGAGAAATACGTCAAAAAGCAAAAAGCCTGACCCCTTAGTCAAAGACCATGGGAGCTGGGGAAGTAGAGTCCACCTCAAGAAAAACTAGGTGATTGATTTGATGGGCCGCAGGGGCGGAGAACGGAGGCGAGCCAGCAAAAAGGTAGTGGGAGAAGAAACCAGTTGTTGTAGGTTAGTACTCCTCTCCCTCACCCCCTAATCTAACCCCCAACCCACACCCCACGAACTCCAGGACTCCCACCCCCCACCCTTCCCAACCCGCCCACTGCGGCGGCGACAACGGAGGCGTTGACTGACTGGTGGGGCAAAGGCGGGCCCACACGCGGCTGAGGCCCGGGAAATGGTGTCGGCTCATCTGAGTAGAGCTGGGGTGGTCTTGGCCTCAGGTTCGATTTATCAATACCTCGGCGTCCTGCCAATGGTCACCTCCATAACGTCGGGCATCTGAGAGGCGTCATAAAAGCGGACAGCCAACACCTTAGTGTCGGGTCCTGGCCGGACAGACATCAGCTTCCGCCGCCATCTTAACAAGCAAGCGGACCGACCCTAGTCACTGCCCCCCCCACCCCCAAGCTACCTCCGCCACCGCCAACGGATCCCACGAGGACGTAACCCCACTCCCGCGAGAACTCATCGGCTAAGAACAGCACCAGCCGAAGACGCTGCCGTTGCCTCCAAGGCTGCTGCAGTCCGTAGCCGAACGGCAGCTGCCTCTGCGCGATCCCGCGAGAACCTCTACCGGACGGGAAAAAAGCCAGAGCCCAGCCCTTCCCAGACCCCTCCTCCCACCAAAGCCGAAGTAAGGCTCTGCTCTCAACCTACAAGAAGCGAAAAGCAAATGACGCACAACCCCACGAAGCGCCGAGGGGCGGAGTCAATCTGCCGCCACTGGCTCCCGCATGCGCCATGATAACTATCGCGATATTACGTTTTGGTCTCTGAAGAGACCTTCGAAATCACCGCAGGATGCCGCCCGCGCCTCGCCTTTCGGAAACATGGGATCTCGCGAGACCGAGTTCACGCTCCTAAAAAGGAGAGAGGCTGGGCTTCATGAAAATGACTGGGAGTTTTTTCGGGGGAAGGGAGGAACCTCCTGTCCTGCAGGGATCTCGTCTACCACGAGGTTTCCGACCCACTGCGGTGCTGGCTGCCAAACCTCGCGATGACACAGCTCAGCGCCAAATCTCGGCCATGTCCTGAAAACTGCCTCCGCCCCCGATCTAAGGTGTCTAGAGTCTAGTGCTTGAGGAAAATTTAAAAAGTCAACCTGTTTATTCTCACGCTTCTGGGTAGAGCTGTACCAATTAACCAAACTCCATTCTGGGAGAGAAGCAATGGGTCCCCCATTGTTACCTGCCTCCAGGAATCACATATCACCCTGGATTAACACATAAAAGACGTTCAATCTCACAATAAACACGAGAATGCAAATGAAAACAATGACATACCATTTCTGCCCATTAGATCAGGGAAAAAATTTTAAAGACCGATAACATCCAGACTCCTCTCGCCGCACTGCAGGCTAACCTGAATCCATCTTAACCTAACTAAAGGGTCACATCGTTAGTTCTAGCTACTAAGCTACTAATTTTAACTCTTGAGTTTGTACCTTGTTATAACTAACAGATCCAATAAAGTGGTTTTCTCCAAACAAAGGAGTCTGCTCTCAAAGGAAAATTGAAGCTTCCTGGGGGGGGGGGCAATGTGCATGCTTGTAGGTTTTAATATGGCAGTTTTCCACGTCAAGGCAACAATGTTTCTCCAATAAATCTTGGGATACAATGTGGCTCTAATTGTAGGCTTTTCTATTCTGATATATCGTTCTGTCCATTGTAATTTAAATACTATTCCTTTAGAGTACATTTTAATATCTGTTAATATAAATACCCCGATTTTTACTTATATATTTTTCGTTATTCTTAGCCATCTTTTTTTCCAGATGAACTTTAGAATCATATTAAGTTCCAAAAACTTGGTATATTTATTGAAATTGCATTAACAGTAAAAAGCAACATAGTAAAAATGGACATCGCTACAAAATTGAGCCTTCTTATCCAGAAGCATGTATCCCTTCTCCGTGTACGCAAACGTTTATTATATTCCTCAATAAAGTTTTGTAGTTTACTTCTAGGTATTTTTATTTGTTTTTATAGCTTTTGCGAATGATGCTTTCTCTAGTATTACATTTTAAAAATGCTTATTGCTTATAGATAGGAAGACTTGATATTTGCCTATTTACTTTTGTAATCTGGCAAATAAAGAATAGGTTCAACTTCGGTAGTAATCAGGGAAATGCAAATGAGAACAATGACATACCATTTTTTTGCCCTTTAAATTGGTCAAAATTACAAAGATTGATAACAATTTGTGTTGGCACAATTGTGGAAAAATGGGCACTCGCACAACATTGGAGATTGTAAATTAACATAGCCTTTTGGGATGGCAATTTGGACAAATCTATCAAAATGCATACACACTTTGACCCAGCGACTACTCTTCTAAGAATTGCTCCGACAGAAATACTCGTACATGTGGATGAAACATAAACGAATCCATTCATTATAGCATTGCTTGTAATAACCCCCTCCCCCCAAAAGGGAAACAAGCTAATGTACATCGATCCGGAAATGGTTAAATAAACTGTAGTACAATCATACAATGCAGCTGTTTGTACATAAGACAAATTGAGATTCCTTGATATAGGAAGATCTACAAGGCATATTAAGTTTTTAAAAAGCAATTTGCCGAAATGAATATGTATTTGCGTGTTATAGTGCCATTCAGATCCCAAAACATACACATACAATGCCTAGTAGTTACCCGCGAAGCCTGCCCTCCCGCCCCTCACCTTCCCCCTCCCCAGAGGCCGCCTCCCTCGAACCGGTGAGAGAAACGCTGAAGGCCCAGCCTGTACTCCCTCTCTAGAGCCACTTGGCCACGGCTAAGCCGGTACCTCGCATCCCCACTGTCGGCCGCTGTCTCGTCGCGCTGCCGGCCGCTGTCCCGCTGCCCCAGAAGATGCGGCTAAGCTCTCCGCTGGCGCCGGCCGAGGCCTGGGGGAGGGGAGAGAAGGCGGGGTGGAGGGAGTACTGGGGCAGGCCGCCGGGCCCCTTCACCAGCCTCTCCAGCAGGCTCCCCACTGCCGCCACCTCCGTGCCTCCGCACAGGGTCCCGTGGGAACCCAACGAGGAGCCCACGATGGCCGCGCGACAAGAACCCGCCCCCCAACCCGAGGGGGAAGACGCTCACCTCGGCGGCGGCGATAGCTCCGTGGGGCTCACAGGAGCGTTCCAGGTCCGGGGCCCTGCTTCGGCCCCGCTCCCCTCGCTCGCCCTCCGCTGAAAGCCTCCCCCCTCCGGCTCTCCTAACACTTGATCTGAGGCTCCACCCCCTTGTGGAGAAGCCCCGCCCCTGACCCTGGGGAGGTCCTCCCTCCACGGTGAAGCTGGGTCCCTAACCCTCGACCGTGGCTGAGCTACTCCCAGTCCCCCAAACTCAACCATAAAGGATTGTTGATTGTAGGGTCTCTAAGGAATTGAGATTTGATTCCAGGCACGATGGAAGACATTGAAGGGTAATGGGATTTGATTTACGTTTAAAAATTAACAATCTTTCCAGCTACCTTGTGAGGAATGGGGAGCAAGAGGGCACGCGGGTTCACGGTGTGGGTGGAGGGCAGGAGAAAACTTGGGCGCTGACCACCGTGAATTCACAAGGGCAAAGCCTTAGTACACTTACTTCAGGCACATAGTAAGCCCTAAATAAACATTCTTTCTTTTTCTCCTTGGTATTATTTGGGTTGCAGTACGATTGACAAAGACCTGTGAATGCATAGGAATAAAGTGGATCTGGTAGGAGATACCCCTAACTATTAACTGTGCTTCATCTAGGGTGCACAATGAGATTGCAGGGTGAAAGGAGAGGGGGACTTTGACTTGCAACTCCAGATACTTCAGTAAGATTTGAATTGTAAACAAAAGCATGTATTAACTCAATATTTTAAAGTATAAAGACAAAAGCACTATCCAAAGTACTCTTGAATCATAGGGGAAATACAACTGTTATTTTACCCTCCAGTTCTAATTCTAACCTTCCAGAACAATGGCTCATGCCCTGAATTGAGAATCTGATGAATAGATCCACTGCCGGCCAAACATATGCTTACACATAGAATTTTGTGCATAATCTCATCTTTAGGGAAGCCCCTTTAAGATAGATTGACCCATTAAATATTCTTACAATGTTATTATTAACGGGTGAATGTTATTGCACTGTAATGCTAATTATTTATTTAACCAAGAACTCCATGTTTAGGTCTTTTTTATTACAAGAAATATAGGCACAAACATTGATATAACTAAGTAACTGCATCTTTCTAAGATTTTTCTCAAGGAGAAATATGTAGATATGGAATAGCTAGGGCCAAAAGGTCACAGGCTCTCCAGAACAGTTGTAACAATATACAGTCCTACCAGAAATATTTGAGAATTCCAGTTTATTTGGATATTCCCATGCCCTCACCAATATTGCTATTATAGTTTTCAAAAAACCTTTTAATTTCACAAGGCCTTTGGTTATAATTTCTATTTCTCACAGCACCTGCACTCATTCTAAAAGTCCATAGTCTCTACTATTAATTTTAACCCCTATGTTTCTACTGTTGATTCCTAGGCCCCACAAAGTCTAGTTCCCCAACTCCTCATTTTAAAACCCCACACACCCTGCAACCACACTTTTAATTTCAGTCTTCAGCAGACTTTAGTCCTCTTGCCAACTACACTTCTTTTATAGTCCAAATTCCAACCTAAACTCTATGTTGTTTCTATTTTTCTTATTGTGGAATATTCAGAAAACATATGCAAGCATAAACAAAATACCAAAAGCAAAAAAAAAATGTTATCTCACCACCTAGAGAGGACCACTATTAATCTTTGGGTTTTATGTACTTCCAACATTTTTCTATGCAGGTCTAACAGAAGTAACACCTGCTTCAGTGTAGTTGGTAGGGTAATAATATGGCTGTAATCATTTATGGTTTTAATTTGAGCATTTCACCTACAATGTCATATAGTGTGCTTGAGTGTGATATTGTTAGGTTACAGAATTACATGCTTATTATCTTATAATAAAAGATTCTGTAATAAAATTGGGCATTATTTGTGTTGGACTCTGTATGTATTCGTAGTCTTAAATAAAAGTATTATCATAGCATGTTATTATTTAATAACCAGTGAATATTGTCATGTAATTAAGTATTAGTCTATAGCATGATTTTAATAGCAATATAAATAAATCTTTAACAGGCAATTAGCTTTTTGTTCATTTTTATTTAAAAATGTTTTCCTAATTACACATGAATCAATACATTATTACAAAACACAAGACAGATAAATTTCAAGTCCCTCTTACATTACTGTACACATATGGAAATATATAGCTTCATTTTGCGTTTTTTACTTTTAAAAATATAAATGCCATCCTATTTATGTATTGTTCTGTTCATTGCTTTATTCATGTGCTACGGCTTGAAGATCTTTCCATGTCAATGTGTATAAATCTCATTCATTTTATGTACTGAGTAGTAGTAGTCCATCGAATGTGTGTCCTACAGTTAACTATTGATATAGTGATATATTCACCTATTGATAAAATACATAGTGTTTTCAGTGCTTTTTTAAAATTTATACTATTAACAGGAACCTAAACAACAAAACAAACAAGGAAGCAAAATATAACCAAAGACACTGAAATAGAGAACAGTGCTGCAGCCCCAACCAGTGTGATTTCCTGTAGGGCACGTGCCTGCATTTCCGGCCAGGGCCCTATGTGAGGGGTTGGGGGTATGCAAGAGGCATCTGATGGATATTTTCTCTCACACATCGATGTTTCTCTCCCTCTCTTTCTCCCCCCTCCCCTTCTCTCTAAAAATAAATAAATACAATCTTTTTAAAAACAATGTTGCAGTGAAAATCCTTGTATATGCTTTTTCTGCATTTGCTAAAACTTGTATGTAAGGTAGATATGGAGAAGTGAGATATATGGCCCAAAGAGAGCACATTTTGAAATTTTAACACGTAATGCCAAAATTCCATGTAGGAAGACTCAGCTTACACCACCAGCAGCAGTGAATAAGAATAACCATTTTCCTAAATTTTTATCCCTACTGGGTATTAAACAATCATTTGAATCTTTTGCCAATATTGCTATGGGTGAAAATGTTGTATCATTCTTTGCATATCTCTGATTTTTAGTGAGGTTAAGGAATATTTTCATGTGTTTGTTGGCTATTTGCTCATGAGGTTTCGTGACTTGCCTGTTTATATCTTTCATCCATTTTCCAATTAGACTGTTTGGCTTCTTATTATTGAATTCTGTAGTCTGGAAATAAATCTTTGTTATATGTGTGGGGAATTTTTTTGCAGACTTATTTTTAAACTTTGCTTATGGGGTCTTTTTGGGTACAGATGTTTTAAATGTTGATGTATTCAAATTTATCAGTCATTTCTTTATGGCTTTGCAGTTTGAATCTTGCATAACAAGGCCTTTCTACACCAAGATTAGAAACATTGTTCTGTATTTTCTTGTAACATTTTAGAATTGTTTATCTTTAGCTATTTAATTTTCTGAAGTTACTTTTGGTAAACATTTTTCTAAGTCATTAAAAATTCTAGCAATGTTATGGTTAATAGGTGAATATTATTTCATTATAATACTAATTACTTTTGTATTTTTGTAGGGCACTAAACATTTTGTAAATCATCAGTTCAATAGTCCTAAAATCCATACCAGCACCAATCCCACAGTTTTTTAAGCACTTGAGCTTTAAATTATTACTTCATACCTGCTAGGGTGGCACTTCTGTCTTTTTTTCTCACAAATTTCTGGACTATTCTTGTGCATTTTCTTTCAGATGAATTTTTAAATTAGCTTCTAAAGCTCTATAAGGATTCCTACTGGGCTTTTGATTGCATAAATTTATTTAATCAAATGGTATAAGATATTTTACTTGATAAACCAGGCTTCTATGGCCATCCATTCCTGTTTTTTCCAATTGTCCACTCTTCTTTTTAAAAGATTATTTATTTATTTATTTATTTTTAGAGAGGGAATGGACTGAGAGAGACAGAGAGAGAGAGAGAGAGAGAGAGAGAAACATCAATGTGTGGTTGCTGGGGGTCATGGCCTGCAACCCAGGCATGTACCTTGACTGGGAATCAAACCTGCGACACTTAATTGTCCACTCTCATAAGCAGTTCTGTAAAAGACATTTAGAAAAATATTTGCTCACCAATCTGATTATTTAACTACAATAAATTTTAATAAGGCAAAGCATATTCATGTTTTTGGGGAGGTTGGTAGGTATTGCCCAATGCATTTTGAAGAAAGATTTTACCAATTTACATTTCCATGGGTGTATGGGTGTGTCATTTCCCTATTCACCTGCATGACTGGGTCATTGATGAGGTTGAAACTTTGAAAATTTGATAGGCAACATATGTTACTGTTTTGCTAAAGTAATGTATTTTATACATATGGTCCCTTACTTACAATGGCTCAACTTATGATTTTTCAACTTTAAGGTTGTGTAAAAGCAATACACAATTAGTAGAAACCATACTTTGAATTTTGATCCTTTCCCAGGCTAATGATATTTAGTACAATACTCTTCCAGTGATTCTGGGTAGCGGCTTGGAGCCTCAGCTCCCAGTCAGCCACATGATCACGAGGATAACAACAGATACTCTACAATGTACCATGTTGCCAGCGTTTTGTGAGTATTGTGTTGTGAGCACACTTAAGGTAGGCTAGGATAAGCTATGACGTTTGTTAGATTAGGTGTATTAAATGCATTTTAAAGTTAATAATATTTTCAATTGGTGTTTATCAGATATAACCCCACTCTAAATAGAGGAGCATCTGTATTTGTTTTCTATTGTTCCATTATAAAGTACCACAAATTTAGCAGTTTAAAACAACACATTATTGTCTCACAGTTTGATAGGTCAGAAGTCCTGGTGGGCTTGGCTGAGTTCTCTGTTGAGGGTCTTACACTGCCCGAATCAAGGGACTTGGCTTTTATCTGGAGACTCTGGGAAGAATCCATCCACTTCTGGGTTCCTTCAGGTTGTCAGAATTCAGTTCCTTGCTCTTGTAAGACTGAGATCCTCATGTTCCTAGCTTCTAGAGGCCACCCACATTTTTCCTCATGTGTCCCCTTCCATCTTCAGGTCAGTAGTGGCTCGCTGAATCCCTCTTTTGCTTGGAATTTCTCTGACTTTTCTTTTTGCCACTAGCCTGAGAAAACTCTCTGGTTTTAAAAGGTTTGTGTGATTAGAGGAAGGCCATGGGAATAATCCAGAGTAATCTCCTTATTTTAAGGGGAACTTTAATTACATCTGCAAAATCCATTTTGCTACATAATGTAACAATTTTAGGCAAGATACCTCATCACAAACAGAGTCTGGAAATTAGGGTGGGAAATTGGGTAGGAGGGGAATGGATATTTTAGGATTCTGTCTACCATTGATTCATTTTCCCCTTTTCAAACAACTACACATTGAATCATTTTGGTTGTAAAAGATTTAAACATCACAGAAGTACTGTAATCAGAGCAAAACATGAAAGATACCTTTCACCATCCTTCCCCTTACTACCATGCCTGTTTAGAAGTAGCCCTTTATATTTTTTGTGCATAATGAAGCATCCTTTTGTAACTGGCCACTCCACTTACCTTCTTTATCAGTTCTAAGAATTTTTCTACTTTCTTTGGTTTTCCAGGTGGATAATGATATCACCTGCTAATAATGATTTCTCCTCTTTTATTTGTAATTTCTATATACATTTACTTGACATATCGTGTTTTATTGAATTTCTAAAAAAATGTTAAAGAGACAACAATGAGCATCTTTATCCTTTTCCTGGTTTTAATGAAACTTTGACTATAATGTTTCCCAAACTGATTTTCTGGATGGTAATAGATTTTTATCTATTTTATTATAAATATTTTCCAACATACAGTAAAATTTAAGAAATTTTATAGTGAAGACCTACATACCCACAACATAGATTTTACCACTAATGTTCTTCTATACTTGCTTTATCACATAGCTATCATTTATCTATCTGTCCATCCATCAAACCATCTTATAGTTTTGATGCATTTCTCTCTTTCTATTTTAACTAGACTATAGAGGTTTCTTTGGTTTGTTGGTATTTTCAAAGAACTGTTCCTCAAATGTATTACCCTATTCTACAATTTTTCTATTCTCTATTTTAATAAATTATTACTTTCAACTTTTATATTTATTGTATCTTCTTCTAGTTATCTCTGTTTTACTGTTTTCTTTGTAATGGCTTAAGTGGTTTATTCATTTTCATTCTTTCTTATTTATTTCTAAAAGCATTTAAAGTTATAAATTTCTTTCTGTGCTTGACCTTAGTATGCAGTGCTTTTATTATCATTGATTGCTAATCTAAAATTTTGGTTTTGATTTCTTCTTTGACCTTGAGTTACTTAAAAGTGTTATTTGATTTCTGAAGTGACTAACTTCTTTTGGCTGCTTTTGTGGTTAGAAGGTAGTTGAATTGCACTGTGGTCCAATAATGTGACTTTTTTGATTTCTAATATTGAAGATGTATTATACTTCTTTTTGTAACTCAGTACATGATCATATTTTGCAAGGGTTGCATTGACTTTTTTAAATAAAAAACTTAGTTTATAATGCACAACTTATCAGCTTTTCTAATTTTTAAATATATTTTAATGGAATATCTTTTGGTTTATATGTTTATGACAAGATAATCTTGGTAGGTAGTATCTTTTATGAGTCTTTATCTTATTTAAAACTTTTTGCCTTGAATGATACTAAAATTCCTAATGTTCATGCTGTCACTTATGTGTGTGTGTGTGTGTTCTGATTACAAAATGCCAGACCAATTTATAAATTATTCAAATAGAGTTAACAACTGTTAGTATGGTATATATTCTTTAGACCTTTTTCTATCTATACATTGATATATATGTATTATAATACAGATTTTTAAGCCATTAAAAGGGGGAATCATGATATAAATGTTTTACAACTTGCTTTACTGACTTAATGTTCTCTTGACATTCTTTCTATGTCAATGTATATATACACCTGCCTTATTCTTTTTCACTCATCTCTGGAGCTGGAATTTATACAAAGTGCCTGGTTTATCATTATCTTTTAGAAAATCAAATATCACTTCAGGGAAGCCTTCCCTGCTTCCCCACAAATTGAATCAGGGCATGCTATAATACACTTCCATCATACTCTGCTATTTTCCTCCCTAGGCACCCAAGACAATTGTACAGTTGTGTGTGTGTGATTACTGTCTGCCCTCCCCAGACACACACCCCACACACCCTACACTGGATAATGAGTTCAAGAGCCAGACCATGTCTGTTTTGTTTATATCTGTACCCCAACACCTTGCACAGTGCCTGGCAATTGTACTTGTTCAATAAATACATTTTAAAGGAATGAATGAATAAATAACCCTATGAGGCAAGTATTACAATTATGCCCACTTTACAGGTTACACAGTTATGCTGATTTAAGTAACAGTAACAGTCAGCTATAAGAAATCCTGCGAGGATCCTCAGAAATAAGTGGATGAGATAACAATAGATTATGATTTACCTGATTTTTAATTAGTTGCATACTGTGGATGATTCTTTGTATTGTTACTAAGTTTTTTACTATTATAGAGTGCAAAAAATGAACATCCTTATAAATAGCTTTCTTTGCATATGTATGTACTTCTGTAAGACAGATGCCTGGAAATGAAATTGCTACAATGAGTGTGTGCATTTTACAATCAGATAGATGTGGCCAACTTGTCCTCCAAAAGAAATTATAGGAATTTATGTTATTAGTACAAGAGTATGAGAGTGTTTTCCCCCCATACCCTTGCCAAAGCTGTGTATTTTCACTTATTTTTTCTTTTCTAATCTGTTTCAAAGCGATATTTCATTGCTTTCATTTTTGTGTTTTTGATCTTTTGTGAAGCTGAGCACCTTTTGTTTTTTCTTTTTCAAATGTGTTGCCTGTTTGCATTACTTGCTCATGTTTTTATTGAGTTTAGTATTTTCATATTGATTTGGAAAAACTTTTTATATAGTGGATACTAACTCTTTGTCTACCTGTCCCAATATTTTCCTCAGTTTGTTATTTATCTTTTAACACTGTCAATTTGTTTCTTATAATACACAAATTTAAAATATTTTATACAATCAAATTACTGATCATTGCATTTATAATAGCTGGTTTATGTGCTGCACTTTGAAAAGCTTTCCCTACCTCAAGGTTATAAAACTCTTTCTCTATGGTCTCTCTTTGTACTTTTATGGTTTTAATTTCTACCTTTAGATACTTATGCCATATGAGTTTTATTTTGATGTATAGTAGAGATATAGGTTTCCAACTTTAATTTTTCCCAGTAGCTATCCAATTGTTCTTACATAATTATTGAATAGTTGATATTTTACTCATGCATTTGAAATGCCCCATTTGTCAAATACTAATCTCCCAAATATTTTGGAGTCCATTTCTATAATCTTTTGTTCTAGTTTGTAATGGCTATAGAGTACAAGCTCTGGAGCCAGACTACCTGGGTTTGGATCCAGCTGTGCCATTTACAGTTTCTGCATCTATAAAATGGGAATAATAGTACCCACATCATAGGGTTCTGATTACTAGATACGTTCATTTATGTACAATTATTAGAATAGTCCCTGGCACATAAGAGGTACTGGTATTTTTGTAACATTTATTTATTTATTTATTTATTTAGTTAGTTAGTTATAGAGGGGAAGGGAGGTAGAAAGAGAGGGAAAGAAACATTAATGTGTGGTTGCCTCCCAAGTACCCCCCACCAGGGACCCAGCCGCAACCCAAGCATGTGCCCTGACTGGGAATCAAACCGGTGACCCTTTGGTTTGCAGGCCAGCACTCAATCCACTGAGCCACACCACCCAGGGCTGTATTATTTATTATTAAAAATGTTATTATTGTTTTATCATTTAATAGTACATGATCACACTATCTGCATATAATATTTTATCATCTTTTTAAAAGAATTATTTCTAAATAACTTGAACAATTTTCAAAATACCTATAACAAATATATGTATCCTCCATTCTTACATTTCATGCAAATTAGGCATCTCAACTCTAGGCAGTTAGAGAGGGAGAGCAGAGGAAAGGAGAAGGGAGGAATAATACTGTTCTCATTCACAGATAATATGATTGTCTACACAGACAATCCCAAATAACACACATACACACCTAGAACTAATAAGTGAATTCAGCAAGATTGCAGAATACAAGGTCAACACTCAGAAATCAATCACACTTTTATATAGTAGCAATGAACAATACTATTTATAGTAGCTCCAAAAATGAAATACTTAGGTAGAAAATCCAACAAAACATGTATAGGATCTGTGTGCTAAAAACTACAAAATGCTGATGAAAAAAGTCTCCAAATACTAAACATAACCAGAGAAATAACCATGTTTATGGACTGGACCACTCAACATATCAAAGATATCAGTTTTTCCTAAATTGAACTATAGAGCTAATGGAGTTCCTATCAAAATCTTGGCAAGATTTTTTTTTTTTGTATATACAGATGAGTTGACTCTAACATGTATATGGAGCCCTGGGTGGTGTGGCTCAGTGGACTGAGCACCGGACTGTGAAGCAAAGGGTCGCTGGTTCGATTCCCAGTCAGGGCACATGCCTGGGTTGCAGGCCAGGTCCCCAGTGGGGGGCACATGAGAGGCAACCACACATTGGTGTTTCTCTCCCTCTCTCCCTCTCTTCCCCTCTCTCTAAAAATAAACAAATAAAATCTTTATAAAATAAATAAAAATATATGGAAAGGCAAAAGAAGTAGAATAGCCAAAGTGATTTTGAAAAGATTAATAAAGCTGGAGGCATCACACCACCTGATTTTAATACTATATAGCTACAGTAATCAAGACAGGATAGTATAAGCAAAAGGATATACATATAGACCAATGGAACAGAATAGAGAATGCAGAAATAAACCCATACAAATATGTTCAATTGATTTTTGACAAAGGTACAAAGAATTTAATGGAGAAATGATAAATAGTACTGGAGCAACTGGACATTCATATATAAGAAATAAACCTTGACCAAAACCTCACACCTTATATAATAATTAACTCCAAAAGGATTATAGATGTAAATGTAAAGCATAAAATTATAAGATTTTTAGAAGAAAATATAGGAAACTATCTGGAACTCTTTATATTGCTGGTAGAAATACAAAATGATACAGCCATCCTGGGAAAGTTAGGCAAATTCTTACAAAGTTAAATGTACACTTACCATGAGACCCAGCAATCCCAATCCTAGTTATATTCTCTGGAGAAGCAAAAACTTATGTTCACACAAGACTTGTACATAAAACTTTAAGGTGTTCTATTCATAAACACCAAAACCTGGAAACAACCCAAATATTCCTTAGGGATGAATGGATAGACAACCTCTGATATTCCCATTCAGTGGAATACTACTCAGCAATAAAAAGCAATGAACATGCAACAACTTCGATGAGTCTCAAAGGCATTACACTGAGTGGAAGAAGATGATATCAA
The DNA here is from genome assembly GCF_019186645.2 of Phyllostomus hastatus. Taxonomy (NCBI): domain Eukaryota; kingdom Metazoa; phylum Chordata; class Mammalia; order Chiroptera; family Phyllostomidae; genus Phyllostomus; species Phyllostomus hastatus. The sequence continues at coordinate 2,040,122 of NW_025333499.1, read as the reverse complement.
AATATTACATATTGCATGTTTCTGTTTATATGACATTTTTTAAAGAATATAAATATAGTAATGGAGAACAGATCAGTAGTTAGTAGGGAGAGGGTGTGACTTCAAAGCAATAGCATGATGATGTTTTATGAGGTAATTGAACTATTCTATATCCTGATAGTGGTGGTGGTTACACAAATCTATTCATGTGTTAAAATTCATGGGACTATACACACAAAAATCTAATTTACTGTATATTAAATACACAAAAATCATGGTAGAATTAGAATGACAAATGCAGCTTTGTTTAAGCATTTGTATCCTTACAATTTTTTTCTGGGAATTCTAAGCTGTCTATAAAATAGCATAAGTATAGATAGACCTCTGCACCCAAGGTACATCAATCAGCATTCTTTCAGTTGCAAATAATAGCAACGCCAAAACAAAGGGAATCAAATTGGACCAATAAGGTTACTTTATTATCGCAGATACAGAGGAATTCAGAAGTAGATAATTCAGTAGCTCGGCAATGTGATTAAGAGTGCAGTTTCCCTCCATCTTGTTCCACTGTCCTCAGCCTGTTGGTCCTTCGCCTTCTGATTCCAAGAGGGCCTCAGCAACTCAGGAATTGCATGGTCATACAATAACATCAAGAGGCTGTAACAAAGAGTGTACATGTCATGTATCCTCAATGAAGACAGAAGAAACTTTTTGCAAGTGCCCAAGCAGATATCCTCTCTTATGTCAATGGCCAGAATTCATGTCTCTTGGCTGTGCCTAAATCAACCATTTGGCAAGGGAAATGGAATTACCATGATTAGTTAGCTCAGACCAGTGTTACTTATAGTGTGGTCTCTGGACTAGTGCTGTCTACCAACTGTTGGTTGCCAGTCCATGACAAGGTACAGCAATTGACATTAAACATTTAGAAACTTTTATATTGAGTTGACCAAGTAATTGTTATGTTTTTGATATAATAAAAACTGGGGGCTCATATTTTGTAGGTCTTCATTTGAGAATACCAGCTCCTGTGATGCACAAAGTCACCCTAAATATCAACAAAAATGGGGGCTCTATTAGGGAAGAAAAAAGTGAAGGATGGCTGTTGGGTAGGATACCAACAGTATGAGCCATGCAAAAAATGATGGGAATGATGTTGCTCCTAGAAACCCCGGAAAATTCAAGACAAGAATAGAATTTGGGTTCAGCATTGTGGAGAAAGCTCTCTGGCTTCACTTGCACACTCACCCACAGTGCTACCACTCCCAGGGGGTAGAGTTGCAAGCAGTCAGGTGGCATTGTGCCTCCCCTGAGATGCCACACCCCAAAACCTGTTTTCCAGCTGGCCCAACATTACCTGTGTTTTTTCTGATACCAGAAACTCCTCCTTAGAAGGTTATAATTGGCCTACATCTGCCATTCTTGCTCACAACAGCAAATACAAAAGAGAGAAAAAAGTCCACTAGAAATGCCAAATTTGGCACATCCAGTCAGCTTGTCGCAATGACTGACTGACTGACTCTGTAACCTGTGACAGGGGCTTTCAAACATTATGAGCACAATTCACATAGTAAGAAACATATTTGACATCACAACTCAGTACACATGCAACTATGCACATGCACACATACACATCTGCAACCAATGTTTCACAAAACAGCATTTACTGTATGTAATGCACTCTAGTTTTTAAAACTTGTATTGATTTTTTAAATTTAGAAAATGCCAATTTTGTCCCACTAAATTAATTTTACAGCCCACCAATGAGTTATGACCTACAGTTTGGAAAGAAGTGCCCTTAAGGAGGGAGATGTAATGGTTCTCAATTCCAGAGGCCATTTGAGTGGCCACCAGTAGCTTTGTGTAACATGTGGCTCCTTCTGTCTCTATTACCAAGACTTACAACCTACACCAGTGTAATGCTTCCATAACCTTATCTTTTTTCTCATAAGCTTCCCTGACCTCAGAGTTCTGGCCTTCTAAATCAGCTGCCTTAGTAGTGAGAAGGCCAGAGGCCCTCCAGGCAGTTCATGAAGCCTGAGTTGCCTTAGCAACACTTGGCTGTAATTGACTCCCGCTGTCACCTGCTCCAGCCTAGCCTGCCCCTCCACACTTTGGGCTGTGGACCACTTTTCTCTTGCTTTTCATAACAATTTCTGCACCCTCATTACATAGACAGATGTCTTCTCATCCCTTCCTTGACGGATTGTCAGATTTTTGGCACACACCTCCCTGGCTCTGTCCAAATTGCCAAATACTCGCTCTGGCATGATTAAACACTCATGGAGATGGATGATTTGAATTACTTTTAGATAACAGTCCCTAATGTTGGTCAATTTAATTCAGAGATCACAAACTCAAATGTAGGCAGGGGCTAGGTGCATCACACAAAAGCCTAGGTGGGGACTGTGCCCCTCCACAAAAGAAGTAGTGGCTACTCATCCAGCTGATTTTCCCATACAGAAATGCACATACACAAATCCAGAATCTACCAACTTATCCAGAGAAACCATAAAATCTGTTTTTTTATGTGAACTTTACCAATTTTATATGCTGACAAGTAATTTTAAAATATTTTAAAAATTCTTATGGGGCAAATCAAACATATCTGTGGGCTGGATTTCTTCAGCAGGCTACCAGTTTGCAAGTTGTTTTAAGCTCTCTTTTACCCTCTGTCTTGCATTTGGACTCAATGACTTTTGCCATCTGCTCTCCACAAAAGCCCACAAAACACAAACATAACAAACAAACAAACCACCCTCACCAATAACAGGTTTGACTTAGCCATAAAGATTTCTCCCTCCCTGATGGTCACAGTAATCAGCCAGACTCTTAAAAGATGTTCATGGGATGAAACCAGTAGGTTCCACTCTTTCTATGGGGCACTGGAACACCCATTTCTACATATTATTGCATTCTAGTTTGTTCCAGGCATGAGTAAAGATATAAAACTGGCCACTGAAGAAAGCAAACCCTGGGGAGGGGAGCAAGCCCTTCTCTTGGTTCTTCCTCTTTGACCATATTTTTTAGTTATGTGATGTTTTACTTTCTAGCATTCCCATCCGTACAGGAATTGCCCTTTCAGAAGTATTGGGAAGAGAACTTCCCACCTTTGGTCAGATAGCTCAGTTGATTAGAGCATCATCTGGATACAACTTTGTGAGTTTGATCCCGTCCCTGGTCAGAGAAAATAACAAAAATCAACCAATGAATGCATAAATAAGCATAACAACAAATCGATGTTTCTCTCTCTCTCTCCCTGTCCTCCTTTCCCTCCTTCACTCCCTTCCTCTCTTTCTAAAATCAATACACATAACCTGGTGTGAAGATTTAAAATTTTTTAATAAATAAAAAATTTTAAAAAGTATATTGGAATATTATATTTTCTCAGGATTTTTTTCCACTTCTAGGTCTTTAAAACAATTTGCATAGAGTTGTATGAGGAAGTCTTTTATAATGTTTAAAATGTCCTCATACTAAGGCTGTGTTCAACTTTTCATTTCCAAATTTGTATAGTTGTGCTTTCTCCTTTTCTTGATTATGGTATTTAATAGCTTATTTTTTTCACAGAATTGGCTTATATATTTATTAGTTCTGCTCTTATCTGTTTTCTAAGTCCTTTATTTGAACTTTTCTCTTTGTTAATTCTTTTCTTCTATTCCCCTTACATTTATTTTGTTTTCCTTTCTCTAATTTTTTGAGTCAGTCACTTTTTCTTTTTCCCTCATTTTTACTGTAAGTGTTTTAAGGCTGAGAACTTTCCTCTGGCCACTATATCTGTATCCATAGATTCTGATATGTAGTGTTTTCATTACCATTATTGGCTAGAAATTCAGCAACTTTTGTTTGAGTTTCCCCTTTGACCTGAGAGTTGTTTGATAGAGTTTTGAACATATTCAGATGGAAGATCCATTTTACATTGATTTCTAGTTTTAGCCATTTGTCATCAGAAAACATTGCATTAGTTCCACTTTTGAAATTTACTGAGATTTTTCTCCTTGGCTAAATATTGATTTTTTGTTTAGATTTCCTATTATCACTGGCTTGCTGTCGTTGTTGTTGATTTGACATGTCCTGGAATGAGAAAGATGAGTTAAATTTCTCCTGTTTTTAGCATATTTCAATCTATTGTCCATTTCTCCTTGTCCCTTGTATCTTTTAACATTTCAGCTCTGTGAAAGCTGCTGTTATTTGGTACAAAAATAGTCATAACTCTATATTCTCATTGTGAATCATGGCCTTTTTGCCTTGATTGATGCTTTTTTATAGTAAGATTTTTATTTTGGAATAATTTTAGATTTACAGAAAAATTGCAAAGACATGGCTGTCATATAACTGTGTGACTTCATTTTCAAAACTAAGAGATTAGCATTGGTACAATGCTATTAACTGAACACCAGACTTTACTCAGATTTTAGCTTGCTTCTTTCTGTTTCAGGATCCAACCTAGGATCCCACATTGCATTTAGTCATCATATCTACTCCAATCTGTGACAATTCCTCAGTCTTTCCTTGTTTATAAGAACCTTGACAGCTAACTAATGCCTTTCATTCTGAGGTTTCAACTTGTCCGATCATTAAGACTGCAACCCCTGCTTTATTTATTGGCATTTGACTAGTATACTTTGCTCTTTCTTATATTTTTAACATTTCTGAATAGATTTGTTTTAGTTGATTCTCTTGAATACAGCAGTTGGATTTTTCTCAGTGATCCAATGGAAAATCTTTTTCTTTAACTATTTATACTTACTGATACAAAAGATGTTTTGCTGTTAATATAGTCATATTATTTTAAGTATTTTTCTTTTTTAGTTATATGTTTACATATTAAAAGCATTTTACTATGCAGTCTGTTCTGTTTGTTTTTAGTTATCCTGACATTTAGAAAAGTTTCTATTTTGGTCTAGTGATTAATTTTAGGTATCTTTTTTATTACTTTTTTTTCTAGTTGTTTATTGCTAATGCAAAGAAATACTGTTAAGGCCTGGCCAGATACCTGTTGATTAGAGCATCGTCATGATATTCCAAGGTTGTGGGTTCAATCCCCACTCAGGGCACATATAAGAACCAACCAATGAATGAATACATAAATGGAACAATGAAATTGATGTTTCTCTTTCTCCTCTTTCCTCTCTCTGTCCCCAAAATCAATCAATATTTTTTTAAAAAAGAAAGAACTTCCCATCACCCGCCCCCCCCAGCCCCTTTTCACTCATTAATCTTCCCTGTAGGGACTGATTGGTGAGATTCTAAAATGTAATTGAGGGCTTATTGCTCAACCCCTGCTGAGCTATCTGCCTTTTACTTTTCAGAGCTCTCTTGCATATAGCCTGTTTATGTCTTCCTCTTTGGTCCTCCATGTGGTCAGTCCCACTAGAGAGAGCTCAGCTGGGTGATGGGCTTCTGTGTAGATCCATCTTTTCCCTCAGGAAGGTGCAAAAGTCTAGGCTTGGGAACAAAAATTTGAAAACCTGATTCAGGCTGCAGACCACAGACCCATTCTCTAAACCAATCTTGTCAACAATAAATCTCAATATTCTGATCACTCGTTGGCTCCTGTGTGTATTTCTTAATTAGTTCAGAATTCAAGGGAGATAGTGGTGTGATTATATGAGAGACCCCCATGGTGTATGGGTTGAGAAACCTTGAGAAATGGAAACAATGACTGACATTTGCCATCCAAAGTAGCACTTAAGGGAGTCAGTTCTGTTCATGGGAAAATGGTGGTGGGTATGCACAGGTGTTGCAGCTGCCTTTCTCTCCCATAAGGACAGATCTTAGAAAGCACTGGACATGTGCATCATTGACTTTGGGAGTTTGCAGCAGTTTATATTATGATGGGTGTCTGTTGCACTCAATTTCTTTTAATAGACAGCATTCTTAGAAAGTACAGGCCTCGTACATTTTTGACTTTACAACTGTGGCTGGTCTTTAAAAGCAGGTGGACCCAAGTGGACCCTAGTAAATATAGACTGCGCATGCTTTTGTGGCTGAGACAGGGGTTAGAGTATCAGAAAAATAATATTTTGGTCCTGGTTAAGGTTTATCTCAAAACAGCTTCAATAATCAGGCTTTTTCAATATCAGAGGGCAGAAAAATTTTTGCTCCACTTTTCCTATTTGTCAGCCAGGACTATAGGCTGGGGCTTTTAACTGAAATAGTAGCTAAATTCCATGTGAACCACAAATTCCTACAGAGTGTGATGATGTCTTTTCTATTTAGTAGGTAGCATTCCATTATTGCTGTTCTACCTGGATTTGAATTACATTCTGTTCCAGAGACAAGAAAAAACTATGGAAGAGCCTTCTTGAATTTTTGTGGTATATCCACAGATTCCTAGACTCACTCCTCCTCTGCTCCAACCACCATCTTTGCATAGTATCAGGCTTGCTCTGGATTTATTAATTATACAAGACATAATTATGACTTTGGATTTTAAAGAACCAGACTATGAATTTAACCTAAGAAGGCAGGTGATTTTTTGTCAAGATACAGATAGAGAAATGGTAGCCTTCACCATATATAGGACATAGCATCTTCTTGTGTTGCAGTGGAGAAACATCTTAAAATTATTAAAATTCTAAAGCTAAAGAGAAAAGCTTTAAAGGCCACTTTCCATAAGAATGGTTTGCTCACATAATAAAGGAGGTACTGGATTTCTTTCAAAATAATGCTTCATACTAATTTATTTGTGAGTGATATGATATGATATCTGAGATTTGCTAAAATATATTCCAGAAAAATGTATGAATAGATGAGTTAAAATTGGTAAAGTGTTGATAATTGTTGAAGTTGAGTACTTCATTATATTATTCATAGGGGTTTGCTATAGTGTTCTTTCTGATTTTGTGTATGTTTGAAGATTCCATAATGACACATGAAAAATAAAAATAAGCTTTGGTTTTACTTACAATAGCCAAGTGCTGGAAATAGCCTAAGTGCTCATCAGTAAATGAGTGGATCAAAAAAAACCCCATGGTACATTTATACAATGGAGTACTGGGCAGCAGAAAGAAAAAAGGAGCTCCTACCTTTCATGACAGCATGAATGGAACTGGAGAGCATTATGCTAAGTGAAATAAAGCAGGCAGTGAAACACAAATACCATATGATCTCACCTATAAGTGGAACCTAATCAACAAAACAAACAAGCAAGCAAAATATAACCAGAGACATTGAAATAAAGAACAAACTGACAGTAACCAGAAGGGAGGGGGAGGGAGTAATGGGGGAAAGAAGGGGAAGAGTCATCAAGGAACATGTATAAAGGGCCCATGGACAAAGCCAAAAGCGGGGAAGGATGGAGGGTGGGAGGTGGGGGTATGTGGGGAAGAGGAAAGTGGTGGCAGGAAAATGGAGGCAGGTGTGCTTGAACAAAAATTTAAAAAGAAAGAAAAATATCCAAGAAGATATGGTACTTAAGCTGGAAAAAGAGGGCTTTTCTTAGGAAAATGTGATCTTGGAGAACTAATTAAACAGATAAAAGGGAAAAAGAAGATAAGCTCAAATATAAAGATTCTTAAAAATGGTCCTGGTCATGTAGTTCAGTTGGTTAGAACTTCGTCTGGATACAACAACATTGCTGATTCAATCCCTAGTCATGCACATGCAAGAAACAACCAATGAATGCCTAAATAAGTGGAACAACAAGTTAATGTTTTTCTCTCACCTTCCCCTCTTTCTCCAAAATCAATCAGTAACTTTTTAAAAAAAACCAGCATTAAAAAAGATTTTTTAAAAATGTTATTAGACACAGGTAGATATTTTTATTGTTACTAAGTCAGAGAGGTTGTCTGGATTCCAAAGAAATCAAGGGAGAAGAGAAATAAAAGTGCACTGGAATTGCTCTACCAGTGAGAATCCAGAACTGCAATGCTCAGAGCAGGTATTCAAATATAAAGGTGTTTTCAGAAAGCTTACTTTAGAGAGTCTGTATTTAGAGCAAATGGGAAAAAAATAGTAGGCAAAATACAATACCCTGCCAAAGATGTTCATACTGTAATCCCTAGAACCTATGAATATGATATATTGCATGACAAAAAGGGACTGTGCAGATATAACTAAGGGTACAGACTTAAAAATAAGGGGATTATCCTGGATTTTCTGGATAGGCCCAATCTAATAGCATGAGCCCTTAAAAGCAGAGAACCTACCCCGGCTGGCAGCAAGAGAGATATGGCAGAAGAAGTCAGAGGGATTCTAAGTATAAAATGTAGGGGCTACCCCCAGCTGACAGCCAACAAGAAAACACAGTGCTCAGGTCTATTTGTGGAAATAACTAGATTTTAACAGCAACCTAAAAGAGTTGGGGAGCAGATTCTTTGCAAAGCCTCCCAATAGGAGCTAGCTATTAAGGAGCTAGCCATACCTTGATTATGGCCTTGGGAAACCTGGAGCAGAGAAACCAGTTCAGCCAATCTGGACTGCTGGCCCACAGAACAGTGAGATAAGAAATTCGTATTGTTCAGTCTTGAAATTTGTGGTAACTTGTTTTAAAAAAGCAGTAGAAAACTACTATATACCATGATCTAAAGTGGGTACAAAAATTTGGACAGATTTATAAAAGGGAGACTAAAAAGATGATTGTAAAATACTTCTGGTATTTAAGATGTGCTTCTAGGCAACACAATTATGGGTGGGAAAGCTGGTAGGACATGTTCTCATGGGCACATGCTCAGAATATGTATCGGATTAAGACTCCAAGAAAAAGAAATCAGGGAAGATGAGACAAACAACAAGGGAATCAGGTAAAACAATAATAGATTGAGTTAAGTAAGCCTAGACTAGATATTGATTTTAATAGGAGAATACCTCCTGGTGAAATTATCCAATTTTATGAGGTTAAAGTAGACAAGAATTGTGGAACCATGTATGCTTTTGCCAGATCCAGAATTCCTGTCCTTCCCCAGTCTTACTGAGATATAATTGACATATAACATCATATTAGTCTAAAGTGTACATCATAACAATTTGATATATGTATATATTGCAAAATGATCACCATATAGGTTTAGTTAACCAGAAGTTTTCGAGTGTATCGTTTTCCCTATGATGGACCTCACAAGACAAAATACTGAAGAGTTTGTTATAAAAAGAAGTGGCTGCATCTGAAAACAAAATTTAAGAAAAAGGAAGGAACACACTGCAATTCAAAAAGTAGTAACCATTGTATCAGACACTGCTAATTGTCCTTTAATATATGTTCTCACCTTCTTTCAAAGTAATTACATTTTTAGGTATGCACATACCTGTCCAGCTAAAGATTGCATTTCCCATTCACCATTGCAGCTAGGTGTGACTAAATATTAGTCAATGAAATGTGACTGAAAAGGATGTGTACAACTTTAAATCCAGTCCTTAACATGAAAGCCCTTCCCTTCTTCATCCTACTGGCTAAAATGGGAGCAATTTTGTAGCACATGGATAGGAGCACCATTCTGGTGATGACAAGGAAATTGAATTTCTGAATAACCTCATAGAACAGCTACCATACAGTCCTAGAATGCTTTCTTCTGGTCTATTACATCTGAGGGAAATACGTTTTGTTTTATTTAAGTCTCTGTTAATTTAGGTGTCTGTTATAAGAAGCTAGATGTATATCCTAACTAATATAGCCATGCACACATTAGAGAAGGAAAGGTAACCAACCTATGAAGCAGATTAAAATGTGAAAAATTTAGCTGAGCTTCTAGATCAAGATGGTGACTTAAGCATTTGTTAAAACCTGCCATCACCCCTGTCTCAAATACCTAGAACCTAGCATAAAATATTTCCAGTCTTTTTACTGTAAAAAATCTCAAATATATAGAAAAGTTCAAATTAGTACAATGCATATCATTATGCCCCCCACTCAGTTTCAACTGTTAACATTTCCCTATATTTGCTTTATCTATCATCTATCTGTCTATCTATCTATTCATCTGAGAGTGAGGTGATTTACATCATCCCTAAACTTCAATGCACATCTTAAAAAGACATGCTCCTACTTAATTACAAAGCCTTTATCACACCTAAGGAAATGAACAATAATATTCTTGCAATAACATTTTAATGTCATCTAATATCAGGCCATATTAAGATTTCCCTAGTTGTGCTTAAAATGTCTTTTCAGAGCATTTTAAAAATTCAGGATTCAGCCCTGACCTGTGTGGCTCAGTTGGTATTGGGCATTGTCCTGCAAAAGTGAAAAGTCACTGGTTTGATTCCCAGTCAGGGCACATGCCTGGGTTTCAGTTTCATTTCCCATTTGGGGTGCATGGAAGAGGCGACCGATTGCTGTTTCTCTCACACATTGATATTTGTCTCCCTGTCTTTCTCCCTCTCTTCCCCTCTCTCTAAAAATAAATAAATCAAATATTTTAAAATATCCATTATGCAGTTAAGTTTTATGCACTGTACTTCATGCATTTAGTTTGTTTGAATTTGAAACAGTTGCCCCATGTTTTCATAAAATATTTTTAAAGTTAAAAATGGACATCTGAGCTTGAAAACAAGCAAGCAAGTAAACAAACAAAAAAGAAGCTTTCCAGGAGCCAGAAATAGAGCGAGACTCCCTAAAGGTGAGATGGATGTGCATGTATGTTACAGGGGATCCAGGACCGACACAGGCTGTAGGGGCGGGAGTATCAGTTCCTGATGAAGCTGAGAAGCCAAGCCAGTCCCTAGCTGAGTCAGGAAATCAGCCTAGAGCAAGCAGCACTTCATAGAGGAGCATGAAAGTAAAAATGAGGTACTGTTTCTTATCATTAGGCAGACAAATACTTTAAAATCTGACTATTGTAAGTGTTGGGAAAATTGGGGGAAATAGGCATACTCCTACACTGCTGGTGGGAACATCAACTGCTTCAACCAATTTGGAGAGCAATATGTCAAAATGCTGTCCAAAAAATAAAATGTGGTGATGTTATACAATGGAATAATGCACAGAAATGGTGCTAGACCTCCACATAGCAATATGGGTCTCAAAAATATAATACTGACTAAAAATGAAACAATTATATAAATGGATAGATACAAAAATGCCATATACAGTTTATGGGTGTAAATATGCTTATAAAGCATGAAAATTGATAAGAATACACTTCAGACCACAGTGGTTACCTCAGAAGAGGAATGGCAATGCAGGTGGTGTTTAAAAGGAAAATCAGCCATATCTCTAATATCTTTTAATTGCAGGAAGCAGATATGGCAAAATATCTACAATTCTGGGTGAGAGGAATGTGGGGTTTTGTTACAATATTCTTTGTACTTCTTTTGTATAGGTTTTGCAGCTCTCACAATTAAAAAAGAAGAAACACATTTGAGCCTGCCTCAGAGAAAGCAAGCCATAAGAGTAGAGAGAAAGAACTGTTTCTGCATCAGTAAAGTGGTATTTGAGGCCTGGAAAAGTCAAAGTGTTTTCTTAAGGGTAACAAACCCAAGGCAGATGGATTTTTCCTCATCAGCACTCAAGAAGACAAGCTTCTGAATGCCTGTTTTAGGAATCTACTGAGGGTAATTCATGAAGAAAAATAAATGAGAAAGAGAGGGGAGAGAGAGAGAGAGAGAGAGAGAGAGAGAGAGAGAGAGAGAGAGAGAGAGAGAACCACCTGAAGAGACAGGCTTCACACCTTCACACAACCAAGAAACTCCAGAGCAAGAGACAGTACAGTTTAAACTGAGAAGTTGAGAAGTTATGGGTCCTAGACAACCAGCACCACCTAACTTGCCTACTGTTGAAGCTGCAGGAAAGATGATTTTCTCTTTCTCTCACATTTTCTGTTTATTTTTCTTTCTAGCAGATATTGTTGTCTCTGGTATAAGCTCTACTTTCTGATGGCAGTGTGAGGCTGGACTGTATTATGTACTAGTTTTTGGCAACATAATTTTGCTTGGGATAATTGCTTCAGGGGCAGAGGTTTGACTGTGACTAAGAATTTTTTCTTTTTCCTCTTTCCCCTCTGTGGTGGGTGGAGGAAGCCCAAGTGGTGCTGGACACGCTCTCCTCTTCCTCTCCCTCAGACACCCCCTGGCCCCGCCACCTTCACACTGCGTGTAATCTCCAACACAAGACACAAAACAGCCCAGACCTGGATATGGCTCGTGGGCAGCAGGAGATTCAGTCTTAGCAGAAAAATGCCAAAAAGCAAGCCGAACAAAAGAAGAAACAAGGACATGACCAAAAAGCTACTGCCAAAGCTATCTTGATATATACCTGCACTGTCTGTAGGACACAAATGCCAGACCCTAAGACCTTCAAGCAGCACTTTGAGAGCAAGTGTCCTAAGTCTCCACTTCCTCCAGAATTGGCTGATGTTCATGCATAAGTCTGTTTACAGCTGAATTCATGACACCTTTGACTCTTCTGCTGTCTCAGACCTTAGGTAACAAACCTGCAGCTGCTTTTCTAACAAACTGTTGATCAGCAGAAATAGATGGGCTACAGAAACACTCATTTTTATGCAGTTCTCTTTTGGGCTTCATGCAAAGACAATTCTGTATACAGTTGGCTTTGATTTGGAAATCTGAAAATTAGTCAGTCCATTCTTGTTATAAATTTTTTTTTTACAAATGTGAGTATATTGATATTCATATTGCGTAAAATAACTCATGTAATAAAGTAGTACTTTGGCATTACAAAATCACAGGAAAAAAGAAAATTTTCTTTTAAATAACTTTATATTAATACAGAAGCATTGTAAAAAATTAAACATTATAAACCATGGAAATGTAATAATTAATTAAACAAGTAAAATTCTACTACCCAGAAATCACCACTGTAAGATCCTAGTACATAACCTGCAGGATCCCTTTCTCTCTCCTGACTCTGTCTGCCTATACATGACTTTGTTTCATTACCAGACTGAGATCTTACTACCCATACTGTTCTGTAGCCTGTTTTTTTCAGTCATCAGTCTCTATTTTGCTATTTCAGTAAATTTTTAACTCATCTAATACCCACATCATATTCATATTTCCCCAAATAACCTAAAAATGTCCCTTGCAGTTGCTTCATCCAAAGCAGTACTCAATCCAGACCATGCATTGCATCTGGTTCTTACATCCCTTAAGTCTCTTTTAATCTAGCACAGACACCATTTTTAATGATACTGATTTGCTGAAGATACCAGACCAATGGTTCTGCAGAATATTTCACTTAATGGGTCTGTCTGCTTCTTTCTTTGCATTATTTTATTTTTTAAAGATTTTATTTACTTATTTTTAGAGAGGGAAGGGAGGGAGAAAGAGAGAGAGAGAGAGAGAGAGAGAGAGAGAGAGAGAGAGAGAGAGGGAGGGAGGGAGGGAGAGAAACATCAATGTGTGGTTGCTGGGGGCTGTGGCCTGCAACCCAGGTATGTGGCCTGACTGGGAATTGAACCTGTGACACTTTGGTTCGCAGCCTGAGCTCAATCCACTGAGCTATGCCAGCCAGGACTGCATTATTTTCTTCTAAACTTTTGTTCATGTGGCACTGGTGTCAAGAAAATCTTGTGTCCAATTAACTTTTTGAACTCTTAGACAGTGGAGACATATGAGAATCTTAGAGTTGGATTAATTCTTTTTTGGAGGTCATACATGAACTTCACCTGTTTCAGTAATGACAGTCTAGGTTCCAGTTGCCAAAGGAACCTCCACAATCTTCACACCTCAGAGTGAGACTCTTATAACTGAGAGTCAGCAGAAACAAGTCAGGGAGGAAATACTTCTAGACTTAAATTTCTTTGGAGTTTTGTGATTTATTTTCCTTCAGAGAATTTCACATTGTTCAAATTTTGGACATATATACATTATTTGGGACATTTTATGCTATAATTTGGGCTGAACATGTAACTTCTGGTCAACCATTTTTGGACAATGTGGCGAAGCACACTTTAGGATGGGAAATACAATATGGATAGACTGTATAGCCTAGGATGCAGCAGGGAACTTGGAGTTAAGTTGATTAGTGTTCTGCTCTGATCCACTCAGAGCCCTCTGGAGACAAACCAGAAGAGCCCAAAGTTGGTCCTAAGAGGAACAGTGGTTGGCAGTGAATGGTCTCCTGAAGGTGAAACATGGACTGCCCTTTTGAACTCTTGTCTCCTACCTCTACTGTGGGCAGCCACACTTCAAAAAGACCATGAGGTTGGCTATTAAACCCAATAGGTTAAGATAAAACTGTTGAGGAGTATTAGAGGCAGCTTAATCGTCTTTGTTATGGGCTGAATTGTGTTCCCCCTTCTTCATATGTTGAATCACTAACCCTCAGTACCTCAGAATGTGACTGTATTTGGAGATACAGAATTTCAAAAGGAGATTAAATAAAACAAGGCAGTTAAAGGAGCTCTACTCTAATCTGACTAGTGTCTATACAAGTAGAGAGTAAGGCATAGAAAAAGACATCAAGGGCCTATTTTCCCAGAGGGCTGACTGTGAAGAGGCAGCAAGAGGGTATCTACGTGCAAGCCAAGGAGAGAGCCCTCAGGAAACTGGCTCTGGAGACACCTTGATCTTGGACTTTCAGCCTCCAGAACTGTGAGAAAATAAATTTCTATTGTTTAAGCCCCTTACCCTGGCATTTTGTTATGGTAGCCTGAGAAGACTAATGCATCCCACTTCCTGTGTTCCTGTCTATAAAGTAGAAATGTCCCCCCTTTTAGAATTATAGATATCACCTGAGGGGTTTTAAGTAAATACTGATGTTTGGGCCCCACACCCCAGAGATTCTTATCTGATTGGACTGGGTTGTGGCCTGGGTATCAGGTGATTCTAAAGTATAACCAAGGTTGAGAACTGCTGGGATAGGAGGTCATCCAAGAGTTGTATGGTATAGCAGCTGAAGATGATTGATACCAGGGCTTCACTAACAAAGCAGGAAAATTGTAGGAAACCAGCCACCCTGCAAAACTTTTAGGGAAAGTTGGTCCTATTACTGGGAATTTGGACCCTATTGAGTATATAGTGTAAATTGCTTTCTCACCATTCAGTGATTCTACTAAGCTTTCATTATGCACACAAATGCCAGTTTTTAGGGTCTGGGAATAAGTTATACTATATCAAGATGAAAGGGGAACAGATTCTTTCAGCCTTCAGCAGGAACCTGAAAGAAAGCCACACCCAGTAACCTCCTTATGAATTTGAATTCCTGGCTCTTAAAATAGGCAGTCACTTACAAATTTTAGAATTTCATATTTGAGGTGGCTATTGAAATGTCACCTGATGGGCACATTGTGCTTTTAGATTAGTTGGAGACACTGTCCTCCACTGTGGTCCTATACCTGCATGCAGCACCACTGCACAGCTACAGTTCGAGCATGGAAAATAGATATTACAGCACCAAAGTCCTTCACATTTTATAAAACTGATTTTTAATTTACATACAATAAAAATAACTATTACTAGTGTATAGTTCTATGGGTCTACACAGAGCCTAGAGTCATATAATCACCACTACAATCAAGAGATAGAAGAGTTTCATCACATTCTAAAATCCCCTTACCAGCACATACATGCCTGACATGCAGATACTCTTCATTTATCCCCACAAGCCCCCAAAGCTTAGGACCTCTGTGGACATTTTTGGCATAACCCCCAATGCAGCCCACTTTTGGCCCTCCTGAACCGGGCACAGCAGATGGAGATAAGAGGAAAATGTGAGTCCTGGCCATCATCAGAGGGGGGATGGCCCCTTGGTCTTCCCAGACAGATCCACATGGCTGAAATTCAAAGTTTCAGCAAGGGGTGGCCTTATCTTCATCAGGCTTTGGGGCATTGCTAGTGCTTATCATTTAAGGCTAGAGTCTGTAACCAGAGCTTAGAGAGAGAACCAATAGCTTACGGATTTCAAATGTACCAAGATAAACTTTGAAAGCCTTCCTGCTAGCACACAGCAGAGCAACAGACTCGATATGAGGCATGCATTGCATCATCTCAAAAGAGACACTCTTACAATTAAATTTTTTACATTTGAATATTCAGTTCTTGCCAAAACACATTTAAAATCCCAATTTCAAAATAATATGTTCACAGAGATCAGGTCTACTATATAAAAGACACCATGAAGCTAATTATTTCTAGAAACATTATGAAGTCTTTTTGCCAGGGCAAAATCTCTTTAAAAGGGGCTTTCCAGCATTGCTCAGAACATAAGTTCTCACTGATACTAAACTAGATACTGTGAGACAATGGTGGGTAGACCTACTGTTTCTAATTTTAGTATTCATAACAGAATGGACATTTACAAAGAATCCCCTCCAACTCTCCCTCAAGACAAAGAAAGCCTTTTGGAATTTCTCAGAAGTAGGACAAATTCCTGAAGGAGATACAGCTGTGTATCAGTCCAGATCCTTGATTGCAAGCAATAGAATTGGACTCTGGATGAATTATGAAGAAAAGTAATTCATTAAAAGGATATTGGGCAGCTCCCAGAATCAGCAGGCAGGCTGAAGAGGCAGGTTTGCAGGCAGGAACAAAACTCAAAGCACGTCGCAGAACTGGTCTGGTGAGGAGCCTACTGCAGCACTCCTCCAATGCAGCTTTCACCACTGTGGCCCTGCCCTGCAGAGACCTCTATCTTAATGTGAATGGCAGTGCTGCCTGAGGGGCAGAGAGAGAGAGAGAGAGAGAGAGAGAGAGAGAGAGAGAGAGAGAGAGACTGCCTGGGTCCCTAATTATTTGTCTCTAACTCATATAGGAAGCCTGGTCTAAGTTATTGTGCCAACACCCTAGGAGTGAGGCTAAATGTGGCATTCTTAAGTCTGTATAGGGAGGCGGGTTCTGTCTCCTTCCAAGAATCATGAGATGGGGAAGTCCCTAACCAGAGGAAGTGGGTTCAAATGCACACCCAAAAAGAGTAGCAAAAGGCCCAACACAGGCTGACGGTTGGGGGCTACTTGGTATCACATGGCACAAAGTTAGTCTGCTACTTCATTTGGGGACAGAATAGAGGACTCTTGAGCTGAGGAAAGTGATCAAAGAGAGAAACAAGGGCTCTTTCCCTCAGGGCCTTAACATTTTGCTGCAAGATTTGAGGGAAGGAGAACTGCCTAATGGTTGGGGGTGGGGCTGTGCTGGGAACTTCAGAGCCTTGTACAAGGCAGAGAAAGCAGTAGGTGTTGTCTTCAGAATGTACCTTCCTTGTCTAGAGACCCTGGCATGATGACTTGGGTGATCTAGGAGCAAGTGGGTAGTAGTAGTAGGTAGAGGGAGATAATTTAGAGAATTTTTCTCAACAATCTGTTGCCTTTGATCCCTTAATGGAATGCACCTGAACATACCTGGGGACAAACTCAGGCACTACAGTATATTTTCTGGTTGCAGCTATTAGATTTAAAAAATATGAAGTCTATATATAACAACTCTAGGGAATTTCTGCTCTAAAATTCTCAGCATACAAACTCTCCCCTAGTTTTACATTTGCTGACAATGGTACTTCAATTAGAAGTTCAGGACTGAGCCACTGTCCCTGGGGACACCCACAACCAGAGGGGTTTAACTGACTTTTACTAAGTATATTTGGGATGCTCAGGCCTTATCAGAAAAGACAGTGAAACCAATATGAGGCATTCTTGGCACAGGTCTGAAATTCCACCAGGATGAATGAGTGCCATCACGATGAATTAACGCAATAGGTTTTACTTTTTTGTTGTTTGGAATACACTTGGCTGCTCACTGATGTCTGTTTTGGAATGAGCCTGGGAGGAAAGACTACAGGAAACTTCATTCAGTGTTCACCTACTGTTAGTATTCTTTTTTTTAATACTGTTAAATTTTATTATTGTTTGAGTACAGTTTTCTGCTTTTTCCCACCATTGGTATTCTTAGTAGATGCTGGTAAGGTAACCACTAATGCTTCACAGCATAAGAAAAGAAAAAAGACAGGATAAGGGGCCCACATACTGCTGTAAAATTTGGGGCTGGCCAGTGAGCCATCACTAGACAGCTACTTCCTAGCATGTGGTAAGGAAATTTGAGTCCCTCTATACTATGTACAAAGTAAGTGTAGATAAAGTGATCTATCAAAATAACTTATTTCTCACCCTGGCTGGCGTAGCTCAGTGGATTGAGTGCGGGCTGCGAACCAAAGTGTTGCAGGTTCGATTCCCAGCCAAGGCACATGCCTGGGTTGCAGGCTATAACCCCCAGCAACCGCACATTGATCTCTCTCTCTCTCTCTCTCTCTCTCTCTCTCTCTCCCCCCTTCCCTCTCTAAAAATAAATAAATAAAATCTTTAAAAAAATAACTTATTTCTCATAAAGGAATTGATTAGGAACACTACCTTCACATACCCCAGTGTAGATAGGGTACAATTTCTCCACACCCAAATTAGAAGGCAAGAACAAATCCTTTGAGGGATTCAGCTTTGTATGAAATTGAGGAAAACAACACCTAACCATCAGAGAATGAGGAATTTGGGTGGTGACTTTAAGTAGGGAGATGGAGACAGTCACTTATCAAGCTGCCCACCTATTTAACAGTCCTGGGGAATCCTGTGTAGCACCCTCTGAACCAAACTGTCCATATGTGGGGAATCTGGAAGTAGGTGGGTAAAGAAGACAATGTTATTTGTTTGCCCAAATCTATTTCTCCCCCCCTTTTTTTTTCCTTTCTAGCATGGTCCTGAAGTAGTCACATATTTAGGAAAGGGGCTCTACACCAGCCCTGTGTTGAGGTGATGGTGGAATCTTGGATAGTTAATGCCCATCATTGATGGGTTTATTCTCCTGATAGTAAGTAATTTAGGTATAGGTATGTGACCCAGTCCTAGGATCTGAGACTAAGTCTACTGGGGGTACTTTTGGGAATATTTTCCTCAGTAATAAAAGGAGATGTATAGAGGGAAAACTCCCCTCTTAATAGGATGTTCCTGTGCCTACATGCAATGCTGGAACTGCTATAGTCACCTTGCAACCAGGAAGAAAGATCTGCTGTCAGTAGAAGAAGACAAAAAAAAAGTAGAAAAAGAAGAAGCCTCTGTGCCTTTGATGATGTCATCTGGTGAGTGATTAAATCAACCCTGAAACTACCACATAGGAATTTTTGAACCAGTTCTAGAAAGTGACCCACTCTTTTTTTTTTCTCTTGAAGAGGGCTGTGGGGTAGGGAGTGAGTTTTCCTTGTGAAAGAACAAAGTTGTTTTTTTTTTAACTGGGAAAATAGTACAGTAGGTTATGAAAGCTCAGGTTGTGATACATACACTGTAGCAAGAAGTCCTTCTAAGGGGTACGCTGAAATCTTGGAAAATGAGAACATTTACCTGTCTTTCAAGGTAATGGCGACCAGCCACTGGGTGTAGTTATACAGATGGTCAGTGTCCTAAGAAGGGCCAGGTCAATGGATCAGTATTGTCATGAGAAGCACTTATTTGGAGCAGAACCCAGAATCATGGCCAGGGGCTAAGTCTCAAGGGTATCCATCCCATGAATGGAAGCATTGCCTTATTTTTGCTTTGAGATCTTGCCACATAAGCATCTATATGAGAACAATTATCCTGCCTGTATCCCAGGACCTCACCTTCTCACTGCCCTCCTGTCACAGGAATGGAAATAAGATCCTGTCTGGGCCTTGAGACCTTGTACCACAGTCATCTATCCAATGTCTGAGGACCCTTAGCAATGGCATTTGCAGGTATGCTTTCAGATCGCTCTGGACATCTACTGGTATCAGTGAGGAGCTCCTATATCTTCACATTGAGACAAGGAATGAGACATGTTAACACATCAGTTGCTATGGCAGAGGAGGCATAGATACTGTTATACATACCTGACAACTAAAATAATATGCCTTGGTATCAACTTTACTATAAAAAGCAGTGGTAACATGGGTTCTAAAATTATATAACTGGACTTCACTGTAAGGCAATCATTCAAATCTAGAATTATAATTGTTGTACTTAGATCATCACCAAAAGAAAAATACAAAATTAAAATATTTTATGAAGAATTTATGGACAACTAACTGAGAATACACTTTTGGACCCCTCACAGACCATGGACCCTAGTTTGAGAAATATTAGTTTCTGACAGTCTCAGAAGGGATTATCAATATGAAAAGAAGTAATATTGAAACCTAAATTGAACTTTTCTTTGTATAACATGAGGATGACAATTAAGGACTTAATCCAATGTTTTTTAACTATAGTATACCTAAGAATCACCTAGAATGTTTGGTAAAATGTAGATTCCTAGCCCTGCTCCCAGTAATTCTGATTCAGTAGTTCAAGGGTAAGGTCCAGGAGTCTGCATTTTAAATAGGTGATTCTAATTCAGGCAGATTACATAACATGCTTTCAGAAATACTGAACCTGGCAATAAGAAGTGGGCCACTAAACTGACACAGCCCCAAGAAAAAGAGTTTTCCCCAATAAGTATCTTCTATGGGGCCAAGGAGGACAACAAGCCAGAGAAATTCTCCCAAAGACAGACACACAAGTAAGAGCAGATAGATTGGTTGATGAAGGACTGATAGCAGGGAAGAGAATCTTTGCTACCCCAGTAGAGTCTGGACTTTGGACTGGTAATGATTGCTGCGCGCTATTTCCTTTTCTTTTTATCTAGTTTCAATTTCAATGATCTGGTTTTCGTTCTACCATTATGCAAGTAAATTGGAGATCAATTAAATGTATCATTTAGACATAATTTGCCTAACTCTGATGGCCATATCAGTTAAAAACTTTAGCCAAAAGTAATAGAAACCCCACCTAAATTTGTGTAAACAAAGATTTTTTATTTTAAGAGTTTTTGCTGAGGTACAATTAACATGTAATAAATTGAACATAGTTTCACTGAATATAGATACATATATATGTATATAACCTCAATCAGTGTAATGAATATGTTCATCACTACTCAAAATTTCCCTTTGACTCTTTGTAATCCCTCCTACCTACCCTTGCTCCCCTGCAAATACCCCTATGCAACCGCTGCTCTTCTTTTTAGCACTATAGATTAACTTGAACTTTCTAGATCAATTTTACATACGAACTTCACATAAATGGAGTCATGCAGTATATAGTCTTTTGGGGGGGGGTGTGGTCTGGCTTCTTCTACTCAGCACACTTTATTTTGAGATTCATCCATGCTGTTGCATCAGTTGTTCATTCACCTTTGTTGCTGAGTAGAATTACATTGTATGGCTGTATCTCAATTTGTTTATCCATTCGCATGTTGATGGGCTTTTGAATTGTTGCCAGTTTGAAACTATTAAAAATAAAATGACTATAACCTTATAATTATTTTTGGCAGCCCTGGCTGGTGTAGCTCACCAGATTGAGTGGGGGCTGTAAACCAAAGGATCACCAGTTCGATTCCCAGTCAGGGCACATGCCTGGGTTGTGGGCCATGTCCCCACAGCCCAGTAGGAGCCATGTGAGAGGCAACCACACACGGATGTTTCTCTTCCTCTCCTTCTCCCTCCCTTCCCCTCTCTCAAAAATAAATAAAATCTTAAAAAAATATTTTTGGCAACTACGTCTCAGTGTTGATCCACATTGAATTTACTGTCAATTAAAACTCAATTCTCCTTAACATGTGAATTTTGTCCCATCCTGTAATGGAAAAAAAAACCCTTTGAGAAGATACTTGGACAGTGCTTCAGTGTTTTTGTGGCTATCAGTAGATAACTCCCCAAACCTACTGTTTTTCCTGTGCTCTTTTTATATTTTGTTTATGCTATTACAGTTATCTCACTTTCCCCCTTGCTCCCCTGCACCCAGCCCATTCCTCTCTTCCATAATCAGTCCCTTCACTGTCGTCCATGTCCATGAGTCCTTCATATGTGTTTTTTGACTAATCCCTTCACCTTCTTTCAATCAGCCCTCTTCTCCCCTCCCCTCTTATAGTTGTCCTTCTATTCTATGATTCTATGCCTATGGTTTTATTTTGGTCATTAGTTTATTTTGTTCACTATATTTTTCTCATAAGTAAGATCATATGGTATTTGTCTTTCATCTATGGGCTTATTTCACTGAGCACACTAGCCTCCATTTCCATCCATGCTGTTGTAGAACATAGGAATTCCTTATTTCTCTCTGCTGTGCAGTATTCCATTGTGTAGATGTACCACAGCATTTTTATCCACTCATCTACTGATGGGTACCTAGGTTGTTTTCAAATCTTGGCTATTGTATTGGGATGGCCAAAAAGTTTTTTTTTTTTCTGTAGGGTGACTCTAGTAGTGCTTAGTTGTGCTTAGTAGTGCTTAGTTTAACTTCATTTGAAACAATTTTGTTAGAATGTATTGTGACAGCTGTCATAGCAGCATGCACTTAAAAAACTTATCAAAATTGAATTTTTGTATAGCCATTTTAATATTGAAGGTGGAAGAGAATATGCAACATTTTCAGCATATTATGCTTTATTTTTCAAGAAAGGTAAAAATGCAACTGAATTGCAAAAAAAAAAAAAGAGATTTGTGCAGTATATAAGAAGGTGCTGTGACTAACTGAACATGCCAAAAGTGGTTTGCAAAGTCTTGTGCTGGAGATTTCTCACTGGATGATGATGATGCTCCATGGTTGGGTAAAACAGTTGAAGTTGATTGCAATCAAAATGAGACATTATTGAGAACAATCAACGTTATACCATGCAGAAGATAGCCAACATACTGAAAATATCCAAATCAATAAAGTTATTGGTGAAAATGAATAGCTGGATCAAAAGGTAGTTCCATTTTTAGTTTTTTGAGGAAATTCCATACTGCTTTCCACAGTGGCTGCCCAACTCTGCATTCCCACCAACAGTGTACCAGGGTTCCTTTTTCTCCAAATCCTCACCAACACTTGTTGTTTGTTGATTTATTAATGATGGCCATTCTGACCTGTGTGAGGTGATATCTCACGGTGGTTTTAATTTGCATCTCTCTTATGGCTAGTGATGTTGAGCATCTTTTCATATGTCTGTGGACCATCTGTACATCCTCCTTAGAGAAGTGTCTCTTCAGATCCATTGTCCATTTTTTAATTGGAGTGTTTGTCTTCCTGGGGTTGAGTCAGATGAGTTCTTTATACATTTTGGAGATTAAACCCTTGTCCAAGGTATCATTGGCAAATATGTTCTCCAATATGGTTGGTTCTGTTTTCATTTTGATGACGGTTTCTTTAGCTTTTTTAATTTTATGTAGTCCTATTTGTTTATTTTTCCTTTATTTCCCTTGTCCTAGGAGATGTATCTGCAAAAATATTGTTATGTGAGATATCTGAAAATTTACTGCCTATATTTTCCTCCAGAATATTTATGTTATCACGACTTGTATTTAAGTCTTTTATCCATTTTGAGTTTATTCTTGTGTATGGTGTAAGTTGCTGGCCCAGTTTCATTCTTTTTTTTTTTTTGATGTACCAGTCCAATTCTCCTAACACTGTTTATTGAAGAGACTGTCTTTACTCCATTTTGTGCTCTTGCCTCCTTTGTCAAATATTAATTGACCATAAATATGTGAGCTTTCTTGTGTTTTTAATTTTTTTGTGTGTGGACACATGGACCTGGGCAACTGTGCTCTTAATTTCTATTAGTGATATCACCATCTACTCAGGCTAGATTCTAAAATACTACACTCAGTGTATGTAACATATATCTGTAATTATTTATGTAGGATTCTAAATACACAGAAATATTTGTTTCTTAAATGTCAGAGGATGCTACATACTAAATTCTTGTTTATGGGAGAATATTTTTATCTGACAAAAAATTCAGTGTTGAAAGAGATCACAATTCCCAAGTCAAAGAGGGATAGGGGAGAGAAAGAAGAATCCAGATAGATATCAAAATAGCATGGATATTGGGAACAAAGCAAGAAAAAAAAGTAGCTATAGGGGTGACTCCTGGCTCCAGTGGTCTCTTCAGTTACCCTTTGCATTCCCTCTAACCCCCAGCTAGCTCCTCTGACCATGGCAAACTTGGAGCGCACTTTCATTGCCATCAAGGATGGCATGCAGTGAAGCCTAGTGGGCAATATTCAACTGCTTCAAGCAGAAGGCATTCAGCCTTGTGGTCATGAAGTTTTTTCAGGCCTTTTAGGTACTCCTGAAGCAACACTACATTGACTTGAAAGACCGCCTATTCTACCCCAGGCTGGTGAAGTACATGAATGTGAAGTACATGAACTCAGGGCTTGCAGTGGCCATGGTCTGGGAGGGGCTGAATGCAGTGAAGACAAGAAGAATGATGCTTGGGGAGACCAATGCAACAGACTCTAAGCCAGGTACCATTCAGGGAGGCTATTGCATTCAAGTTGGCAGGAACATCATTCACAGCAGCAATTCAGTAAAAAGTACTGAGAGAGAAATCAGGCTATCATTTAAGCCCAAAGAATTAATCAACTATAAGTCTTGTTCTTTTAACTGTATCTATGAACAAGAGGTGGACAAAGCATCAACCACCTTCCACTCAACTTAGATGTGTCCCTAGACACAGTTCTTCATTCCATTGACTTGGAAGCAATAAGATCAGTCTTTCTTTTCTAAAGTATATTTAACAATAGAGCCTTTGGAAACAAAAAAATGGCTATAAATATTCTTGTACAAGTCTTTTTGTGAAAATGTGCTTTAATTTCTCTTGGGTAAATTCCTAGGAGAAGAATGGTTCAATCACATCGCAGATATATATTTAACATTTTAAAATTAAATGTACTGGAGTGACATTGGTTAATAAAACTATATAGCTTTCAAGTGTACAATTCTTTTCACCCTTTTATTGAATTTATTGGGGTGCCACTGAATAGCAAAAGTTACACAGGTTTCAGATGCACAATTCTACAACACATCATCTGTACACTGTATTGTGTGTTCAACACCCCAAGTCAAATACAATTCTATGATGTACCATCTGTATATTGCATTGTGTGCTTACCACCCAAAGTCAAATCTCCTTACTCACCATATATTTGACCCCCTTTACCCTTTACTACCCCAACCACCTCCCTTTTCCTCTTGTAACCACTATATTGTTGTCTGTGTCTATGAGTTTTTGTTTGTCTTGGTTGTTCATTTGTTGTTTTCAGTTTTATGTTCCACATGAGTGAAATCATACGGTTCTTGACTTTTTCTGTATGAGTTATTTCAGTTAGCATGATATTCTCAAGATCCATCCATGTTGTTGCAAATGGCACTGCTTTATCTTTTCTTATGGCTGAGTAGTATTCCATTGTATATCTGTACCACATTTCTATCCAATCATCTATTTAGGGACACTTCAGATGTTTCCATGTCTTGGCCATTATGAGTAATGATGTAATGAACATAATGGTTCACATATCTTTGTGCATAAATGTTTTCAAATATTTTGTGTAGATATGCAGAAGAGGGATTGCCGATTCTTTGAGGAACCTCCATACTGTTTTCCATAGTGGTTGTACCATTTTATATTTCACAAGCAGTGTATGAGAGTTCCAGTTCCTCTATATTCCCCAACAATTGGTTTGGTTAGCCTTTTTAATTTTAGGCATTTTAATAAGGAGTGGTGGTATGTCATTGTGGTTTGCATTTACCCAATGATTAATGATGTTGAGTATCTTTTTGTGTGTTTATTGCAGTCCCTATATCTCCAATGGTAAAGTGCTCAAATCTTTTGCCTGTTATTTATTTTAATTGTGTTTGTTTCTTATTATTGAGTTTTGAGAGCTCTTTATAGATTTTGGACTCAAGTCCTTTATTAAATATATGATTTGTAAATATTTTCTCCCATCTGTGACTGTATTTTCATTCTCTTAACAGCACTTGTCAATGACCAGAATACTTATTTTCATGATGTAAAAAGAAACTAGACTATTGGACTCATTGTTTTAGTTAGGATGCCTAGAAAAACTATAACTTGGTAAGAAAACAATAATTAAAGATAAGAAAATTTTATTATCTCATATAAAAATTTCTGAGCCCTGAGCAGATAGCTCAGTTTTTTGGAGAGCTGTCCAGATATGCCAAGGTTGTAGGTTTGGTCTCTGGTCAGGGCACATATAAGAATCAACTAACGAGTGTATAAATAAGTGGAATAACAAATTGTTTCTCTTTCAAATCAATGAATAATTCTTTTAATTAAAAAATAAAAAGTTCTGAAGTAGTATGGCTGAAGTGTTTGTTAATTTAGGTGCTTGATAGTGTGTGTCCTCAAGAAACCAAATTCTTTTCATTTTTCTGCTCTGCCATCCTCAGTCTCCTGGCATTACCTTCAGGCTAGTCCCCTCAGAGTTGCAGGGTGGCTGTTGAAGTTTCATGTATCATGTTCAGACATGCATCATCAAAGTTAAGAATGTAAATTGTCTTTTCTATGTATCTCTAAGAGTGAGGAAACCTTTTTTGGAAGACCTTCTACAGACTTTTCCCCATAAGAGATGACCATCCATAAACTAGCATTAAATCCCTTAGGTCAAAGGTTGGCATACAACCACCAGTGAGCCAAATCTAGCTTGTTGCCTGCTTTACTACAGCCAGTGAAGTAACAATGGTTTTTACACTTTTACAGGAATGAAAAAGTCAAAAGAAGAATAATATTTTGTGACATATGAAAATTATGTGAAATTCAAATTTCAATATCTTAAGACCTTCCATTTTCAACTTGAACAAGTAGAGAGCTAGAAAGATGTAACTCCTGCCCTGATGAGAAAAAAAACTGAACAGAGAGCAAATTAAGGACTTCATAAAGACCTGAAGTCAGAAGTCAAATGACCTGGAGAGAGACAAGCTCCACAGGGACATGCAGGACCTGAACATTTGCTTCCCTGGGACAGGTACTGTTAGATACCATATAAGAGAGTAAGAACTTGAAACTAGAAATTTTGATGGATTGCTGGAGGCAATTGTTGAAGTATGAGCTAGCATGAGAGTATGTATCTCCTGGGAGCTGTAGTGATAAGGACATTCTCAACTGCTCTCCAGGAATCTCTACACCTCAGGCTATCACAAAAGAATTGGTGGAAAGCTCCCTTTCTCTCTTAGGTGCTGACTGGGGGAGGGGAACTGCAGACATTGCAAAATCAAAAATTCATTCAGACTTTCCCCCCTATCTCTTTAATGTAACAAACAGTTTAATCTGCAAAGGAAAGGGATTCTATGGAAGATTCTGACGGGGGAGTTTCAACTGAGATTTTTAGGGGATTGAAATAAATCTGTGCCTCTTCATTAAGCACTGATCTCCTTTTGAGTAGTACATCTTGCTTTGCTCTGGTGGAGACTGAATGCCTTACCCTAGGCATACAATACTCCTAGGCACACATCCTTAGATGGTTATCATTAATTTTTATTTCTGATCTACCAAGGAATAAAATATGGTGTTCCCACAAGTATTCCATAATAAAAGGAAAGTAAATACAAGATTTCACTCAAGCAGGTACTAGAAGCAGAAATAAGTTTTGTGAGCAGGTAGCTCACATTCCCTGGATCCTATACCTATGGGATCATGAAGAATTACCTATGGCCAAATTATAGAGGAATAAAAAAACTATTTAGCCTAGTTTACTGATTGGTCTATGATATGTTTGCTACCACCAGTTAGAAGTAGACTGCTACAGTGTTACAGTTCTACTCAGGGAGGGCAATGGTGAAGCAACATCTTATCAGTGAGCAGAACTTTAAGCAATAAAACTGATAGTGCATTTTGTTAGGAAGGAAAGACAGAAATGTGCACCTACACTAAGTCATAGGCAATTTCTAATGGTTTAGTTGGAGGGGTGGGAACTGGAAAGGAGCAAGATTGAAAGTATAATGGCATAGAGATCTGGGGAAGAAGCATGCACACGTAACTCTCAAAATGGTCCCAGGGTTTGGGACTATTTATATAACCTGAGAATACTCACCAAAGGCCCCAACTACAGAAGAGGCTCTAAATACTCAGGTGGACAAGATGACTCATCCCATGACTATCAGTCAACCTCCCTTCCCAGTCACCCAGTGCTTGCTCAAAGGAGTCATGAACAAAGGACCAACTCCTCCTAATAAGGCTGAATTGATCTTTGTCGACTGACATTTTATTAAACCTGATTGCTTGTCATGAGCTCCCAGTGAAGCATTATGGCTCAAGAGGACAAACCAACTACACAGTGGCATGTTGATTATACTGTGCCCCCTAGCTTGTGGAGGAGGCAGTGACTTATTATCTCTCTAATGTCTATTCTGGAAATGGATTTATCTTTCTTGTTGACTATGCTTCTGCAAATCTCACTTATTGAACACCTCATTTACCATTATAATATTACATAGAACACTGTTCTGACCAAGAAACTCATCTTACAACAGAAAAACCCAGTCAATGACCTGGTATTCACTGGTTTTACCACATATCCCACCACCCAAAGAAACTAGCCTTATAGAATGGGAAGGGTAATAGTAGTACCAGTTGGGATACACCACCTTGTTAAATTGGGGTACCATTCTACAGTAACTGATAAATATGTGGTGCTTTTATTCATAGCTAGAACACATGGATCCAGGAATCAAGGGATAGAAAGAGGAGTGATTTGTCTCACAATTACACATAATGAACCACTTGTAAACATATTGCTTCCTGTCTTTGTGACTCTGAACTCTTCCAGTTTAAAGTTTTTAATACTGAAGAGAAGAATGCTTCCCCTGAGGGATTATTCGACAACAGCTATTTTATCATATCAAGCTTCTCATGCCATTGGAGAGATAAGCCAGAAAAAAGGGAGGGAGTTACTGATTAGGCTGGCATGATTGACTCTCTCAAGGGGAAATAGAGCTGCTGCTGTCCAGTGGGGCAGGAGTGAGTATGGATGGTACCATCTCCTTGGCACTTCCTGCTACCACCAAGTCCAAAAGTAAAAGGTAGTGGAAGACTAAAGTAATTCCATATAGGCAGGATCACCAAGGGCTCAAAATTTAGAATTGGAAGTGGGGGAGGGAGGTCATAAATACCAGTCACAAGAAAATTATAAGACATTGAAGAAGATACAAATAAGTGGAAGCACATATCATGTTCATGGATAGGAATAATTAACATCATTAAAATGTCCATACTACCCAAAGAAATCTATAGATTCAACGTAATTCCTGTCAAGATTCTAATGATGTATTTCACAGAACTAGAACAAATATTTCAAAAATTTATATGGAACCACAAAAGGCCCTGCATATCAACGGTGATCCTGAAAAAGAAGAACAAAATTGGAGAATCATGCTGCCTAATATTAAACTATACTACAAGGCCATAGTAATCAAAACAGCCTAGTAAAAACAGACACATAGATCAATGGAACAGAATAGAGAGACAGAAGTAAACCCACACCTTTATAGTAAATTAATACTTGACAGAGGAAGCAAGCACATAAAATGGGCTAAAGATAGTTTATTGAATAAATGGTGTTGGGAAAATTGAACAGATACATACAGAAAAATGAAACCAGTCCACCTTCTTATGCCACACACAACAATAAATTCAAAGTGGATCAAAGTCTTAAATGTTAGACCCAAAACTATAAAAATCCTAGAAGAAAACATAGGCAATAAAATCTCAGACATTGCTCATAGCAATATTTTTCTGATATATCTTCTCAGGCAAGGGAAACAGAAGAAAAAATAAACAAATGAGACTACATCAAACTCAAAAGTTTTTGCACTTTTTGCGCAGCAAAAGAAACCATTGATGAAATGAGAAGACAACCCACTGAATGGGAAAACATATTCACCAATGCATCTGATAAGGGGTTAATATCCAAAATTTATAAATAACTTATAAAACTCAATACCAACCCCCCCCAAACAATCCAATTAAAAAAATGGTCAAAGGACCTGAATAATCACTTTTTCAAAGAGGACATACAGATGGCCAACAGATATGTAAAAAGATGCTTAATGTCACTAATCACCAGAAAAATGCAAATTAAAACTGCAAGGAAATACCACCGATTTGAAACACTAATTTGAAAGAACATAAGCACCCCTACATTCATTGCAGAGTCACTTACTTTCCAAGATATGAAAGCAGCCCAAGTGTCCATCAGTAGACGAATGGATAAAATAACTACAGGACATTTGCACAATGGAATACTACTTGGCCATAAAAAGAAGAAAATTTTACCCTTTGCAACAGCATAGATGGACCTGGAGAACATTATGCTAAGTGAAATAAGCCAGTCAGAGAAAGACAAATATCATATGATTTCACTCACATGTGGAATCAAATGAACAAACTGAACTAACAAGCAAAATAGAGACCAACTCATAGATAGAGAGTAAATAACAGCATTTGATGGGTGGTTAAGGGGTGGAGAGATCCAGATAAAAGGAATAAAGACTCATGGACATGGACAACAGTGTGGTAATTGTGGGGTGGGGAAGGATGTATAAGGGGGATAAATGGTAATAGGAAAATACAATAAAAATAATAATAAAAAACAACCAACAACCAAAAAAATAAATACCAGTCACAGTCTCTTGATTGGTTGTAGAAATAAAGATTTCCATTTGCATATCCTTGCTTTATGTGTTACACACATGTATGTATATCTATAAATACTTTTAATATTTTATTGAATTTATTTGAATGACATTTAATAAAATTGTATAGGTTTCAGATGCACAATTCCATAATACATCATCTGTACATTGTATTGTGTATTCTCCACACAAAGTCAAGTCTCCTTCCATCATCATTTATCCTCCCTTTACCCTCTTCTACTTCCCCCCTTAGTCCCCTTTTCCTCTGGTAATCACCATACTTTTGTCTGTGTCTACGAGGTAGTTAATGGTAATGGTACTCTTTTTTTTTTAGTATAATAACAGAAAAAATAGGAAAATATTGCTTGAAAATATCTCAACAATGGCATCCAGTACAAGTGATTACCTAGATCTTAGAAGATGACCCGATTCTTGTCCTTTCTGAGGTTCTGTTCAGTTTTTTCTTTGATTCTATGGGTTCTATCATTCTTCTTCCAGTAAATTCCTTTTATTCTTTTGTTAGAGTAAATCAGATTTCATTGCTTGCAATTAAGGGACCCTAATCGATACCTCATATACTGACTGCTTAATGACAAAAACAAGTCACAAAACAGTATGGAGAGTAGAGGACTGATTACATGCTCCAGCATCCTGCTTCTACTCTAAATATTTGAAAATGACAGAAATCTATTTTTAAAAGAAATAGCTAGGGGTGGATGGGGAAGGAGTGAGCGGTGGGAGAAAATTGGGACAACTGTAATAGAACAACAATTTTTAATAAAAGAATAACCATTACAAATGACAGAAAAAGAAATAAATATATTGCTTGCAAACTACAAGAGGCACTTTCAATAGATCTAGAATTATGAGGAATCTGTGGAAGAGGGAAGACAAATGTGACTGGAAGGATAAAGGAAACCAAACCTTGAATCACACAAGCAGGCAATAAAAAAAGCTACAAAAGTTGAAGTCCTCTTGGAGGAGGGGGTATTCCAAGATTAGAGATAATAGAAACTGGTGGCAAGAGAGCCAAGGGTGATTACTTGAAGGATGAAACAAGGACAGCTGTGTGAGAAGTCCTTGGACTGCAGAAGCAAGGGCTCTTGGAAGGCAAGGAATTCTCCTACCCTCCTTATAGAAGGAATATACCTTATAGAAGACTACCTATAAATGCACTCTGTCCAGCAGCAAGTACTGAGTACAGGCTCTGGTTAACATAATACTCATGCAAGGTTCAAATCAGCATATCAGATGATTCCATTTATTTGATCTTTGTGAAAAAGAAAACTCACCAAATCTATTTATAGAGAATGAATATATATTTTATATGCATAAAAAGGGTCTGGAAGAATATACAGCAATCAATTAACAATAGTTATTCCTTAGAGGTGACCAGAAAACTACTTCCACTTTTTACTTTGGAGTAAAAGTGAAGTTTTTTGTTTTGTTTTGTTTTGTTTTAAAGATTTTATTTATTTATTTTTAGAGAGGGAATGGAGGGAGAAAGAGAGAGAGAGAAACATCAATGTGTGGTTGCTGGGGGTCATGGCCTGCAACCCAGGCATGTACCCTGACTGAGAATCGAAACTGCGACACTTTGGTTCGCAGCCCGCACTCAATCCACTGAGCTATGCCAGCCAGGGTGCAAAAGTGAAGTTTTTATTATGTATATATTTTGGGGATAGCATGTCTTCTTTTTTAAACTTTTTTAAATTTAAATTTTTTATTTATTTATTTTTATTGTTGTTCAAGTACAGTTGTCTCCATTTCCCCCTGCCAGTCCTCTCCATCCCACTCATCCCCACCTCCCACTCTCGATCCTACCCCATTTGGCTGTGTCCATGAGTCCTTTATACAAGTTCTTTGACGACTCTTCCCCTGCTTTCCCCCATTATCCCTCTCCCCCTTCCCCTCTGGTTACTGTCAGTTTGTTCTTTATTTCCAAGTCTCTGGTTCTATTTTGCTTTCTTGTTTGTTTTGGTGATTATGTTCCACTTATAGGTGAGATCATATGGTATTTGTTTTTCACCACCTGGCTTATTTCATTTAGCATAATGCTCTCCAGTTCCATCTATGGTGTCACGAAGGGTAGGAGCTCCTTCTTTCTTTCTGCTGCATAGTATTCCATTGTGTAAATGTACCACAGCTTTTTGATCCACTCATTTTCTGATGGGCATTTAGGCTGTTTCCAGCACTTGGCTATTGTAAATAACACGGCTATGAACATTGGGGTGCATAGGTTCTTTTGAATTGGTGATTCAGGATTCTTAGGGTACAGTCCCAGCAGTGGGATCGCTGGATTGAAAGGCAGTTCCACCTTTAGTTTTTTGAGGAAATTCCATAATGTTTTCTACAGTTGCCGTACTAGTCTTCTTTCCTACCAACAGTGCACTAGGGTTCCCTTGGCTTTGCATATTGGCTTCTTTTACTTGGCACTTTTCAAGATTTATCCAAGTTGTGCCATATATCAGTACTTCATTCTTTTTTATGGGTGAATAATATTCAACTGTATAGACACACTACAATTTGTTTATAAACTCATTAATTGACAAACATTTTAGTTGTTTCCACTTTGGAGCTATTATAAATAATGTTGCTATGAACATCTGCATACAAGCAATTATGTGGACATGTTTTCACCTTTTTGGGTATACACCTAGGTGTGGAATTGCTCGGTCATATGGTAACTTTATGTTTCACTATTGAAGGAATTGCCAAACTATTTTCCAAAGCAGTTGCACCATTTATATTTCCACTAATAATGTATGATGGCTCTGATTTCTCCATGTTCTCACCAACATTTGCTATTGTCCAATGTACTTATTTTTGTAATTAAAATCCTTGATAGATACCTTTTAGGAGGACTTTGGGAACCATGCTGGATATACAAGTGTGAGCTTCCAGACACCAAGTTTGTAAATATGACCCTGTTCTCTGGACACAGATAATTGGGCTGAGAGTGGTCATCTGATCGATCCTAACAGAACTAATAAGCCTTTTCTCTGTAGCTCTTGGAATTGAGACTCTTTCCAGTCTCAGTTTAACAGCTCTCTTAAACAAAGGAGGAGATGGAAACTCTACAGCTGTTGGTAATCATTTCTCACCCTGTGGACCAGGAAGCAGCAAGAATCAATGGTCAGTAAGAGAGAAAGGAATGCAGCAAATATGTGTTAAGAGACAGAGATTAGATATGGAAAGAGAGGACTTCCTGGGTGTTTGAGACTTTGATTCCTTCCCTAGGCCGTTTTTTCCTGCCTTTGGATTTTTCAAGCCACTCATATCTTTATAAAACATTCTGTTTCTTGCACAAGCTAATCTGAGTTTGTTTCTATTACTTGCAACCAAAAAATATGTGAACTAATACAGAAAAAAAACACAAAAATGATTAAAAAGGGGGTCTTATAAAACAAAAACGACAGGCAGCCTCTTTAGATAACCGAGAACAGGAAAATACATCATTGTTTTTCTTTCCTTCTTTTTCTGGATACACTCCATTCTCCTGCTTCTTTCTGCAAATCAGATTCTTCCCCTCTCTCAGAGCCCCACTTCTCCACCATAGTTTCAGTTTGCAGGTTTAGGGACTCCCAACCTGAGTCTGCATGACTTCTGTATGGCCTCTCTGTTCAAAATGCCTAGAGCTGTCTTCCTGAACAGTCCTTCATAATGCTATTTCCAGTTCTCAGAATAACCTAATTGGCTTACTTTGGGGTATGTGTCTAGCACTGGTTCCAAGACCTGTGGTCAGATGTTTGAGGCCTCCTTCCACAATCTGTGTTCAGGAAAATTTCTTCGCAAAGAAAGATTGGGCATGGAGGAAATAGGGAATGCAGATTGGTGCAGCCAGTATGGAAAGCAGTATGGAGTTACCTCAAAATATTAAAAATGAAACTCCCTTATGACCCAGTATTCCACTTCTAGGAATATATGCAAAGAAACCCAAAACACTCATTTGAAAGAACATAAGCACCCTTATGTTCATTGCAGCATTTTTTACAATAGTCAATATTTGGAAGCAGCCCAAATGTCCATCTGTAGCTGAGTAGATAAAACAACTATGGTACATTTACACAATGGAATACTACTTGGCTATAAAAAAGAAGAAAATTTTACCCTTTGTGACAGCAGGAATAGACCTGGAGGACATTTTGCTAAGTGAAATAAGCCAGTCAGGGAAAGACAAACACCCTATGATTTCAATTATACATGGAATTTAATGAAAAAAACTGAACTAACAAGCAAAGTGGTGACAGACTCATAGATAGAAACCAGGATGACAGTTCTGGGGAGGTTAGGGGGTGGAGGAATCAAGCAAAAAGGAAAAAGGACTCATGGACATGGACAACAATGTGGTGACTGTGGTGGGGGGAGGAAGGGGGCATGTGGGGGCTAAATAGTAATGGAGAAAATACAATAAAAATAGAAAATAAGTCCTGGCTGGTGTGGCTCAGTGGACTGAGCATTGTCTTTGAACCAAAAGGTTGCCAGTTTGATACCCAGTCAGGGCATATGCCTGGGTTGTGGGCCACATCCCTAGTTGGGGGTGTGCAAGAGGCAATCAGATGGATGTCTCTACTGAACATCGATGTTTCTCTCCTCCTCTTTCTCCTTCCCTTCCCCTCTCTAAAAAAATTAATTAAAAATATTTATAAAGAAGAAAATAAAACAAAAAACTTAAACAAAAAGTGTATACCTTCTGAGTCCTTGCACACCTGGGAGTATTTTTTTTCTGCCTTCATACATGAGTGATAGGTTTGTGGGATATAGAATTCTTGGATTATGACCTTGGTTTTCCTTAAAATTATAGATGGTGGTCAATGGTCTTCTCATATTTTGTGGTGTGGAAGACAAGTCTGAGAGTGACCTGATATTTTTCCCTTTGTGGTTAACCTGCTTTTTTATTTCTGATTCTTATAGAATTTCTTTCCTTACTCCAGAAATTTTTTTCATGTTGTTTTCCTTTTGAGTCATTATCATCATATTTTTATTTTATAGATTATAGAAGAATTTCTTTAGCCTTTATTCTCAATAACGGACTTGGTTTATGGCAGTATCTGCTGTACTGTTCACTATCTCCACTGTGTTTACAAATTTGATAATCATGTTTTTTATCTGAAAGCAAGCTTAGATTATTCCCTCTTCAAAGATGGAATGTCCTCTCAGATCTCAATGAGAATATTTCAAAGGTAAACATTTCCTCAGAATGTTCTCTGCTCTTAAATTTCTGAGACTTTTCACAAGCTCATTACTTGTCTCTGTTCATTCTCAAGGAGGTTGGGCTATTTGTCTATTACTGACATTAGAGATATGTTCCCTCAGAGATGGTATCCTAGACAGAGGGTAGAAGAAAATGCTTTATTTGCTATATTTGGGGAATTCAATTGGGACATGGAGAGTATGGAATTGGCTACCAAAACATAGTCATATGCCAGGAAGATTACTGTATTTTGCCATGTAAAATGTGCATCAACATTTTGAGCCCAAACTTTCAGGGGAAAAAATCTTAAATTTTTTAATTCAATTTTTCATTTATTTACATTTAGGTATTTGTTTTTTTGTGTTTTATAAAGGAAATTACCATTTAATTTTGAACATATTATGGTATAAGAATTTTTAAATTATATTTATTGATTATGCTATTACAGTTGTCCTGATTTTTCCCCCTTTTCCCCCTCCTCCCAGCAACCCCTACTCCCTCAGGCAATCCACCCACCCTTGTTCATGTCCATGGGTCATGCGTGTAAGTTCTTTAGCTACTCCATTTCGTATACTGTGCTTTACATCCCCATGGCTATTCTGTAACTACCTATTTTTACTTCTTTTTTTATCATTGATCAGTTACAGTTGTCCCCATCCCCCCCCCATGGCTCTCTTCCACCCTGTCCAATCCCTGCTCCCAAAGGCAGTCCCCACCCCATTATCCTTGTCCATGGGTCCTTTGTACATGTTTCCCTTCTTTCCCCCATTATGCCCCTCCTTCCTCTCCTCTGGTCACTGTCAGTTTGTTCTTTATTTCCATGTCTGATTCTTTAATGTTCTTTTGTTTGTTTTGATGATGAAGTTCCACTTATAGGTGAGATCATATGGTATTTGTCTTTCACTGCCTGGCTTATTTAATTTAGCATAATACTCTCCAGTTTCATCCATGCTGTCTCAAAGGATAGAAATTCCTTTTTTCTTTCTGCTGTGTAATACTCCATTGTGTAAATGCACCACCATTTTTTGATCCACTCATTTATGCATGGGCACTTAGGCTGTTTCTAGAACTTGACTATTATAAATAATGCTGTTATGAACACAGGGGTGTATAGGTTTGTTTAATTGGTGTTTCAGGATTCTTAGGGTATAATCCCAGCAGTGGAATCCCTGGATCAAAAGACAGTTCCATTTTCAGATTTCTGAGGAAAATCTATACTGTTTTCCATAGTGGTTACTTTTTCACAGGTTTGTTTTCTGTTCCTTGCTCTTCTTCTTCTCCTTCTGGTATCCATATTTTATGGATATTATTATATGTCATGTTGTCATGCAGCTCCCTTATACCTTCTTCATTCTTTTTGAGTCTTTTTCCATTTTTTATCTCTGCCTGGGAATTGTTTTCTACCTTGTCATCTATCTCTGTGATTCAATCCTCTGCTTTATCTAACCCATTTTTATTTCCTTCTAAAGTGTTCTTCATTTCAGATACTGTATTTTTACTCATTTTCTCCTGTCTCTTATGGATAGTTTCTATGTCCTTTTTCATGCTGGTGTACTTCACAGTAAGTTCCTTGAAGCTTCCCTGGAGTTCTTTGAAGTTCTCACTGAGCTCCTTGAACATCCTTATAACCATTATTTTGAACTTGATGTTGGATAGTTTGGTTGCCTCAATTTTCTTTAGCATGCTTTCTGTGGATTACTCTTTTCCATTCAATTGGGGATTATTTTTTTGTATCCCTATTTTAGGTGATTCTTCTGGTTTGTTTTTGCTTGTTAGATTTATGTGCTTTGACTTCCTGTCTGTTTTGGTGTGATCTTCTGTGGTAGGAGCCCTTTGGGACTCAGTGGTGCAATCTTCTTTATCACCTCTGCTTGATGCTCTTGTGCTGCCCTTTATGGTTTTTATGTGGTTGTAATTGGGTTTTGGCTGTTGTTGGGTCACTCTTCCGTGAGTTCTTTCCTCTGGCTGACTGACTTGAGAGTCACCCCACCCTCCACATCTTGTATACTGTTGTACAGGTGC
Source organism: Phyllostomus hastatus (assembly GCF_019186645.2). Lineage (NCBI taxonomy): Eukaryota > Metazoa > Chordata > Mammalia > Chiroptera > Phyllostomidae > Phyllostomus > Phyllostomus hastatus. Next base: position 2,002,586 of record NW_025333499.1, on the reverse strand, counting down.
TGCCAGAACAAAAACCAAACAGCCCAGGAAACAGACCTATTCTTGCCCCCACCCACAACTATACTATCAACAGCCAACACACCAATATTAATAAAGGTATGAAGAGATTAAGATTATTATAAGAATGGAAAAATGAATATGAGATGATTAACTGAGAGGAAAGAGATTTTGTGAGAGTAGAAAGAGGGGCAATAATAAGAGTAAGGAATAGATACACAGCAGAGGAGGAAAGAAAATAAAATTTACTTTGTAACTAAAAGGGAGGAGGGGAAGTAGAATGGAGTAAGAGAGAATCATGTAGTATTAGGTTAAAACTGAAATTAAAAGTATAGGTATACTTGTATATATCTAGTGAGAGAAAAAACAGACAACCATAACAAAAAGTATATATCTACATATAAAATAATATAGCCCTAATTGCAGGGAAATCTTCACCACAGAGATCTCAACAACCAATGAACTAAGATTCATACAGGTGGAATGGGAATAAGAGGGCACAAGGAAAGAAAGAAGAGCTTAAGAGACGTCTAGAAGAAAGAGACATTATTTTGACAGGATACAGGGAGAAGGAATACTAAGAGTGGAGAAAGGAAAACCTGGCTAAGACAGGGAAAAATTAATATTTAAAATGAAAAAAGGGAAGGGCAGGAGAGAGGCAAAATGGAGGAAAAAGGGGAACAGTGAAATTTGAGATTTGAAATACAAAGATAGTCCCCATCTAGAAATAAGATTCAAGAACTGTAACAACAACCACCTTATCCACAACTTATGAGTAAAGATTGATAAAGGTGGGGAGAGAATAAGGGTATTTTAAGAACAGGTGAAGGAGTGTGAGATGACTAATGACAATCACAAATGGTTTTGAGAGGCTGGAGTGGGGAGCAATAGTAATAGTTTGGAATAGAAACAAGTCATAGCAAGAGAGAAAATAGAATTTAAAACAAACATATGAAAGAGGAGGAAGGAGGTAGTGTGGAGTAAGAGAAGGGAAGAGCACTATATGAGATTTGAAATAAACTGTATTATAAAACCAATTGCCACATTATGCTCAAACATGAAGGATATGAAATAAATGTTAAATAGCTTTGCAGGGAGAAGATAGCATCTTGCTGCCCTTGTCTCTATTTTCTCTACTCTGCTGGGTTTAGTAAATCAGGGCCTGAGGAGCTGTGTAGCACATAGTGTCTGGTGAAGAGTCTTTTTCTTTTTTTCCCCTCAGGAAATGTATACTGCAGGAATCTCCTGGGCCTGACCTCACTGCTCTGCCCTCATTGCTCCACCCAGCCTGTAATCCTGCAAATGGGGGTTGGGTTACTGGACTGTGAAAGGCTCTGGATGAGTAGAGCAAATCTCAGGCATTCAGCTTCTGCCTTCCAGACCCAAGCCTGCCACTCTCACAGGTTAGGTCAGGATTCATTCTGCTCTGTCTGCTGCTTGTGAGCAGTGTTGTGTCAGGTTCTCCTACTCCTTCAGTGTATTCTCTGCCTCTGAGTTTTTTGGTTAGCAAAGCTTCTGTCCCACCTGCGTGCACAGGCCTGCAAGCCTGGGTCCCTGCCAGGCCTCAGGTATGCCTCAGTTCCCCCTTTAAAAGAATTTCTCTATGGCCCCTATGCTGCAGTGCAGGTCCTTGGGGTCCTGTTCTCCATGCACTGTCTCTCCCCAAAATCACAGTCTCTCACAATCAGGGCTAGCCACCTCCCTACAGGTCCTCTGACAATTTTAGACAGTTTCTCTCTGAATCTTTCCTAGATGGCATTGAGAAGATTCCCTCAGCTCTACTATAGCACAAGGCAGTGATGGCATGCTGTCCCTGTTCCCTCCAGAGGTCTCCAGCCTTGGGCTTGCCTATTCCCGCTGTGTTGTTTCTGGAGCTTGCACCTCCCAGGTCTTCTCTTACTGACTTGGTAGCTGACCAGTTCTGAGCCAGTCTACAGTAGCCCCGACTCTGTGCAGCCAGCAGTGCTAGGCTGGACAGCGGTGATGGTCCTCCTAGAAAACCAAGGACATCAGCCCCCAGTCTGCCTAGAAAGCTTGGGTCATTGGCCCCTGGATGCCCTTCAGGTGGGCCAATTCTTGGTACTCCTGTGCACTCCCTATGCTCTCTTCCACATATGCTCTCACTCACAGATGCTTTCACTCATTCTCTCCTCTGTGTTCTGACTTCAAAACTGGCTGGTGTCTGAGAGCAGATAAACAGAACTGCCTGCTACTCTGCCACCATCTTGGATATTCTATTTATACTGTTTAATTCCCCCACCTCTTCACCAATTCTCCCTTTCTGCCTCTAATCTGACAACTATTTAGTAACTAACTTCTTTTCTCTTCATGCTCTTAAGAGTCTCTCTTTATCTTTGAACTTTGGCCTTTCAATTATGATGTGTCTTGGAGTGGGACTCTGCATCCATCATAATTGGGACTCACTAAGCTTCCTGGACTTGCATGTCTATTTCCTTCACCAAATTAGAGAAGATTTCTTTCACTTCTTTTCAGATAGATTTCCAATTTCTTGCTTTCTCTTCTCCTTCTGGCACCCCTATGATGTAAGTGTTGTACCTCTTGAAGCTGTCTCAGGGGCTGCTAATACTATCATTTTTTTAGATTCTTTTTTCTCCTTGTTGTTCTTCATGGTTGTTTTTTGGATCTTTGTGTTCCAAATCATTGGTTTGATGCTCAGCTTCATCCACTCTACTATTGTTTCCCTGTATATTGTTCTTTATTTCAATTAGTGTATCTTTCATTTCTGACTGGGTTATTTTTATGCTGTTGAGATCCTCACTAAGTTCCTTGAGTGTCCTTATAACCAGTTTAAGGGAAAAAGTCACACAAGTCTAAGAAGCACAGAGGGTCCCAATGAAGATGAACCAAAGAGGTCCACTCCAAGACACATCAAAATTAAAATGAAAAATTTTAAAGAAAAAGAGACAATCTTTTAAAAAATATTTATTTTTAGAGAGGGGGAGGGAAAGAGGAAGAGAGGGATAGAAACATCAATGTGTGGTTGCCTCTTATGTGTCTCCTACTGAGGACCTGGACCACAACTCAGGCATTTGCCATGACTAGGAATTGAACTAGTGACACTTTAGTTCTCAGGCCAGCACTCAGTCCACTGATTCACACCATCCAGGGCCAAAGAGACAATCTTAAAGGCAGCAAGGGAGAAATAGCTAGTAACATACAAGGGAGCCTTGGTAAGGCTAGCACCTGACTTCTCAACAGAAACACTACAAGCCAAAGGGAATGGCATGTAATGTTACAAGTAAAGAAAAGCAGAAGTCTGCAACCAAACTACTCTACCCAGCAAGGCTCTCATTTAAAATGGAAAGCAAAATAAGGAGCTTCCCAGACAAAAAGAAAGAAAAGAAAAAAAAAGCTAAAGCAGTACATCACCACCAAACCAGTATTGCAAGAGACTGCAATGAACAAGTACCTATCAATAATAACCTTAAGTGTAAATGAATTAAACACTCTAATCAAAAGACGTTGGGTAGCCGAATGGATAAGAAAACACAATCTGCATATATGCTGTCTACAATAGACTCACCTCAGAACAAAAGAGCTACACAGGCTGAAAGTGAAGGGTTGGGAACAATATTCCAAGCAAATGGACATGAAAAGAAAGCTGAGGTAGCTATATTTATATCAGACAAAATAGATTTCAAAATAAAGGCCATAAAAAGACAAAAACAAGGTCACTACATAGTCACTACATAGTACCTTGTAAAGGAGTAGTCCAAAAAGAGTAAATAATCCTTGTAAACATATATACACCCAACATAGGAGCACCTAAATATATAAGGAAAATTTTAGAGGACTTCAAGAAAGACATCAACAGCAACACAGTCATTGTAGGGGATTTTAACACTTCAGTGTTAACAATGGATAGATTTTCTAAACAAAGAATCACCAGGGATATTGTGGCATTGAACTACACTGTATATCAAATAGATTTAATTGATACATACAGGATACTTCACCTCAAGAAGGAAAATATACCTTCTTTTCAAATGTACACAGAACATTTTCAAAGATAGATCACATGGTAAGACAAAAAACAAGCCTCAAGAAATTCAAGAAAATTGAAATTATGTCAAGCATTTTCTAAAATTACAATGGCTTGAAAAGAAACCATCCTCAAGGAAAAAAGTAAAAAACATTCAAATATTAGAGACTGTATAACATTTTATTAAACAATGAATGGGTTAACAGTGAGATCAATGAAGAAATCAAAAAGTTTATGGAAACAAATGAAAATGAACACGGAATAATCCAAAACCTATGGGACACAGTGAAGGCAGTCCTGAGAGGGAAGTTCATAGAAATATAGGCTTACCTAAAAAAGACAGAAACATTTCAAATAAACAACCTAACCCTATACCTACAAGAAGTGGAGGAACAACAACATTCAAAGCCCAGAGCTAGTAGAAGGAAGGAAATAATTGAGATCAGAGCAGAATTTAATGACATGGAGACTAAAAGAACAATTCAAAAATCAATAAATCGAGGAGCTGGTTCTTTGAAAAGGTAAACAAAAATGAAAACCCCTTAACCAGATTCATCAAAAAAAGAGAGAGGACCCGCCACAATAAAATCAGAAACAGAAAAAGTAGGTACAACTGGTACCACCAAAATACAAATGATTGTAAGAAATTACTACAAACAACTGTATGCTAAGAAATTTTAAAACCTAAGCAAAATGGACAAATTTGTAGAAATATATAATCTTCCAAAACTGAATCAAGAAGAGGCAGAAAGTATCAACAGACCAAGAGAAGCCAGTGAAATTGAAGCAGTAATCAAAACATTCCTGGCACACAAAAGCCCTGAACTGGACAGCTTCACAGGAGAATTTTACAAAACATTTAGGGAAGAGCTAACCCCTATTCTGCTTAAACTACTCCAAAAAATCCAAGAAGAGGGAAGCCTTCCAAACTCTTTTTATGAGGCCAGCATCATACTAATTCCAAAGGGGTCACACACAATACTTGATATCAAACTATATTATGAGGCCATGGTAATAAAAAAATCTGGTACTAGCAAAAGAACAGACACATAGATCAATGGAACAGAATAGAGAGCCCAGAAATAAACGCATGTCTCTATGGTTAATTAATATTTGACAAAGGGGAAAGAATCATAAAATGGGGCAAAGATAGCCTCTTCAACAAATGGTGTTGGGAGAACTAGACTGACACATGCAAAAAGAAAAAAAGAAAAAAAGAAAAAAAAAAGAAATTAGACCACCAACTTACACCATACACCAAAATAAACTCAAGATCGATAAAAGACTTAAATATAAATCATGACACCATGAAAGCCCAAAAGGAGAACATAGGCAGGAAAATGTCAGATATCCCATGCATCAGTATTTTATCAATATCTCCTCTAAGGCAAGGGATAAAAGGAAAAAGAAACAAATGGGACTACATCAAATTAAAAAGCTTCTGCACGTCTGGAGAAAACATCAGCAAAATGAAAAGGGAACCAACTGTATGGGAAAACATAATTGTCAATGATACCTCAGACAAGGGTTTGATCTGCAAAATATATAAAGAACTCACATGACTCCACACCAGGAAGATAAACAATCCAATTAAAAAATGGACAAAGAACCTGAACAGACACTTCTTCAAGGAGGACATACAGAGGGTCCATAGAGGCATGAAAGGATACTCAGCATCACTAGCTATCAGAGAGATGCAAATTAAAACCACAGTGAGATACCACCTCACACCAGTCAGAATTGCCATCATTAACAAATCAACAAACAAGTGCTGGTAAGGTTGTGGAGAAAAGAGAACCCTAGTGCACTGTTGGTGGGAATGCAGACAGGTGCAGCCACTATGAAAAACAGTATGGAATTTCCTCAGAAAAGTAAAAATGGAAATGGCTTTTGATCCAATATTCTACCGCTGAGATTATGCCCTAAGAATCCCTAAACGCCAATTCAAAAGAATTTATGCACCACAATGTTCATAACAGCACTATTTATAATAGCCAAGTGCTGGAAATAGCTTAAGTGCCCATGTGTAAATGAGTGGATCAAAAAATGGTGGTATTTACACAATGGAATACTATCAGCAGAAAGAAAGAAGGAGCTCCTACCATTTGGAACAGCATGGATGGAACTGGAGAATATTATGCTAAGTGAAATAAGCCAGGTGGTGAAACACAAATGCCATATGATCTCATCTGTAAGAGGAATCTAATGAACAAAATAAACTAATGAGCAAAGTAGAGCCAGAGGCATGGAAATATGGAATAGATTGACAGTGACCACGGGGAGTATGGGAGGGGGATAATGGTGGAAAGATAGGGAGGGGACTAATAAAAAAAATATTCATGAATGATCCATGGACTTGGGCAACAGTATGGGGATTGGCTGGGGGAGCATTGGGTGGGCTGGGCAGAGGAGTGCAAAGGAAGGAAATTTATATAACTAATAGAAAAACAATAAAAAATTAAAAACAATATGGTTTTATGGATATGTATTTGATAAAACAAATATAGCTAAATATGAGTTACAGAATACATTAGTGTTCACTGTATAATTCTTACAACTTTTCTGTATGTTTGAAAAATCACAACAAAATGTTAAAACATTATATTCAACCTGGAAATTCATTCTAAACTTTGTTTTACCATTTGTTTGGAGATCATCTTTAGGCAACTTTCACAAGGAGGTACTGGGTGTATCATTTTTTGAGCTTATGTGTAGGGCTTCTCTCCTTGGGTTATCCCCTCTCTTGCATAATAGTAATTTTTTTTTCAACTAGATTGACATGCCCTAGTTTCTCCAACCTTAAAAATCCTTCTTTGATTCTTTATCCAGACACTTTTCCTTAGTAAGGCATGTCATAACCTGTATTGTTCACAGATATATTTCTAGATCTTAGAACAATGCCTAGCCTATATTAGTCATTCAGTAACTATTTGCAGAATGATTGAATGAATCTCTCTGTTCTCCTTTATAGTCACACTTTTCAAAATGGTTGTCTATATTTTTCTTTATTGCTACCACTTCTTGACTTCCCTTTACTCAGTCCATTGAAATTAAGCTTCTACCCTCATAACCCAACTGCAACTTCTCTTGTCAATATGACAAGAGAATCCTGTCAATATGACAGGATTTGGCAGTTTGCCATTCCTCCTTTTTTGAAATGTTTTCCTTCTCGGTTCTGTGATACCACAGTCACAGAAGATTTGTAGGTTTGTCCCTATATCTCTGGCTCCCTCTTCTCATACTTCTTTTTTTAATCCCCCTCGAGGACATATTCACCAATTTTGAGAGAGAGAGGGAGAGGGAGAGGGAGAGGGGGAGAGAGAGAGGGAGAGAGAGAGAGAGAGAGAGAGAGAGAGAGAGAGAGAGAGAGAGAGAGAGAGAGAGAGAGAGAGAGAGAGAGAGATTGAGCAATTGCTCCCCCACAACCCCTGGAATACAGCCTGGTTGGGGATAGAACCTGCAACCCTGGCAGATGCCCTGACCGGAGATCAAACCACAACTTTTTTTTTTTCTTTTTTGGTGTATGAGAACGATGCTCCAACCAACTGAGCCATTCCACCAGGGCCTCTCATACTTCTTTTATGACTTTTCTTCCTCTACATATTGGAGTTCCTTAGGACTTGGCCTTGGCCTTCTTATCTCTGTATGTGTTCCACATAAGTGATTTTGTCTAGTCTCCTGACTTAAATCTGAACATTCATAACTTAAACTCTCTGGCCAAGACTATTCCTCTATGCTCTACATTTATACCTACAACTGCCTACATGATATATTTGCTAGGATGTCGCACAGACATTTCAAATTTAACATGACCAAATGAAAATGCTGCTTTCCTCTCCCCCACCATGAAACCCATCTCTGCTTCATTTTGTCTGTTCTTAGTATAGCCATTATGGTTTGTTTTGAGTACTGTTTCCATGGTATATCTTTTTCTATTCTTATGCTGTCAACCTATGTGTGTCTTGGAATTAATGTTTGTTTTATGTAACAGTAGATAATTGGGTCATGTTATTATGTCTTCCATTTTGCCAGTCTCTGCTTTTTGTATTGGGGTGTTCAATCCATTTACATTTAAGGTAATTATTGATGAAGGAGGATCTCACTGTTTTTTTCTATATGTCTGTTGTGCTTCTCAATTCCTCTATTATTGCCTTATTTTGTGTTAAATGTTGTCTTGTATACCATTTTAATTCTCTTATTGTTTCTTTTACTATATTTCTGAAGCATTTTCTTTTTTTCCATTTTTTATTTCTCTAAATTTTATTTATTTATTTTATTTTTAGAGAGAGGGGAAGGAAGGGAGAAAGAGAGGGAGGGAAACATCAACAGGTGGTTGTCTTTCCTGCCCTATACTGGGGATCTGGCCTGCAACCCAGGCACGTGCCCTGACCAGGAATTGAACCAGTGACCTTTTGATTCATATGCTGGTGCTCAGTCCACTGAGCCACACCAGCCAGGGCTTTGAGGCATTTTCTTAATGATTGTTCTGGGGATTAGAATTAACATCTCTATTTTAAACAATTGAGTTTGGGTTGATTCCAGCTTAATTTCAGTAATATACAAAAACTATACTCCAACATATCCTTGTTTCCCCCTCCCCTTTCTACCATTATTGTTGTACAAATTACATCTTTGCAAGATGTAAAACCAAGAATTGAAGACTTCACTTCAATTTACTATTTATTATGCCATGTGTGTTTTAATATATTTTAATGAACCTCCCTTTCAATTTTTTTTTTCGCCAATAACTTCATGTGTGGGATATTGGTAGTGAGGGCTCCATAGTTCCAGAATATTGAGATAGTACTGCATCAGAGTTAGAGGAAGGTTGAACATTACTTAGAGATTTTGGAACTGGAGCCAGATGTAGTAACTGATGAAACTTTGAGATGTTCCTCATTTTGCAGAGCAAATAAGCTTATTTTCAGTTGTAGGAACTTTAGCTGCATTATGTCAGGTGGGAGAAATTTGAGGCACAGAGTAAAAACATGTAAAAAAGGGTATTTACTTTGGGCATTACTTCATGTGTGGAAGACTTCAGCGGGCATTTAATATTGGGGGCAACACCTAACATTAAAACACCTTTTGTATGCAAGGATTACCTCCCACTGTGACTCTTGGTAAGAGACAGGACTCTAGGGTTCTCCCATAGGATGCTTCCATTACAACTTTAAAGAGTGTGATGCAGGGGCGCAGAGAATGTTGAGAAAGTATTTATAGAAGTGACAGTAGCATCAAGAGTCCGTTGAAAGCGGTGTCATGCCAAGGGTGGGCTTCTTACCAGACTTCCTATGGAGTGATTTTGGATATACAATCAATTCTCATTATTCATGGATCCTGTATTTGTGAATTTACTTACTCTCTAAAACTTATTTATAACCCTAAAATCAATACTCACAGTACTCATGGTCATTTGCAGACATGCATGTAAGCAGAGTAGCAAAAAAATTGAGTTATCTAATGTGCATGTTTACAGTTTAGGTCATACAATGTTACATCCTGCCTTTTTGTTTCAAGTCTTATACTGTAAACAAGTGTTCTTTCTTGGGGATATTTAGTGTCACATTTTCCACATTTTTGTGCTTTTTGTTGGTGGTCTCACTATTTAAAATGGCACCCAAACATAGTGCTGAAGTGCTGTTTAGTGTTTCTAAGTACAAGAAGGTTGTGATGTGCTTTATAGAAAAATCACACATATTAAGTGAGCTTGTGCTGTTGGCTGTGAGTTCAATGTTAAAGCATCAATGATCTATATTAGACAAGGTACCATTAAACAGAAACACACATGAAGAGATCTCACTGAAGAGGATATATGGATGGCATATAACATATGAAAAGACATTCAATATCATTAGCCACTCTTAAAATTCTGAAAGGAGTCTCCTCTCGGATTGTTTCAGAATTCTAAGTTCTTGCTCTACATTGAAGAAAACAAAACTATAACCCATAGAAAATGCATTGTGAGTATGATTTATATAGGAAAAATAAAACAGAAGGCCAATTAGTAGAAGCCTTGGTCTTAAAGATTTGTGAATAAATGTACAGTTACATATTTTCACATAAAATAAATATTTTAATATATTAATTATCATTTGTATGACCCCCTGCTTTACTGACTTTTTCCATTAGCTGGCTGACTACAGTTGTAATTGCATCAAATAAGAGAGATTCTATTCTACCAAATCCATTTTCAGAAATGTTGTTTTAATATGCAAGTGTTTCAATAATTTTGTACCTATATTCTTTATCTTCCTATAAAATTTGACACTTTATATAGCTGCTAGCCAGAGCTTTAGAGTTCTGCTCTCATAGGACACATAGACAAGTTAATACTATATTAGTCATTACATCATATCATTTTTCACTTTGGGAAGACTAATATGATTTACAAATAGACAAGAATACTTGAGCAATGTGTCCATGGGAACCATGTGATGATTATGCACATCATCCACTTTCCTTTTGTTCCCTTTACACTTTAAGTTGCTGCTCAGCACAAACATCCTGGAACTGGCTCTAAAATGTGTCAAAATCATCTGGGAAGAGCCTCCATTTTGGGCTTCTCTGGCATATTTTATTTTGTAATTTTTTAAAATATAGAAAGTACAAAGAATAGTATACCAAATAACTGTACACCCAGGATTGTTTATTGTTAACATTTTATTACATCTACCTCAAATCAGTGTTTTGAGAAGCAATTTTAAAAGCAATTAAGCAATTACATCAAAGTACCCTTTTCCCACCCATCCTCAATCTTGTTCCCTTCTTTCTACCCAGACACAAACACTACTGTGAATTTAGTGTTCATGTTTTGATAGTATTTACATATGTTTATGTCTCTATAAATAATAAACTATTGCACCATGCTCTTTTTAATGTTATAGAAGTAGTTTCAGACTATACATACATAAATAATATATTATTTCATAATATGCATATATATTTATAATAGATACCATTTTGCAACTTGATTCTTTCACTCAAATGTTGATAATACATATAGATCCAGTTCATTTTTTTAGCTACTGTGTAGTATTTAATTGTGGGAATATACCACATTTTATTAATCCATTCACTTTCTGAAAAACATTTACACATCATCCAATTCTACAATATTACAATTCTGTGATGAACATCTTAGTACATTATCTTTGTGAACATGTTGGAGATTTCTCTAGGGAAAATAACTAGTAGTGAAATTACTGTGAAATATGGTAACTACGCCTTTTATATTATTAAATGCTCACCAAAATGGTTGTTTCAATTTACATTTCCATGAGCAGCACATGAGGCTTTCTGTTGTTCTCATATCCTGTACCAGAAGACTTCAAAATTTTTGTCAGTGTGATGAATGTGAAATGGTTTTTCATAGTTTTAATTTATATTTTCTTGATATTTAGTGAGGTTGAGGATCTTTTCATTTGGTTTTCTTTTCTATAATAGCATTTTCATAGACTTCTTTCTTCATCGAGTCTTTAAATCATTTTTAACTTTGAATCACACTTGACATACATTATTAAATTAGTGTCAGATGTACACTCCAGTGATTACACATTACATAACTTAAGTGATCATGCTGATAAATCTCACACCCACCTGACACCATACATAGTTATTAGACTATTATTGACTATATTCCCTGTGCTATACTTTATATTCCCGTGTCTATTCTGTAACAACCAGTTTGTACTTCTTAATTCCTTTGCCTTTTCGCTTATTTCCCCAATCCCCCTCCAACCTGGCAATCGGCAAAACGTTCTATGTATCTACAATTCTATTTCTGTTATGCTTGCTCATTTATCTTGTTTTTTTACTTGCAACTGTTGATAGGTATGTATTTATTGTCATTTTTTATCTTTGTTCATATTTTTGATCTTCTTCTTAAAGAAGATCCTTTAAGATTTCTTGCAATACTGCTTTGGTGGTGATGGACTTCTTTAGCTTGTTCTTGTCTGGGAAGCTCTTTATCTGTACTTCATTTCTAAATGATAGCCTTGATAGGTAGAGTAATCTTGGTTGTAGGTCCTTGCTTTTCATCACTTTGAATATTTCTTGCCAATTCCTTGTAGCCTGCAAGGTTTCTTTTGAGAAATCAGCTGACAGTCTCATGGGAGCTCCCCTGTAGATAACTAACTGCTTTTCTTTTGGTGCTTTTTTGATTGCCTTTTTCTTATCACATTATGAAAATTCTTTTTTAAAAAAGATTTTATTTATTTATTTTTAGAGAGAAGGTAAAGGAAGGAGAGAAAGAGGGTAAAAAATATAGTCGTGAGAGAAAAACATTGATCAGTTGCCTCCTGTATTCACCCCAACCAAGGACTGAACTCATAACCCAGGCTTTTGCCTTGACTGGGAATTGAACCAGCAACATTTTGCTTTGCAGGACAAAGTCCAACCAACTGAGCCACACTGGTCAGGGCATGGGGATTCTTTATACCATTTTTTGTCTGTTATATGTGTTACAAATATTGTTTCCCAGACTGACACCTGTCTCATAAATTCGCTTATAGTGCTTTTATTTTAAAGAAGTTTTAATTTTCATAGGCTCAGACTGATCCTTCTCCTTTATGGTTTGGGCTTTTGTAACTTAGTTATGAAAGCCTTTTTAGTGTCGCAGGTTTGATTCCCAGTCAGGGTACATGCCTGGGTTGCAGGCCATGACTCCCCAGCAACCGCACATTGATGTTTCTCTCTCTCTCTCTTTCTTCCTCCCTTCCCTCTCTAAAAATAAATAAAATCTTAAAAAAAACATAAGCTTCATTATAAAAAAAAGAAAGCCTTTCTTACTCCAAGGTCATAGTACATCTTCATATATTTTCTGTTAATACATTTTTTTAAATGCTTCTCACATTTAGAGTCTTAGTTTATTTAGAATTGTTCTTTGTATAAGATACAAGGAGGTGATCTAATTTTATTTTTCCATGTAAAAATATGTTATTCCAACACCATTTATTAAATATTCTTTCATTTCCCTGGTGTTTGAACTTCCAATTCTGTACTATTCTAAGTTCCATGAACCTGTTTCTCGGTTTTCAGTGCAAGTAGTTAATTTGTTTATTTCTATACCAGACTCACACTGTTGTAATTACTATAGCTTTAAAATAAACCTTAATACCTGGTAAAAACAAATCCCCTTTTCCCCTCATTCTTTCTCAGAACTGAGTTAGTGATTCTTATACAGATCTATCCCAAATGAATTTTGAAGTAAGTTTGGCCCTGACCAGTATAACTCAGATGGGAGTCATCCCGCAAAGTGAAAGGTCACTGGTTTCATTCCTGGTCAGGGCACATGCCTGGGTTGTGGATTTGGTCCCCAGCTGGGGCATATATGAGAGACCACCAATCAATATGTCTCTTTCACATAGATGTTTCTCTTCCTCTCTTTCTCTCTCCCTTACTCTCTCTCTAAAAATAAATAAAAATTTAAAAAGTCTTTAAAATCAGGCCTGACTGGTGTGGCTCAGTGGATTGAGCACTGGCCTGTGAACAAAAGGGTGACCAGTTCAAATCCCAGTCAAGGCACACGCTTGAGTTGCAGGCCAGGTACCCTATAGGGGGCATGTGAGAGGCAACCACACATTAATGTTTTTCTTCCTCTCTTTCTCCCTCCCCTCCACTCTGTCTAAAAATAAATAAAAATCTTTAAAGAAAAGTTTTAGTCACTTTGACAAATTCCATTAAAAATCCTATTGGAATTTGAAATTTAATTCAATTTAGAGATTGATTAGGGAGAGTTAATAGCTTTATGATACTGAGTCTTACCATGCAATAACTTGTTATAGCTCTCCATTTATTCAAATAGATTCTTTCTTATGTTGAATCATGTTTCATATTTTTCTCAAAACTATTTTGCACATTTTTTGTTATATTCATTCTTAAGTGAGTAGGCAGAATTCTAAGATGACCCCTAATGTTCCCACTATCTGGTATGCATGTCCTGTATAATTATCTTCCTTTGATTGTGGATATGAATATGATGTGATGGTCACTCCCATGATTACATTACATTAGGTAAGACTCCATAAATAGGTATCTCCTTTTTATTTCCTTATAATTGTAGATGGGCTTGTTTCATTTTATGAATGGCTTCTTTTTATAAATTTCATTTTTAATAGATTATTACTGGTTATAGGTGTGCTATTTTTATATGTCAATCTTAATCTAGCAACCCTGGTGAACTCTTTTATTATATCTAATAATTTGTAGATTTTCTTGGATTTTTCTTTTTTTCCTGTTTCATTTAAAAAAAAAGATTTTATTTATTTATTTTTAGAGAGAGGGGAAAGGAGGGAGAAAGAGAGGGAGGGAAACATCAATGTGTGGTTGCCACTCATGTGACCCCCACTGGGGACCTGGCCCACAACCCAGGCATGTGCCCTGACTGGGAATCGAACCAGTGACCCTTTGGTTTGCAGCCCGCACTCAACCTGCTGAGCTACACCAGCCAAGACTCTGTTTCATTTTTAAATTTAATCTTTATTATAATTTTTCCATTACTGTTTTGTCCCCTTACACCCCTTTTGCCCCAGAAATCACCACACTGTTCTCCATGTCCATGAGTTTTTTTTCTTTTTTGCTCAATCCCTCCACCCCCTAACTTTCCCCCACCTGATGACACTAGGTGTCATCTGCTCTCTATCTATGAGTCTGTCTCTGTTTTGCTTGTCAGTTCAATTTGCTCATTAGATTCCACATATAAGTGAAATTATATGGTATTTCCTTTCCTTGACTGAATTATTTCACTTAGCTTAATATTCATGCAAACTGTTCCAAAGGGTAATTTTTTTTTCTTTTTTATGGACAAGTAAAATTCTATTCTGTAAATGTCCCATAGTTGTTTTACCCACTCATCTATTGATGGACACTTGGGCTGCTTTCATATCTTGGTGATTGTAAATACAGTCGTCCCTCGCTATATCACAGTTCACTTATTGCGGCTTCACTGTATAGCGGGTTTTAAAAAAACCCGCAATATAGTGAGGGACGACTGTATACTTCACTGGTGAGTACCCATATGGAATTTTATATGTTGTTAAAATTATGTAGGTTTAATAGTGTAGAAAGTGTTTAAGAGAATATGAAATGTTTGTAAGAGTGTGGGAAAGGTTAATAAGAGAGTGGGAAAGGTTTATTGGAGTGTGGGAAGGATTTATAAAGCCTTAAAATATATATAAATAATAAAATAAATATAACACCACTACTTCCCGAATTTTCACCTATTGCAGTGGTCTCTGGAACATAATTCCCGAGATAGGTGAGGGATCATTGTAATGCTGCAATGCACAGTTTACAATAGCCAAATGCTGGAAGCAACCTAAGTACTCATTAATAAATGAATGGATCAAAAACCTATGGTGCATTTACACAACGGAATTCTACTCAGCAGAAAGAAAGAAGGAGCACCTGCCCTTTGCAACAGCATGGATGGAACTGGAAAGCATTGTGCTAAGTGAAATAAGCCAGGCAGTGAGGAGTAAATACCATATGATCTCACCTTTAAGTGGAAACTAATCAACAAAATAAACAAGCAAGCAAATATAACCAGAAACATTGAACTTAAGAACAAACTGACAGTAACCAGAGGGTAGGGGGGAGGGTATAATGGGGGGAAAGGGGGAAAGAGTTTTCAGGAACAACTATAAAGGACACAAGGACAAAACCAAGGTGGGGTGGAAACAAGGGAAGGAGTTGGGGATGGCTGGGGTAGAGGTAAGGGATAAATGCAGACAACTGTACTTGAACAACAATAAAATAATTTTTTAAAGTATATTTTACTGATTATGCTATTACAGTTTTCCCAATCTTTCCCCTTGATCTCCCCTCCACCTTGCACCCCCCAACCCTCCAGCTTTCTCTTGCCCTTAGCTCATGTCCATGGGTTGTACATACAAGTTCTTTGTGTTCTCTATTTCCTATGCCATTTTTTACCTCTCCTCATCTATTTTATGCCTACCAATTATGCTTCTTCTTCCCTGTACCTTTTCTCCCATTCCTCCCTTCCCCCTCCCCACCGAAAACCCTCCATGTGATGTCCATTTCTCCAATTCTGTTCCTGTTCTAGTTGTTTCCTTAGTTTTTGTTTTCATTGTTTTTCTTCCTTTTATTTTTTTAGGTTCATTTGTTGATGGTTGTGAGTTTGTTGTTATTTTACTGGCCATAGTTTTTATCTTCCTTTTCTTAGATAAGTCCCTTTAACATTTCATATAATAATGTTGATGAAACATTATTATATGATCAAAAGGATGGATGACGAACTCCTTTTTGAAAATATATATAATTGATTACACTACTACAGTTGTCCCATTTCCTCCCCTTTATTCCCCTCTGCCCTGCACACCCCATCCTACTTGTATACCCCCTCTTCAGTTCATGTCCATGGGTCATACATATAAATTCTTTGGCCTCTACATTTCCTATACGATTCTTAACCTCCCCCTGTCTATTTTCTACCTACCATTCATGCTAC
Source organism: Phyllostomus hastatus (assembly GCF_019186645.2). Lineage (NCBI taxonomy): Eukaryota > Metazoa > Chordata > Mammalia > Chiroptera > Phyllostomidae > Phyllostomus > Phyllostomus hastatus. The sequence goes on along the minus strand of NW_025333499.1, from coordinate 1,986,120 downwards.
TTATTCTCTGTACCTTTTCTCCCTCCCTCCTCTCACTCCCCTGCTGATAACCCTCCATGTGATGTCCATTTCTGTGATTCTGTTCCTGTTCTAGTTGCTTAGTTTGCTTTTGTTTTTGTTTTAGGTTCAGTTGTTAATAACTGTGAGTTTGTTGTCATTTTACTGTTCATATTTTTATCTTCTTTTTCCTAGGTAAGTCCCTTTAACATTTCATATAATAAGGGCTTGGTGATGATGAACTCCTTTAAATTGACCTTATCTGGGAAGCACTTAATCTGCCCTTTCATTCTAAATGATAGCTTTGCTGGATAGAGTAATCTTCAATGTAGTTGCTTGCCTTTCATGACTTTGAATACTTCGTTCTAGCCCCTTCTTTCCTGAAAATTTTTTTCTGAGAAATCAGCTGATAGTTTAATGGGACTCCTTTGTAGGTAACTGTCTCCTTTTCTCTTGCTGTTTTTAAGATTCTCTCCTTCTCTTTAATCTTGGCTAATGTAATTATGATGTGCCTTGGTGTGTTCCTCCTTGGGTCCCACTTCTTTGGTACTCTCTGAGCTTCTTGGACTTCCTGGAAGTCTATTTCCTCCACCAGATTGGGGAAGTTCTTCTTCATTATGTTTTCAAATAAGTTCTCAATTTCTTGCTCTTCCTCTTCTCCCTAGGGCACCTCTATGATTCGGATGTTGGGATGTTTAAAGATGTCCTGGAGGTTCCTAAGCCTCTCCTCATTTTTTTTTTTGAGTTCTTGTTTCTTCATTCTGTTCTGGATGAATGTTTCTTTCTTCCTTCTGGTCCAAACCATTGATCTGAGTCCCAGTTTCCTTCCCATCACTGTTGGTCTCCTGTACATTTTCCTTTATTTCACTTAGCATAGCACTCATTGTTTTCCTCTGATTTGCAACCATATTTAACCAATTCTGTAAGCATCCTGATTACCTGTGTTTTGAACTGTGCATCTGATAGATTGGCTATTTCCTTGTCACTTAGTTGTATTTTTTCTGGACCTTTGATCTATTCTTTCATTTTGGCCATTTTTTTATCTTGGTGTACCTGTTACATACTAAGGGGTGGAGCCTTAGATGTTCACCAAGGTGGGGCAACCCAGGTTGCTCTGTTATGATGCTGTATTATGATGCTGTATGTAGGGGAGGGGTCCAAGAGGGAACAGTGCTGCTTGCTCTGATCTCTGCCAGTTTTCAGTCACTTCCTTTGCTACCCACAATCAAATAAGGCCCTTCTGGTGCTGATTCCCTGGTGGGTTGGTTTGTGTATATTCTAGGATGCTGTGGGTCTCACCGATGAACTCTCCTGTGAGGCTGGGAGTTTCTCCCACTGCTGCCTCAACCCCCGCAGGTGTTTTCAGTCAGAGGCTTTGAGGCTTTCCCAGTACTGGAATCCCAGGTTGTGTGGTCTGTCTCACTCCCCAGTTGTTCTTTCTAGTTTATCTTCACATGAATGTGAGATCGCCCTCTCTGCAGTCCGCTGCCTCACCAGATCTGCCAGCCACCACCTTGCCAGCTGTCCTCTTTGCCCACCTGCCTGCCTCCACCCCTCCTACTGGTCTGGATGAATGTTTCTTCTTTAACTCCTTGGTTGTTGGACTTCCATACACTTTGATTTTCTGTCAGTTCTCATTGTTTTTTGTTTTTAAATTTGTTGTTATCCTTCTTTTGATTGTGTGAGGAGGCACAGTGTGTCTACCTACACCTCCATGTTGGCTGGAAATCCAAAAGATAGATATTATAACAAGAAAACACATAGAAATTCTTGCATTTCATAATGGTTTAATAACTGAAATGAAAAATTCACTAAAAAGCCTTAATGGCAGATTTGTGTTGGCAAAAGAACACATCAGCATATTTATAATAAGTCAACTGAGATTATCCACTCTGAGGAAAAGAAAGAAGAATAAAGAAAAATTAACAGAGCCTCCCAGACCTGTGTGAAACCATCAGGTATAACCACCACCTATGCATAATGATAGTGAGTATCTGATTATCAGACAAAATATACTTTAAGGCATAAATTATCATTAGAGATAAGTAAGGACATTTTATAATAATGAAAAGATGAACCAGAAAGCCATAGCAATTATAAATATACATGTACTTAACACAGAAACCAAAAACATATGAAGTGAAGAATGAAAGAACCACTGGGGTAGTCTGCTCTATATGTGTACACTTAAATCACCACTGCTTCAAACTTGCATACTTATTTCAGACTCATTATCTTGTCTACCTCATTGATTTCTATTTTGGGCTTTTTATTGTTTGTTCATGGTTCCACTGTTTTTCTAGTTACTCTGGCTAAATACATAAGGACCATATCTTTAAATTGCAAAGAGACAAGTGAAAATAACAATTGAAGACTTTAATATCCTACTTTTGATAATGGATAGAATTCTTAGGAAGATCAACAAGGAAACAAAACATTTGTGCAATACTATAAATTCAATAAACCTGGCAGAACATCCATAGAACACTCCCCAGACAAACAGTAAACTATAATTTCAAATGCACATGTAACATTCTCCAGGATAGACCATATGTTGAACCATGAAACAAACTTCAATAGATTTAAGAGGTTAAAAATCATGCGTGTTCTTTGACCACAAGGTACAACATTAGGAAACAGTAAGAGAAGGGAATTTTGGAAATTCACAAAGTATGCAATTTCCTCAAAAAAACTAAAAATGGAACAGCCTTTTGACCAAGCAATTCCACTGCTGAGATTATATCCTAAGAACCCTGAAACACCAATTCAAAAGAACCTATGCACTCCAATGTTCACAGCATCACAATTAACAATAACCAAGTGCTGGAAGCAACCTAAGTGCCCATCAGTAAATGAGTGGATCAAAAAATGATGGTACATTTATACAATGGAGTACTGGGCAGCAGAAAGAAAGAAGGAGCTCCTACCTTTCATGACAGCATGTATGGAACTGGAGAGCATTATGCTAAGTGAAATAAGCCAGATGGTGAAAGACAAATACAATATGATCTCATCTATAAGTGAAACCTAATCAACAAAACAAACAAGCAGGCAAAATACAACCAGAGACATTGAAATAAAGAACAAACTGACAATAACCAGAGGGGCTGGGGCAGGGGGATAACAGAGGAAAGAAAGGGAAAGGTTGTCAAGGAAGATGTATAAAGGATCCATAGACAAAGCCAAAGGGGGGTAGGATTGAGGGTGGGAGGTGGGGAAAGTGGTCCTGGAAAAATAGAGACAGCTGTACTTGAACAACAATAATAATTTTTTAAATAAAAATTTTTAAAAATTTAATGTAAAAATTAAACAATTCACTCCTATATAATAGAGAAATGATCACAAGAAAAATTAGGAAACACTTTGAGATTAATAACACAAAATACCAAAACATATGGGATGCAGCTCAAGTAGTGCTAAGAGGTAAGTTTATAGCTATAAACACCTATATTGACTAAATACTATATTGAAAAAGGAGAAAGATCTCAAATTAAAACTTTATTTTCTACCTTAAGAAACTAAGTAGAGAAGAGCAAACTAAACTCAAAGCAAGTAGAAAAGGGGATGTAATAAAGACTAAAGTAGAAATAAGTGAAATAGAGACTAGAAAGACGATAGAAAATATTAACAAAACCAAAAATTGGTTAATTAAGAAGATCAACAATATGGTTTTTGGAAGATGGCGGCTTTACTCTAGGCAGCGTTTTTCTCGGCTTCTGTGAAGAGGGGGGAAACTTGCGGATCGGTGGAGAGGCAGAGCAAGTGGGCTGGGTTGCTGAATCACTTTTGAAAGCAGGACATCAGAAATTATTGCACTCACTGGAAAACCAGACGGTAAGGAGTCTGATACAGGACAAAAGGGGCCCAGGGATCAGCGCGGGGTCTGGGGGTGTGCAGACCCCAGGCCCGCCCGGTGCTCCGGGCTCTGCCCCAGGGCTCCAGGGAGAGGGAAGCCGCTGCTCCCTCCCTCCCCCAAATACGGGGGTGAGCAACTCCAGGGGAGAACGGGTTGCTGGAAGGAACAGATTGGCCAGTTGGACTGAGAAAAAATCGCCCAGGGAATATGAACATCCGCCCAGAGACCAGGGAGAAGTGAGAGCCTCTAGCCAACAGGACCAGGGGCATCTCTAGCCCAGTGGAAGTGCAGATCAGTGGAGAGTACGAGCCAGCTGTGCTCGGTTCGCGCCCCATAGGGAGGCCAGAATCTCGTGCTGCGATCCTGGGAGGGACGTGGTGCTGGCTGCGTTCCTGTAGTGATGGCTCAGAGATTTCCAGCCAGCCCAACGGGGGGCGGGGGGGGAGGGGGGGGGAGCCGGGAAAGGCGGGGAACACGGAGCTGGAAACGGCTGGGCTCGCGCACCCTCATTGGGCAGACTGACTCTCACACCCGTGTGTTCGGGAGGGCCCAGAGTACCTGACAGACTTGCTGAGATCTGGCTGGGAGAGAGAGGAGCATTTCAAAGGCACCTCAGCCAGCTGAAGCCAGCAAGATCAGAAAAACTGGTCTGGCCAGTTAGAAACCAACAAGAGGGTTTTGTTTGTTTGTTTTGTTGTTGTTATTTGTTTGTTTTGGTTTTGTTTGGTTTTGTTTGGTTTCTCTGGCTGTTGTTGGTTGATTGATTTTATCTTGTGTTTTATGTGACTTTTTTTCCAATTCTTATTATTTTTATCTCACAATCCCTTATGTTTCTCTTCCATTCAACCTAATATTATTCTTTCCACTCCAAATTTATCTCTCCTGCACTACATCTTCTGCTTTTCTTTCCTTTTTTTTTAATCTTGCAAGTTACTGTAAATTTGTATTATCTTTTTCTCACTTTTCCAACATTTTTTATTTTAATAATATTTTGGTATTCTTTTTCTTTCTGTATAATCTTCTTTGCTTGGCTGGTTATACTGTCATTTGATAGGTTCCCCCTGGTATCTCAGTCACAAGGTGTTGATAAGTTACTATCCTTCATCTGTGTTCCATTAATACACCTCTCAAGGTTCTATACTCTTTATTCTTGTTATCTAGACCTCATCGATTCTGCCACAAGACTGTCACTTTACTATTACTGCTAGTAAGACCTAGTCTATACAATTGTAAATGCTTCTCAATAGGCCTACCTGATCTCAGCCCACTTTGCAATTTTCTGAACTATACTATTGTGGGGGTTCTCTCTATTCTTTTACTCACTACTCCTATATACTAATCTTTAGTCCAACCCTACCTTAGAATCTGACCTCCCACAGCCTCACAGCTTTCTAGGTCCAACTAACAATCCTCTCGGCCCCAATAAGAGTCTTACCTTCTTTCCATCCTTTCTAAAACGTGGATACTGGGGTGGAGGATCACGGTTAACACTATAAGGAGCCAAAGAGTAACCCATCTCTACTGGCTGCTAAAGTAAATATCATAGTATACTGTCTTGCTGTTTTAAACCATTTTGCCTTACTCCTCCAACTGATCCCAAAAAAGAATAGGGGGAAGCTGTGAACACCAGGATACATGAAGGAGATTGCACCACTGAAACACACAAATATTCTACCACAGAAGTTCACACCATAATTACAGGGAATCAGAACAGTTCAAATTAACAAACAAGAAGAAAAAAGAAGAAACCCATGAACAATGAGGAAACAAAGAAACAACCCCCAACTGAAGGGAAATGAGGAAGCCTCAGGAAAAATGCTAAATGAAATAGAGGCAACTCAACTATCAGATAGTGAGTTCAAAACAATGATTACCAGGAAGTTCAATGAACTCACAATGAGCTTTCAGAAATTAGAGGGAAACTACATCAATCTCACTGCAAACTATAAAAACATGAAAAAGGAAATAGAAACTCTCAACAAAGGTCAAGAGGAAATGAAGAATACAATTTCTGAACTGAAAAACACAGTAGAAGGAATGAAAAGCAGGATTGATGAAGCAGAGGACCGGATTAGCGAGCTGGAGGACAAAATAGAAAACAGCATCCAGAAAGAGCAAGAAAAGGAAAAGAGGCTCAGAAAGAATGAAGAAGGATTAAGAGAAATGCAAGACAATATGAAACGTAATAATATCCGTATAATAGGGATACCAGAAGGAGAAGAAGAAGAGCAAGGGATCGAAAACCTAGTTGAACAAGTAATGAAGGAGAACTTCCCTAATTTGACGAGAGGAAAAAGTCACACAAATCCAGGAAACACAGAGAGTCCCAATCAAGAGGAACCCAAAGAGACCCACCCCAAGGCACATCATAATTAAAATGACAAAATTTCAAGACAAAGAGAGAATCTTAAAGGCAGCAAGGGAGAAACAGGAAGTAATATACAAGGGAGCCCCAATAAGGCTAACAGCTGACTTCTCAATGGAAACAGTCCAAGCCAAAAGAGAATGGCAAGAAATACTCCAGGTAATGAGAACCAGAGGTCTGCAACCAAGGCTACTATATCCAGTAAGGCTCTCGATCAAGATAGAAGGCCAAATAAGAAGCTTCCCAGACAAAAGAAGTCTAAAAGAATATACCTCGACCAAAGCAGCTCTGCAAGAGATTCTAAAAGGACTGCTTTAAGGAGGAGAGAAGAAAGAGAGAGAGAGAGAGAGAGAGAGAGAGAGGAACACACGTACATAAAAGACAATGAATAAGTACCTATCAATAATAACCTTAAACGTAAATGGATTAAATGCTCCAATCAAAAGACATAGAATAGCTGAATGGATAAGAAAAAATGACCCACATATCTGCTGTCTACAAGAGACCCACCTCAGGATAAAAGACCTACACAGGCTGAAAGTGAAGGGCTGGAAACAAATCTTCCAAGCAAATGCACAGGGAAAAAAAGCCGGGGCAGCAATACTCATATCAGACAAAATAGACTTCCAAAAAAGGTCCATAAAGAGAGACCCAGAAGGCCACTTCATAATACTCAAGGGAAGAATCCATCAAGAAGACATAAATATTGTAAATATATATGCACCCAACATAGAAGCACCCAAATACATAAAGAAAATCTTAGAGGACTTCAAGAAAGATATGGACAGCAACACAATTATAGTGGGAGATTTTAACACCCCACTATCAAAAATGCATAGATCTTCTAAACAAAATATCAACAAAGATATTGTGGCATTGAACAATACCCTTGATGAAATGGACTTTACTGATATATACAAAGCCCTCCATCCAAAAGAAGCTAAATATACATTCTTTTCAAATGTACACAGAACATTCTCAAGATAGATCACATGACAGGACACAAAACAAGCCTCAACAATTTCAAGAAAATTGAAATCATACCAAGCATTTTCTCATACCACAAGGGACTGAAGCTAGAAACGAACCCGAAGGAAAAAAACCCAAAACACTGAAAATCATGGAGATTAAATAGCATGCTATTAAACAATGAATGGGTCAAGAATGATATTAGGGAAGAAATCAAAAGGTTTCTGGAAGCAAATGAAAACGAACTCACAACAACCCAAACCTTATGGGACACAGCCAAGGCAGTCCTGAGAGGGAAGTTCATAGCAATACAGGCCCACCTAAAAAGGTTAGAAACATTCCAAACAACCTAACCCTACGTCTACAAGAACTCGAGGAACAGCAACAAAGGCAGCCCAGAGCAAGCAGAAGGAAGGAAATAACCAAGATCAGAGCAGAATTAAATGACATAGAGACTAAAAGCACAATTCGAAGGATCCATGAATCCAGGAGCTGGTTCTTTGAAAAGATAAACAAAATCGACAAGCCTTTAAGCACACTCATCAAGAAAAAAAGAGAGAAGACCCAAATAAACACAATCAGAAATGAAAGAGGAGAGATTACAACAGATACCACAGAAATACAAAGGATTGTAAGAAATTACTACAAAGAGCTGTATGCCAAGAAATTTGAAAACCTAGATGAAATGGACAACTTTCTTGAAAAATATAATCTTCCAAAACTCAATGAAAAAGAAGCAGAAAGTCGGAACAGACCAATAACAACAAAAGAAATTGAAGCAGTAATAAAAAAACTCCCAACACACAAAAGCCCGGGACCAGATGGTTTCACAGGAGAATTCTACAAAGCATTTAAGGAAGAGCTAACCCCTATCCTTCACAGACTATTCCAAAAAATCCAAAAAGATGGGAGTCTCCCAAACTCTTTTTATGAGGCCAACATCATCCTAATTCCAAAACCAGATAAAGACACAACAAAGGAAGAAAACTTCAGGCCAATATCACTGATGAACATTGACGCTAAAATCCTCAACAAAATACTGGCAAACCGCATCCAGCAATACATTAAAAAGATTATACACCATGACCAAGTGGGATTCATTCCAGGGATGCAAGGATGGTTCAATATTCACAAATCAGTAAATGTAATACATCACATAAACAAAAGCAAAGACAAAAACCACATGATCATATCAATTGATGCAGAAAAAGCATTTGATACGGTACAGCACCCATTCATGATAAAAGCACTTGGCAAAGTGGGAACACAGGGAGCATTTCTCAACATAATAAAGGCCATATATGAGAGACCTTCAGCCAACATCATTCTCAATGGGCAAAAATTAAAACCTTTTCCATTAAGATCAGGAACAAGACAAGGCTGTCCACTTTCACCACTTCTATTCAATATAGTACTGGAAGTTTTAGCCACAGCAATCAGACAAGAAAAAGAAATAAAAGGCATCCAAATCGGAAAGGAGGAAACAAAACTGTCACTGTTTGCAGATGACATGATAGTATACATAGAAAATCCTATAGACTCTACCAAAAAAGCTGCTTGACCTAATAAATGAATTTGGCAAAACAGCGGGATACAAAGTCAATATCCAGAAATCAAAGGCATTTCTGTACACCAACAATGAAACAGCAGAAGCAGAGATCAAGGAAAAAATCCCATTAGAAATAGGAAAAAGAAAAATAAAATATCTAGGAATAAACCTAACGAAAGAGGTAAAAGACCTGTATTCCGAAAACTACACATCACTGAGGAAAGAAATCAAGGAAGACACAAACAAATGGAAATATATACCATGTTCATGGATTGGAAGAATTAATATCATCAAAATGTCCATACTACCCAAAGCAATTTACACATTCAATGCAATTCCCATTAAAGTACCAATGGCATATTTCACAGACATAGAACAAACACTTCAAAAATTTATATGGAATTATAAACGACCCCGAATAGCTGCTGCAATTTTTGTGAAAGAAGAGTAAAATAGGAGGGATCACAATACCCGACACTAAACTATACTACAAGGCCACTGTAATCAAAACAGCCTGGTACTGGCATAAAAACAGGCACATAGACCAATGGAACAGAACAGAGAGCCCAGAAATAAACCCAAGTCTCTATGGTCAATTAATATTTGACAAAGGAGGCAGCAACATAAAATGGAGTAAAAATAGCCTCTTCAACAAATGGTGTTGGGAGGACTGGACAGCCATGTGCAAAAAATGAAACTTGAGCACCAACTTACACCATATACAAAAATAAATTCAAGGTGGATAAAAGTCTTAAATATAAAACATGACACCATTAAAGTCCTACAAGAGAACATAGGTAGGAAAATCTCAGATAGTTCACGCAGAAACTTTTTTACTGACGTGTCCCCTAGAGCAAGGGACATAAAGGAAAGAATAAACAAATGGGACCTCATCAAAATAAAAAGCTTCTGCACAGCTAAAGAAAACAGTATCAAAATTAAAAGAGAACCAACTGTATGGGGAAACATATTTGCCAATGACACCTCAGGCAAGGGTTTAATCTCCAAAATATATAGAGAACTTACACGACTGTACTCTAAGAAGACAAGGAATCTAATTAAAAAGTGGGCAAAGGACTTGAGCAGACACCTCTCCAAAGAGGACATACAGAAAATCCAAAGACACATGAAATGATGTTCAATATCGCTAGCTATCAGAGAGATGCAAATTAAAACCACAATGAGATACCACTTCACACCAGACAGAATGGCCATCATAAACAAAGCAACAAACAACTAGTGTTGGAGAGGTTGTGGAGAAAAGGGGACCCTAGTGCACTGTTGGTGGGACTGCAGACTGGTGCAACCACTATGGAAAGCAGTATGGAACTTCCTCAAAAAACTAAAAATGGATCTGCCTTTTGACCCTGCAATTCCACTGCTGGGACTCTATCCTAAGAATACTAAAACACCAATTCAAAAGAACCTATGCATCCCAATGTTCATAGCAGCACAATTTACAATAGCTAGATGCTGGAAGCAACCAAGATGCTCATCAGTGAATGAATGGATCAAAAAAACTATGGTACATTTACACAATGGAATTCTATGCAGCAGAAAGAAAGAAGGAGCTCCTGCCCTTTGCAACAGCTTGGATGGAGCTGGAAAACATTATGCTAAGCAAAACGAGCCAGGCAGTGAAAGACAAAGACCATATGATCTCACCTTTAACAGGAACCTAAATAACAAAACAAAGAAACAAGCAAAATATAACCAAAGACACTGAAATAGAGGACAGGCTGATGGTGACCAGAGGGGAGAGAAGACGGAATTTAAGGGGACAGTGGAAAGGGTTCACGGGAACAAACTTAAAGGACACATGGTCATAGACTAAGGGGAAGGTGGTAATGGGAGGGTAGTGGGGAGGGTGGGAGGGGGGACTGAATTGGGAGTAAAAAGGAGAAAACTGTATTTGAACAATGATTAAAAAATAATTAAAAAATAAAAAAAACGAAGATCAACAATATGACAACCCTTTAGAAAGACTGACAAAAAAAGAGAGATGACAAATTAGTAAAATCAGAAATGAAAGTAAGTACATCACTACCAATATTAAATAAATAAAAGGGTTATAAATGAATGATATGAATACATGCCAACAAATTTAATAA